>NC_067400.1:492898545-493507433 GCF_016432865.1 Antechinus flavipes
GCTTCACTCTGATTTTTTTCCCTTGGATTTCCTAATCACGACTCAGTCTGATGAAGTTTCTAGGGGGAGAGGTTCTTGTCACTCCACCATTTTGCTATACTGAACTAAAAGAAAGCATTACTTGTGGCAACCAGGTGGTATACTGGATAGAACACCAGCCCTGAAATCAGGAGGACCTGAGTTCAAATGTGGCCTCAGATACTTAACATTTCCTCACTGTGCATCGCTGGGCAAGTTATTTAACTCTAATTGCCTCACAAAAAATAATAAAAGCATTGTTCTTAAAGTATTTGGTATTGCTTTCTTGAGGGTAGTAGATACATAATAGATGTTTCCTGACTATTTAAGTGACTGCTATAATAACAGTAGTTAAGAGGAAGACAATTCCTCAATTTTAAGCTGTAATATTAAAAACATTTTAAAGTAAACTCTGGTAGAAAATTTGCAATAATATTTCATTTTGTAATGCTTAAAGATAAATTCTGCTACTAGTAAAATATTTTAAAATTATAGTTTTAAAATACAACCTAAATGTATTTTTTAAAAATTTCTGGATAAAATAACTATTACAATTTTTTTTCCTTTGGAATTTATCATTAGCCAATTTCCTCCATATTTTGGTCTTCACTATTATATCAATAGCAAGGAATGAAACCAGGTTTGTGTCATTAGGAGAAAAGAAGATTTAGATACAGGTATGATAATTGTCTTCAAGCATCTGAAAGATTCATGTAGAAGCCATAACCACGAATTTTGGTTAAAAGTTGTGAAGGAGCAAATTTCAAAGTAGAAAAAGGAGAAGAACAAAAATTCTAATGGTAAGCTATCCCAGAGTAAAATGTCTTATTCCAGGAGATCATCATAGGATCTAAGATCTAGCTCTAGAAAGAGCCTCAAAATATATGCAGTCCAAATTCCTTATTTTGCAAATGAGGAAATGAACCTCATGGCCAATAAAATGATTTGCCTAAGATCATACAAGTATAAAATATCAGAGATGGCATTACACCCATATCCTCTGATTTTAGAACAACATTATCTCTAATGTCCTGCAATAGCTAATTGGAGTTCTTTTTCAGTTAAAGGATGAACATCTTAAATGGTCTTTGATTTAATAATATATAGTTGAGCTTTTTGGAGCATTTAAGTTGTGAATAGAAAATCCTATCATTTCCTACATTAGCCAAGTTTTATTAGTAATTTACTGGGAGTATCTGTTAAATTTCTTGGGTTTTTTTTTTTTTTTTCACTTCTTTTATAATAGCTTTTTATTTACAAAACATATGCATGGGTAATTTTTCAATATTGACCCTTGCAAAACCTTCTGTTCCAACTTTTCCTCTCCTTCCCTTCACCCTCTCCCGTAGATGGCAGCTAGTCTAATACATTTTAAATATGTTATAGTATATGTTAAATACAATATATGTATACATATTAATATAGTTATCTTCCTGCATAAGAAAAATCAGATCTAAAAAGAAGGTAAAAAAAATCTAAGAAAACAAAAATGCAAGCAAACAATAATAGAAAGAGTGGAAATGCTATGTTGTGATCCACACTCATTTCCCCTAGTTCTCTCTCTGCGTATAGCTGATTCTCTTCATTACTGAATTGTAGAGGGCTGGAACTCTGAAAAGGTGTACTTGAATCCAGAAGATTAGAGTACTTAAGGCTAAGTACCCACTCAATGTGATATAATGGTTCTATAAACACATATTTAGATGATATGGTGATGTGATGGCTCTCCTCATGACTGGCACATATTCCATTTTTGCATATAGGAGTCCCTTTCCCTTCTTTAAGATCTCTTTGGGATATGTGCCCAGTAGTAACACTGCTTGATCAAAGGGTATGCACAGTTTGATAACTTTTTGAGTATAGTTCTAAATTGCTCTCCAGAATGGTTGGATCCATTCACAACTCCACCAACAATAAATCACTGTCCCAGTTTTCCCACATCCCCTTCAACATTCATCATTATCTTTTCCTGTCATCTTAGCCTATCTGAGAGATGTGAAGTGGTATCTTAGAGTTGTCTTAATTTTCATTTCTCTGCTCAATAATGATTGGGAGCACCTTTTCATATGACTAGCAATAGTTTCAATTTCTTCATCTGAAAATTGGAGATAGGCTTGATTTCTTATAAATTTGAGTCAATTCTCTATATATTTTGGAAATGAGGCCTTTATCAGAACCTTTGACTGTAAAAATATTTCCCCAGTTTATTGCTTCCCTTCTAATCTTGTCTGCATTAGTTTTGTTTGTACAAAAGATTTTTAATTTGATGTAATCAAATTTTTCTATTTTGTGATCAATAATCATCTTTAGTTCTTCTTTGATCACAAATTCCTTCCTCCTCCACAGGTCTAAGAGGTAAACTATCCTGTGTTCTTCTAATTTATTTATAATCTCAACCTTTATGCCTAGATCTTTTTTTTTTTTTTTTTTTTTAATCTTATCTTGGTGTATGGTGTTAAATGTGAGTCAATGCCTAGTTGTTACCAAACTAGTTTCCAATTTTCCCAGCAGTTTTTGTCAAACAGTGAATTCCTTTCCCAAAAGCTAGGGTCTAATGTGTTTGTCAAACACATTGCTATATGATTGCTATAGTTATTGACTTTTTTGTCCAGTGAACCTAACCTATTCCACTGATCAACTAGTCTATTTCTTTGCCAACACCAAATGGTTTTGGTGACAACTGCTTTATAATATAGTTTTACATCTGGTACACCCAGGCCACCTTCACTTGTTTTTTTTTTTTTTTTTTCATTGATTCCCTTGAAATTCTTGACCTTTTGTTCTTCCAGATAAATTTTGTTATTTTTTTCTAGGTCAGTAAAATAGTTTCTTGGGATTGGTATAACACTAAAAAATAGATTAGTTTAGATAGTATTGTCATCTTTATTATATTCGCTCAACCTATCCAAGAGCAGTTGATATTTTTCCAATTGTTAGATCTGACTTTATTTGTATAGAAAGTGTTTTGTAGTCTTGCTCATATAGTTTCTGATTTTTCTCTTGGCAGATAGATTCACAAATATTTTATACTATCAGCAGTTATTTTAAATGAAATTTCTCTTTGTATCTCTTGCTATTGGATTTTGTTAGTGATGCATAAGAAAGCTGAGGATTTATGTGAATTTATCTTGTATCCTACAACTTTGCTAAAGTTGTAGATTATTTTTAATAGCTTTTTAGTAGATTCTCTGAGGTTTTGTAAATAAACCATTATATCATCTGCAAAGAATGATAATTTGTTTTCCTCATTACCTATTCTAATTCCTTTAAGCTGTTTTCCATCTATTATTGCCAAAGCTATCATTTCTAATATAATATTGAATAGTAATGGTGATAGTGGGCAACCTTGTTTCATTCCTGATCTTATTGGGAATGGTTCCAGTTTATCCCCATTACATATGGTACTTACTGATGGTTTTAAATAGATGCTACTATTTCAAGGAAAAGTCCATTTATTCCTATACTCTCTAGTGTTTTTAATAGGAATGAGTGTTGAATTTTATCAAATCCTTTCTCTGAATCTATTGAGATGATCATATGGTTTTTGTTAATTTGGTTATTGATATAGTCAATTATGTTAATAATTTCCCTAATATTGAACCAGCTCTGCATTCCTGGTATAAATACTATTTGGTCATGGTGCATTATCGTGGGGATAATTTTCTGTAATCTTTTTTGCTAATATTTTATTTAAGATTTTTGTGTCAGTATTTATTAGGAAGATTGGTCTATAATTTTCTTTCTCTGTTTTTGTCCTACTTGGTTTAGGTATCAGTACCATGTCTGTGTCATAAAAGGAATGTGGTAGGACTCCTTTATTCCCTATTTTTAAAACTATTTTAAATAGCATTGGAGTTGATTGTTCTTTAAATGTTTGGTAGAATTCACATGTAAATCCATCTGGTCCTGGGGATTTTTCCCTAGGAAGTTGATTATTAGCTTGTTCTATTTCTTTTTCTAAAAAAGCACTGTTAAGCCATTTACTTCTTCCTCTCAATCTGGGCAGCCTATATTTTTGAACTTATTCATCCATTTCATTTAGATTCTCAAATTTATTGGCATAAAGTTGGGCAAAGTAACTCCTAATTATTGTTTTAATTTCCTCTTCATTAGTGGCAAATTCTCCCTTTTCATTTTTAAGATTTGACAATTTCATTTTCCTCTTTCCTTTTTCTAACCAAATTTACCAAAGGTTTATCTATTTTATGGGGTTTTTTTTTCATAAAACTAACTCTTAGTTTTATTTATTAATTCAATAGTTTGTTTTTTGTTTTTTTTGTTTTTTGTTTTTTACTTTCAATTTTATTAATCTCTCCTTTTATTTTTAGAATTTCAAGTTTAACGTTTGATTAGGGGGTTTTAATTTGCTCTTTTTCTAGCTTTTTTAGATGCAAACCTAATTCATTGATCTTCTCTTTCTCTACTTTATGCAGTTAAGCCTCTAGAGATATAAAATTTCCCCTTATTACCGCTTTGGCTGCATCCCACAAAATTTGGTATGTCGTCACATTATTATCACTCTCTTGGGTGAAATTCCTGTTTCATCCATTCATTCTTTAGGATAAGATCATTTAGTCTCCAAATACTTTTTGGTCTATTTTTCATGACTTTTTATTGAATCTACTTTTTATTGCATCATGATCTGAAAAGGGTGCATTTACTATTTCTACCTTTCTGCATTTGAATTTGAGGTCTTTATAACCAAATACATGGTTCTTTTATAAATTGCCAAGATGAAACTGTACTCCTTTCTGTCTACATTGTTTACTCCAAAGATCTATCATACCTAACTTTTCTATTGTTTTAATTACCTCTTTATCTTCTTTCTTATTTATTTTGTGGTTTATCTAGTTCTGAGAGTGCAAGGTTGAGATCTCCCACTATTATAGTTTTGCTGTCTATTTCTTCTTGCAGCTCTTTTAAAATCTCCTTTAGGAATTTAGATGCTATACCACTTGGTGAATATAAGTTTAGTATTGATATTGCTTAATTATCTATGCTACTTTGTGGCAAGATATAGTTTTCTTCCTTATCCCTTTTCATTAGATCAATTTTTACTTTTGCTTGATCTGAGATCAGGATGGCTACCTCTGCTTTTTTGACTTTATCTGAAGCATAGTAGATTCTGATCCCTTTTACCTTTACTCTGTATGCATCACCCTGCTTTAAATGTGTTTCCTGTAAACAACATATTGTAGGATTCTGGTTTTTAATCCAGTCTGCTATCCGCTTCTGCTTTATGGGGGAGTTTACCCCATTCACATTTATGGTTAAAATTACTAATTCTGTATTACTTGCCATCTTGTTAATCTCTACTTATGCTTTTCTCCTTTCCTTCTCCCTTACTCCCCCTCCCCAGTATAAAACTTGTGAGCACCACTTGCCTCATGCAGCTCTCCTTCTTTAGAATCCATCCCTCTCCTTAGAGTTCCTCCACCTTTTTTATACCTTTCTCCTACTATTTCTGTTTTCCCTTTTATTTAGCCTACCCTTTTCCCTTTTCTGCTTTTCCCCTCCCACTTTTCAATGAGGTAGGAGAAGTTTCTCTGTAAACCTAATATGTCTAACACTTTTTCTTTGAGTCAAATCTGATGAGAGTAAGATTCACATAATGTTCATCCTTCTCCCTTCTTTTCCTCAGATATAATAGGTTTCCTTTACCTCTTTGTGAGATGTAGTTTCCTTCTTTTTCCTTCCCTTTTCCCTTTTTCTGATACAATCTCCTTTCCACCTCTAGTTCCTTTTTTACATTATAACAGTAAAATCAAATTATGCATGTACTCTTTATTTTTACTCATAACAGAAATACAGTTTTCAAGAGTCCTTTTTACCTTTTTAAGTTTCTCTTAAGTCCTATATTTGGAAGTCATTTTTTTTTTTACTTAGCTCTGGTTTTTTTCATTAGAAATAAATGGAATTCACCTGTTTCATTGAATGCACCTCTTCTTTGGAAGAAAATGCTCAGTTTAGCTGGGTAGTTTATTCTTGGATGCATTCCAAGTTCCTTTGCCATTTGGAATATCAGATTCCAGGCCCTTCGATTCTTTAATGTGAATGCTGCTAGATCCTGAGTAATCCTTATTGTGGCTCCTCGGTATTTGAATTTTTTTTTTTTTTGGCTGCTTGTATTATTTTTTCTTTGGTCCAATAGTTCTGGAATGTAGCCATAATATTCCTTCGAGTTTTAATTTTGGGGTCTCTTTCAGGAGGTGTTCAATGAATTCTTTCAATGGCTATTTTACACTCTGATTTTATGACATCTGGGCAGTTCTCTTTGAAGATTTCCTGAAAAAATATTGTATAGGCTCTTTTTTTCATCATGATTTTCAGGGAGTCCAATAATCCTTTTATTATCTCTCCTAGATCTATTTTCCAGGTCTGTTGTTTTCTCAAGTAGGTATTTAACATATTTTCTATTTTTTTGATTTTTTGGTTTTCCTTGACTGATTCTTGATGTCTCCTCAAGTCATTCATTTCCATTTGTTCAGTTCTGATTTTTAATGAATTATTTCTTCATTTACTTTTTTTTTTATTTCTTTTTATTATTTGTCCAATTGAGTTTTAAAATAAATTGTTTTGTTCTGTGGAACTTTTTTCCATTTAACCAATTTTTTTTTAGAAGTTGTTTTATTTTTCCAATTTACAAATTCTGTTTTCTGGGAATTCTATACCTTTTCTATTTCATATTTCAGGGAGTTGTTTGCTTTTTCCACTTTAACAAATCTTTCTTTTAATGAGTTATATTCTTTTCCCAAAGGCTCTTGCAGAGGTTTCCTTTCCTTATCCCATTCTTCTTCTAGCTCTCTTTTAGATCCTTTTTAATTTCTTCATGAAAGCCTTGTGTGGTGGGGACCAGATCCTATCCCACTATGGGCTTCATTTAAAGACCATCTGCTTTTAGTCTCTTCAGGGTTTGAAATCTGCTCTTTCACTATAGAAGATATGTATAATTAGAGTTCCCTTTTCCTTTTAACTCATTAAAAAATTCTGGGGTCTGCTTTTGGGGCAACTGAGGCCTTTCCAAGTTTCCTCAACAGACAACAGGAAGTGGCAGAAAAGCAGCAGTAAAATGGCAGTGACTGCACTGGGATTGCACTGAGTCAATGCAAGTGCTGGGTTGGTATGGCCAGGGTCTGTGAGACTCTTGCACTTTGGGGTATACTCTTTGTCCTCTGCACTATTGGAAGTTTTATAACTTTTCTGTTGATCTACTGGCTTGAAACCAGAACACAGTAGCCAACATTTTGCTACAGTCCTCCCCACAGATTTTCCACCCCTCGAGACCACACACCAACCCTGGTCTACTCAATGTGGGCTGTCCCCCATGCTCTGCCTACCTACCTGTGCCTGTGCCCGGCCTGGCCTCCTCCCATGTGCGGGATCAAAACAGACCTTTTCTGGTGATCTTCAAGACTATTCTTCTGTTGGTAATGTGTTGTACTCCCAATATTTGTGAGTTCTGACAGTCCAGCACTAATTCAGAGGTTAAATGTCATAAATAGTTTGAGGGTAGTAGGAAAACTCAGAAAGAAGCCTTTGAGTCTCCTCCATCTTAGCTCTGCCCCATCCCCTATCTGTTAAATTTCAAAGAATATGATTTGTTTCTTATTTTATTTGCATTTGTGATTCTGAAGCCACATTATTTTTAATTTTCTTTTTTTATTGTACTCCTATTTGAATCACATTTTTTCCTAACGTATGGATCCAATGGGATGTTTCACACCTGAAATCCCTGCTACCAGAAAGATTGTCAAAGGTAGATCATTTCTGGCTAGGAATTCTCAGCTTCTGTGGGCTAAGACTATTGAGTACCTGTACTAAGTTAGGCATCATGTATAGGGGACAAAAAACTGCATAAAAAAGGAATGAACCAGTTCAGGTTGAAGATGGAAAAATACAAAGGTTTCATGCTGATCCATAATTTTATTGGGCTCATGAATTGTTAGTATACATATAGTTTGGGCAAGTGTCCAAAAAAAAAAAAAAAGGTTGGAAATAGACAAAAGAAATCATATTAACTGGAATAACAATATTTTAAACTTTCATATTAAAATGATTTTCCAGATTTATATGAAAAAATGATTTGCTAGGCAATAATTCAATGATGAGAATATGTACTAAACTTCCACCCACCTTTAGTCTACATTCTGTGCTTTAAGCAAATAGAAGTTACTGAGGAACTGACAGATTGTAGAGGAAAATATTTTGGAATTATAATTTTTCTTAGTTTTCAACATGGGTGTGCCTTATTACTAAAAGCAGCACATTTATGAGAATCCTTTTTTATTCCCAACAAAACTTTTATGTTCTTGATTTATAAATGTATATTCTTAGTCCAAAGAAAACAATGAAATTTAATTAAAATGCATAAAACAAAAGTAGCAATGACCAATAATATTAATTTTTTAAAAACTAAATGAAAAACCTCTTATACCACACACATAAGTCCAATAGACTAGAGTTTTATTCTAGTAGGTAGGGGCAATGCAAAAAATTAAAGGGTTATGTGTGGAAAGAAAACAAATAGCAAAAAAAAAAAAAAGTCCCACCCTTCACCTCTCTGATGGTGGAATCTCTGGGAAAGCTTAAGATTGCTCTCTCTTATTCTAAGTATGGACATCATTCATAGGCATTGATCAGTACTGTAAAATGAATGATTCTAGTGGCTCTCGTTGAAGCAACTATGATAAAAAACAGTGATTTTCTTTTCTTTTTTTTTTTCTTTATAAATATAAGTTGTTTATTTTTTTTATTTTTTATTTTTTTTTAAATTTAATTTTATTTAATAATAACTTTGTATTGACAGAATCCATGCCAGGATAATTTTTACACAGCATTATCCCTTGCAATCACTTATGTTTCGTTTTTTCCCCTCCTTCCTTCCCCCCCCCCCCAAGATGGCAAGCAGTCCTATATATGTTAAATATGTTGCAGTATATCCTAGATACAATACATATTTGCAGAACCGAACAGTTCTCCCGCTGCACAGGGAGAATTGGATTCAGAAGGTAAAAATAACTCAGGAAGAAAATAAAAAATCAAATAGTTCACATTCATTTCCCAGTGTTCCTTCTTTGGGTGTAGCTGTTTCTGTCCATCATTTATCCAATGAAACTCAGTTAAGTCTCTTTGTCAGAGAAATCCACTTCCATCAGAATACATCCTCATACAATATCGTTGTCGAAGTGTATAATGATCTCCTGGTTCTGCTCATTTCACTTAGCATCAGTCCATGTAGGTCTCTCCAAGCCTCTCTGTATTCATCCTGCTGGTCATTCCTTACAGAGCAATAATATTCCATAACATTCATATACCACAATTTACCCAGCCATTCTCCAATTGATGGGCATCCATTCATTTTCCAGTTTCTAGCCACTACAAACAGGGCTGCTACAAACATTTTGGCACATACAGGTCCCTTTCCCTTTTTTAGTATCTCTTTGGGGTATAAGCCCAATAGAAACACTGCTGGATCAAAGGGTATGCACAGTTTGATAACTTTTTGGGCATAATTCCAGATTGCTCTCCAGAATGGCTGGATTCATTCACAACTCCACCAACAATGCATCAGTGTCCCCGTTTTCCCGCATCCCCTCCAACATTCATCATTATTTTTTCCTGTCATCTTAGCCAATCTGACAGGTGTGTAGTGATATCTCAGAGTTGTCTTAATTTGCATTTCTCTGATCAATAGTGATTTGGAACACTCTTTCATGTGAGTGGTAATAGTTTCAATTTCTTCATCTGAAAATTGTCTGTTCATATCCTTTGACCATTTATCAATTGGAGAATGGCTTGATTTTTTTATAAATTTGAGTCAGTTCTCTATATATTTTGGAAATGAGGCCTTTATCAGAACCTTTAATTGTAAAGATGTTTTCCCAGTTTGTTGCTTCCCTACTAATCTTGTTTGCATTCATTCTGTTTGTACAAAGGCTTTTTAATTTGATATAATCAAAATTTTCTATTTTGTGATCGGTAATGGTCTCTAGTTCATCTTTGGTCACAAATTTCTTTCTCCTCCACAAGTCTGAGAGATAAACTATCCTATGTTCCTCTAATTTATTTATAATCTTGTTCTTTATGCCTAGGTCATGGACCCATTTTGATCTTATCTTGGTATGTGGTGTTAAGTGTGGGTCCTTGCCTAATTTCTGCCATACTAATTTCCAGTTATCCCAGCAGTTTTTATCAAATAATGAAATCTTATCCCAAAATTTAGAATCTTTGGGTTTGTCAAACACAAGATTGCTATAGTTGACTATTCTGTCTTGTGAACCTAACCTTTTCCACTGATCAACTAATCTATTTCTAAGCCAATACCAAATGGTTTTGGTGACTGCTGCTTTATAATATAATTTTAGATCAGGTACAGCTAGGCCACCTTCATTTGATTTTTTTTTCATTAATTCCCTTGAGATTCTCGACTTTTTATTGTTCCATATGAATTTTGTTGTTATTTTTTCTAAATCATTAAAATATTTTCTTGGAAGTCTGATTGGTATAGCACTAAATAAATAGATTAGTTTAGGGAGTATTATCATCTTTATTATATTTGCTCGGCCTATCCAAGAGCACTTAATATTTTTCCAATTATTTAAGTCTGACTTTATTTGTGTGAAAACTTTTTTGTAATTTTGCTCATATAATTCCTGACTTTCCTTTGGTAGGTAGATTCCCAAATATTTTATGCTATCAACAGTTATTTTGAATGGAATTTCTCTTTGTATCTCTTGCTCTTGGATTTTGTTGGTGGTGTATAAGAATGCTGAGGATTTATGGGGATTTATTTTGTAGCCAGCTACTTTGCTAAAATTATGAATTATTTCTAATAGCTTTTTAGTAGAATCTCTGGGGTTTTCTAGGTATACCATCATATAATCTGCAAAGAGTGATAGTTTGGTTTCCTCATTGCCTACTCTAATTCCTTTAATATATTTCTCGACTCTTATTGCAGAGGCTAGTGTTTCTAATACAATATTGAATAATAATGGTGATAGTGGGCAGCTTTGTTTCACTCCAGATCTTACTGGGAAAGGTTCTAGTTTTTCCCCATTGCATATGATGCTTACTGAAGGTTTAAAATATATGCCCCTAACTATTTTAAGGAAAAGTCCTTTTATTCCTATGCTCTCAAGTGTTTTTATTAGGAATGGCTGTTGGATTTTATCAAATGCTTTTTCTGCATCTATTGAGATGATCATATGGTTTTTGTTTGGTTGGTTGTTGATATAGTCAATTATGTTAATAGTTTGCCTAATATTGAACCAGCCCTGCATTCCTGGTATAAATCCTACTTGGTCATAGTGTATTATCCTGGGGATGATTTTCTGTAATCTTTTTGCTAATATTTTATTTAAGATTTTAGCATCAATATTCATTAGGGAGATTGGTCTATAATTTTCTTTCTCTGTTTTCAGCCTACCTGGTTTAGGTATCAGTACCATATCTGTGTCATAAAAGGAGTTTGGTAGGACTCCTTCAATCCCTACTTCTTCAAATAGTTTATTTAGCATTGGAGTTAATTGATCTTTAAATGTTTGATAGAATTCAGATGTAAATCCATCTGGTCCTGGGGTTTTATTCTTAGGGAGTTGATTAATAGTTTGTTCTATTTCTTTTTCTGAGATAGGAGTATTTAGGATATTTACTTCTTCCTCTGTTAGTTTAGGCAAGTTATATTTTTGGAGGTATTCTTCTATTTCATTTAAGTTGTCGAATTTATTGGCGTAAAGTTGGGCAAAGTAACTCCTAATTATTGCTCTAATTTCCTCTTAGTTAGTGGTGAGTTCTCCCTTTTCATTTTTAAGACTAACAATTTGATTTTCCTCTTTCTTTTTTTTAATCAGATTTACTAAGGGTTTGTCTATTTTATTGGTTTTTTCATAGAACCAACTCTTAGTTTTATTAATTAATTCAATAGTTTTTTTACTTTCAATTTTATTCATCTCTCCTTTTATTTTTTGAATTTCAAGTTTAGTGTTTGATTGGGGGTTTTTAATTTGTTCCTTTTCTAGCATTTTTAGTTGCAAGCCCAATTCATTGACCTTTTCTTTCTCTATTTTATACAAATAGGCCTCTAGAGATATGAGATTTCCCCTTATTACCGCTTTGGCTGCATTCCATACATTTTGGTATGATGTCTCATTATTATCGTTTTCTTGGATGAAGTTATTAATTATGTCTATAATTTGCTGTTTCACCCAATCATTCTTTAGTATGAGATTATTTAGTTTCCAATTATTTTTTGGTCTACTTTCCTGTGGCTTTTTATTGAATGTAATTTTCAGTGCATCATGGTCTGAAAAGGATGCATTCACTATTTCTGCCTTACTGCATTTGAGTTTGAGGTTTTTATGTCCTAATATATGGTCAATTTTTGTATAAGTTCCATGAACTGCTGAAAAGAAGGTGTACTCCTTTCTGTCCCCATTGCATTTTCTCCAGAGATCTATCATATCTAATTTTTCTAGTATTCTATTTATCTCTTTGACTTCTTTCTTATTTATTTTGTGGTTTGATTTATCTAATTCTGAGAGTGCAAGGTTGAGATCTCCCACTATTATAGTTTTACTGTCTATTTCTTCTTGCAGCTCTCTTAATTTCTCTTTTAAGAATTTAGATGCTACACTACTTGGTGCATATATGTTTAATATAGATACTTCTTCATTATTCATTCTACCCTTTAGCAAGATATAGTGCCCTTCCTTATCTCTTTTGATTAGATCAATTTTTGCTTTAGCTTGATCTGAGATCAGGATGGCTACCCCTGCTTTTTTGGCTTCACCTGAAGCATAGTAGGTTTTGCTCCAACCTTTTACCTTTAACCTGCATGCATCACCCCACTTCAGGTGTGTTTCCTGTATACAACATATTGTAGGATTCTGGCTTTTAATCCATTCTGCTAACCGCTTCCTCTTTATAGAGGAGTTTACCCCGTTCACATTTATGGTTAAAATGACCAATTCTGTATTACTTGCCATCTTGTTAACCCCGGTTTATGCTTTTCTCCCTTCTTACTCCCTTACCCCCCTTCCCAGTATTAAGCTTGTGAGCACCACTTGCTTCTCACAGCCCTCCCTTTTTTAGTATCCCTCCCTCCTCTTAGAGTTCCCCCCCCAACTTGCCCCTTTCCCTCCCAGTTACCGTATTCCCTTCCACTTAGCTTATTCCTTCCTTTTTCACTTTTCCCTTCTCATTTTTCAATGAGGTGGGAGAAGTTTCACCATAGATTGAATATGTCTAAAATTCTTCTCTTAATGCCAATTCTGAAAGCAGTAAAATACTCACTATATTCATCCCTCTCCATTCTTTCTCTCAGATATACTAGGTTTTCTTTGCCTCTTCATGAAATGTAGTACCCCCACTTTCCCTTTTTTCTGGTACAATGTCCTTTCCACATCTAGTTTCTAGAACAAGGTATACATGTATTCTTTATACATCTTTATAGCCGAAATATAGTTCCCAAGATTAATCTTTACCTTTTTAGATTTCTCTTGAGTTCTGTGCTTGTAGATCAATTTTTTGTTAAGTTCTGGCTTTTTCATCAGAAATAGATGAAATTTGCTTATTTCGTTGAATGTCCATCTTCTTCCCTGGAAAAAGATGCTCAATCTCGCTGGGTAAGTTATTTTTGGTTGCATACCAAGTTCCTTAGCCTTTCGGAATATCATATTCCAGGCCCTTCGATCTTTTAATGTGGATGCTGCCAGATCCTGGGTGATCCTTATTGTGGCTCCTTGATACTTGAATTGGGTTTTTCTAGCCGCTTGCAGTATTTTTTCCTTTGCCTGTGGGTTCTGGCATTTGGCCACTATATTCCTTGGTGTTTTGATTTTAGGATCCCTTTCAGTAGGGGATCGATGAATTCTTTCAATGTCTATTTTACCTTCTGTTTCTATGACTTTTGGACAGTTCTCTTTGATAATTTCCTGGAAAATAGTGTCCAGGCTCTTTTTTTCATCATACTTTTCTGGAAGTCCGATGATTCTCAGGTTGTCTCTCCTGGATCTGTTTTCCAGGTCTGTTGTCTTCCCCAGAAGGTATTTCACGTTCTTTTCCATTGTTTGATTTTTTTGGATTTGCTTGACTGATTCTTCTTGTCTCCTCGAGTCATTCAATTCCAATTGTTCGACCCTGATTTTCAGTGAGGTATTTTCTTCACTCACTTTTTTAAGATCTTTTTCTAATTGTCCAATTGAGTTCTTTTGTTCTGTGGAATTTTTTTCCATTTCGCCAATTTTGTTTTCCAGTTCACCAATCCTATTTTTCAAGGATTTGGTTTCTTTATCCACTCTCTCTTTAACTGACTTCTCCAGGCTCTTTTGCCAAGCCTCCCTCTCCTTTTGCAGAGCCTCCTTCTCCTTTTGCCAAGCCTCCTTCCCCTTTTGCAGAGCCTCCCTCTCCTTTTCCCATTTTTCTTCTAGCTCCCTTGTGAGAGCCTTTTTAATTTCCTCCATGAGATTCATCTGTGCTGAGGAACATATGATCTCCTCCTTTGGGGATTCACCTGGGGACTGTTTGTTTTTAGTCTCCTCAGGATTTGGAGTCTGCTCTTTATCTGTATAAAAGCTGTCCAGGGTTAAATTCTTTTTCAGTTTCTTGCTCATTCTGTCTATTTATCAAAGACAAACTATCAAAGAAACAGAAGGAAAAAAACCCCTTGAATGGAGGCTGCTTTCTTTGGGGGAGGGGCAGGGTATTCGTGAGGCACGGGTCCTACTGTGCTATGGCGCCTGCGCGCTGATATTAGAGCGCTCTGAGATCCGAGCGGGCTGAGACACTGTGGGGGAGGGGTGGCCAGGACCCGAGAGACTCCAGCTATTTGGGGTTGTATTCTTCACCCCCGGTGTTTTTAGCTTCTCTGCTAGGCTGCTGACTCGCTGCCGGAGCAAATTATCTAATCCTGTAGCAAAGCTCTCCCCGCAGAGACGGCTGCGATCGCGCCCCACCCCCTCTCCGCTCTACCTGGTTCTGAGCTGCTATCTGTGCTCTCGCTGCAGCTGCTGCCCGCAGACTGCCTCCAAATACTGTCCCCACCCTCGCGCAAAAACAGACCTTTCTTGACGAGTCTCAACGATGGTTTCTCTTGGTAAGTAATTGTATGTTTTTTTTCAGTCGAGCATTAATTCAGAGGCATGAAATGAAATGAATAGTGAGAGAAAAACACCGAGGTTACACAGCAGTGTATTTCCTCTCCGCCATCTTGGCCGGAAGTCCTCAAAAACAGTGATTTTCAAAGTGACATTCATGACCCAGACATCATTTAATTGTCATGGTGCTTCAGAGTCCCAGAGTATAATACTAAAGTCTGTACTAAGGGATAAAAGTTCATGAAGAACGAAATGATCACATCTTAGACTGTGATGTGGTGGATGGATTACTATGCATTAGCTTCTCCAACTTTTGAATGTGTGTGTATGTGTGTGTGTGTGTATGTGTGTGTGTGTGTGTGTGTGTGTGTGTATGATTTTTTACCCATTCCCCAAAAAAATATGAACACATTTGAAGACAGAGATATTTATATTCTTTCTATCCTCAAATTTCTTAGAGTATTATTTCTATGAAGGTTGGTTCCTATTAGTATAAATAATGAATCCCAAAAAGTGGTCCTTTTATTTTCCTATTGGGCTAGAACTACTTATCTCTATAAAATAGTATAAATGACCACTTTCACAGCATTCATCATTCACAGTCATCTATACTTTTGCTGTATTATCTTTTAGACCACTGAGATTCTCTTATCTTTGTACCCTGTGTCTCCTATACCCACACACAGTTGATTGTAAATCTTTAAAGATGGGAACTATGCCATTTTTTATTTTTTATCTCCAAAATGATGTCTTTGTACCTTATGATTATTTTTGTAATAAATTGAATCAAATTGGGAAAAATGCAATATATAGCCTTTATTTTTTGTTTTTGTTTTTCTTAATGAAAGTATATGTCTCATCTAAGATAGGTATGTTTCATAAATTGCCCAAATATGTAGATATGGCTTAGATAACTATTTCTGGAATCTAGTCTACCCCTACTCAATTTCTATCTTGAGAGAAAATATAAAAGGACAAGGGTGGGACACTTTTTCCTTTTGTAGCTTACATCTGAGAAGATATCAAGCTAGAATAACGTCTATTTGTCTTCTCAAATACTAGTATTTCAGAGGTATGAGACTAGTTCAGAAAGAAAGCCTCATTGTTCTTAAGGGAAGGGTCACCTTCAGTTTATCCTTAGCAAATAAGTTCCTACCCTCCAAATCCTGGTTATATAAAAGACTATCACAAATGACAAATGGTGAGTAAACCCAATTGTTCAAGCAAAAGCATATGCACATACACACACACACACACACACACACACACACACACACTCACACACACACACTTGGAGA
Source organism: Antechinus flavipes (assembly GCF_016432865.1). Classification (NCBI taxonomy): domain Eukaryota; kingdom Metazoa; phylum Chordata; class Mammalia; order Dasyuromorphia; family Dasyuridae; genus Antechinus; species Antechinus flavipes. Next base: position 492,914,954 of record NC_067400.1, read on the forward strand.
TGTTATGCAGATCAGAATACACCAGAGTACATACAAACATGAATAAATTCTTTAGCTGGTAGCAAGATAAAATCACAGCTAAAACAAAAAGAGTGGTCTCACATCTGCCTGCAGGACCATGTGGCAGTCTTTAGAGACGCAATCCAGAAATCAGGGGCAAGTTAATCTGATTTCCCCCAAATATCTTCAGCATTCTAATCATGAAGATTTTTTAGAACCATATCAATCCTTCTTCAACAAATCTTTGAACCAACTCAATAAATTTTGTATGCAAGTTCATGCATTATACTCTATAACTATATAGAGTTATATCTCCTTTTACAAGTATACAGCAAATTATCTAAGTTTGGTTAGAAGCTAAGTTGGGTTATTTTTAAAAAATATATTATTCTTGATTTTAGTTAAACTTCATTTCCAGTTTTTTTTTTTACTTCCCCATACTTACAAAGCTATAATCTTTAAGAAAGATTAAACAAAAACCAGACAAAGTGACCAAAATGTAAACTGAATCCAATGGTATATTATTTTGCATCAATTGTTTTGTACCTTTGCAAGAAAAAAAGAGGGATACATTTTTCACCTCTTCTTGCAAACTATGTTTGTTATTATTATGCAGTGTTTAATTTTGTTACTCTTTTTTGAATTTGCATTCTTGTAATTGTGTATTTTCCCTTCCTCTGATGACTTTGTTTTTTTTACCACCAACAAGAAAAAAAAAAAATACTGCTAGTAATGTGTTGTGCGTGAGCTACAAAAACCTTAAGAAATCATGTTAGATATTAACTAGTGGTCAATTTCAACATGTGGATTGTTGGGAATTTCATGAAACTCTATAGGATGGAGATTTCCCTCCCTGTCCACACCATGAAATAAAATAACAATTAGAAGCTATATAGCATTTTAAAATTTGCAAAGCACTATATATATTATCGCATTGGATCATTACAATATATATATATGTATGTATATATATATATATTATCACATTGGATCATTACAACATCCTGAGAGGTCAGGACATCCTGAGTCTCCTTTTATAGTGAAGAAATTAAGACAAAGGAATGTAACTTGCCTGGGATCATACAGTTAGTAAGTATATGAGATGGGATTTGAATTCACTTCTTCCTGAAAGAGATCCATTTCCTGGCTTTATAGTAGCTATTCTTATAGTCAAAAGAGCTTAATGAGGAAAAAGTGTTCCAAATGCATAAATAATAAAATTACTATTTCTTTTCATAAATTTCAACTGCAAAGGGATTTCTAAGGTCATTTAGTCCAACACTCAGTTTAGACCTCTGAACACAGAGTATAGAAAGTATAAGTAACTTGTACACACACACAAGAATATAAAATACATATATATATATATATAATAATATTTATACTTACATATGTACACATATATGTGTATATATCTTTATATAAAAAATAGTGATGTAATTTTTGTCCTCTTTGCGACTGAATGACAATATTCAACTAACCAATTTGTTGGTTGAAAATTCTTCCTTTGGGTTTTTCACCCTGATTCCCAAGACAAAACTTAGGACAAAAAGAATTAAAAGGAGTTGATCATAAAAATATCAAGGTAGCAACATGAGGGCAGGCTGATCATTGAAGATCAACAATGCTTTCAAGGTATGGTCATGTTTTATACGAAAGTTTTAAGACAATTCAGATGGCAAAAGACAGCAAAAGAAGTTGGGACATTGCATCTCAGTTTCTCCCCAACGTAGCAAAAACCTGACAATTTGCATCTAGGAATTAAAAAGTCCCAGTTAGGAGATGACGTGGCTGTGTTACCAATATCAGGGGACAAGATGATGCTTCCTCTAACACTACTGATTGACAATTAGGATTGAAAACAGGATATTGAATCAACATAACTTTTAATAAACCAACTGTATGTGTGTGTGTGTGTGTGTGTTTGTGTGTGTGTGTGTAGAAGTATATAGTAAAGTTGAAATCCAAAGTCTACACTTTGACTACAGAAAACCCAGAAATCTTTTTTCTTAGGCTAAAAGCAATACTACAAGAAGACTTTATGCTTTGTTTTCCTACTTTCTCCTGTTTCAAAGCAATTTATGTCAAGTGAACTAAGAGGAGGATTTTACCAGTGTTATGATTCTTGGATAGTAAATCCTATTCCTTCCTCACCCACTGTGAAATGGCAGCTAAAGTGCTTAATTTGGATGTGCCTCAGTTTCTTTTTGCCTGTTCAAAGGAAATAATGATGATTATCACTGTCACAGTAAGTTAACTATGTAAATTACTTTGCACTCCTAGGAAAAAACGAATTGTAGGAGTGATAATTAGATGCCAGGATATCATAGATGTTTTTAACCGAATGAATTGAAAGGTTCATTGAGTAGAATACTTTCCAAAATTTTATTAATTTTTCTTTCCTTTTTAAAGAAATTGAACCTTACTGGGTAACTATGTTATTTTCTCTTTTCTTAAATGTTAAAAGGACAGTTTTATCCCTCCCAACTGTAACATTCTTCAGTAACATAAGTGGATGGATTTCATAATGGTCCAAATAAATCTAAGATTTAAATATATGAAACATGCCCTAAGTTTCTGTAGACTCATTTGTTGACAAGCATGTCTGTCTGTAGTAGAATGAACTCTGCCCAAACAAGGAGAAAAAAATGCAAGATCAGTCTGTTTGTTTTGGCTTCAGATAGGCAAAACAAACAACTCTTTCCAAGTAAGGGCAAATTCTGCTGCTTCACTCAGCTTTTCTAGTTTATCAAATTTGAATACTAAGAAGGTTGAAGGTCTTACAAGTATTTACTAATAAGTTTTATTGTTTTACTAATACTTACTTAAAGTAATTTTCTATTTGGCCATTTAAAAATATATTTTACATTTTCTATTGGGTACTCCTTTTTTATCCTAAAGAAGACAATTTGGAAATGTTTGTTGCATAGGATGATTTTGGCTTGATATAAAGGAAAACTGCATTAAAATTAGAACTATCTCATCAGCTACCTGAGGAGATAGAATTTCCTATCCTTGTAGGTCTTGAATCAAAAGCTGGATAACCATATGTCAAATTACATAAGAAGAATCTTGAAATCTAAAAATGTCCAAACTAAAAGAATTCTTAAAATTTCCTAGATAAGCGCCTTCATTTTGCAGATAAAAAAACTGAGGCCCTAATGACTCGACTAAATGGGCAGAAATAAATGCTGTTCATGTGTAGATTTCATTTGATTGACCCTAAATATTTCTTTCAAGTCATATTTCTTGATTCATTAATATTTTACAGATTTAACATGACACTCCCTCCCTTTTTGTAAGGCAGTAAGTGTTGAATGTCTTGCTCAGAGTCACATAGCTAGTAAATGTCAAATGTTTGAAGACAGGATTTGAATTCAGGTCCTCTTGACTCCAGGGTCAGTGTATCCCTGTATCACATACCTGACACTTACATACCCATTTATTCTTTGAGAATTACACTAATATTCAAGTGGGCCCATCACTACATGTTTTACATATAGATTTTACCTATTGCTAAAAATAAGGCGAGAGAAGTCTAAAACATCATGATTGTCATCTTTATCATCATCATCATCGGAAAAGACCCTGATATTGGAAAAGATTGAAGACAGAAGGTAAAAGGGACAGTAGAGAATGAGATAGATAAATAGTGTCATGGAAACAACTAATATGAACTTAAACAGATTTCAAGAGATAGTGGAAGACTCAAAACATTATGGTCCATAGGACCATAAAGACTTACATCAAGGAATAACTGAATACCAATAACTTCCTAACTCTAAGTCCTAACTAACTCTACCATCTATCTGCTTAAATATTTGTATTTCAAGCTATTCATTAAAATGTTTATCATTTAGAAAAATTCCATATTTGCATCACAAATTTTAATCTTATCTACTTAATAAGTACTTCCTAATCCCATTTAATTCATGTATCTTGACCTTTTGCTTTGTAAATAAAATGTGAACTTGTTTCAGCATTAACCATCAGAGCTTTCAAGTTTACTTATAAAAATTCTCATCTTCCACTTAATTAATTTGAAGAGTGATATTTTGTGGCAGCACATCTTAATGGAGTTAGTGCAGCCTGAGTCTATATTGCTTATGAGTAATTTTATGAGTTATATGCCATTTTTTCTCTTTACTAAGCATCATGTATACCTTTTACATGATACATATGCCATGGATGCAATGTTTTCTCTCTTGTACTGTACAAGTTCATTTTCTTCCATTAATAAAAAGCAACTGAGGTTTCAAAGGAGGAGAAGGAAAAAGATAAAACCCAGCAGACTAGAGTCAGGAAAATGACTGATACCATGAACAGACTTTGGTTAAATAGCCAAAGATTTTTAAATTGCAAATATAAATACAAGAACTACATTATTATGACAATAAGAAGGTAAATTACATAAATAGTAAGGCAAAGAAAATTAGAAAAATGTCACAAGACATTTAGAAGTAATAGTCTTAATATAAAAGATCTTGAGAAACATAGGTCTAAGATAAAATAGTCCTTTCTGGTAGTCTGGGCAGAATGAACAAATAACAACGAAAGTCTCTCTATTCTTTCCCTTAATACCTTAGAAATTCTGTTAGAAGAAAGAAAGGTACACAAACACATGTATGGGTTCCTTAATTCTACTTAAAACTATCCAGGAGTACTTAAAGCATCTCATTTAACTTTTGAATCATGCATCAACAAATAAGCAATGGAAAGAGAATGTTATAAGGAATTAGTAATTTTATGTACAATATACAGAATTATGTCTCCTTGCTCTGATTATTCTTCCTCTTTGCTTTTCTTATTCTTCAATCATTTCAGCTCCATACTTTTGCAATAGTTTTCACAAAAACACCACACACACACACACACACACACACACACACGCATGCATGTGTGTGCAAACCGATATATTATATAATTTCACAGAATTCAGGGTCAGAGTATAACTTCCCAAAATCTTGGGAAGTTTTTCTGATTCTCTTTGCCTTAGTAGGAGGAAATAGGAAACATATCCTTTTATTGAGGCCAGTAAACTAGGCCAAAATCAAGAGTCAAACTAGACAAATTAGAAAGAATGACAAGGGATTAGGCAAAGGAGCTAGTAGAAAAGTTGAAAATGAGGACGAATGGAAAATGCTATGATTACAAGGGATTACAATCATTCTACTGGATGATAAAGAAAGGGATAGAATCTAGTATATATGGAGGCAGGCTGGATTTGGTGAGGAGAAGGGATATCATTCGAGTCTAAAGGAGGGAAGATGATTACTAGATACTAAAAGAAGAGAGACTGGAATGCAGGTGATTTTAAGTGATTATTGAAATATCTAATGGAGGAAAAGAAAGAGCTCATAATAAATGACCATTTGTGTGTATATGTCTTATCCTATATATCTATTTCATCAATTATTTTTGCTACCGAATGAATAACATTCTTTTTTATTGTAGTAACTTTATTTTTAATACACATTGCTTTATGAATCATGTCGGGAGAAAAAAATCAGAGCAAAAGGGAAAAAAGCATGAGAGATATATTTAAAAAAATTAAAAAAATAAGTGAACATAGCATGTGTTGAAATTCAGTCTCCTTAATTCTTTTTCTGGATGCAGATAGCATTTTCTGTCTAAAATCTATTGGGATTGCTTTTGATCACTGAACTACTGAGAAGAACCAAAACTTTTATAGTTGATCATCACTCATTCTTGCTGTTATTTCGTACAATGCATTCCTGGTTCTGCTTGTTTTGCTCAACATCAGTTATTGAAATCTTTCCAAGTATTTGTATAATCAGCTTGATCATCATTTTTTATAGAACAATGATATTCCATTTCCTTCATGCACTATAGCTTGTTCAACTATTTCCCAATTGATAGACATCCAGTCTTTTTTCCAATTTTTTGCAACCACAAAAAGAGCTGTTACAAACATTTTTACACATGTGAGTTATTTTCCTTCCTTTATGATTTGGTTGGGATAACAATGCTAGGTGAAAGAGTTTACAATTTTATGGCACTTTAGGCACAGTGTCAGATTGCTCTCCAGATCATTATCACAACTCTACCAACAATACATTAATGTCCCAGTTTTCCCGCATTCCCTCCAATATTTATCATTATCTTTCCTGTCATCTTAGCCAATCTGAGAAGTTGAGGTGGTATCTCAGAATTGTTTTAATTTGCATTTCTCTAATCAATAGTGATTTAGAGCATTTTTTTCATGTAAACATAAAGGGTTTTAATTTTATCATCTGAAAATTGTCTGTTCATACCTTTTGACTATTTATCAATTGGGGAATAACTTGTATTCTTATAAATTTGACACCATTCTTTAGATATTTCAGAAATGAGACCTTTATTGGAAATAGTAGCTGTAAAGATTTTTCCTCAGCTTTGTACTTTCCTTTTAATCTTGTTTCTGATGGTTTTGTTTGTACAAAACCTTTTTAATTTAATGTACTCAAAGTCGTCCATTTTGTCATTCATAAAGTTCTTTAGTTCTTTTTTAGTCATAAATTCCTCACTTCTCCAAAGATCAGATAGATGAATTGCCCTTTGTTCTCCTGATTTGTTTAGTATGCTACTTTATGTCTAAATCATGTATCCAATTTGACCTTATTCTGGTATGGGGTGTAAGTTTATACAGCATTTCTGATATATATTTTCTAATTTTCCCAGTAATTTTCGTCAAATACTGAGTTCTTATTCCAGAAGCTGTAGTTGGGGGCTTATTAAGTACTAGATTACTATAGGTCTTAATGATTATGCCGTGTGCATTTTATCTATTCCAGTGATAAATCACTCTGTTTCTTAGCCAGTTCCAATTGGTTTTGATTACTGCTGCTTTATAATATAGTTTTAGGTGTGGTACTGCTAAGCCACCATCCTTTGTATTTTTTTTTCATTAATTCCCTTGATATTCTTTACCTTTTGTTCTTCCAAATAATTCCAGAATTAGTCTTCCAACAATTTCTTATTATTTTTTCTAGTTCTGTAAAATAATGTTTTGGCAGTTTGATTGGTATGGCAATCCAATAGATTTTGGAGCAATTTAGGCAGAATTGTTATTTTGATTATATTATTTTGGCCTACCTATGAGCAATTGATACTTTTCCAATTGTTTAGATCTGACTTTCTTTATGTGAGAAAAGTTTTATAATTATGTTCATATAGTTCTTGGGTTTGTCTTGGCAGGTAGACCCCCCAGTATTTTATTTTGTCTTTTTTTTTAAAGGAATTTACCTTTCTATCTCTTGCTGATGGGTTTTGTCAATAATAAATAAATAAATACATAAATGCTGATGATTTGTATGAGTTTATTTTATATTCTGCAACTTTGCTAAAGCTGTGAATTATTTCCAGTAGATATTTGGATGGTTTTCTAGAATTCTCTAAGTATATCATCATATCATCTGCAAAGAGTGATAGGTTTTTTCCCTTCATTGCCTATTCTAATTCCTCTAATTTCATTTTCTTTTCTTATTGCTAAAGCCAGCATTTCTAGTACATTAGTGTTAAATTAGTTAAATAATAGTGGTGGTAATGGGCATTCTTTTTTCACTGCTCATCTTATTGGGAATGCATCCAGCTTCTCTCCATTACAAATAGTGTTTGCTGTATGTTTTAGATAGATACTAGTTATTTTAAGGAAAGCTCCCTTTATCCCTATGTTCTCTAGTAGTTTTAATAGGAATGAGTGCTATCTGTCAAAAGGTTTTTTGCATCTATTGGGATTTTCATATGATTTATGTTGGTTTTGTTATTGATATGGTTGATTATGGTAGTGATTTTCCTGATACTGAACCAGCCTTCCATTTCTGGTATAAATCCCACTTGATCATAGTGTATTATCCTGCTGATTAGTTGCTATAATCTCTTTGCTGATATTTTATTTAAATTTTTTGCATCAATATATTAGGGAGACTGGTTGGGTAATTTTCTTTCTCAATTTTGGCTTTTCCTGGTTTAGGTATCAGTGCCATATTTGTGCCATAGAAGGAATTAGGCAATACTCCTTTATCTAATTTTCCAACTAGTTTATATAGTATTGAAACTAATTATTCTTTAAATGTTTGGTAGAATTCACTTGGCAATCCTCTTGCTCTACAGATTTTTTTCTTAGAAAGTTCATTAATGATTTGTTCAATTTCTTTTTCTAAAATGGGACTATTTGTTTTACTTCCTCTTTTATTAACCTGAGGCAATTTATATTTCTATAAATATTCACCCATTTAGGTTAGATTGTCAGATTTGCTGCCAAAGAAGGGCAAAATAGCTCCTAATTATTGCTTTAATTTCTTTTTCATTGTTGGTAAATTTACCTCTTTATTGTTGATGCTGGTAATTTGGGTTTTTTTCTTTCCTTTTTTCTGATCAAATTAACCAAAGATTTACCTATTTTGTTTGTTTTCTCATAAAGCCAACTCTTAGGTTTCTTTATTAGTTCAATAATTTGCTTAGTCTCTATTTTATTAATCTCTCATTTGCATTTCAAAATTTCTAATTTGATATTTAATTAGGGGTTTTAAATTTGTTCTTTTTCTAGCTTTTTTAGTTGCATGCCTAATTCATTGATCTTCTGTATTTTATTTAGGTAACTATTTAGAGATATATAATTTACTCTAGCATTGCTTTGGCTGAATCCCATAGGTTTTGTATGTTATCTTATTATTGTCATTTTCTTGGATGAAATTGTGGATTGTTTCTGTGATTTCCTGTTTGACCCACTCATTTTTTAGAATTAGATTATTTAATTTCCAGTTGCTTTTTAGTCCATCTTTACCTGGCCCTTTATTGAATATAATTTTTATTGTAGTGTGGTCTGAAAAAGAAGCATTTACTATTTCTTCCTTTTTGCATTTGATTGTGACATTTTTATGCTCTAATACATGATCAATTTTTGAGTAGACACCATATACTGCCAAGAAAAGGGTGTATTCCTTTTTGTCCCTATTCAATTTTTTCCAGAGGTCTATCATATCTACATTTTCTAGGGTCCTATTAATCACCTTAGTTTCTTTCTTGTTTAATTTGTGGTTAGATTTGTCTGATTCTTAGAGGAGAAGATTGAAGTTGCCTACTAGAACAGTGTTCTTGTTTATTTCTTCCTGTAACTAGCTTAAAATCTTCTTTAGTAATTTGGATGCTCTACCACTTGGTGTATACACATTTAGGATCATTACTACTTTATTATTTACAATACTCTTTATCAAGGTGTACTTTCTCTCCTTATCTCTTTTAATGAGATCTATTTTGACTTTTGCTTTACCTGAGATCATAATGGCTACTCTTGCTTTTTTTTTTTTTTTTTTTTTACTTCAGCTGAAGCATAACAAATTCAGTTCCAATCTTTTAACTTTACTCTGTAGGTGTCACTCTTTGTCAAATGTGTTTCTTGTAAATGATACATTATAGGATTCTGTTTTTTAATCCACTCTGCTATTTCCTTTGTTTTTATGGGCGAGTTCATCCCATTCACATTAATTAGTTTTGATTACCAGCTCTGTATTTCCCTTTAGCCTATTTTCTCCTGCATATATTTTTGTTCCCTCTCTCCACCCGTCCTTAGTCCTGTGTTTTTTTTAATCCACCCCACTAACTACCTTATCTTCTATCAACCCTTCCCCGCCTTGTCTTACCTTTTTCTCTAGTGTTTCTACCCTCTCTTCTATCCTGTCCATCCCTTTTCTTTTCCTCTTTCTCTTCCTATTTCTTTACAGGGTTAGATATATTTCTTAATGATTAAATTGTTCCCTTAAAGCCAAAGCTGATGAGATCAAGCTTCAGACAGTGCTTATTGCTCCTTGATATTTGAATTGTTTTTGCCTGGCAGCTTCTAATATTGTTTTCTTGAGATTATACTTTTGGAGTTTTGCAACCATGTTCCTTGAGGTCTTCCTTGTGGGATCTCTTTCCAGAGGATTCTTTCAATTAGTATTTTCCTTCTGTTTCTAGAATATTGGGGCACTTTTCTTTAATGATCTCTTATAGAATGCTATCCATTTTGTTTTGTTTTGTTTTGTTTTAATCATGGCCTTTGGGTAGGCCAATGATTTTTAAATTGTCTCTTCTGGATGTGTTTTTAAGGTCGGCTATTTTTCCAATGAGATATTTCACATTTTCTTCCATTTTTTCATTCTTTTTAGTTTGTTCATTTCTTGCTGTTCTCACAAATTCATTAGTTTCCATTATCCCTGTTCTAGTTTTTAATGTATGATTTTTTCAGTTATCTTTTGAATCTCTTTTTTCCATTTAGTATATTCAATTATTTTAGGAGTTGTTTTCTTCAGACTTTTTTTTTCTTCCTTTGTCAAACTGTTGACTCTCTTATGCATACCTCTCATTTCTTTTCTCATTTTTTCTTCTGTCTCTCTTATTTGCCTTTTGAAGTCTTTTATGATCATTTACAAGAAGTCTCTTTGAACTTGAGACCAATTTATATCACTCTTTGAGATTTCTTCTGTAGACATTCTGTCCACATCTGAGTTTGTGTTTTGATCTGCCTTGTCACCATATTAGCTTTCTATGGTCAAGATTCTCTTCTGTTTCTTGCTCCTTTTCTTTCGTAAGACTGAGAGGTTAGATGACTTTTCCAGGGTCATGTAGCTAGTGTGTAAGGCAGTAGTTGAACTCAAGTCTTCCTGATTCTAATGATACAAAATTATTGGTCATATCTAAATTGATAATCCGGATTTCTTTTCTTAAAAATATTTAAATCCTATTATATCCCAAGATAAATATTATTTGTTCCTCCGAACAACAGTTAGCAACAAAGACAGAGATTCTTAACACACTAAAACTTAATTGTGTACACAGGAATAGTGAAGTACACTTAAAAAGATCAAAGATAGCTAATATTACTCGAAGGGTATTGATTTAGATCTCACTGATATTAAATTAAGATTGTTATTTTGAAGGATAGAATAAGCTATTTAAATCTAACTCATCAGAAGTGCTTCTGTCATCCTGCCATGATAATCAAAGTCCCTAGACTCTCTCAGACACTAAATGGTGCTAATAAAGATTATTTCATTATTTCTCTGTCTAAGTGGTTATCTGTCTCCTTTTAATGGCTCAACCCTGGAATCTAAATGGCCATTTTTTTATCAGTACCATATGAATTGAATATCTGTGTTAAAAATGTGGGAGGCATGAGAAAAATAGAAAACCTTTAGAACAACAGTTATGAGCTCAAGGATTGCTTTCCTACAGAAAGAGTCAAACTGATTTTAGATAATTTAAGTATATAGTAGACATAGTTCAATTATTTTACTTCTTCCACCACTTCCAATAGAATATAAATAGAAGCATAGGTGATCATGAAGTTTGTTTTGGAATTTGGAAAGTTATTAAAAACAATAAGACAAATAAGTAGGGAATTCAAAGGCTATGGTATAACATTAAACTGATTAAGTATAATTTTAAAATAGGCAAGATAAGAAAGTAAAGTAAAAATAGTGGTGATGCTTTGGGCAAGTACTGAGAGTTAAAATTATCTTGGGTTTACAGTGAAGCACATGCTTTAAGGATATGTTCACTGTGAGGTACTAGTTTATACATATCAGAAAGATTGACTAAGATGATAGGAAAATATAATGATAAATGTTGAAGAGGATATGAGAAAACTGGAATAGTAATGCATTGTTGATGAAGTTGTGAACTGATTTAACCATAATAGTGAGCACTAAGAAACTATGCCCCAAAACTATAAAAATCATGCATACCCTTTGATCCAACAGTACCACTATTGGGTCTGTATCCCAAAGAGATCATATAAGAGGGGGGGGGGGGAAACCCCATGCAGGCAAAAATATTTGTAGAATTGGAAAATTAGTGGATGCCCTTCAACTGGGAAATGGCTAAATTGTGTTACATGAAAGTAATGTAATATTATTATTCTATAAGAAATGATGAAGAGTTTGATTTCAGAAGAATCTGGAAAGACTTACATGTACTGATGCTGAGTAAAGTGAGCAGAATCAGGAAAACGTTATACATGACAATAGCAGGATTGTATATGTTCAACTATAATAGACTTAGCTCTTTCAGCAATTCAGAGATCTAAAGCAAGTCCAATAAACTTTAAATGGAAAAATTTCATCTGTATTCAGAGAGAGAAATATGGAGACTAAATGTAAATCAAAGCATATCGTTTTCATCTTTTTTCCTATTATTTTTTCTTTCTTATGTTTTTTTCCATTTTGTTTCAATTTTTCTCTCCCAACATGATTAATTTGGAAATATGTAAAAAATGAATGTACATTTATAATCTAGAAAAATTTCCTCTTTTTGATAGGCCAAGTTTGCTACATGCCTTTCTAATGATAATTCTAATAAAGCCAGAGGGTTTTGTTTTTTTTTTGTTTTTTGTTTTTTGTTTTTTTTTTTTAGAATTTAATGGTCTATTTGATGAAAAAAAAATTTGCTATAGAATTGTTTAAAAGGAAAGGTATACTATGTTATAGACATTTGCCATTACAATGAAACAGCAAATCACCTAGAGAGAGAGAATTTTTGTTTTCACCATTTAGTACCTGAGAGAATCCAGGGACTTTGGTTATTACATCAGGATGACAGAAGCACTTCTGATGAGTTAGATTTAAATAGCTTATTCTATCCTTCAAAATAACAATCTTAATTTAATATCAGTCAGATCCAAAGTCAAAATACCCTGCAAATAATATTAGCTGTCTTTGATCTTTTTAAGTGTTCTTCATTATTCCTGTTTACACACAAAGTTTTAATGTGCTAAGAATTTTTGTTCTTGCTACTAATTGTGGTATGGAAAAACAAGTTTCATTTATCTTGGGATATAATAGAACTTAATAATTTATAATAAGAAATTTGGAATGTTAATTTAGATATGACCAATAATTTTGTATCAAGTGATAGAGTTAAAATTAAGAAGACCTGAATTCAACTACTGCCTCAGATACCAGCCACAAGACCCTGGAAAGTTTATCTAACTTCTTTGTCTTAGTTTCTTCCACCATAAGATAGGAATAATAATTATACTTTCTCCACAGTGTTAGGGAGGTCAAATGAGATAGTATACATGAAGAGTTTTGAACTTACAAGTAACTATACAAAAATAATCACTATTTTTGTTGTGGTAGAGTTATGTAATTTTTTTTATCATATATGCCTTTATAATGGTTTAATAATACATATTATATGATATTTTTGATAATTATAATAATAATAGTGTGGCAAAGTAGGTGAAAGATTGGCCGTGGAATTGGAAAGATCAGAGTGTGAAATTTTGCTTTTAATCCATAAAATATGAATTTAACTAAGTCAGGAATTTTTTCTCACTGGGAATTTTATTTGACTCTCTTCCATATCTAGAACTCTTTTTCTCTTCTTGTCTGTTTCTGGCTTCCATGATTTCCTCCTAGCCTCAGTTAAAATTCTCTTCTGAAAGAAGTGGTTCCTAATCTTCCTTAATTTTATGCCTTTCCTGTGAGATAGTCTCTAATTCATCCTGTGTTTGTGTCTTGTTTGAATATAGTGCTTTTTATTTTAACTCTCCCCATGGATTGTGAACTCCTGGAGACCATGTATTGTTTCCACCCCTTTCTTTGTATTCCTGGTCCTTAGAACAGGACCTGACACATAGGTGCTTAATAAATGTGTTTTGACTTATTTCTCTTTTCAGTGCCCTGTTGTAAAACTATAAATTAAACAGGAGTTACTGAGCTCTACAGGTTCAAAAGTAAAAAGAGAGAGAGACTCCATTTAGAGAATTCTCTACACTAAAGAATTCACAGATTCAGATTCCAAAAAGAAAAAAGTAAAAGAAACAGCTTCCTCTGAGAAACTTGGGAAATACTTTTAGACTTGGGGAGAGGAACAGTGAAAAGAGACATGTGAAAATGAAGATGAGTCTCTGAGGTAGAAGTTAACAAGTACACCTACACAAATTGGCATGCTTCATTAGGAGCTATTCAGTGGAAACTAATACCAACTAAGAAGATATTAATTGGCTTTAGGAATTGGCAAGCTTGTTTTAATTACAATTTGAAGTAATTATTTAGTAGAGCTCTGTGATATGTCTGAAATTCAGATATATTAATTACAGGGCTATGCACATTTTGGATGTTTTAGAAATGGTGCAGACCATGAATATGTTTCTTTTTTTGTTTTTAAAACTGTTTGGCAACAAAGGTTGCCAGAAGACATATAGTAGATTGACTGCACACAGATACTATGAAAAAGAGCCATATGATATAAGCAGCTTACTTGTTTCAACATTTGAATTATAACTATTATAAAAACAGTAGTTTCGGCTTTGACTGTTTTTAAATTACAGCCAGGACAGGGAAGGTGTTTGGTACTTAAGCCATGATTTATAGATGTGCTGTTTGCTATTTATGCAACAAATGGTTTCCTTGGTAAGGAAAGAGTCTCTATTATTATGTTGGTTCTGTTTTTGTTTTTTTTAATGCATTGTCATACTTGTGAATGACAGCTTCATCATTTTCATTCTAATCACATTCATTAAGTCAAAAGGGTCTTAAGTTATGATGAAAAACTGTCTCCTCAAGTAGCACCTGCAGATTACAAAGTCTTTTTTATTTTTTTAAAAAAGAAGAAAATGAAATAAGAAGTTTTCTAATGATAACTGCTGGGTGTAAACTAAATCACAAATCCCCACTATAGGAATTCAAAAGCTACTACCATTGGATTTGAGATCATAATTGTGATTTGTGGGACAGATAGTTTTGTTCAGAGTTATGCTTCAGGGTGTGCAGTTTTTTTCAGCATCAGTCCCATAGTTAAGAGATGCTACATACCATTCTTGTCACACCATAGCTTTCATTTCAGTTAATGTCTGTCTAGTTACATTCATAAGAAAGAACCAGAAGCCAAGAATGACATTTTGGTTTGCGTGTGCTTCGTTTATAAGTATGATCTAATTAGCTGAATCAAGTCAAGCAAAATGAGAAATAGAAGGCAGCATGTTCATATAAGAGTAAAAAAAAAAATCATGTCTGGATTTTCTAACATTACTCAGACATAACTTACCTGTCTCACCATTTCTCATTTTCCTTTTCTGGCTTATCATCTATGCATACCTCCTAGCTTTAGGCATTTCCCAAAGTTCTGTCCTGGATCCTTTTCTTTGCTTCCTCTCTACTCTCATGGTAATCTTATCAGCTTTTCTGGATTTGATTATTGTCTCTATATAGTTGTTTCCAAAACTATTAGGCATGATTGTATATATCCTAGATATATTTTAAACAATTTATCTAGAATTTAGTTTATTCTTTCCTACTAAATACTCTGCTCTTTAAAACACCCTTGTTTCAGTCAAAATGCTAGGTTCTCTCCAGTGTCTCAGGTTTGTATTCTTAATATTTTTCTGGCGTCTCCTTCTTTCCTTTACCTTATATTGCTATAAATGAACCCCAGAAAAACAATATGTCATTCAAATGGAAATAGGTTCTCTATAGAAAGAAAGTAAAGGAGTTTAAAACTTAGTTTTTTCATGTTCTGGGGAATAGCAAGGAAATGATTGCGTATAACATTTGATTATCTCATATTAGATTTTATGGTAAGTATTGGAGAGGGGGGGATCCACTAGGAAAATAACTGTAGTTTATATGTCAAAATCTTCTTCAGAGGAGTAAAATTGTCACTATAGAGGTAAAGAAATTCTACTGTGAATTCTATAACATCATCCAATTTAAGTCAACCAACCTTCCAAGAACTTCCATTTTAAAGAGAAGGTCTGGGGTAACCATGTCTTCATTCCTTTCAAGATTGTAGTCCTGACTGTCCAGACTATTACTACTCTGAATGCCACAAAAATCCTTTCCTGGAAGTTCACTTCACCTCTGAGCTTCTCAAACTGGAAATACCTTCTATCCCTGTGGCCTTTTTCTCTGAATAGTGATTCTTCCAAGAACTTCCATTATCAAAAAAAATGTTTCTCCTTAGATAATCCTGACTCTATAGACTTTCCTGTCCTATAGTATGGATACTAACTTATTTTTCTCCCTCCTCTTTCAGTTTCCTGTTATGTATTATCTTTTCTCTTTGAAATATAAAGTCCTCAAGGACAAAAACTATCATTTTCTGCTTTTATTTGTATTCCTCCTGTTTGAAACAGTGCCTGACATATATACTAATATGTCTGATGACTTTGATACTCAATGACTTGAATGCCAAGGTGTGAGTACATGAGAGTGGTAAGAAATATGTTGCAAAATATGGATCAGTAATAAGAAATGAAAGAAGCCAAAGGTTTGAGATTTTTACAGGTCTTATAATTATATATCTAGAATGCTTTGTTTGAAAATAGACGTGGCTAACACTGAATAATATCGCCCAAAATGAAAATGATTATTTTTAAACAGTCAGGAAATAACTCATTTGCAAAGTAGGAATTATTCCAAAATCTGCTGGTATACAGTTAGATCTCTATTAAAATTAGTACATAGTCATAAGAGGAAAAATGGATATGTACAATTAAAAACAGTTCTAGTCTGACATATTAAAGCAAATTATGAAAAATGAGAAATGGATAGGAAAATATTACTTATGGAATAGGTCATAATAGTTTCATAAAGAAGTTTAAATTATGTAAATCATTTGTCATAAGGAGGAGACAGCAAGAGTCTAAAAAGCAGTTTAGTCCATAAACATTTACCTTAGCAAGAAAAAAGCCAAAAAGGAAGGGAACCTCTTTCAAATATAAACTAATTTTTTTAAAAAAAACATCACACATATAGAAATAGTGGTGGATTAAATTATTGCAAAAAAAAGTTCAGTAAAATGTAAATAAGAGGGAAAGATCTACAATGTTTTGTTTTGTTTTTAAATTATCACATTTTTCTCACTGTTAAGCCATCAACTTGGATTCTAATGTCATGTTATTAATCTGCTTATTAAGAAACGGTATCCAAAATAACAAAATGGATAAAGCAGCTATTAAATAAAATAGCAAATATATTATTGAGTCCAGTATTAAAAAATAAAAAAGGGGGAAGGGGGGCAGCTAGGTGGTGCAGTGGATAGAACCCCAGCCCTGAAGTCAGGAGAATCTGAGTCCAAATCTGGTAAATCTGGTCTCAGTCACTTAACATGTCCTAGCTGTGTGACCCTGGGCAAGTCACTTAACCCTAATTGCTTCCAAAAAAAAAAAAAAAAGTAAAGGGAACTAGATTGTCTCCAGCAATTTGCAAGATTTCTTTGAAATCTTTGCTTTTAAGAGCAATGTTCTACTGTTATTGTTATGTGGTTGTATGTTATATACTAATCTCTTTGGAATTAAAAATGAATGTCACTCATGGAGCAGTGGAGACTGTGGCAGGTTCAAATTTATAACAAAAACTTGAAAGAACTAGTAAATGATAGCATCAAAGAAATGTGTGATCAAAAAAGAAGATGGTCTGCTCATTTGACAAGAAAAAGAAATCACCAGTAGATTACTTATGTGCTGTACTGGGATCCTTCAGTGAGTGGACATCATTTGGTGAGCTAATGGATGAGTGTGGATACCAGTAATGCAGATTCAGAAGATATGGATTAACTGCAATTAGTGTGGTTGGAAGAAATTATTATATGTTAGCGTTCCATTTTTTTTCCTATTACAAGTAAGGGCAATTTTTAATACTCACCTTTTATAAATTTTGAATTCCAAATTCTCCCCCCTTTTCCCTCCCTTCCCCCATCCCTGAGATAGTAAGCAATTTGATATAGGTTATATATGTGCAGTCACATAAAATATATTTCAATATTAGTCATGTTGTAAAAGATACAGACCAATTAAAACGACACAAAATAAAGTGAAAAATAGTGTGCTTTGATCTTAATTCGGCCTCAATCATATCTCTCAGGATATCTTTCATCATAAGTTCTTTGAAATTATCTTGGCTCAGTGTATTGCTGAGAATATCTAAATCATTCACAGTTAATCATTACACAATATGCTTGTTCCTATGTTCATTGTCCTCTTGGTTTTACTCAGTTCACTTTGTGTCAACATATGTAAGTCTTTCCATTTTTATTTTTCTCAAATTTGCCTGTTCATCATTTATCATTACATAATAGTATTTTATTACATTCATATATCAAAACTTGTTCAGCCATTTCTCAATTGATGGGCACCCTGTCAGCTTCCAATTATTTGCCACCACAGAAAAGAGCTGCTATAAATATTTTTGTACAAAGAAGTCAATTTCCCTTTTATTTCTTTAGGATTCAGGCCTATTAGTGCTATTACTATATCAAAAAGGTATGCAGTTTTATATGCCCACAGTTTGGGCATAGTTCCAAATACCACATATTTATTTGAAAATATACTCTATGTTCAAGTCAACAGACCAAATAGTTGTCCTTTATATTTGACATTCAGTATTATATCTCTATCCTTTGCATAGATTTTTGCCATGCCTTAACTCTATTTCTTGCATACTTCTGCCTCTTAGAATCCTCTGTTTCCTTTGAGGTTCAATTAAGGTGCTTTCTACTTTGATAAACACCCATCCTCAGTCATGAATATTATCACCTTTCTCAGTTATCTTGTATTTAATTATCTGTAATACGTATCCATTAAGTAAAATAAATAGTTCCTGAAGGACAAGAACCTTACAATTTATATAATTTTATCCCCAAATGCCTACATGCTTCCTCATAAATAATAGGATCTTGATAAATGCTTATTGAATTTTAATTGATTTTATATGTCCATAGGATGAATGGACACAAAGATATTCAGTTGATTTGTGTGGTACATAGAAGTATAGCAGTAGAAAGGACAGGAAAATGATTCTAGGGACACTGAAGTACAGTCTTCAAGAAAAATACAGTAGAGTAGTCAAATACTATGAACAAAGTAATAGCTGTAGGGGGACAAATCTTACA
The DNA here is from genome assembly GCF_016432865.1 of Antechinus flavipes. Lineage (NCBI taxonomy): Eukaryota > Metazoa > Chordata > Mammalia > Dasyuromorphia > Dasyuridae > Antechinus > Antechinus flavipes. The sequence goes on from NC_067400.1 coordinate 492,933,827, forward strand.
ACTAAGGAAGTATATAAAAGAAATGTTATGGAAGTAAAAACAAGGATAATGACCACATCCACATCATTTTACTTGCCCAATTCACTGATAGATTTGAACATGACAACTACATCTTCCCAGAAGAGTTTGAATCCAAAGTGTGGCTATTGTACAGACCTGGACACTATAATGTCCTTTACAAATAGGTAGGACATCACACAGAGTTCAGCTCTGCCTACCCACCTCTGCTATTACAAGGGCTCATGTCACTCTCTCCTTTCTCTTCCCCTCTTAACAGGCATTATACATGTACTGAGGTATTTTTTTGTGATTCTAAATAGCAATGTTTCAATGTGCCTCTTTTTTATTATTTCCTGTCACCCATGACTTGGTGTGTTTTATTAAATAGGATGCTAGTGATAGAAAAAAAAAAAAAAGATATAAACAAGGGAGATTAAAGAGAGTGAAATGTCCAAGGGGGTATATCTAGAGCCTGAGTGACTGGAAGGATGGTTGTATATACAAGAGTGATAGGGAAGTTATTAAGAAGAGAATGTTATTAAGAGGAGAGGGGAAAATAGAATAAGTTTAGGTTTTGCCATGTTGAGTTTAAGATGTCTATGGGATATTCAGTTGGGTGTATCCAATAGGCACTTGGAGATAAGAAACAGAGGTTAAAAAGAGAAGTTAGAACTGGACAAAGAAATCTAAAAATAAATCATCAGCAAAGAGATGATAGTTGAATTTGTTGAGCTGATAAGTATAGAAATAGTATAGATGGAGAAAAGGAGAAGGCCTGACACAAAACCTTGGCAGAAATCCAGAGTGAATAGGTATGTCTGGTTACTCATGTTGGAATCACTTCCAAATCAGCTATCCATGTATCATCAAGTGTAGTTTGGTGGAGCCAAGATCAAAATCAATACCAAATAGAAGAAAGGATAAATAAAACAAGATATGGCATGTAATAACAGTGCCAAACTGGCCTATTCAAACAAATTATGACATCGAAATAAGAGAAATGGATAAAGGAAAAAAAAAAAAAAAGAGCAAGTTCTTTTCTTATGGTTATGTAATTGCCACAAAAAACCAGGCAGAATAAGTCTAGAAGCCAATGCAGTCTCCTAGAAACCATTTGATCTCTTGTCTAGGTGAGGAAATAAATAGCCAAAGATGAGAGCAATTTAAAATTCAAAATTAGTTGAAAACTTTATGGTGGGGAAAGATGGAAGATTTAGTGTTTGTTAACATAAGCAAAAGCATGACTTAGTAAGCAGAAGCAGTTTAGCCTTAGAATCAAGAAAAATTACATGGAATCCTGTTTCTCATGCAAGTTAGATATCTATGTTTCTGTGGGCAAATCATTAATATTTCAGAGTTGGAGGCAATTCTCTTAGAGTATTAATTACAGGAAATTTGGTCATTTTCATTGGGAATAGAACTTTCCACGCTGAGAGTTCCCTACATCAATAAAATTACAATTCCAGACTATTGTTCCTCCCCTCCCCCATTAACGAGAACCTTGAAAAACCTTGTTTGCAAGGAGAAATTCAGCCATAAAATTCTTCTTTTTTTTTTTTTTTTGCTTTTAATCCTCTGAGCCAATCAAGTCTCTTTTTTTAATTTTTTTAAATTTTTTTTATTTTTAACACATGCCAGGGTAATTTTTTACAGCATTATCACTTGCACTCACTTCTGTTCCGATTTTTCCCCTCCCTCAGATGGCAAGCAGTCCTTTACATGTTAAATACGTTACAGTATATCCTAGATACCATATATGTGTGCAGAACCAAACAGTTCTCTTGTTGCACAGGGAGAATTGGATTCAGGAGGTATAAATAACCTGAGAAGAAAAACAAAAATGCAAGTAGTCCATATTCATTTCCCAGTGTTCCTTCTCTGGGTGTAGCTGCTTCTGTCCATCATTGATCAATTGGAACTGAATTAGTTCTCTTTATTGAAGAGATCACTTCCATCAGAATACATCCTAATACAATATCGTTGTCGAAGTGTATAATGATCTCCTGGTTCTGCTCATTTCACTTAGCATCAGAAAGTAAGTCTCGCCAGTCCTCTCTGTATTCATCCATGTTCTTACAGAACAATAATATTCCATAACGTTCATATACCACAATTTACTCAACCATTCTCCAATTGATGGGCATCCATTCATTTTCCAGATTCTAGCCACTACAACAGCCATAAAATTCCAAGAATATTTAAGGATGAAAGCAGAAGAATGACAACAAAGAGATGAAAAAATAAACATATTTGTCAGACTTTTTATAACCGGTTCTTTGCTTTATCATAAAAATAGAACTACCACATTTGGATGTTCCCAAAATGCTTTGTATATTGGGTGGGGAAATTATAAATGGTATCATTATCAAGGAAAACAATTAAAAGTATATCCACAATTATTAACTCGTGCTTTATGAAACCTATATAAAAATAATGTATATATTTACTCAAAGCTCCCCTAATAAACAATAGAAAAGGATGGGTCAAATTTTGGCAAATCATATTTCACAACATAACATCTTTAGAATTACAAAATTGACTAATATGTAGAGAGTATAAGATATTACTTTGGGTTTTTTTTGCTATTTTTTCTAAAGTAGCAGTTGATTTATAGAGCAAAAATGGTGTCTTGAGACTGACCTAAATCATAAACATATGTTAGAACAATAGAAGATTCCTTGTGATATATGAGATGAAACACTGTTAAGTGATCCTCTTTTTTAATAGATTTATTGATCTCTTTTATAATGACTAGATTTTATTCCCCTTTCTCCATCCCATATAACAAAGAATTAAAAGATTAAAAAATGAGAAAGAAGAAAAAATTCTGAAAAACTGAATAGTCCATTAAAAATGACATTATAGTAAATGTTCTGCACAGGCAGATCTTTCAGTCTGCAAAGGATTGTAGGGGATGGCTTCTCATATCTTTTTGGCTAAGGGACTCAAGTTTATTCTTTGTGATTTTGCAATGTTAATTTTTTTCATTTTTGTTCCATTTTACTTACATTGTTATAGTCATTACACATATATTTTCACTCTACTTACTTCTCCCTGCATCACTTTGTATATATTTTGCCATGCTTCTCTATATTTATAACATTTATCATTTCTTATAGCATGATAATATTACATTACATTCACTAATCAAAGGACATCTACTTTTTAATTCTCCACTATCATGAATGTCACAAAATATTATGACATTTTAGTAATTATTAGGATTTTCTTCTTATTAATGGCCTCCTTGGGATATATAAGTCTAGTAGTGGAATCTTTTGGTCAAAGGTATTGACATTATGACAGCTAGATGGTACAGTGAATAGAGCACCAGGCCTGGAGTCAGGAGGACTTAAGTTCAAATCTAGCCTCAAATAACTTAACACTTCCTAGCTATGTGATCCTGGGCAAGTCACTTAACTTCATCTTCCCTCCCCCAAAAAATAATATTTTAATCACTTTATCTGTATAACTCCAAAACACTTTTCAAAATTATTATATTATTCTTAAATCCACTAATAATATGCTAGCGTGATTATTGTCACACAATTCCTTTAGCCTTTACTTATCTCATGTCATCTTTGCAAATTTATATGGTTTGTGGCTATTGTGATTTGCATTTGTACTGTTAGTAATTTGGAACTGTCTTTTATAAATATAGTAATTTTGATTCTTGTTTTAAAAACTATTTGTTCATATTCTTTGACCATTTGTCTATTGAAGAAAGGCTTTTAGCTTTATATATTTTTGTTACTTGCTATCTATCAATAATTGCTTCATTTCTTATAAAAGATGAATAAATTTTCTTTGTACTTTCTGTTTTCTCCAAAGTTTTTTTTAGCCAATTAGAGAGTTCTTTCTTAAGTAATTAATGTTTTCAGATTTATTGAACATTATATAAAGTTTTATCATTTTTGATTCTTCCTTGTCTAATATATCCTATTTATTCACTTTTCTACTTTTTAATCAACACCAAATGATTTTAAGGAATTCTACTTTATAACTTGGCTTGAAGTATAGAAATTTTGTTCTTTTTTCATGCCAATATTTTCCTTAATTTCTTCAATATTTAGATCACTTATGCCTTTAAATGAATATTTTAATTGTTGTATCTACTTTAACAAAATATCCTATTATTATTTTGAAAGTCATAGTGTGAAAACCGTACATTAACTTTTGTAATATTTTCCTTTTTGTCATATTATTAATTGTTCTCTTATCTGCATGAAATAAGGCATGTAACATAATCACTTATATTCACTTATGGTTACCAAAAGTTTTGACAATTTAATGGAAAATACGTGAAATTCAAATACAAGAATTTTCCTATATTTATGGAGGTTTCCAAGATGAGCCTATTTGTGGATTTTATTTTTATTTTATTTATTATTTTATTGATCTTACTGCATCAAGCCTTAGAATGTTACCCTCATTACTGAAATAAGCTATGACTAGTCTTCTATACAGAAAAAAAAGTACTTGAATAATTATTTTGATTGTACTTTCTACTTATTTATTAGTAAATCTAGGTAGACATTAGAAATGAACAATAATCTGAGCCCAGATTTCCAGAAGGAAAGGCAGACTAGACAGGAGGACTTTGTATGTATGATGACAAACCACTCCCTACTCCAAAAGATAATTTAAAAAGTATATATCAGTGCACTCCTAGTGATGTTTATTATTTCAAGTCATAAGAAAGCATTATCGGAATAATGGGTCAGCTAATGGGCAACAGAGAGAGAAGTGATGAGAATAAGTAGATAAAAAATATTGCCAATGATATCTTGAGTCTAAGAACTATAAAAAATAAAGTCAAGTTCAGGTATAAGCAGAAAAAATCCAGAGAAAACAAGTAGACAACTCAGTATTATAACAGGCATCTATATAATATTTAATGACTCAGAGAAAGACTTCCAGGACACTAAGTGGAACACTTTAGCATATTGATGGAGTGGAGTACATTAAAAAAAAAAAATACAATGAAAGATCATGGGTATGTCTCAATCTGTACTAATAGAGGGAGTACTTACACTAAATGCTGGGTCTATTAAAGTATTAAAGTTTTTATTTTTATTTTTGTTTTGGTTTCATTTTGTTTTGGTTTTAATTAATAATTTCTTCATTCTCTGAGCCTTTCCCCTTGGAACACATTCTTTGTCTTGATATTTCTTTTCAGTAAGGTACTGTAAAATATGTTTCTCTCGGTAGCTTTTTGTTTCTTTTATAATGTCTTGGCTAACTACTTTCAAAAGTATTCTTATGATAATGCATTCATAGCTCTTGTTACTGCTTTTCTTCCTTTCCACATGATTCTCTTGAACAAATATGTGTCCTACACTGTTGCTCTACATTCAGCACATTTTTATGTAAAATGTTCTTCATATTTCTTCTCCCTTTCTCCCATTCCCTATATTCTTCGTTCTCTTAAAAATCTCATAAAGTCCCTATGAAACAGAATCAAAATTTCAGAGCTTCAAGGAATTTTAGAGAACATTTAGAACAATTGTCATATTTTTCACATGAGTATCTTGACATGAAAAAGGAAAGTAAACTCACAGACTTACTGCTAGTTACTGAAATAGAGCAAGAACTATTAATTAAAAATTATCCTAATATTATATGATGGGAAAAATAAAAGATGAATACCTAGCCCAAGGTCATATTATTATTAACAGAATTAGCACTAGAACCTATATTTCTAGGGTTTTCCCATTCCACCATACTGTTAGAATAGGCTAGTCAGGGGAGGAGTTGTCCTTACAGAATCAAAAGTACATAGATTTAGAACTGGAAGGAACCATAGTAGTCACTTAATTTAGTCTCCTCATTTTATATATCAGGAAAGTGAGGCACAAGAAAATTAAGTGATTTGTTCAGGATCATTACTAGCTGTAGAAAACAAAAGTGCTCCTTATAGTTGGTAATAGTTTGAGAAAGGATCTAAAGTCAGACCTTCCTTACTCTTCCCTCTAAGGTGTTAACAACTGCTGCTTTTTGAGATTGGAATAGAACAAAAAGATGAAAGGAAAGGTAAGATATGAAAGCAATGTAGACAACATTATCAGAATTTGTGCAAATATTAAAATAAATCTAGAAGTAGAGACTTTAGATTTTGAAATAAGAATTATTATTTTTTTTTTTGGTAAAAATTGTTGAGAAAATTGCAAAACAATATGTCAGAAACTGGGCATGGATAGATAATATCTTATACTTTCAAAATGAGGTACAAGACCTAAAGAGGGATTTTCCAATAAAATTAGAAAAACATGGGATATATTACTTATCAAACTGATGGATAGGTAAACAACTTGTGAATAAACAAGAGATAAAGAACAAAATGAAGGATAAATAGGATAATTTTGATTATGTTAAATTTAAAAAGGTTGTACAAATAAACTTAATATAGCCAAGATTAAAAGAAAAGTAGAAAATTGTTTATTAGATGAAGATTTCATATCTAAAATATATAAAAAACTTTGTCAAATCTCAAAGAATATGAGTTATTCTCTAATTCATATATGGTCAAAGGTTATGAACAATGTTCATGTGTTCCAATGAAGAAATAAAAACATATTATCATATAAAAATGCTCTAAGTTATTATTGATTAGAGAATGCAGATTAAAACAATCTTGATATCATTTTACACCTATTAGATTCACTAAAATGATAGAAGGAGAAAATGACAAATGCTGGAAAATGTGGGAAAATTGAGAGAATAAGTCATCATTGATGGAAGTAATCTGGAATTATGCCCCCAAAATGTTATTAAAATACCTGTATACTTTTTAACCTAGCAATACCATTACTTGGTCTATTTCCAAAATTTGAGTAGGAAAATAGGAAATCTAGAATATTTATAAAAGTTCTCTTTGTGGTGAAAAGAGACTGGAATTATAGGAATTACCACCAATTGGGTAATATCTGAACAAGTTGTGGTATATGATTGTGATGAAATATTATTGTGCTATAAGAAAGATGAGCTTGATAATTTTAGAAAAAATATGGAAAGAATTGCATGAAATAATAAAGAGCAGAACCAACAGAGCATCATAAACAGTAACTAATATTGTTTTAAGAACAACTTTGAACAAATCAGTTTTTTCATTTATAAATGTCCAAATTAACTATCAAGGACATATGAAGAAAGATGCTATCTGCATCCAGTGAAAAAACTGATAAACAGAAGTACCAGTAGATTAATTTTAAATAGATAACAATTTGTGTCTAATTGTAGCCATCTCTAGGATGGAGAGAGGGAAGGGAAAAAAAAGAAATACATAACAATTTGTGCATTTGAAAGGAATGGTAAACTGTATGTAGTAGATTTGCATTTCCATATACAATCATCTTTTTTATTGTACTTTGTTATAGAAATGCTTGTTTATTCCATAAATTAAAAAGAAAATTTTACAAAGAAAAAATCAACACAGTATTATCTTATAATTTTTATATGTTAATGAATTATATATTGTAAAAATATCTGTTATAAAGTACTATTTGCCAGATTCTATTTGATTTTTTCTATATTTTTATCAGGGGTTCCTTCAGTAAATGTATACATCATTCTCATTCTGGTTTAATATACTGATCCATGTTTCTACAATTTAAAATAAATAAAAAGAAGACTAATCCAAATCAGCTATCAAGTTTCAAAGGAATTTAGGATTCTTTAAAAGAAACTATGTGTTTCCTTGCTTTCCATTTATTTAACTGTGGAAGTACTTATTTCTTCTCTGTAGAGTTCCTTTTTAAAAAGTTTTTTTCTGAGATTGTCTCTCTATTTCAACTAGGTTAAAATGCTGTGGCCACTCATAAGGAAGATCCCAATACTGACTAAACTGAAAGCGTTTAGGTGTCCTAATTTTCTAATCTGGGCAGGTCTGACCTTTCTAAGATGTATTGATTTCTATATTCCTAGGTAAAGGAGTTGAAAGAGTCAATTTTCTCTTATTCTGAAAAGTAACAAGAAAATGATGGCATGGAACATTTGATTATCTCATATTACAGGGTTCAATGTAAATGTTGAAGGAGGTTGGCGCCATTATGAAAATAACCACAGTTTATATGCCAAAATCTTCTTTAGAGAAGTAAGATTATTAGAGATATTAGAGGTAGAAAAATCCTACATAGAATTCCATAACACCATCCACTTTAAGTCCATCAACCATGATTGGTTGGTTTTTCTCAGAACTTGCATTTTAAAAAGAAGTCCTGAGTCGGCCATGTCTTCATTCCTCGCTTGATTGTACCCCTGACTTTCCAGACTTTTTCTACTATGAATGTCACAGAAACCCCTTCATCCTGGAAGTTTACTTCACCTCTAAATTTTTCAGACTGGAAATACTTTTCAATCCTGTGGCCTCTTTCTCTGATTGGTGATTCTTCCAAGAATTCCATTATAAATACAATGCTTCTTTTCAATGTGACATTCCTAATTCTATAGACTTTTATTACCATTCTGAGGTGTGGGTACTCCTTTATCTGTTTCCCTTCTCTTTCAGTTTCCTTTAATATTTTGTATTTATTCTGGAATATAAGCTCCTCAAAATAAAAAAAATAAAAAAACATCTGATTTCCTACACCCCCCCCCACCACCCTTTTTTTTTTTTGCTACTGCCTAAAAGAGACCCTCATGGAGGGTCAATTCTGTGCTCGTATTCATGCTCTGAAAAGCATCTTTGTAATAATTTTCATGTCTGAATAGAGTTCTTCCTAAGGTCTAAAATTGTGTGGATCACCTGGACAGACCTGTTGATTGGTTAGTTGCTGTCCTTTGTTTTTGAAGAAGACAAAAGTGACATCCTATTGCTAGAGTGGAGTTTCAGTGCGTCTGACTGTGGCTAATTAGACCAATACAAGCTCAAAATGTTCTCCCACAGGTTGGACAAAAATAGTCCATATGAACATCTGGCTGGAGAGGCCTCTAAATTTGTACATTTCACCTTTCTTCTGAGCTAACTCAATTCTGCTTTGCTCACAGAGCACAGCACCTTTTCTGATGAGGGCACACCACGTTGGGTGGTCCTATGCCAGTTTCTCCTATGTCATGCAATCAATTCTAATGTTCTTAAGAAAGAGACTTTGAACCTAGGGTAAAAATTAACTACCCAGTGAGACTCAACATCATCAATCGAGGAGGCAATGGATTTTCAATGAAGTAAGAGACTTTCAATCATTTCTATTGAAAAAAAAAAAAAAAACAGAACTAAACAGAAAATTTAACCTACAAACATAGGACTCAAGAAAAGCATAAAAACGTAAAATGGGGGGAAATAAATTTTATTTAAAGGTTAAACTGTTTATATCTCTGAATAGGAAAATGAAATCTGTAACTCTTGAGAACTCTATCTGTCATTGGAGCAGACAGAATGGGACATCACATGGACTAAGAGTGTGAATGGATTCTGATGTGAGGAGACATCAAAGAAAAAGACATTAAGGGGTGGGAAAAGGTCTGTATTGGAAAAGGAAATGTGAGGTATAATGGGACAATTAGTTCACATGAAGAGGCACAAAAAGCCTCTTACAATCAAGAGAAAGAAGGGAGGGGAATAAGCATTGTCTGAAGCTTGATCTCATCAAGTTTAGTTCTAAGAGGGAATAACTTAATAATTCAGTTGGGTGTAGAAATTTATCTAACCCTATAAAGGAGTAGGAGGAAAAAGAAGAAAAGAAAAAGGGAAGGAAAGAATAGAAGGGAGGGCAGAAACACCAGAGGGAAAGGTAAGAGAAGGGGAGGAAGGGATGATAGAAGATCAGGTAGTGTGTAGAGTGGGTAAAAAACACTACTAAGAGAAGGGGGAGGAATGACAGGAGATAAGATAGTGGGCAAAGGGATAAAAAAAAAAAATAACTAAAGACAGGGTAGAAAGACAGAATAAAAGTATATATAATGGTTTATCATAGCAGTATCATGCCTTAAACTATGTTATAAAGCAACAATCACCAAAATCATTTGATACTAGCTAAAAAACAGAGTGGTATATCACTGGAATAAATTAGATACACATGACACAATAATTAAGATCTACAGTAATCTAGTTTTGACAATCCCCCAAACAACTGCTTCTGGAATAAGAACTCAGTATTTAACAAAAATTTCTGAGGAAACTGGAAAACAAAAGTCAGAAACTCAGCATAGATGTATATCTCATACCTCATACCAAAATAAGGTCAAAATGGATACATGATTTGGGCATTAAAGATGATACCATAAATAAGGAGAACAAGGGATAATTTACCTATTGATCTTTGAAGAAAAGGGGAATTTATGACCAAAGAAGAATTAGAGAATATTATGAAAGGCAAAATAGACAACTTTGATTACATTAAATTAAAAAGGTTTTGCACAAACAAAACCAGAGATTAAAAGGGAAGGACGAAACTGAGAAAAAAAATCTTTCTAGCCAGTGTTTCTGATAAAGGTCTCATTTTTAAATATATACAGAACTGTGTCGAATGAATAAGAATTCAAGTCATTACCCAATTAATAAATGGTCAAAGGATATAAACCGACAATTTTTAGATAATGAAATTAAAGTCATCTAGAGTCATATAAAAATGCTCTAAATTACTATTGATTAGAGAGATGCAAATTAAAACAACTCTGAGGTACTACCTCATACTTTTCATCTTGGCTAAGATGACAGGAAAAGATAATGATAAATGTTGGAGAAGATGTGAGAAAATTGGGACACTAATGCATTGTTGGTAGAGTTATGATATGATCCAACCATTCTGGAGAGCAATATGGAACTATGCCCAGAGGACTATAACACTGTATATGCCTTTTGATCCAGAAATTCCATCTCTCAGTCTGTATTCCAAGTAAATCATAAAGGAGAGGAAGGACTTACATGGGCAAAAATGTTTGTAGCAGCAATTTTTTTGTGGTAGCAAAGAATTGGAAAATTAGTAGATGCTCATCAGTTGAGGAGTAGCTGAACCAGTTGTGGTATATGAAGATAATGGAATATTATTGTTCCATAAAAATGATGAACAAGCTGATTTTAGAAAGGCTTGGAAAGATTTATATAAACTATGCTAAGCAAAACAAGCAGGACCAGGATTGTACACTGTAATGTTCTTGTTTGGTTTTTTGGAGGTCTTGGAGCAGCCTTTCTTTCAGCAGAGTAATCACCATGAGAATAGCCAGGTGATAAAGTCTAAACGTCTTTATTGTCTCCTTCACAATCTAGTTCTTTGCCTGGGGCTCAGCTGGCTTTCTTGAAAGCCTTTCAGAGTCTTGGTTTCAGTGGAGAAGTAAATCAGGAGAGCCTGCCACTAAGGTGGTGTGAGATGGAGTGAATGAATCTGTCTCTCAGTTCCCCCAGGAGAGCCACCAGGAGCCTGACCAAAGATGGAATGAATCTCTCTCTTTGGCTCCCAGAGCTTGAACTCCTGCCTCCAGTCCTTTGTCTTCTCTGGCTTTCACTCTGGCTGAGTTTGTCCCAGCTAATATGCTCTCTTATAATTACATTATCATAGGTATGAATTTTGTAGAATTATATTAAGTACTAAGTATATGTACTGAACTAGAGAATTATTAAGCACCATGCTAAACTAGATAACCATTGCCTTATCAATTCCATTGACAACACCTTGTAAGAATCCTCATTTCAAGTTCAGAGTTCTGGCCCATAACAGTACACAATAATAGCAAGAATGTGTGGTGATAAACTATGAAAAGCTTGGTTCTTCTCAGTAGTTCAGTATTCTAAAGTTTGGACAGATTAAAATGCCATCTGCATCCAGAAAAAGAACTAAGGAGACTGAATGTAAGTCAACACATGCTATATTCATCTCTTTTTTCTGTTTCTTTTTAAATCTCTCCCATTGTTTTTCCCTTTTGCTCTGATTTTTCCCTCCCAATATGATTCATAAAGCAATGTATATTTAAAATATAAAAAATTATATGCCAATAAAATAAAATAAAATAAAAAAATAAGAGACTTTGAGAGTGTCCTTGTATCACTTTTTCCAACCACCTTGTGTGTGCTTGCCCTGTGTGAGTTCTCCATAAAATAATCTTTTGGCAAGTGTATATTTGGCATTCAAAAAATGTGGTCAGTCTAGTGGAGTTGTGTGTTTTTGAGTAGAAATAACACGATCACACTAATGCATTAAGAAAATTACTGAGGGAGTAGTTTGCTGAATGTTTTGGAAAAGGAATAGCTTGGGTAAAAGGAAGACAGTTTAAAATCCTATTGCAATAGTATGGGGTTAAATGAGTTTGAGTCTGAACTCACAATTCTATCATTGGGCTTTAAGAGGAGAGGCAGAATTTTTTAAGTAGTTTAAAAGAAATGTTGAGAGTGCTTGACAGTTGATTTGGGTGAAATGAAATAAAGAGTCAAAGACAACTTCAAAGCTATAAATTTGAATGAATAGAAGGATGGTGATGTCATTAAGGGAAATGCAGAAGTTAGGGACAGGTATAATGGAAAGGATATATTCAGTTTTAGATATTTTAGATTTGAGTAGATGGGAAGACATGAAAATGATACTATCCAGGAAGTAGTTTGTGGGATTGGAGCTCTGGGATATCCAAATGTATTATCAGCTTAATTTTCTTTAGTTCCTTTTTGTGGCCAAACCATCAGGTAAGAAGGAATAAAGAAATATTAGTAACCTACCCAAGACTTACAGCTTTGACATGTCTCTCTCATGGAGATGTATGCTCAGATGATTTTTTTTCATGGTTACAAATGGAAAGCAAAAAGAAGAATCATAGAATGTTAGAAATGGAAAAGTCTTCAGAAAACATTAAGACTTACTTTTGCAGATGGGGCAAATGAGGCCCAGGGAAGTTGAAACAAGTATAAACATGCTAGACTCTTTTTTGGCTCATGACTTTACTTTGAATCTGCACCAAAAATTTGTCTCTCATGAAATGCTAATGTGCTACCTCATTTTCTGATAATAAAATGGCATTTCTTTCTTGGCATTAATTAACAGCATTTGATTCACTTGTTTCCATTAACTATCCACAATAGAGTTTCTTTAAACAATAGGAATTAGGATTTTAAATTCCATTTAGCTAGAGCAGGTAAAGTGGCCAATTTTTTATGATGTATGGTTTCCTATTGTTAAATGAGGAGAACAGAGGTGCAGGAGGCAAAACACTTTTCATTGTTGTCTAATATTTGTGCAGCTGTCACAAGTAGTTTGCCAGCCTGCACTCCAGGAGGCAGCTGCCCCTAGTTGTCTTCCCAATGCCAGCTTGTTGGCAATAGCATCATAATTGAACTAGGAAAATTTGAGCAGCAGTTTCTATAGTAACTGTTGCCTCTGTTTCCCCTTTTCACATTCAGAGTGTTTTTCCTGGTCCCTAAATTTTGTCTTTACCAGAACATGTTTGACATTACAGAAAAGATGTGATTGTAGTGATAAATGAACTCTGTGGAGTTGGCTTTGCTTTAAGTAAATTCACAGAGAACCAAGAATTTGGACCCATCCTCTTGCAGTGCTAGGGACCCTTGTAAATGTAATGTAATGTAAATGTAAATATAATATTTATAAAGGAAGAATTCCATACCATACAGATATGCCCTGTTCATCACTTTACTTAGTGACTGCTTTATTCAATGATTTACTCACTGTTTATTTGTACCATATAGATTCTTCTTAAATACCAGGGCGACTTTATCTGTGATAAAAAAGGGTCTTCAATTGCATTAGGTATGTTTCTTTCTCATCAACTATAGTATAATACAGGAATAATGTCTTTAATCAATTATTAGTCCACTTAGTATCCTTGGTAGTAGATTCCTAGCTAGTCTTCTTGATTTTACTCTTTCACTTACACTCTATACTCCATTAAAAAATAATCTTTAAAAATAATCTTTATTAAGTATATAGTCTTTTGTATGACTATCAACACTTTCCATGATCTATTCATTCTCTCTGTTCCCTATTTTAAAGGCCCCACCCTAAGAACCCATATTTTTCTCCTATTCTTTAAAAATAGGATCTACTCATTTTCTTATTCAATTAACTTTTATTTTTTAATCACCTGCTATATGGTAGGTATTATGGCAACTGTTGGAGATACAGAAATAAAGATGAAAATAGTCTCCATATTCTATGGGACAAATGTATCTCAATTTTACAAAGTAAACTTTTTAGTTGGGATAAGACCCTAGGAAATTGCTGGTAGGGAGGAAATGGATGAAGACAGGTTTTATGTGAAGATAGTACTTAATCTGAGCCTCCAAGGAATTATATAATTTCTACAAATCCTTGAGAAAAGATATATTCCAGATATGAAGATAGCCAGTTAAAGAAAATGCAATGTCTTATACAAAGTACAAGCAGTAGGAAGTAAGTCTGTCGTTCTGGAGAATAGAGCACATAAAAAGAGGTAATATCCAGTGAACCTGGAAAGATCATATGGAAGCAGACTATTAAAAGCTTTAAAGTCAAGCAGAAAAGGGTTTTTTAATTTGTTTTGTTGTCATAGATTTTTTGGTTTATGTTTGGTTGTTTTGTTTTTACCCTACAAGCAAAGGGAAAGACCTGGAACTTCTTGGGGTGAGGGGGAAGTTGTAACTGGTCAGAACTACAGTCTCATTCCAATTTTTTCCCCCTGTCTAAGTATAGCTTAGTGAAGAGAGCACCTAGCTTTTCACTATACCAATACACTAAAGATGAGAAATATATCTATTGGAAATGGTAGGTGGTCAGCTGGACAAAGGAAACAGGGTACAAAAGTAGCTAATGAAACATTAAAGTAGCAGAACATAATGTCAATGCTGACAATAGAGAAAAATGAAGGGAAAATGGGGCGAAATAAGAAAAGGGCTACAAGTAGTAGGAAGGACAAAAGCATGTCTTTAGTGTGGTTAATGAATAAGAACATTAAAAGAATGTTATTATATAGAATTTTATTTTAAAGTTTTGAAACTTTTAAGTGTCTTAATTCCCAGTACTGGTGAAATATAAGGTCTGAACCCATTTATATTTGAATAAAGTATAGTAGAGGAGATCACTGGGATAGACTGAGGCACCATGAGGTAAGTGAGTTATTAACACAAATATTGGAATCCTAGAGGATGATCCATAGATTAGGACTATTAAGAAAAAGTTGAGAGAAAAATTCAGAGGTCAGTAGGCATTGACAACAGGGATGGAGAGAGAGTTTTTTGGTCACCAAAAGAGCAAAAGGTAGATAAAACCTGAAAGGTGCATTAGGAGTAGAGAGGCAACAACAGTAGAGAGGGATGTCAGTGTATTTGGAGTCAGAAGACCTAGCTAAAGTTCTTCTGCCATTTATTATCTGTAAGATTTGGGGCAAGTCAAAGCCTTGGGCAAAGCCAAGCGTCAGTTTCCCCACTTGAAAATGGGCAACTGCCACATTATCGATTGTAAAGTACTACAATAAGACATAATATGATGAGTAGAGAACTAGTCTTAGAGCCAAGATATGGGTTCAAGACCTTCCTCTGACCACTTCTGCTGTTCTTGGGAGAATAACTTACTCTCCCAAAATTCTCGGGAGCTCTCTAAGAGAATAAATTTCAGAGAAGGTGCCAACCTGCCTTAGTAGAGGGAGTTCCCTAATCTTAAAATTTATTTTATTAAAGAAAGCATAAATCAAATCAATCACTATGCTAAAGTACTATAAAGGGTGTTCCAAATGTCTTAGTGCAATTTTAAGGTATTAAAGTTTATAAGTGCACTTCCCTTTGGGACACCCTGTATAAATGTACTGTAAGGTTCCCAAGGGCAGATAGTGTTTTGTTTTCAGTTTGTATCACTTATTCCTGAACACAGTGCCTTGCACATAAATGCTTAATAAATGTTTGCTTTTGAATTAAATTATAATTCGCTAATGTAGTCTTTAATTTATCATGCAGTACAGTTAATTATAATTATCCAAGCTGTTTTCTTATTCTCCTGTAGACTTTAAGCTCTTAAAGGTCATCTTATTCAAGTTTTGTGCCACCCTCCACTAGCCCACATTGCTTCACTTGGAGGTGATGGTAATGTTACTTCCTGATGGATGGAGCTGAGCTTTAGGGCTCTGGGCTGGAGAGCAGAGAAGGATCCAGTTAACCCCCTTTTATACTAGTTAATTCTAGAGAAGGATGACAAATGTAAAACTCCATGAATGAGTTTCCAGGGAAAAAAGAATCTCTATAAGGATAAACATCTGATTTTGAGCCAACACTTCAGGATGGGCTGAGAAGCTGATCACTATTCAGCTGAGTTATGAAATAAAGCTGCCTCCTATGATTTTTTAATTAAACCATGTGTGAATTATTCAGATAGAATTGTTGAGGGTATAGCTAGTCTAAAAAAATGCAAATCTCTGGTACTTCATTTAACTATACAGCAGCAAATGTGATATGCAGAGGCAAGGAAGCAAGCAATTTCCATCTTAAAAAATTTGATCAGGCTTCCAGGACTATAGTAAGTGCTTGGCAATACACATAATAGTTGAAAGCAAATTTGGCAGAGCACAAGAGTTAACGCCACACAGCAGTTAATTATGAAAAGTGTTGCACTGCCAAACTAAAAAGCAAAAGAGACTGATAGATAGAATCACATGTAATCCAAGGGGAGTAGGGAGAAATCAAATCATTTTTTCCAAAATCTACAATGCAAACAAAAATATAATTTCCCCTAGAGGGCCAAAGTAATTGTTTTTAAAACTATTCACCAGTTTTGTCTCCTCCCCAACAGATAGGGGAGAGTGAAATAGCAGTTTTGTCTGCTACTTCTGCACTGAAATAGAGGAGCAGGTGATGCTACTGGGTACCAAAGAAAGATCAGGGCTATACCTTAACACAAACTTGGGCAACTAAAAGGAATACTCATATTGAGAGTAAAGAGTTATCATTGTAGATCAGGAGTCAACAAATTAAAATCTATAGGCTAAATCTATTCTGTTGCCTTTTTCATATGATCCATGAATAAATCATTCTTAGCTTAAGTACCTGAGGCTAGATTTGAATTCATGTCTTCTATTCCTAGCCAATAGTTCATCAAGACTCTAACTATCAAGATGCAGAGAGAACCAAGGCCAGCCACATTGTAGAATGGGTGGGGAAGGATGAAGAAGAAAAAGAGAAAAAAATTAGGAGAGTCAGTAACTATTACCCACAGTTGCTCTCCCTGCAAAAATCACCACAATTCTATTTGTGTCAGGTTTGTATGTATGTATATAGTCTTGTATATGTATAGAATATAAGCTCCTTGAAGACAGGAACCATTTTACTTTTTCCTTTGGATTCTTAGAATCTAGCAGAATGTGAATGCATAATTAAATATATATAATACATAACCTAATGAAATGCTTATTAATTGCTTGGTTGATAATGACAGCTGATATAAAATGCTTAAAGATTTTCAAAATGCTTTCTTCATACATATTATGTGCTGATCCTTAAAAAAAAATTCTCATGAAATAAGCACTTCTTAGCATTTTGTTATTCCAATTTTATAGGTGAGGAGACCAAGACAGAGCAAATCTTAGCTCACATTGAAATTTTGTTCTCCAATCAAATAGTTAATGTAAGATACCAATCATTTGTCACTCCCCAATTACTGAAGTATTTTGAGGTACATCCTTCTGATAGACTTACATAGGAATAATCAAATGTGTATCACCCTCAAAGAAATGGCATCTATGCATGTTGGTGTCTGTGTCTGTATGTGTGTGTGTGTGTGTGTGTGTGTGTGTACAACTTGCCTTAGAAGGTCTTTGGAAGTATACAATGGAAAAGAATGTATATAAATGTATATTTTTAAATAGGCTAATGTTTAGATATTCTGCCTGAAAAGTATGTATTTCACAATATTTTATTTTCTGTATTCATTATACATTTACAAAGATATGTATAAGCAAAAATGTACGTCTTCTTCTCAAAATTGTACTTAAAAAATTTTTTATCTTTTTATTTGCCTAAATAGAATTCCTTATAATAAGTAGTTACTGATTTGGATTCCTTGTTTGAAGTCATTTTCTTTGAACGTAGCATTGGAATAAATGAAATGTAGGGTAAACATTTACAAGAAGTTTTTAATGATTATTAAAAATGGATATGGGAGAGAGAATTCTGGGAAAATGGTGAATTAGGTCAGAAAATTCCAAGCTCTCCAGATCTCCCCTACAAACAAGACAAAATAGTTCCTCAGGGCTAATGTAGAGCTGTAAAAACAAGCAAGAATTGGGGCAGAACCCCAGACCAGACCAGAAAGTGGTCCTCCTGAGAACTGGAGAATCCCAAAAAAATACCAGAACAGCCATAGTAATCAATATTGTTTTAGACTATTTAAAATAATGTGTATTTAAATAACTACACAGTATAATATTAGAATATTGTTGTGACAGAGGAAATGAGAAATTTGTTGCACAAAAATATAGAAAAACTTGGACTTTCTTATGAAGGAAGATATTATCTACCTTCAGAGAAATAAAGGACAAACAAACATTGGATGGTCTTACATAGATATTTAAAAATGTATATGCAAATATATGTGTATGATTATAGATATGTATATATATAGTATGCATATATTTGTATTCATTTATATATATTCATATATATCTATATTCACACCTAATTTTAGCCTTTTTAGGAGAGAGAGGGTGGGATAAAAGATTAAAGTAAAAAGTAAACAGCAGGTAACAAAAGAACCTACAAGGTAGTAAAGAAAACATGTACAACACTGAACAAAATGGGTAGTATTTATCATATAGGCTTTCTTGAAATGGAAAGTTACTGGTTTGGATTTTGAATCTTATATTCTGCTGTGCACATGGAATTTTTTTTCTTTTTCTATTTAAGTTAAATGGAGATATACTTTTAAATAATCTAGGTTAACCCAACTTTCTCATTTTATAAATGAAGACAGATCCAAAATGATTTAACAGTTTTTCAAACTTCACACAGCTAGTTTGCAACAGAATTATAAGTAGAACTTGTGATTTAGGATTTCCTTCAACTATACCCCAATAAAATAACCCTTAAAAAATGAAGGAAAAAAGAGATTATCAGCAAGAGATTTCACCTACTTCTTAATTGCTTTTCTTTGACTCTTCCTTCAAAAAAAACCTCTTTCTTTACTGTTTTTTTCATGTTCCTCTATTAACATTCTTTTTAAAAAGTTCATCCCATTATGGATATGAGCATGGGTTCTTGGAGGCAATGGCAATATGGGACAAACTGTGCAAAGTTCTGTCAAACTGGAAAAGCATTTGGTTTGGAAGATATAAAAGAGTATAGCTCTATCAAGTTATCAAGGAAGGGGTGATAATGTAAGTCAGTGAAGGGAATGTCCATTGAGATAAAATTGTAGATCCTTGTGATATTAAAGCATTCCTTTTCTCAAGCTATAAACTGTTCTTTATAAAAACAGACATTTTACATAGAGTAATACCATTTATATTTTTAAAAAACAATGATAAAAATAAGAGGTTATTTTTCTAGTCCTACAAACTTCCTTATCGTTTTCTTCACCATGCAAAATGCAATTATCTATCTCTTTAGAAATTTACAGACTAGTGTATGGAATATATACCACCTTCTTGTAGAACTATTTTTTGTATGATATGTGGATCCAAGATATGTGGATTTCCAGGAATATACTCCTATCAAAAAAAATTTATAGCTTTTTATTGACAAAACATATGCATGGGTAATTTTTCAACATTGATCCTTGCAAACCCTTCTGTTCCAACATTTTCCCTCCTTTCCTCTACTCCCTCCCCTCAATGGCAGGCAGTCCCATACATATTAAACATGTTAAAGTATATGTTAAATACAATATATGTATACATATTTGTACAGTTATCTTGTTGTACAAGAAAAATTGGATTTAGAAAGAAGGTAAAAATAACTTGGGAAGAAAACAAAAATGCAAGCAAACAATAGCAGAAAAAGTACAAATGCTATATTGTGGTCCACACTCATTTCCCAATGTTCTCAGATGTAGCTGGTTCTGTTCATTACTGATCAATTGGAACTGATTTGGATTCTTTCAGTGTTGATGATAGCCACTTCCATCAGAATTGATCCTCATATAGTATTGTTGTTGAAGTGTATAATTATATCCTGGTCCTGCTCATTTGACTCAGCATCAATTCATGAAAGTCTCTCCAATTCTCTCTGTATTCATCCTGCTGGTGATTTCTTACAGAACCATAATATTACATAACATTCATATACCATAATTTACTCAGCCATTCTCCAATTGATGGGCATGCATTCAATTTCAAGTTTCTAGTCACTACGAAAAGGGCTTCCAGAAACATTTTTGCACATCCAGGTCCCTTTTCCTTTTTTAATATCTCTTTGAGATATAAGCCCAGTAATAACACTTTTGGATCAAAAAATATGCACAATTTGACAACTTTTTGAGTATTGTTCCAAATCAATCAAAACTTTCAAATACTGCCTTTTCTATGTAGAGTTTAATATGTCTTTGTAGATTGAATTGAAGATTCTCAATTATAAGAATAAAGAAAATTAGTTACTTAAAGCAAACACCTTCTTTTGTATATTCCTAGTGTTTGAATACAAAATGACTGCCTTAATTATTAAAATGATTTAATGTGAAAGGTAAATTCTGCCACACAATTATCATAATATATGTTAATATTATCTAAGTTCTCTATTTGCTATATTTTTTAAAACATTCAGTATTATAATCTACCAAGTAATGAAACCATCAGTAGTTAGATAATTTACATTTACAAACTTTAAAATTTTGTTTATTGAAATGTAACTTAAATATGAAAATTTCTGGAGGGAATGATAGACACTTTGATTCTCTTCCATGAGATTGTAGTGTTAACTTTCTCTACTCATTGTCTTTTCTTCTCTCTGCACTTTGATAAAGGATAAATTATTTGTTTGAGTTTTTGTGTAAATTTAAAACTACCCAACTGGCACTTAAAGAGAAGTGTCCTATGAATGATTAGAATCACTCATGGATGATCCTATCTGTCCTAAAAATAAATTTTGTAAGTAAAAAAATTAATAAGGATTATGTATCAAGTGGCTTTCAAGTGTGTAACATTTTTTATATACTCTTGTAGGCTTTCTTTTATTTTATCATTCTTCAGGAACAGAAAAGAATGTAGAAAGTTTGTAAGTTATATATATGATTCCTGTTATAAGTATCTTCAGTCTTTAAGGTTTATTTTAATTTTACAAATAATTTGTTGTATTTTTTATATCTAATTCATTAATTAACCATCACTTTTATAATAGACCAAAAAAAAATCTAACATCCAATGCAACTTTATCATTATCTAGAATTATCTCACAAATATAATTAATATTTAGCATGAAATTCATAATGAAGTTAAAATTATCCCAAGGGATGATAGCAATATGAACTGTTGCACTGTTATTTTCACTTTTTAGAAAGTAATACTTCTGCTGAATTATTCATGATTGATAATAAATGAGGTGAAAATGGCAAGTTATAGAAAGGGATTAGCTATCTCTGAACATTTATATTTACCAAGAGATCTGATGATAGGAAGTTTTATTATAATCTGACACTATCTCCTCTAGGCTTAATTTAATACATCTATAATATATCTTAATTCAATTTCTTATATCTAAGTAATAGATAGTGGATGCATTTTAATAAAGTATCTATAAATATTCCACAGTTTAATCTATAAATTTTACATATCTACATAACCTAAATATTCTATAGTTTAATCTCATTTGTATTTTTTAAAGGAGGCAACCCTAAGCATACCGATTCTTAATAATATATTGCAAAGGAATAGAAATATATGGCTATTTTAAAATAGGTGTTTAGAAGCTTTAAGAAGAGACCATTTAAGAGACTATTATAGCATTATAAGCAAGAGGTGATTTTTTTTTAAAGGCCTAATTTAAGTTATTAGTCTTATATGTGAAGAAAGGGGTTAATGTGAGTGATTGTAGAAATAGAATTGGCAACTTCTTAGATATATAAAGTTAGAAAGAAGAAAGAGTCAAATATGATTCTGGGTTCCTGAATCCAAAGAATGTTTATATCTTCAACAGAAATGTAAAATTTGGAGAAGGGTGAGGTTTATCAGCCAAGATTCACATGTTGACAGCCAATTGAAAATATCCAGTAAGTAGATGGTGATGAAGAAATACAATTTAATAAAAATAAAAATAAGGAAGAAAGTAAGTAAGCAAAGAAGTAAGGAGGAGAGAGATGCAGGAAGGAAGAAATGTAGAAAGGAAGGAGGAAAAGGAAGGAAAGAAGGATATGAAACTCTTATTAAAGTATAACATATACCAGTACTTTGTTAAGCACTCTCAGGTAGATGCCCTTATTATTTCCATTTTATAGTAGAGGATACTGAGACAGAAAGTAGTTAAGTAACTTGCTTAGGGTTACAGAGATAGTAAGTATCTCAGATCTTTCTGATCTCAGATCTTTTCTGAGTTAAGCCCCAGGACTCTATCCTTTGTGTTACCTACTTAGAGAGAGAAATGTTGAAATTGTAGTAAATGTATAGATATATAAATTGAACTCATGGAAGTGAATGAAATCACTATTTTAAATGAAAGTAGAACCAAAGTTCTAAAAGTGTATGTGTCTGTATGTGTGTGTGTGGTCAATATGATGAACCCTGTGGACCTTTTCTTAAAATAATGAATTTAGATATATAAATTAAAATATATCAGATAATGAAAGAAATTATATATATATATATATGTATGTGTGTGTGTGTGTGTATATATATATATGTATATATATATATATATATATATATATATAAAATTTAAAATTTGATTCAAAAATCCTTGAAATCTTTCCATGGATCCCTTATAGATCAGTGAATACAAAGTTGAAAACCCCTAATGAGATTGTCTTTGAGGCCAACCAAACCTGAGGCATGCAGAACTGATGATCCAACAAAGGAGACTAACATAAGTAATAAGATATGTAGGAAATAAAGAAAGCAGTGTCAAGAAAGCTGTAGGAAGAAAGAATATGTAGTAGAAAAGGGTGATAAGTAATATCAAAATTTGTAAAATGATCAAGTGAGACTGAGAAAAGGTCATTGGATTGAGCAATAAAAAGATTATTGTAACTTTTGAGAGCTATTTCAGTATAGTGAAAGTATCTAAAATATTGTGAAAGTATGAGAATTGAGTGGAAGATATAGAATTGAAAATTAATATAGAAGACCTTATAAATTATGGCTATGACCTTTCTTGGAGGAGCCAAGTTGGTGGAAAGTAACTCAGTTGAACTCTGCCAACATTCTTCTCCAAACAACTTTGAAATAATATCTCAAATCAAATTTTGGATCAGCAGAGCCAACAAAAGGTCAGGGTAAGATATTTTCCTAGCCTAAGGCAACTTAGGAAGTCAGCAAAAAAGGTCTGTGAAACCAGTGTTAATGCTGGTCTGGATTCTATGGGGCAGTAGCACCAGTGGTAGGCTTGGAGGTAGCTGTTATAATAGCATTAGCAACAGTTTCAGGAACTCTTGGTCCAAAGATGGCAAGATGGTCAGACAACTGGTCAGAAAAAGAATATAGGGGACCCTACTGACACTAGTTTGCAAGACTGGGTATTATATTAACTCTATTGCCCATTCACAGTATTTGGTTACAATTCCAATGCAGAGAAGAATAGTTGTGGTTGGTCACAAAGGAAAAGGGATCCTAGTTCAAGGAAGAAAGGAGCACTACTGCTTGTGGCTGCAGGAGAGCAAAGGACCTGAAGCCAATCCTAGAATTAAGAGGAGTATTAGAACTTGCAGCTTCAGGGGGGCAGGGGCCCTTTATGGGAAGACTAGAGAACAGATAAGGAAAGCAAAGACCATATCTGTACTTGATTAAATTACCTTGGAAACACTGAAAACTTGCAGACCCCCAGAACTATCTCTGAAAATAGCAACACAAAATTCCTGAAGCTTGGGACAATACTTATCCATTTCCAGGTGAATAGAGCCCAACTTTAACAAAGAATTCAAAGTCAAGAAATAAATTGGAAAAAGAACAAACCATGAAAAAGGAGAAAGTATTGCAAGCAATCATAACAAAACTATTCAGACATCATAGAGTCACAGTCAGGATTGCAGAAGGTTTAATATCTTCCATGTTAAAGGAGCAGAAGGATATGAATATGATATTCCAGCAAGCAAAGGAATTAGGATTACAATAAAAAATGACATACCCAGCAAAATTGAGTATAATCCTTTTGGGAGTGGAGGAATGGCTATTTAATGACACGGAGGACTTCTAAGCATTCCTGATCAAAAGACCAAAGCTGAATATAAAATTTGATATTCAAAAAGAAGACTCAAGAACACAAATAGGTAAATGTGGTATACTAAGAGAATCCTAGAGAATCAACTAAAAATCAACTAAAAAACTTTAAAACTTGAGCAAAGTTGCAAGATATAAGGTAAACCCTCATAAATCATCATCATTTCTATATATGACCAATAAAGAGCAACAGCAAGAAATAGAAATGTAAATTCCATTTAAAATACTTAGGAGTCTTCTTGTAAAGACAAATCTAGGAGCTATATGAACACAATTACAAAACACTTTTCATGCAAATAAGTCTTATATAAATAATGGGAAAAATAGCAATTGCTCATGGGTAGGTTGAACCAATGTAATAAAAATGACATTTCTACTTAAATTAATTTACTTATTCAGCACCATACCATTCAAACTACCAAAAATTATTTGAGAGAGCTAGAAAAAGTAAGAACTAAATTCATCTGCAAGAACAAAAGGTCAAGAATATCTAGGAAATTAATGGTGGGGGGGGGAGGAAGGAAAGG
The DNA here is from genome assembly GCF_016432865.1 of Antechinus flavipes. Lineage (NCBI taxonomy): Eukaryota > Metazoa > Chordata > Mammalia > Dasyuromorphia > Dasyuridae > Antechinus > Antechinus flavipes. The sequence continues at coordinate 492,958,606 of NC_067400.1, forward strand.
TAGCCTAATGATTATTTATAAAGTAATAATCATCAAAACTATGTGGTTCTGGCTAAGAAATAGAGTAATGGATCAGGGGAATAGATTAATTACACAAGATACAGTAGTCATTGATCATAGTAGCCTATTACCATGTAATTTACTATGTAATTGGTTACATAGTAACCAAAGACCCCAACCTTTGGGATAAGAACTCACTATATGACAAAAACTGCTGGGGGGGCGGGAAACAAACTAGACCATTTTTTCACACTGTAGACCAAGATAAAGTCACAATGGGTGCATGAGATAGACATAAAGGGTGATACCATAAGCACATTTTTAAAAAGCAAGGAATAGTCTACCTGTCAAAACTATGGGGAGAAGAAGAATTCATGACCAAACAAGAGATGAAGAGTATTACAAAATGTAAAATAAATAATTTTCATTATATTAAAATAAAAAGCTTTCATACAAAAAAAAAAAATCAATGCACCCAAGTTTAGAAGGAAAGCAAATAATTGGGAAACAATTTTTACAGTTAAAGTCCTCGTTTTCAAATATAGAGAACTGAGTCAAATTTATAAGAATTTATAAGAACAAGTTGTTCCTCAAATGATAGTCAAAGAATATTTACAAGTAATTTTATGATAAAGAAATCAGAGTGATCTATGGGCATATGAAGAAGCACTCTAAATCACTTTTGATGAGAGAAATGCAAATTAAAATAATGCTGAGGTACCACCAAAAACCTATCACATTGCCTAATATGATCACCCCAAAAAAGGAAAATGGTAAATGTTTGGAGAATTTGTAGGACAATTGGGACACTAAAGCACTGTTGTTGCAGTTGTGAATGGATCCAACCATTCTGGAGAGCAATTTGGAATTGTGTACAACAGCAAGCAAACTGTGCATATCCTTTGATTTTGCAATACCACTACTAGGTCTTTATCCCTAAAAGATAAAAAATGAAAAAGGACCTAATGTGCAACAATATTGATGACAGACCTTTTCTTGGTAGCAAACTATTGGAAATGTAAGGGATACCCATCAATTGGGTAATGACTGTATAAGTTGTGGTATATGAATATAACAGAATAATATTTGCAATTAGAAATGAAAAACAGACAGATTTCAGAAAAACTGGAAATATTTGTACAAACTGATCCAAAGTAAAATGAACAGAATCCAGGAAATGTTATATACAACACCAGCAACTTTGGGTAACAACCAACAATGAATGACTAAGCTTTTCTCAGAAACACAATGATCTTAGACAAGTACAAAGGAGTTTATTCTTCTAGGATTTCAAGGATGCCTCCATTGTCCGTATTTATAAAGGTAAAGAAAATAGATTTTCTTCTCTTAGTCATTGTTAGCAAGATTCTTGCCAGAGTCCTCCTTAATAGGTTGATCCTACATTTAGAAAAAGACCATCTACCTGAGAGCCAGTATAGCTTCAGAAGGGCCTAAGGAACAGTTAATATGTTTGCTACCCAACAAATTCAAGAAAAATTCCAGCAGCAAAACAGAGGTCTGTTTGTAGATCTGACTAAGATGTTTGATACAGTCATGAGGGCTTATGGAAAATTATGTCAAAATTCAGTTGCCCAGAGAAGTTCATCAATGTGATACAACAGTTTTATGATGGCAAGCTTGCCTGGGTTCTGGACAATGGGACAATGAGCTTTCCTAGTCACCAGTGGAGTGACACAAGTGTGTGCTTGCCCCATGCTTTTTTGCTTGATGTTTTCATCCATGTTGTAAAATGTTTTCTATGATGACAAACATGGGGTGAAGGTCAGCTATGCGCTGATGATGAATTCTTCAACTTGAAAAAGCCACAAGCCAAAATGGAAGGAGTGTTGGTGCATGAGTTTTGTTCGCAGATGATTGTGCGCTCAATGCAGCCTCTGAAGTTCAGATGAAAGAAAGTATAGATCAGTTCTCTGCTGCTTCTGCTAATTTTGGCCTACAATTAACACTAGGAAAATACAGGTCCTCCATTAGCCGACAATACAACTTCCATATGTGGAACCATCAGTTACAGTAAATGAAGAAATTTTGAATGCTGTGGATAAGTTCACGTACTTTGGAGAATACTTTCCAGAGATGTCCCCATTGACAATGAGGTTGACTCTTGCATTGCCAGAGCTAGCTCAGTATTGGGGAGGCTGTGAAGGAAAGTGTGGGGGAAGACAGGTTTTAGACTATCAAACTGAAAGTCTACAGAGCCATTGTGCTGACCTCATTGTTGCATTCCTGCGAAACCTGGATATTATACTAGTGCCATGGGATTTGAAGAAAGATTTTGAAGATCACCTGGCAGGACAAGGTACCAGACACTGAGGTCCTTTCTCACACTAAATTGCTTAGCATTCCAACTCCACCACAGAGAGCACAACTTTGCCAGGCTCTCCATGTTGTTAGAGCAGCATATGTATGCTTGCCAAAAAAATTATTTTATGGAGAACTCACACAGAACAAGTGTTCACAAGATGATCAGAAAAAGTGATACAAGGAAACTTTCAAAGTCTCTCTTAAGAACTTTAGAATCAATTGTATGACATGGGATGCCTTGGTATAGAACCTTCCAGCTTTGCATGCCCTCATCAAAGAAGGTGCTGTGCCTTATGAGCAAAGCAGAATGAATTAGTCTAAAGGAAAGGCGAAATTAGAGAAGCCACCCAAATGTTCATGTGGACTATTTGTGTTTGACCTGGGGCAGAACTTTTGGAGCTCCTATTGGTCTGATCAGTCACAGTTGGACACACTGTCACTCTACTCTAGCATAGCGATGTCATTTTGGACCTTTTCAAAAACAAAGGAAAACAAATGAATTAGAATCCATATTACAATACAGAATCCAACACTATATTGCTTACTAGAAACACACAGCACAGATATACACACAGAGTTAAAATAAGGAGTTATAGAATAATCACTTATATTTCAATTGAAGTAAGAAATGCAGGGCTTAACAATGATGATTTCAGACAAAGCAAAAACAAAAATAAACCTAGCTAACAGAGATAATAAGTAAAACTACATTTTGCTAAAAGGTATCATAGTAATATAAAAAAATTGTAAAGAAAATTTTTCAGATAAAGGCCTCATCTCAATTATGTAGAGAACTGAGTCAAATTTATAAAAATGAGAATAATCTCTAGTCTCATGAAAAATAATTCTAAATTACTTTGGTTAGAGAAATGCAAATCTAAAAAATTCTGAAGTACCTCATACCTATTAGAAATGACAAATGTTAGAAGGAATATAGAAAAAAAAACTTCACTGATGAAGTGGAGTTGTAAATTGATTGAACTATTCCATAGAATAATTTGGGACTATGTACAGGTTTTTCAAAACTGTACATAATATTTTGATGGGAAGAATAGACCCTAGTAAAAGGGCATGTCCCCAGTAGCAACCCAGTGTCTAGATAGGCCATAGGGAGGGATACTGACAAGATCATCTTGTCCCTAAGTAGGCCCTTGTTAAATTTCTTGCAGTGACAGCATCATCTTGAACAAAAAGAGCTTCCCTTAACTGATATCAATAGTTACTGTATACCATCAAAAGGACAAGCAAAAGATGTCAACACCAGAGGGTATTTTGTATAAATATTTAGCATAACTTACTTTGAGTCTTTCCCTATAAATGGTCTTGTAAATTTGTTAATTGAGAGAATTTTACCCCCACCTTTTGGTGTCATAATATATCTTTTGCCTCTTGAATTGGAGATATCCTGAATCTGTGAATTCTTTTTAGAATTCAAGTCACCTTCATGACTTCTTGTACCTTATCATTTTGATCCAGAATAACCACTAGAATATGTCTCTCAAAAAGATCAGAGAAAAATGAAAAGGATCAACACACGCAAAAATATTTGTAGTAGTCCTTTTTGGAGTGGCAAAGAACTGAAAATCAAGGAGATGCTTATTAATTAGGGAATGACTGAAGAAGTTGTGGCAAATCCTTGTGACAGAACATCATTGTGCTATAAGAAATGACAAAGGACAGCTAGATGGAACAGTGGATAGAGCATTAACCCTGAAATCAGAAGGACCTGAGTTCAAATCTGACCTCAGATACTTAACACCTTCTGGCTGTGTGACCCTGGGCAAGTTACTTAACCTCAGTTGCCTCAGGGGAAAAAAGAAAGAAAGAAAAAAAAAAGAAGAGAAAAGAAATGACAAGCAGGATAATTTCAGAGTAACTGTGGAAGACTTATATGAACTAATTCAACATAAAGCAAGGGGAACCAAGAGAACATTGCAACAGAAATAGCAATATTGTAATAGTTATTGAATGTAAAAAACTTAGCTATTTTGATCAATATGACATCCTAAGACAATGCTAAAGCACTATGATGGTAATTGCTATCTCCATCCAGAAAGAAAACTGATTGAATTCTCAGTGCAGATTGAAGAATACTTAAAAAATCTTATTTTTTTATTGTGTTTGTGTTTTCCATTGCAGTCTAGTTAACATAGAAATATGCTTAGCAAAACTACATATATGTAATCAATATCAAATTGCTTCTCTTCTCAACTGAGGCAAAGCTTCAAAGGGAGGGAAATCATTTGGAACTCAATTTTTTTTTTTAATGTTATATTTCTACATGTAACTAAAAAATGTTTAGTGGAATAAATTTTTTTTTAATAGAATAATGGATGTAGAGTTGGAAGGAAATTTAGAGGCACTCTATTACAACCCTTTCAAATTACAACTGAGAGAACTGAAGCCCACAATAGTTAAGTTCTTGCTTGAATTCACACAGTCTGATTCAGCCCTGGAATTCCACTTTAGGCCCTCTAATTGCAAATGTAGCACTCTTCCTATTATACTACAGTGAAATAGGTTTTTCAGGCAGAAATTCAGCAGGTGAAGACCATGAGGATAGACACACTGGCAGGTATGCACCATTTGTGTTTGGGGAACAGAATCATTCTGTTTGACTTCAGGGCTGAATAAATGAATAAGACTACAATGAATGAAATAAAGTTGTAGATAGCAGAGGGCCTCGAAAACCTTAGGGGAAGAGAGTTTGAACTATTTATTTGGTAGGCTATAGGGAAAAAAAATTTTTTTGAGCAAAAGAGTGATATGACTAGGAAAAAACTGGTTTCAGAATGAAGGATGAATTGAAAGTGCAAAGAGAGAAGAAAGAAGCAGATTTAAGATAAATTACAAGGTGCAAATAATAAGAATAGTTGCCCACTTTTATATGAGAGAAGAAAAAGAACAAATAGAGGTATTATTAGCATCAAGATTTTAGATTTTAAGAGTCTGGTCTAGTACCCGTCTCCTCTTGCATTTCCAATTTATCCTTCATTCTGTAGTCAAAAGTCGGGATTCTTAACTTTTTAAAATTTTAACAAGTATATTTAAATATAATTGGTTTCTGTCATAATCCTATATGTTTGATTTTATGAATAAATACTATGCTGAGAAGGGTTCAAAGACTTTACTAGATTTCCATATGTTATACAAAAAAATTTAATATCCTTTGATCTAGGTATATTGTGGTGCCATTGACAGGTCTCAAAAAGGAAGTGGAAGGATCAAATGTCTTTTTTGGAGGCTAGACAGTAGATTTGTGTTTTAGATAGATTGAATTTGAAATAAAAATGAGACAACCAGGTGGGCAGGCAAGATGGAAGCACAAGTTTTGTCAGGTTCCACTAACAGGAAGGGCTTTAAATAACACATATACATATTTACACATATACTCACACACACATATTAATTCATAATGGCTATTGTGACATGATTTTCCGTCCTCTCAACCTTCAATATAATTTTCTGTATGCATCCCAGTTTGACATTGTCTCTCTGAAAATATGGCACCCAGACTCGGATACAAGACTAATCTGGCTAGAGCAGTTATTATCATTCTCTTAGGAATAGGGTCTGGACCTTGTTGTCGTTTGTACTATCTTCAGGAAGAGGACTATGACCTCAGGGAGCGGATGCCATGACATGCAAGTGAATTGAATTCAAGTGAGAGAGGCTGGGCAAGGTCACCTGCCTCACTTTCCCCTCTAGAGCCATTTGGGTCCAGTGACCAGAGAGAGATCAGAAGACTGGAGATGGCTCTGAATACATTGAGAAATCTTGTCCTTTTTAATCTAAGGTCTTTACTAGGTCTCAGTTTGACTGAGACAACTAGGGACTGGGCCTACCAGGGCAAATCAGTACATACTTTGCAACTGATAGCCTTAAACATCAAGAGGTCTACTAATTTTTCCCAATATGAGGTCTATAAGAGGCAGTTATTGAATCCAGATTTTCCTGGCTTCAAAACTCATTATCTGCTTTGCCAGATTGCCTTCTATTAATCACCCTAAAATGGTATCAACCTGTCTGCTTTGTCATTTTGCTGATTCACATTGTGTTTTCAGTCCACTAAATCCCAGTTTGAAAACTTTTTGTATCCTGACTCTATCATCTAAGTATCTATCCTTCTCATTTTTAGTGCAACTATGAGTTTAATAATATCTTATCTGTATCATGATCCAAACCATTGGGCAATTGATTAACATTTTGGGTATTACAATGGATATAATCATTTTGGCCCTGCTCTAGATTCATTCATATAAGAATTCTGATATGTCCTAGGAATATAGAAAGCCTGAATTTTTATTGAAGTATATTCTAATTGACAACTTATTATTCCCGATTAATTAGTCTGTGGATACTGACAATGCACAAATTCTTAGGTTTTTGGAAACTGCCAAAAATTTCTGAATATTTTTCTACATCCCATGTAGAAAACAGCATATGCTGATGCATTCTTGCAAGTAATCCCTAGGTCTGCCTGCATAGGAATTGGCTGTGATTTATTTGGAATTTCAAAAAGTAATATATGAATGTGAATTATATTGTGTAGCTAGTTTAGATTTTTTGAATGAGTCACTTATCATCAAAAACACCTCAGTTTTTTATAGTCAATAAAAATCATTAAGATAATAATAATAGCAATATCATTCATGGAATATGTCACCTTGTGAGATTTTTATAGGTCTGGTAAAATCAACCAATTCCAAATGATATCAATTTGCACTTAAATGAAACTTCTCTCCAATTTGTCAAGTTTCAGCTCAACAGAACACCTAAAGCATGGAATTCATAGAATTGTGTTGTGTCAATATCACTAAAAAGGGTAAGCCTTTACCATAAGAGAACTTCATTGCTACAAAAATTACTGTTATCTAGATCCACTCTAGAAATTTCCAAATCTCAAGAGAATGATTCCTCTAAAATTATTACAATCTAATTTCAAAGATTGAAGACTTTAGGTCATAGAGAATTTAAGTGACTTTCTCTAAATAGAAAACTCCTCATCATGTTTCCTAACTCCCAGTTCAGAATATTTCCTTCTTATTAAAAATGTAAATTACGAATATGAGAAATTTGAAAATTATATGAAATTTTTAGAAATTTTTTTTACTGCTTTGACAACACTTTCAAATTATATGAAATCCACCAAAAACAGTAGGAAGGGAAGCAATAAAGTCTTCTTGGCCCAACCCAAATGGCTAATGTATAATTTTATTTTCATCATCCTTTGACAAACACTGCTATTTCCAATCTGAAAATTCTTGCACTCTCTGACATTATTCAAAAATCACATTCAATTTTTTTTTCCAACTTAGGCAACTAACTACTATAAGTAGGACGGTCTGAGTTCAAATCCCTTCCAGATATTTCAATTTAAGTAATGCTGGACAAATTATTTATTCCTTCAATCTCAGATTCATTACCCATAAAATAAAGGAGCTGGACTGAGCCTCTAAGGTCCTCTTAGTTCTAAATCTATAACGCTGTAGTACATCCTATTTGCCACTGGGCATCCAAGCACAATTAGAAGACTGAGGTAAACTCTTTAGTTTGAAGATGGTGATGGTCGTGGATGACCAGATTATCTTTCTTATTCCAGCCTACAACATACACTATCCAAGTCTTTTATTGTCAATTTTATTTATATTAAAACTTAATTTTTTCCAGGACTCCCCTCATAGATCCTAAAACTTAATTTGATGATACCTTTATTGGGCTTCTCTAAATATAAGAGTGAAAGAGGTAGAATGGTCTAGAAAAATAATTCCTTTTTATAGAAGTACAATAGTTTCTCATCCTACTGTGCCAGTAATAAGGAACGTGACCTTGGACAATTTCTTTATGCTATAAGTAAAATGAATAGGTTGGACTAAGTAAACTTTAAAATTGTGTTGTTGTTTTTTCCTCCAAGATTATTAAAAAGTAACTTCCATTTTAATTTCTACCACAAGAACAGGAGATCTGAATTCCAAAAGTAATAAAAAATTATGATGTTATGTCTCAGTACTTGGTATAAAATCATAGTCCTTTATTTGCTAAGAGCACGATAAACTTAATCAGCTTATGTTATCAGATTCTCTTAAACATAAGTAATTCACATATTAATAGATAGAACTCTCTTGTCTTCCAGAAGCTAATAACTTAGTTTGGGGGTTGTCTTTGTCCTTCTTGCCCCCTCCTCCTTTCTTTTATCACCTGTCATTCACCATTTCACCACCAAAAATAAAAATAATAAACATCATTTTTTTTCTTCTTCATAGCAAAAGTGACTCCAAAAAATTTAGAAAGGAAGTTGAAATTTTTTTCTGTTTTTGATTTTTAGTAATAAATCCTAGTCTGCTCCACCCCTACTCCCTGGACACACACACAATCTTGAATTCCATGAAGGCAAACTTAACCCAACCCTCTTCCTAAAGTATAAGTCTTCTCTATAGTATCTCTGGCAAAGTTGTATCCATCCTAAGTATCAACTTTTCCATCCACAGGAGCATCACTGACTACAAGACAATTTTATTGTTAATTATGCTTGTTAGAAAATTCACCCTCATTTTAAACCCCAATATCTTTTTGTTTGTTAAAATTTGGGCCTCTTGAGATATACAGAATAAGTCTAATCACTCTTCTATGGGACAACCTGTGGTGTTTTTCTTCTTTAAAATATAATGGTTCTCTCTGGGAGCAGGTTTCTTGGGGAATTTTCTCGAGGCATCCTTAGTTTCAGTTAAAAGTAATAATCACCCAAATGCAGCCAGGTGCTAAAAGTTCAAATCTTTTATTGCTTCCTCCAAAATAGCCCGGTTAATTTTTCTTAGAGGCCTATCTCTCTGCTTGGTTCTAAGAGCTCCCTCCAGATGACTCCAAATCCAAAAGTTTGTCTTTCAGCCTCCAGCCAGCACCAAGGTGGAATATGCAATGAATCTCTCTTGCCTAGGAGAGAGGGCTTATGGGCTTCCTCCCAGAGTGCTCCTCTCCAACCCCTGGGAATGTTCCGAAGTAACTCTCACTCACCCAAAGCTAAGAGCCTCTTTATATATGATCTCCCAAAGGTTGACTCCTCTTTCTGGAGGCAGGGATTAAGGGAGGTGTGAATTTGGATATCTCATACTAACCCTGAAATCTCCCAAACATGTGAACTCCAATGAGTAAAGGTGTGAACACAAGCATTATTTCTCAGTTCCACTTAGTACCTTGTTTCTTCTGGTCCATAGCATCAACTTGTAGGATCAGATCAATCCTACTGAACCATGCTAAATTAGATAACTATTGCCTCTATCAATTCTAATGACTTAACAGTTTGTAAAAATTCCAACAACGACTTATCAAATATTTTAAGATGACTTTATCTAAATCATCTTTTCTTTAAGCTAAATATCCCATGTTCTTCTAGTGGGACCATGTTATTATATGTTTTCTAGAACTTCTTCATCCTGTTTTTTCTCCCCCAGGTGTATCTCAATTGTCATTATTTCTCTTAAAATGTAAAGGCCTAGTAGAATAGATTATTCTAGATATATTCTTGCCAGCATAGAGTACAGTATGACTAGTATTTTCTTTATTCTAGATATTGTATTTCCATTAATACAACCAAATATATCATTTGCTTTATTGATTATCATATAATTCTATTCATATATATTGAGATTGAATCCTACATGAATTTTGTGATCTGTCCAACATGGTACTACCCTAATAGATATTTTTTATCCTAAATGAAAGATTTAAATTGGCTTCCATTAAAGTTTTTCAACAGTGCAGAACATTGATAGAGAATGTCAACTGAAAATATAATCATATAATCTATCATCAATTCCTCTTAGCTCTGTATTATTTATAAAAATGCTAAGAATACTTTAATGCATTGGTTATCCCCACATGTGTCTTGTTTCTTCAGTAACTTATTAATAGTCTCATTCATTTTGTGTACCTTCAGTGCCTTGAACTTATTATTAAAAATTGTTTGTTGGTTAAAACTCTTTCAGCAACCTAGAAAATGTAGGTAAATTCAGGGCAATCAAGATATTTCTGATTTTCTTATGTGCATGCATAGCTGTTGATGTATATATGGTGTCAGTGAGAAGGAGCATGCCTAAATCATGTTCCAAAATGAAGGCAATCCCATAGCCATCAGGAATGGTCCTTTCCAGAGGCTTTTGTAAGTTCAACTAAAGAACTTCATTGGGAAGGCTAAGGAAATCTCAGATGCAAACATGACCGTCCTCTACTACTATCTGAAAAAGCACCCTCTGCTTGAAAACTTTCAGTGCAAGAAATGTCCCTAACTACAAAGACAGCCTCTAGCACTGTGACATAATTCTAAATGCTTGGAAGTTTTTTCCACATTCACCTCAAAATTGCCTCTACCATCACTTCTATCCACTGCTCCTAGTTATGTTCTATTAAAAGGGTACTAAAGTGATGAGATTGTTGTCACACTATAAATCGGACTCCTTTTTGTTGAATCTTGTGAATTTATACAGTAAAAATTATTTTATGGCATGAATATCTATTCTATGCTTTTCATTGAAGTCCAGACTCAGTCTGAAGAATTTTATTACCAGAAAACAAGTCACTACTTTTCTTTTTTAATCAGTTAATAAGCATTTATTAAGTGCCTACTATGTGCTAGGCACTATGCTAAGGAATGGGAATGCATTGAAAAGCAAAAATCAGTACACATTAAACATTTTTTAATGGAATAGACAAATTGTCTCCTACATTGGAGTAAAATGGACCAAAGCAGATGAAATCATTTTATAATGTTTTCTATCCTATCTGCCAATCAATCCAGTTTTTGTCAAATGCCTATTGTGGGGCAGGTATAAAAGTTTATGCAGTTATAAAAACAAAGAATGAAATAATGCCTACATTCTAGCATTCTAGCTGTTCTATCATTCTAGCATTACTAAAGAAGCAATGCATTTGTACATCATTGAACTGGCTATATGTGCATGTATGTGTGTATATACATATATGATCTTGTGTAATATTTATATGCTTTTATGCCCTTGGAAAGAATTGTTTTTTGAAAAACTCTTATTTTACAGCTACCATGATAAATCATATTAGTAACAATTACAGTAAACACTTGTCTATGCTCAACTAATATGAAACTAATTTCTCTAGACATCCCCTTGACTTAAAGATTATTAACAGAGATAAGATGGAAAGAGCCCTAAATTTAAAGGGAGGAAACCTGGTTTCAAATCTCAACCCTCTTATTTAGTGCTGCTAATATCTTTGTCAACACACTTGATCTCTTTAAATCTTAGTTTCCTCATAAGTAAAATTAATTAATTAATTTAGATGGCTCATAAAGTATCTTCCAGCTTTAAATATAAGATTCTATGACTTCACTACCAATTCATTCAAAGTTTATAGAAGTTGAAGTAACTCCTCAAACCAGATGAACCAGATTTGACCTTCATTGCTTCTTGGTACTCCCTCTTTCCATGATATTCAAGACTTCTTTAGATTTAAAACATAAAACAATACATGATGATCTCTTACAGAATGCTGTTCAGGCTCTTTTTTTGGTTGCGGCTTTCAATAATTTTTAAATTGCCTCTCATAGATCTGTTTACTGAGTCAGCTGTTTTCTGATGAGGTATTTTATATTATCTTCTTTCCCCCCCCCCCCATTCATTTTAGCTTGTTTGACTGATTCTTGATGTTTCAGTCATTAGCTTCCATTGCCTAGTTCTAGTTTTCAGTATATGATTTTCTTCAGTTAGTTCTTTTGTATCTCCTTTTGCATTGATTAATTCTACTTTTAAAGGTTCTGTTTTCTCCAGTGAATGTCTTTTGCATTTGGCTATTTGTATTTTTTAAGGAATTCGTTTCCTTTTCTGAGCTCTCTTTTGCATACTTCTCATTTCTTTTCCCAATTTTTCTTCCACCACTCTTACTTAATTTTTAAAATTCTTTATGAGCTATTCCAAAAAGGCTCCTTGGACTTGAGATCAATTTATAACCCTTTTTGAGGTTTTACATGTGGGCATTTTGTCCCCTTCTGAGTTGATGTTTTGGTCTTCCCTGTCACTTAATCAATTTCTATGGTTAAGGTTCTTTGTTCATTTTCTTTCTTTCTTTTTCCTATTTCATGAATTTTAAAGTCAAGGTCTGTTCCTGAAGCACAAGAAGCTCTATCCCAAGTTTCCTGAGCATCTTTGAACTTTGGCTTTGCACGTAGCCCACTTGTTGTTACCTAATTTCCCCAGGCTGGCAATTTTCCTTCTTTGCTGGGACTTGAGGCTGCCCCACTAGTCTGTTCTGCTATTAAACAGGACAGAGGTTCTTAGTTGCTGGTCTGTTGTGATTAAGATCCTGACTCCAGCTTTCCCGGACACTTTCTGAGTTGCATTGAGCACCCCTTTCACCCTAATGAGACTGACCTTTCTTGAAATCCTTCTAATCTTTCTTGAGCTGGAAAATTATTTCATTCCATCTGTCATTCTAGACTGGTCAGAGGCTTGGTTTTATGTGGTTTCAATGGAAACTGGGAGAGCTCCAGCAGCTTCCTGCATTCACTCTGCCACCTACTTATGACCTATCTAGATGCATGAACAATTGTGTATGTGTGTGTCTAAGTTTTTCACACTCATTCTTTTCCAGCTAAATTATTTGTTTGATAGAAGAAATTTAATAGAAAACAAGTCCCTCAACTGTGAAAAATTTTAGCTTTTCTTCTTGCTTCCAATAATGCGCAAACATCTAGCTGTGCTTATACTCAACCCACTCCTGAAAAACAATGTTGTTTTTTCTTTTTCCCCATAAATCATTCTAATTTAGTCTTGGTATGCAAACTAGTTTCCCAACATTTGTCTTCAGGGAGAGGAAAAGTGTCCTCCCAAAAATGAGAACTTAATTTTTGGATTCTCATTCCATTTCTCTATGAACAAATGGGTTATTCTCATGCATTTTGAGTTATCACCAGTAGTCTTGACTCTGGCCATCAGTAAAATCACAAATCTAGTCCCTAGTTTAAGGCAGGAATGTGATATCTCTCTGAAGGTGCTCTGGTTTAAAAGTTCATTATATTTATGGAGAAGATATACGAATATAATTTTAACATAAATGTCTTAGGTGTCCCTTGGTGATAATTCAAGATTCAGTGGATGATGTTGATGTTCTCAATGTATACCCAGGCTTTAAGCATTCCACAACATCTGCTTCACTGCTTTCATGGCCATTGGGGAAATTTTTTTTTTTCTTATCAGCCCATTCCATCAGGGGAAGTCTATATTCCTGGGATAGACAGCCCACCTAGCTCACCGTAAGGTTTGAGATCTTTTGGTTACTCTCAATCTGGTTTAGCCCATCTGCCAAAATGATTTCATGTGTGGCTGCTATGCAACTACAGTTTCTTGGAGCCCACAAGATGGATCAGGACTCCAAAGATGGAAAGCAGCCCTGTAAAGGGCTCAGCAGCCTTCACCCAAAGGTACTAGTCTTCCCTGAACCCTTCCTATACCCCATTATCTAAGGATGATGATAAGGGAGGAATGAAAAGTTTTTCATGTATAAGTGTGGGCCTTGTGGAGTTTAAATCTCACAAATATTCAGTGAATCAAATCAGCATAGTTTTGTTTTTCCCTCTTAGAAGCTTTCTGTTGCTTGGAAGTGAGTCTTTTTAAAGGAGAAAAAAAAATGGATGTTAGGTAAAGTTATGAGAGGAAGCATGGCATATTGGACAGACTTGAAATCAGGAAGGTCTGGTGTTAAAAGTCTCTTCTTAAAACCTATTAGCTGTGTGACCCTAGACAAGTCCCATAATCTTTTAGTACTTCAGGCAACTGTCTGTAGTCCATTCAAATTCAAAAGATCCTTATCCCAATTCGCATTCTCATGGATAATATTAAGTCCTAGAAAAGGTTCCATTTCTTCCTCAATTTATAGAGGTGTACATTAAGAATTTGGAGTAGTCAGCCAATAAACATTTAAGGATCTATTAGGTACCAAGTGTGACTGTATTAATTTAATTCATCATCCTATCATTTCATCTCTAAAATCAGAAGTAACAGAGTAGGCACAGATCTCTCGGTGGATATACAGGATTAAGATGTGTCATTTTTTTTTTTTTTTAACAAATTGAAAGAGCATATTAGGGAGTGAGCAAGATGTAGTAAAAAATTGTTTATCCTCACTACGACTCTAGCAGTGAGATTAGCCAGTCATCTCATAAACTTAAGTTTCTTCATCAGAAAAATGGGGGTAATAATATCAGTGGTAACTATGTTACTAGGTTGTTTTAATCACTAAATGTGATCATTTCTGTAAAAAGCTTTCTAAGCCTTAAAACATTTTACAAAGATTTTCTGTTGTTATTAGAAGCATTTTTTTTCTTCTTGCCTTCTTCCTTCAATAAAAGTAAAACAAAATTGGACTCAGATAATAAATATGTAGTTTTTTAAATAATGAAAGTGTTAATTTCTTGTCTTCTTTCTCCCTTACATAAGTAATGAGCTTTCATCAAACCAGCACCTCTCAAATGTAACAAAATACATACATACATAATATTTAAAAGTAACTATTTGTGTATGCTCCATTAAACTCAAGCAGTAACAATAAGTATATTTCACTATAGTAGTCCAGAGCTTTCATTAAAGAAAATTTAAAGGCAATTTATTTCAAAATAACTTTTATATTTCTTAATTCATTTGATGTGCCATAAAACCAAGTTGATTTGGTACAAATAATTAACAACTAAATTGAAACAGTGGCTATTTCAAAATTCAGTTCAATAGCTTAATCTCTTACTATTGATTTAATTAGGTGGCACAAGAGCTATACAACCTGGCCATTAAGATTAGGAAAGATACAAGGTATGGTTGGAAATAAAAGTGACTGCTATACTTGTTGATCTCCCTAGCTAATTTGAAAAAAAATCATAATAATTCTGCTAGGATGTTAATAGGTTGCAATGGGTTAATAGGACCAATGAATTAATAAGTTGCCCCACCTATTTATACAGTAAAAGCAACTTGTAAAAACATAATACTTTACCCTGAAGGAGCAATTCTAATGACTAGCTTGTAGGGAAGACATTTGGAGCAGTTAGATCTTCAAATCACATCAGAGAGAGCCTTTTCAGTGGTGACCTGTCAGCTTTCCAGTTAAAAAGCTTTCAGTTTGAATTTGCTTAGGGGTAGAAGGGAGTATCTAGTTGTTCTATTATGTTGTTAAAGAAGACCAGTGTAGAAATTCCAAAAGATTTAGATAAGAGGTTTTCAGTAAAAAGCTTTGGAATTCATTCAAGCAATGATTCAAGAGAATAGAGGCAAACTCTCCTGCCTTAAGCATTGGATGTTAAGGACCCCTGTCTAAACACATCACAACTTCTTTTGAGATTTGATCATACCAAGTATAAAAGATATACTAATGGTCAATACATTCCCAAAATACATTCTCCCTCCTTTTTCCCTTCCTCTTATTTCATAAAATGCCTACCATTGAAATAGGCTGAGCAAAAAGAAAGGGGGAAGCTTTAGGAAGACTCCACAAAGGAGATATGAAAATATAAATGATTTTATGACACTTTATTCTATCTTTCTCCTCTCAATATTTTTTAAAGCAAATATCCATTCTAATTGGGTAAATGCTATCTATCTGAGGGAGAGGGAATTGACCTCCCGTATTGTAATTCGTTATAAATATTAGTGGGCTTTCCTCTTGCAGGAACACTGCCAGAACTATAGACCGGCATCAAAAATGAATAGGTACCATTAAATAATTCAGTCCATTCTTAAACTGCCATAGAATAGAAGCAACATGACCTCCTGACTTACATTTAGAAGAAAAGAACACTTCCTATCCTCTTCATATTAAGTGAGATCACCCAGGTCTCTATAATTTGGTAAATTCCAACTGTGTACTTGCTATATCCTGTATTCCTACAGCGACATATATAATGAGTCTCCACAGGCAGCAGGTTAGACAGTAGACAACCCTCACCACCTTTATTTCTCTTCTCACTATGCATGGATGGCTTTTATTGGTGGGAGAAAAAAAATCAATAAACAGGAAATGATATAAAGAAATAAAAGAGCTATTAAATGTCTGTTATAAATGTTGTATTGCTTAATATCTCCCCACTGACAACATATGTGTTCACTGCAAGGAGTAATAAATAACTGGATGTAACCTAAAAATCTTTGTAGTTAAAATAAGATGGTATATAGATTTATTTTTAGGAGCCTCCTATCACTGATTAACAAATCAAAAAAGGCATTGTCAGCATAATAATGAGTTGGGGGGAGAAGTATAAGTTATAATAGTAATAAAAGTTTCAGCTCCTTCCTGTCATACATCTAAATGCTGTGTTGTATTAACAGATCTGGGAAATTTTAGTGGCCGGACAAGAAGTGCAGTCTCTGTGAGGGAAGGCCAGGGGGTTGTTCTGATGTGTTCTCCTCCGCCTCATTCACCAGGTACAGTAGGATTCCCATTATGGATTGTTTCTGTTCTCTTTGACTATCTGCTCATTTGTTTGAATGGTGTGGTGTATTGATTGTGAAACATCCCAAACAAAATGTCTATTTTGCACTTAATATGTCTCTCAGTACTAGAGGAAAAATTAAAATTCAATCATTCTAAATGCCATTGAGTGGGAGACTGAGTTCTTATAAGATTGTTTTATTGCCATTTTAACTGTTGATTGTCATGGTTGTGTCTCTTCCCCAGTGAGTAATGTATTGCTTAAAACTCAAGGAAGGAGATAAGTCAAGAGAGCATAGAAACTTTTGAAAACTTTTTTGGTTTGCCTGCCTTCTGAATACCAAAAGGCATTCTCTTTCAAGAGATAAGCTAGACAGGCACTCATTTGTTGTGTTCTTTATTATACTATAGTCAAGACCATTAAGAAACAAATTTCAAGTTTCTGAATAAAAAACATAGAGCACATAGAGAGTGTCCTACATCACCTTCTGAGTCCCAAAACTTTTGTTTATAAAATTAATGGTGAGGGACAAGTGGTTTCTAATGGATTTGATAGACATATACTGTTTTCACATTAAGCATACATACTTTTGGCGATCTACAGCTGGTCAATTCTTTCTTAGCCTTGAGTTCTATTATTTGTGATGAATTTCTCTCAAGATCAGATGAATTATAATAGCACCTCTTGTTTCACAGGAATTTGCACAAAGGAGGGAATGAAAGATCTATATGCTCTAAAGCCTATGAGCTTATGATTGATCTGTTTCTAATTAAGAAGTTATTAAAATATCCTGGAGGCAAAAAAAGGGAAAAAACATTAATTTCCCATGTATCCTGGTCACTTTTCCATTAATAATTAGTAAGAAGACAAAATTGCTTTTAAGTTATGTTAATCAGGTTAAGTAGAGGAGCATAATTCTATTTAGTGTAATTTTTTTAAAAAAAATCAGGAATACTAAGTTATATAAAGGCATATTTTAAAAATCTTCCTCCCTTTGAGATTAAACTTTCTCTGGATTCACCTTTCCTTGTAAACTTTGTTAATTTAGACTTAAAAATGAACTTTTGTAAAAGTAATAATGTAGTCAGTCAATACTATGTCAGGTGCTATGCTAAAATATGGGGATACAAATACAAAAAGAAAGATGGTATCTGCCCTTAAGCAGCTCACAAATTTAATGGAGGAAGACAACACAAAAAAGGAAAAGCAGAAAACATAGTGGATGGGCATGAACATGAAGTCCAGTCCAAAAGATTGTAGCCAGGTAGAAAATAAACAGATGGCTGGTTCAGGATTCCTTTTTTTTTTTTTTTTTCCCCTATAATCACTCCTTTTATTGTTCACTTAATCTCATTTTTTAATTTTCAAATATTTTTAAATTTTATTTAAAATTAAATAGAAAATAGAAAAATGGAAAAAAGAAAGGGAAAATAACGAAACAAAACATTATCATATACCCAGCAAAACATCAGGGAGGATTCAAAATAGGTAGCATATATAATAATAGAAGAGATTATATATTTATAATTGTCCGTTTTTCTTTGCTTCCTTCTTAGGTTATTCTTTTGTCTCTGATGTGCACTTTTTTCTTTATTCTTTTTTTCTCCTATTCATCAGCCCTACCTTCACCAAGTAGATTATAGTAAAGCACAAGTATACACACACACACACATACACACACACACACACACACACACACACACACACTCATTTATCTATTTTTAGGCATACATATACATGTATATATACACCTGCATTTACACATATATAAACATGCAGCTAAAATAGTATTAATATGGGTAACACATAATGTAGATTTCTCTCTTGATTCAATCTCTTAGTTTGGCTTTCTCTGAGATCAATAATTACTAGCCCAACTTATTATTTTAATGAATTCTATTCCTGATCTTTGTTATTGTGTTTGTGTATATCTCTTCTTTCCTATCCCTGCTTATTCTGTGCTTTAGTTCTACTCCTTAACTTGCCTTGCAATAATTATCTAATCTCCCCCTACTCAAGGATCCTTGCCTTATAATCTCTCTCCAGTTTTTCCTCCATTTTCATCCCATTGCTATTAATCTACAGACCTTATCCCACTCCCATTAATCTAAACACTCTTCTGCTCCCCCTATTTATCCTACATCAACCTTTCCCACCTTTTTTCTCTCTCATCAATCTACACTCCTTCTCCCAGTGGCATGAATCTGTAACTCTTCTATACCCCATCTTATTCTATTCCCTACCTCCTTATTTTTTGGTAGATTTTGGAAGGTACTATTTTCTTCATGGTAGTTGTGTGTGTGTGTGTGTGTGTGTGTGTATTTTCTCTATTTAAGCCATTCCTAATATGAGTAGGCTTTCAGAATTATGGGCCTTCCTCCCCTCTTAAATGACTCTGTGAGTTCTTTTTCTGTACTCCATTTGTATAATTACATTTTTTTACGTTTTCCTAAACAGTTTTGCTTTTTAGAGTCAGATCACAGTCAGTTCTGCCCCAATCTTTCTTTTGAGCCACCCAATAACTGAGGTCAATTTCAAATATATGCTAAACATTTCCATGTAAAAACCATAAATAAGTTTTCCTCACTGAGACCCTTGAAATCTTTGATGCTGGCTCTTACATGTTAAATTTTCTATTAAGTTAAGGTTTAGTTGAGACAAAGTTCTGAAAATCTATAAGTTTGCTAAATGTCCATTTTTTTCATCAAATATGGTTTTGCTGGATATGATGTTTTTGGGCACAGGCGTAGTTCTTTTAATTGTTAGTAGATATTATTCCAGGATCTGCAGTCTTCTATTGCAGCTGCTGATAAATCCTGTACAAGTTGAATTGTAGCTCCAGCTTGTTTGAATTGGTTTTTGTTCATTTGTTTCTTGTAGAATTTTCCATTTGATGTGGAGGTTTCAAAATTTGGCAATAATATTCTTATGTGTTTTCCATGGAGTTGGTGATTGTTGGATTTTTTTTTTTTTTCTATTTCTACTTTCCTCAAATGTATTATTATTCCTGGTCAATTTTCTTTGATTTTTTTTGCATTATTGTGTCAAGGTAGTTTTTTGTTCATTGGTTTGTTTTTGGTTTTGGTTTTGGGTTTTTTTTTTTTTTTTTGGTCACAACTTTCAGGTAGTCCAATTATTCTTATATTTTCTCTTCTTGATGTGTTTGTCAGATCTGTTATTTTTCTTTTAAGCTGTTTCACCTTCTCTATTTGTTCATTCTTTTTGTTGTTTTATTATTTCTTGTTCTCTTATAGCTTCACTGGTTTCCCCTTGTCCAATTCTAATTTTTAAAGAATTATTTTCTTCTTTAAAACTATAACTTCTTTTCTAGTTGGTTAATTTATTTTCATGATCTTGGTTTTTCTTGGATTTTTTTTTTTTAATTTTTCCCCAATTTCTTTCATTTGATTTTTGAGGTCTTTTTTTAATTCTTCTATAAATAATTCCAGTCTGTTAGCCATTTAATGTTACTCTTTGGGACAGAAGCTTTTTTTACTTCATTGTACTCCTCTGAAGATGAACACAGGTTTGTGGTTGAGTTTTTTTCTTCTTTGCCTATTATTATTATTATTGTTATTGTTATTTTAATGAGAACTATTAGTGTTATACTCTTATCCTGGGGTAAAGGAGATGGTATCTCTGACTTCACTTCAACTCTCTCCCCTCTGACCTAGAGGCCAAACCAAAATCTCCCCATTCAGGTAAGTGCCCACCACCAGCATCATTCCTGCCCCATTGCTTTTATATTCACCAGGTATGCTGATTCCTTCTTGCCCAGGGCTGTGTCTCAGCAGTAGACACAGTCTTCCTAGACTCAGATCCCTCAATCCCCAAGTTGTCCAGGAGATGAAAGTGAATATAACACTAGAAGGCTATCTTTTTAGGTATATCCTAGTATTATACTCACTGAATAGAAATACATACTTAAATGGAAAGATAAAAGGAAAGATTAAGTGATACTTTAGATTAGTTTGTGAGTCACAAACACTATTGTGGGCTATGGAGAGTAATTTTATTGTCTTGTAGAAATTTAATTTCAGTTTATCCATTTTTATCCATTTTATTTTTCCCAAAGAAAATCAACTTAATGTAGAAATGACATCCACTTCCTTTTTTATAAATAATATTTTGCTTATTGTCCAGTTACAAGTCAAGAAAATTTTCAACATTCATTTTTACAAGATTTTGAGTTCTGAATTTTTCTCCTTCCTTCCTTTGCCTCCCTTCTTCCAAAGAGGGTAGGCAATTTAATATAGTTTATATGTTTTATCAAGTAAAATATATTTCCACATTAGTAACAATTGTGAGTGATGAAGCAGGTCATGAAAAAAAATAAAACTATGCAAAACAATGAAGTGGGAAAAAAATGCTTTGATTTGGATTGAGAGTCCATCAGTGTTTTAATCTAGATATGTATAACATTTTCCTTTTTAGTTCTTTGTACTTGTTTTGGCTTATTGTGTTGCTAAGAAGGATTGGGTCATTCATAGTTGGTCATCACCCAATGTTGCTGATTTCATGTACAATGTTTTCTTAGTTCTGCTCAATTTCCTTCATATCAATTTATACAAGTCTTTCCAGATGAAACCTATTTATCATTTCTTATTGCACAATAGTATTTCATTATATTCATATACCATAGCTTGTTCAGCCATTTACCAACTGATGAGTATCCCCTTATTTTCTCATATCTTGCTACCACAAAAAAGACAGCAATAAATAGTTTTGCACCTGTAGATTCTTTTTTCTTTTTTTTTTCCTTAATGATCCCTTTGGGATATAGATCAAGCAATGGTATTACTAGATCAAAAGTTATACATAGTTTAGTTGCCTTGTTGGCATAGTGCAAATTGCTCTTCTAAATGGTTGTCAGGTCCCAACTCCACCAACAACTATTAGTGTCCCAAACTATATCCTCTCCAAAATTTATCACTTTTTTATGTGTCATATAAGTTAATATGATAGTGATGCTTCAGAGTTATTTTAATTTACATTTCTTTAATCAAAAGAGCACTTCTTCATATGCCTATAGATAGCTTTCCTTTCTTCTTCTGAAAACTACTTGTTCATATCCTTTGACCATTTATCACTTAAGGAATAGTTTGTATTCTTATAAATCTGACTCATTTCTTTATGTATTTGAGAAATGAGACTTTTGTCAGAGACATTTGCTGTTAATATTGTTTCTCAGCTTTTTGTTTTCCTTTTAATCTTGCTGAATTAGTTTTGTTTGTACAAAAACTTTTTAATTTAATATAATCACAATTATATGTTTTGCATTTCTTAATACTCTCTATCTCTTGTTTGATCATTAATTTTTCCCTTCTCCATAGATCTGACAGGTAGACTATTCCTTGCTCCTCTGATTTAATTAATTATGCTGTCACCCTTTAAGAATGTGGATGTTATCATTTTCTATGGTATCTTTCAGCAAGATATAGTTTCCTTTCTTATCTCTTTTAATTAAGTCTATTTTTGATTTTACTTTGTCTCAAATTGGATAACTACCCCTGCTTTTTTTTGCAGCAGCTGAAGCATAATAGATTGTGCTCCAGCCTCTTACCTTTTACCCTGTGTGTTTCTCTGCTTCAAGTGTGTTTCATGTAAACAACACATTGTAGGATCCTGGTTTTTGATCCACTCGATGCATATTTCTGTTTTAGAGGAGAGTTCATCTCATTCACATTCACAGTTTTGATTACTACCTATGTATTTCCCTCCATCTTTTTCTTCCTTCTGTTTATCCTCCCTTTCTTTTCCCTCTTTTCCTCCTCACCAGTGTTTTGCTTCTGACTGCCACCTCCTTGATCTACCCTCCCTTCTGTCAATCCCCACTTTCCTCTTTTACTTAATGTCTTCTTCTCTTACTTCCCCATTGGGTAAGATAGATTTCTATATTCAACTTATTGTGTATATCCTTCTCTCTTTGAGCCAATACTAAGAGAAAGATTCAAGTTCATTGCTCAGCATTCTATCTTCCTCTTCATTGTAATAGGTCTTTTGCATCTCTTCATGTGAAATAATTTGTACCATTTTACCTCTTCTTTCTCTCTCTGCCCATTGTACTTCTCTTTCTTATCCTTTAATATTTTAAATGTTTTTTTTCCATCAAATTCACCTTATACTTGTACTATCTATGTTTATTCCTTCTAGCTGTACTATTAGTGATACAATTTATAAAATTACAAATATCATCTTCCCATATAGGTATATAAACTGTTTGGCTCTATTAACTCTTTATGTTTTTCCTCTTTTTACCTGTCCATGCTTATTTTGGGTCTTTACACTGGAGGTCAGAAATAACTGACCTGGAAAATCAACCCAGGAGATACAATATCAGAATCATCTGACTGCCTCAAAGTCACAATCAGAAGGAGGATTTGGGGCAGTTAGGTGATGTAGTGGATAGAGCACCACCCCTGAAGTCAGGAGGACCTGAGTTCAAATTTGATCTGTGATACTTAACACTTCTTAGGTATGTGACCCTAGGCAAGTCATTTAATCTTAATTGCCTTAGGGGGGAAAAAAGAAAAAAAAAAAAGGAGGACTTGAACAGCATCTTTCAAAAAATTATTAAGAAAAACTGCTTTAATGTCCTGGAGCCAAGGGGCAAAATAGGCACTGAAATAACTCACCAATCCCCTGAGGACTGATATCCAAAAATAAAAACTCCAAGTAATATTATAGTCAAATTTCAGAACTATTGTATCAAGGGAAAAAAGTACTATGAATGGCTAGAAAGTAACAATTCAAATATCAGGGAGTCATGATAAGGAATGCACAAGACTTGCCAGCTACAACCTTAAAGAATTAGAAGTCATGGAATATGATATTCCAGAAGGCATAGGATCTAGGACTACAACTAAGAATCACTTACTCAGAAACATTAAGCATAATGTATCAAGGGGGAAAAAGGTCATTAATTCTATTTCATCTAAATTAATTGACTTGTCCAGGTTATTTTTCCCATGAAAAAAATATTTTATATTTTCTTCTATTTTTTCATTCTTTTTAATTTGATGTATTCTTGATGTCTCATACAATCATTAGTTTCTACTTGCCCACTTTTTGGTGGTTTTTTTGCTCAGGAGTTTGTGAAAGACTTTTTTGTTTGTTGTTGTTGTTTTTGGCATTTTTACTTTCTTTCAATTTTGAATTTTGCTCCCAGAATGAAAGCTCCCAGGCTTCTTGTGCCAGTGGCTTCAGGCACTGGCTATTTACCTGATGCTGCTTTGATGTTGCCCTGAGACTCATTGGGACCATTGTGTCTGGTGTTGCACTGAGAGGGTGAAGTGGAGTACTGTTGAAGGCTGTAGGGGAGTACTGTTGAAGGCTGTAGGGCTTTGGCAGCTTACCTGATGCTGAACCGCAAGCCTAGTGCTGGTGTCTGGTGTTTGCTGAAGCCTAGTGGATGTAATGAGTTTTTCTGGGGCATGGTGGTCAGCCTCTGAAGGCTGGGACTATGCTAAAGCTTGGTGGGATTCTGCTGGCCATCGCTTATTTGCTTAGGTACCATAGGATGGGCTTCTACCTGTTTGGCCAGGACTGGGATGAAGCACTGGAGGTCTTGCTGTTTGAGAATGACTGTTTTCCTGGGGCTACAACCAAAGCTCAGTGGTCCCCAGACCTGGAATCCCCTGGCTCTTCTGGCTACATTAAGACAAGTAGGAGGGATCCTGGTGTTGGTTGTCACCTAATCCACCACACCACAGTGGGGTTCAAGATCTGCTGGTCTGCTGCACTGGGGCTTGCTGCCAGCTCACTGGGAAGCTTCCTATTCTGAACTATATCCCCCTCTTACCTGAATAAGAAGGACCCACTCCTGCCAATCTTCCTGGGTTAAAAAATTGTTTCATCCAATCTCCTTCTTGATTCTAAGACCGAGTGTAGGACACTATTTAATGGTTGCCTGGAGGTGAATAGGGGAGAGTTACAGATGCACTACTTGCTTTTCACTCTTAGCTCTTGGAAATGACGTTTACTTCCATCAGATTAGCTGCTCAGCAGGAAACTAGGTACCAGGGGGGTTTAACGACTATGAATAAGTGCATTTGAGAATTAATTGTTGTGAGGGATAAAGGCTAGGAAGAGCAAAAATCCCTTCTTCATTAGTTTGAATGGGAAGGACAAGTCACAAGGAAAAGTTATTACAGAGATAAAATCTGGGCCATTTTTGCTTTGAAATCAGAATAAGAAAGCAAATGAATAGAACCATTGCTGTGATTGGATTTGGAAAGAACACAACACAATAGAGAAAACTGGAAGTATGTTCTTTACTTTTCACAAACAGAAACATTGTTGATTAGGGGCCATTAAGTTAAACACTTCTGAAATAAGCACAGAAGCAATAATAGATTCTAAATGGTATACTCAAGGTGAAAATTCAGATGCTAGGTGATTGGTGACAAACTTTATTAATTATCTTTATCATTAGTCACCAAATGAAATACATACACAATCATATGGAAGAAATAAAAATATTACTTTTTTTTCAAATTTAAAGTTCAAATTGTTCTGGTAGATTAGCAAGCTAAAAATTGAGAAAATATCTTTTCCTATAGAAACAACTTTAAATAGTATCAGAAAAAATAAATTCTTTAAAACAATGTTTGCTGCTTTCTAAAAAGACTGTTCTCTACAAGGGAAATTGCTTTTAACCGTAAATAACATTTCTCTGTCTCTTATGTGGTAACAAATTTTCATATATTCTACTCTGAGTTTTTAATGTAGCCTTACTCAATATATTCTCCTATTTTAAATATTCTTATTTTTAAAAATTAAACTTTATTAAGCTTAGAAAAAGAGCAGCTAGATGCTGCCGTAGATAGACATAAGCCCTTGAATCAGTAAGATCTGAGTTCTAACCCAATTTCAGATAATTACTATATATGTATGTACTCAATTTGTACATGTATGTAACTCAATTTGCCTCCAATTTCTTCATCTTTGAAATTGGCTGAAGAAGGCAAAGGCAGACCACTCTAGCATTTTATTATTATTATTATTTTTTTTTTTTTTGCTGTGTGATTTTATTTATTTATTTATTTTAATTTTTAATAGTTTTTTATTTACAAGTTATATGCATGGGTAATTTTACAGCATTGACAATTGCCAAACCTTTTGTTCCAATTTTTCCCCTCCTTCCCCTCCCCACTCTCCTAGATGGCAGGATGACCAATACATAATAAATATATTAAAGTATAAATTAAATACAAAATAAGTATACATGACCAAACCTTTATTTTAGCATTTTTTTTTAACCAAGAAAACCCCAAATGGAATCACAAAAAGTTGGGCATGAATGAAAATGACTGAACAGTAGACAAAATGCTTATAAAAAGTGACTTTACTATAGAAATTTTAAAATAACAATATGTGTACATTCCTAAAACATTAGCTTCAAATAAAAATTCAGCAAATTGAGCCATATTTTTACATTGATTGTCATTAGTATGGCAGGTGCAAATCTATAACCAGTTTCTATGTAATAATGGCAAAGAGCTTGACAATGCTGAATGCCAGTAATGTTGTTCATGGCAGGAGAAATGTGGTCCAAATACAGTTTTCGTTTCTCTCCATCTCTTTAACGTATTACAGTGGATCTTACATATTGAAGTCCCTTAGGAAAATGATGACAATTCTATTGCTTTGTTTAGTCAATTAAAAAAGAGCTTCACAAATTTATCTAGTCAAAACTTCCTTTGCCTTACAAGCCTAGTTAATGTGACTATTGTATATAGAAGTTTCTGATTTCCTTCTGCAGTTTTCCTTTGTTGAACTGTCCTATATTAATATTACTTGCCCTTTGACTTTTCAGGTTTTTTGCTTGATCACTTGGGACCCCAAATCTCAACAAATTTTGAATCTAAACATGCAATGATTGTATGTACAGTTAGTATTTTGTGGAAACAAATTATACATTAGTATCTTCATTGAAAAAGTTCCTAATTTAGCAGGAAGTAATCTAAACAATACTTTAAGAAATGAATTAAGAGATTATGATGGAGCTCATTTAATAGGAATGATTATAGAAAGTTAACAAATACCTTTAAGCTTTGATAAATTATTTCTTTCCCATAAAATGACCATCTACAAAAGATAGATTGGCCAGAACTCTGTGAGCTTTACAGCAAAATATGTGAAGTATTGAAAGCCTCTGAAACATTTTTTCAGTGTGATTTTTACATGAAATAATATAAAATGCTTTTGCTCTCCTATATCGTTTCACCAAAGTAGCTGATACTATTATCTGATGTTTCTATTACAGAATTCACTATATTTCTTTTGTTTTTCTTTATAATTATAGCACAATATGAAAGTTCGCCTTTCTAAGGTCTACCCTCTTTTTTTCTGATAGGCATATAATTGCCTCTCTCCCACGTGAGTAAGAAGCAAACTTACAATGGCACCAATATGGTATAAAAGATTGTAGGAAACTGAACTGAATTGTCAGAAAACCTTCACAGAATTTGTCTTTTCTCATAAACTGCGAATTTGTGAATTTGGGGTTTTTCTTAATGATAAAGGACTACTGAATGTTCGTTCTCAAGGGAAACCTGGCAGAAACACATTAATTTTCCATCTATGCAGGGCATCAAAACTTGTATTAGATTCAAACATCTGCTTAATTTTCAGGCTGAATTAGGATAATTAGTGACAAAATTCAATGGTGGATCAATGATAAACTATATACTTATTCTACTATTATGGATAACATATTTAATTTCCTTTTTGAGCTGATAGCACTGCCCTAGGCAAATTAAACTCATTGTCTATTCGATTGCTGTTTTTTAAAATAATTTTTTATTGATATCTTGTTTGTTCTTTTTTGCTTTTAAAGTTTCCAATATTTCTCCTCACTCCTCTGCAAGACAATCATGCAATTCAACAAATAGTAGAGAGGGAAAAAATGGAAAAATTTTAAAAATCAGCAATATCAGTTTTTTGGGAAAACCTGTAAAACATGGAATGTGCTCTAATCATGGTCCTCCCATCTTTTCATAGGATTGGGGTACAATGTCTTCTCTTTTCTTTGTAGTATTTTTGTTTATCATTTTGCAATATCCACTTTGATGGTTTTGTGGTTGTTCTTCCTATTAGTGTTTTATTGCCAAATAAAATTGGATCAATGACTTTAATTAGGCTATGGCTCCCAAAGAAGTTGAAGATAGCAATATATGCTTAAGACCAAAAAATACCTTAACAGCCTTTTTTCAAGTAATACCAAAAAACTAGGGGACAAAAGTGACTATCATTAGAAGATTATCTAAAGAGAGGGTCCATGACCTAGGCATAAAGAACGAGATTATAAATAAATTAGAGGAACATAGGATAGTTTATCTCTCAGACTTGTGGAGGAGAAAGAAATTTGTGACCAAAGATGAACTAGAGACCATTACCAATCACAAAATAGAAAATTTTGATTATATCAAATTAAAAAGCCTTTGTACAAACAGAACGAATGCAAACAAGATTAGTAGGGAAGTAACAAACTGGGAAAACATCTTTACAATTAAAGGTTCTGATAAAGGCCTCATTTCCAAAATATATAGAGAACTGACTCAAATTTATAAAAAATCAAGCCATTCTCCAATTGATAAATGGTCAAAGGATATGAACAGACAATTTTCAGATGAAGAAATTGAAACTATTACCACTCACATGAAAGAGTGTTCCAAATCACTATTGATCAGAGAAATGCAAATTAAGACAACTCTGAGATATCACTACACACCTGTCAGATTGGCTAAGATGACAGGAAAAAATAATGATGAATGTTGGAGGGGATGCGGGAAAACGGGGACACTGATGCATTGTTGGTGGAGTTGTGAACGAATCCAGCCATTCTGGAGAGCGATCTGGAATTATGCCCAAAAAGTTATCAAACTGTGCATACCCTTTGATCCAGCAGTGTTTCTATTGGGCTTATACCCCAAAGAGATACTAAAAAAGGGAAGGGGACCTGTATGTGCCAAAATGTTTGTAGCAGCCCTGTTTGTAGTGGCTAGAAACTGGAAAATGAATGGATGCCCATCAATTGGAGAATGGCTGGGTAAATTGTGGTATATGAATGTTATGGAATATTATTGCTCTGTAAGGAATGACCAGCAGGATGAATACAGAGAGGCTTGGAGAGACCTACATGGACTGATGCTAAGTGAGATGAGCAGAACCAGGAGATCATTATACACTTCGACAACGATATTGTATGAGGATGTATTCTGATGGAAGTGGATTTCTCTGACAAAGAGACTTAACTGAGTTTCATTGGAGAAATGATGGACAGAAACAGCTACACCCAAAGAAGGAATACTGGGAAATGAATGTGAATTATTTGCATTTTTGATTTTCTTCCCGAGTTATTTTTACCTTCTGAATCCAATTCTCCCTGTGCAACAAGAGAACTGTTCGGTTCTGCAAATATGTATTGTATCTAGGATATACTGCAACATATTTAACATATATAGGACTGCTTGCCATCCTGGGGGGGGGGGGGGAGGAGGGAGGGAGGGGAAAAAACGAAACATAAGTGATTGCAAGGGATAATGTCGTGTAAAAATTATCCTGGCATGGATTCTGTCAATACAAAGTTATTATTAAATAAAATAAAATTAAAAAAAAAAAAAAGAAGATTATCTAAAGAGTGAAAGACAAATGTTATCTTATTGCTTCTTAGGGAATACACTATTTCCCTAAGTGTACTCCAGGTTTATGTCTATTTCACACCTAATCCATTGTTGTCATTATTGACAGTGTCCTCACCATGGATATCCCTATTGCTAGTGATATTATAGCATTATTATCACTATCACTGATATTAGTATTGCTATATTTTCAGTTGGTTTCTCACAATTGATAATAGCATCATCATTACCCCTAGCCATCACTACTATTTAGATTGTCAGCCAGAATAGTTGTTGTTATCCTCCAGCTTTTTGTGTCATCATCATTATAGCTATCACCATTTCTGCAATTATGGTCTTTATCTTCATTACTGTTCCTATCATTATTCCTTTTATCAAAAAGTCAGTAACCATTTCCATATTTTTCTTTACCATTGTGATCAGTCCTGTCCCCAACACATTGTAGGTGACATGGATTTTGCTATCAGTATTTCTATCATAATCATTGGGATTTTTGTTATCATCATTATGGCTGTCAATACAATCATTGCCTTTGTATCATCTTAATGGATGTCACTTTAAGTGTAATTGCCTTTGTCATCTTGGCCATAACCATAAATTGCTTCTTTGGTGTTGTCATCTTGGCTGCCACCATTATAATGATTAGCATTATAATCATCAGTTACTTCAACATACTTATCCTGGAACTTAAAATTGTCTTGCATATCAACAGCATTCTTATGCTATTCATCTTCATTGTCAGAGATGGTTTCATAACTGATTTCACCACCATCATCATCACTTCTCCTGTCTTTATTTTCACCATCTTCAGCAGGCGGGGATGCAAGTAGGAATGTGGAATACACAAAGGAGAATTTGTGCTGGGAAAGAAAAATCAAATAATTCTTCATTGAAACTATATTCACATGCACTGCTTTTAATGTCATTTGAACATGACATGACCAGATCTTGGGCCAGAAAGAAGACTGAATATATTGCTTCTTATATTGCTTCTTTGTATTTAAGGTGACTTTTTGATTTACTCTGGGTTAGCAATTCTTCTTTCCCATTTCCAAAATGTGTTTATTTCTTTCCATAGATTCACAAGGTGTTAGCTTCAGCATAGCTTCTAGCTTTCAGGTTGTGAAAGCAGAGGCAATCACTATGTGTTCCTTTTTTTTTTCCAGCAACTGGACTTGGATATTCTGCTAGGAAGCTTTTCAATCAGGAACACAGCTGTAATTGGAATCTAACCTCTGAGCAGAGAGTTCTCATCTATTCAGTATTCTTCATTTTCCCTTCATAATTTTTACTGTTGCCTCCAAGTACCAAGTACAAAGTTGCCTCCATGCTATTCCTATGATTGGATAGTCCCAGCCACATAGCTTCCTGATTAATACCTTTTTATTTTGCTTTCTGCCAAGAAAAAAAAAAATTGGCCCATATTAAGTTTATCCCTTTAAGAGCTAAATGAATTGCTATCATTCCGGTTACTTGAGTAAATTTGCTCTCTATCCTTTGGCTTTTATTCATCTAGTTATTGAGTATGGTCCTTTCTCTTCTCTTTGTTCCTGAGATTCATTCCCCTTTTGTATTTAGCTATATAGAATCACAGCATTTGAAAATTGAAATAGACATTAGCAGCCAATCAGTCCAACTTATACTCAAAAAGAATTACCCACTCTGGAATATCTAACAACCTCAACTTGAAGACTTTCAGTGAGGAAGAAGCTACTCACTACCTCATGAGGCCAGTTGGACCTGCCACTTTTAGTATCTTTACTTTACAAAGCCAACTAGAATACAACCCCCTATTAAGAGACCTTTTCTGATCTGCTCTATCCCTCAGCTATTAAGTACCTCCCCTCCAAAGCTAACTCTCATTTATTTTGTTTATATTTTATATGAATTTCTACATATATACATTGTTCTCTTGTTAGAACATAAGGTTCTGAAATGAAGAGATTATTTTATTTTTATTTATATATTCCTGACACCTAGTAGAGAACATATCACGTACTAGGTGCCTAATAAATATTTGTCTTTGATTGGTTCACCTTGCCCTTTCACATTTCTTACATATTTCATACCTAGTTGACAGAAATGATAAGATTTTGCCCTAATAAAGTTTCACTGTCAAACTAAATATCCATGTAATTTTTAAATATTCCTTTTTTAGATAGACTAATATCCATATTATTAGAAAATATAGTTCTCAGTCAAGTGAAAGTGTTAAACTGGCTAACTTTAATAATCTCTGCCAGTTTTACTATTTAATAATATTAGCATAGGTTCTATTCTGTACATTTTATTTCTGAACATTTTTACTTTAGACCTACTTATCATTTGGTTTAATTCTTATTTTAAAATCAAGCTAAAGAATTGCAATTTGAGTGGGAAATAAGTAATCAAAATATTCAGAAGAAACAGTTTTGTTTTAAAGTGTGGAATAATAACATCCACAATATACTTCTATATGGTACTACTGTGTTAAAAAAAAGATTTCATCAAAACAACTTTATGACAATAGTATAAAAATAAATATCTCTATTTTATATATATAGGAATAGATTCATAGAGTTCTGTTGACTTGCCCAAGATTACACAGCATTCACTGACCAATCATCTTACTTTAAATTCAAGCTCTTTTGACTATTTCACACCAAATATAATGTATCTTTTTTTTTTTAACAAAGATTGCATCGTGTTCTGATTACAATATACTAATAATCAAGTAAGTTCTCATTTTTTGACTACTAACAAAAACTTTTCCAAACTTCTTTATAATGTTTTTGTTGGAAGACTTCACAAATTTAATTATTTTGAAGTTTAGTCTATATGTTTTTTTTTTTCTTTAAGTGGGGCATGATCTGATCCACAGAGTATCTGAATTCATGCCAAAATATCTAAGTTATCCTAAGCATTTAACAGTGTTATTAGTAAGTGCCTGATTGACTTTCTTTGATATTTTTTTTTACACCCTGAAATTGGGCTGTCTCTGATCACATACAACACACAATATGTAATGATTCTTTACTTATTTTTTTTCCAGTGGTAGCAGAACAAAACACTATTTATCAATTCATACATTCTCAAAGTTTTAAATAAAACACAAAATGGTCAAAAACTCTATTTTCCTCATTTCCTCAAATGATGTATGAAGCATACTTTTCTCTGAGAAAAGCAAAAACTAGAGATTGTCAGAATTGCTCAATCCCATTGTTTACTTCCCAAGAGGCCAATAACAATCATTGTCAGCAACATATGTAAATGAAAAAATCTTGATTGGCTGCTAAGGCTGTTATTCATCTACCAGAAAATGAATATATATATTTTTTTCCTTTCTTAGATGGCTAAGCACATCTGCCCTAAATGAGTTTGGTTGCCAAGAAACAGCTCTTTGTACTTTTCAAATTCAGGGTTATATTTGCAAAGCAGAGATTTGCAAAAATGAATAACAAAAGCATTCAGAGTATTGGTTACAATATACAGATTGGTTTGAGAATTTTAGAAGATATCAGAATGGACAATGTTTTCAACCAAGAAGTTAGTACCTATTTACTATTTTGTTTTTCATATATTGAGAATGGTCCACATCTAATACCTCCTTCAGAGCATATAATAGAGTCAACTGGAAGATATTAGTTTAAAACTTATCCTCAATTTTTAAAAATCTGTGTAGCTATATGAAATAATGGAATTATGTAGATATAGAGAAGGGTATTGAAGACCAATCAACTCCCTCATTTCAGAGAGATCATATGGCTTTGCTTAAGAATCATACAATAAAAAAGTGACAAAACTGGCCTTCAAACTCAGGTTTTGGCTCCAAACCTTGTGACAAAAAGATTGTTATTGACTTTCTTTTATATTCTCACAGTCTGCTATATTTCGTGAAACCCAATAAGTATTTAATAAATGCTTGCTGACTGATAGGACCTAATGATCAGAAGTAAACATTTAAATTAATTAGGCTTTATTTCAAAGAATATGATTTGACTTGAATATCTGTGCACTAAGGAATCATGTTATCATGAAATTTCACTCTATTTGAATATCGCAAGTTCCATTATTATGTTCTATAAAATCTTCCAACTATAAGACTGAATTTTCACTATGTAAAAGTATTTCTCATGTTACCAAAATCTGTTTACTCAGTTCTATCTAATCTTCACCCATTAATTATTTCAGACCATATTTTGTTTTGTATCACAACTGTTGCTTGCTTCTTTTTGCTCCTCTATTAGCTGGGACATAGTAGTTATTTAATGTTTATTGAGTTACTGTACTGCAAGGATCTATATCAATGGATACAGATTTTAGCATCTCCATTGCTCAATAGATGGTTTTCATGAAGTTTTATTCTCACAATTAGTCCTTCTATTATTCCTTTTCCTCAACAGATAATATGCCTTCCCTCACTCATATACGTCTTGGTTTTTCACATTTTAATGTTTCCCTTGTTTTCACTTTTTTTTGCTATGATTCAAACCTTAGTTCTAAAACTATTTACTGTATGAATACTAACAAAGTTATTTCAGACAAGTCACTAAGAATATGAATTACAGAGTACCTGTTGGTGGAGGGAGTTTTCTTACCTGGGAATCCCAGATCACCTATGGTTTCACTGACTATCATCTTATCTCTAAAACTTTGCTCTGAACAAGGATTGTTTCTACAGAAATATCAATAAGTCTGCTGAAATTACATATGCATCACAATGTGAAGCTAAGTCACAGAGATCATGGAATCCTAACTATATATTCTAACTATTTGATTTGTTATACAGTTCCTTAATAGTTGTCAGCTTACAGTACCACCCTTATTCAGTTTCTAATTCAAATATAATTTTATTGGTTTAGTTAAAAGTATAATAAAGCAATCATTTCATTTTATGGTATACAGTATAGCTCATGGTTTTTCAAAATTAGCTTCACATTTACATCCAAACTGATTTTACATATATTTTATTAGTGATAAGAAATAAGGGATTTTGCGAGTCTAAATGAGTTTTTTTTTTCCTAAAACAGGAGACTATGCTTCATTATATATGTGTCACACCACTTGAGAAGACTGCTCAAAGTAGTTTTGCCTTTACTGATCTCTCTCTGCCCTCCATGGAGACCTTTCTATCTATTTTAATATGTTAACCATTATAATAATGATATCCTGGAGTTTTCTTCCACCTTAGTCACCTATGGCTTTAGTTAGTAGTCTCTCATTGTTGCTGCCCTTTGCTTGATACACTCTAAATCTTTCCTGATGAGACTAGATAAATAGAAGTTATACCTCTTTCTAGCCAGCTGGATGGCACTGTGGATAGGCTTGAAATCAAGAAGATTCATCTTCACGAATTCAGACTAAAATGACTAAACAAGCAGAATTTTCTAATGGGGCTTTGAAAAAAGCACAGAGAACTATATTTAAAAATATCTTTGATATTGGAATATGTGTTTTCCCAAAATACGTGGGGATCTTACACATATACTATAATATTTTCTAAGCCAGGGGAGAGGTCTTTAAAGGATATTCAAAGCTCATCCTGACTAGGTTGGTATGGTAGAATTGCAGATACTAGATCTGGGTTTGAATCTCAAATCTGCTACTTGCTATATGTGTGACTTGGGTTAGTCATACTATATTTAGAAAGTTCTATTTCCTTATTTTTAGAATGAGAACATTAAGTGACCTCTAAGGTCCTTTCTGGCTCAAAACTTACAATTACAATTAATTAAGAATCTATATAATATATAATATATTTATATATAACAGGATTATGATTATATGATTATCATGTAATAGAATCACATACAATATGATATAAATATAAATAATTAAGAATTTAATTATATTTTACCTCACCTATAATATATAAGGGGGGGAACCTATCTCAACCCTGCTGGAAACTCAGTTTTGGAGGAAGTTGTTGTTCAATCATTTCAGTCATATCAGACTCTTTGTGATCCTATTTGGGGTATTCTTAAAAAAGATACTAGAGTTGTTTGCTGTTTCATTCTCCAGGCCATTTTACAGAATAGGAAACTGAGGCAAACAGGTGGAGTGACTTGTCTAGTGATATATAGCTAGCAAATGTCTGATGCCAGATTTGAACTCAGATTTTTTTGATTAGGCCCTATAACACTGTCTACCACACCACTTAGGTATCCAAAAAAGCTGAAGAAACAGTTTAGTTTTAAAAAATTCCATATAACTATTCATTTCTGTTTTCTGTTTTTTTTTGTTTGTTTGTGTTTAATCTATCCCATGGTTTTTCCCTTTTACTCTGATTTTTCTCTCCCAGCAAGTTTCATAAAGCAATATATATTAAAAATAAATAAACTAAGTAAAAGGGGGGGAAAAACCTATATAAGCCCTTTAAAATAAGTGACACAAAGCACTTAATATATTTAATGACCAATAAATGATTTAACCAGTGCAAGACCCTGTTGACACACTCTTCTGTTTTATCATATTTGAGGTTTCTCAGTATTGGCATTGTCTTGCTAATAATCTTTTTTAATCTTTTATTTATTTATTTTTTAACACACATTGTTTTATGAATCATGTTGGAAGAAAAAATCAGAGCAAATGGGAAAAACATGGGAGAGATAAAACAACAGAAAAAAAGAAGTGAACTCAGCGTGTCTTGATGATATTCAGTCTCCACAGTTCTTTTTCTGGATGCAGATGGCATTTTCTGTCCAAAGTCATTGGAATTGCTTTGGATACCGAATTACTGAGAAGAATCAAGTCTTTCATAGTTAATCATCACACATTCTTGCTATTATTATGTACACTGTATTTGTGGTTCTGCTTATTTCACTTAGCATCACTTCATGTAAATCTTTTCAGGCCTTTCTAAAATTAGGCTATTCATCATTAAAAATAATAATAACAATAATATTCCATTACCATTACTCATTTTCCAGTTCTTTGCTATCATAAAAAGAGCTACTACAAACATTTTTGCACATAGGTCCCTTTTGCTCTTTTATGATTTCCTTGGGCTATAGATCCAATAATGGCACTACTAGGTCAAAGGATATGCACAGTTTTAGAGCCCATTGGGCATTGTTCTAGATTGCTCTCCAGAATGATTAAATCAGTTCACAATTCAACTAATATTAGTGTCCCAGATTTCCCACATTCCCTCCAATATTTATCATTATCTTTTCCTATCATTTTAGCCGATCTGAGTGATGTGAGGTGGTACCTCAGAGTTGTTTTAAATTGTACTTCTCTAATCAATAGTGATTTAGAGCATTTTTTCATGTAACTATAAATGGCTTTCATTTCATTATCTGAAAATTGTCTGTTCACATTCTTTGACCATTTAAAATTGGAGAATGACTTGTATTCTTATAAATTTGACACAGTTCTCTAGATATATGAGACTTTTATCAGAAACACTGGCTGTAAAGACTTTTTTTCTCAGCTTTATAATTCCTTTTTAATTTTGTTTCTGTTGGTTTTCTTTGTGCAAAAACTTTTTAATTTAATGTAATCAAAGTTGTCATTTTACTTTTTATAATGTTCTCTAGTTTTTCTTTGTTCACAAATTAATCCCTTTTCCAAAGATCTGATAGGTAAATTATCCTTTGTTCTCCTAATTTGTTTGTACTATCATCCTTTATGCCTAAGTCATGTATCCAATTGAACCTTATTTTTGAATGGGGTGTGAGATATAGTTCTATCCTGAGTTTCTGACATTATTTTCCATTTTTCTCAGCAATTTTTGTCAAATACTGAGTTCTTATTCCAGAAGCTGGAGTTTGGGGGATTATCAAATACCAGATTGCTACAGGCCTTTATTATTGTGTGGTGTATATCTAATCTCTTCCACTGATCCACCACTCTATTTCTTAGCCAGTACCAAAAGGTTTTGATGACTAGTGTTTTATAACATAATTTTAGGTTTGGTACTGCTAAGCCACCACATTTTGCATTTTTTCATTAATTCCTTTGCTTGATATTCTTGATCTTTTGTTCTTCGGATGAATTTTGTCATTACAGACATCGAAATGCTAATTTGAATGAGTTTATTTTATGTCCTGCAACTTTATTAAAGCTGTAAATTATTTCCTGTAAGTTTTTGAATGATTTTCTAGGATTCTCTAAGTATATAATCATAACAACTGCAAAGAGAGATAGTTTTATTTCCTTAGTGCCTATTCTAATTCCTTTAATTTCTTTTTCTTTTCTTGTTGCTAAAACCAAAATTTCTAATATATGATGATAAGCGGCATCCTTGTTTCACCCCTGATGTTATTGTGAATACATCCAGCTTCTCTCCATTACAATTTAATGTTTGCTGTTGGTTTTAGAAACATACTACTTATTATTTTAAGGAAAGCTCCCTTTATCCCTATGCTCTCTAGTATTTTTAATAGGAATAGATATTATGTTTTATCAAAAGCTTTTTCTGCATCTATTAAGAATGTCTTGATTTCTGTTCATTTTGTTATTGATATGGTTTACTATAGTAATAGTTTCCCTGATATTGAACCAGCCTGTATTCCTCATATAAATCGGACTTGGTCATAGTGTTACTATCCTCTTGATAAGTTGATGTAATCTCTTTGCTAATATTTTATTTAAAAATGTTGCATCAACATTCATTAGAGAGATTGGTCTGTAATTTTCTTTCTCTGCTTTGTCTCTTCCTTATTTAGGTATCAGTACTATATTTGTGTCATTGAAGGAATTTGGCAGTACTCCTTCTTTATTTTTCCAAATAGTTTACATATTATTGGAATTAATTTTTTTTTTAATATTTGATAAAATTCACTTGTGAATCCATCTGGCCCTGGAAATATTTTCTTAAAGAGTTCACTAATGACTTGTTCATTTTCTTTTTCTAAAATGAGACTATTTAAGTATTATATATATATCTATTAATCATGTAATGTATATTTTTGTAAATATTCATTCATTTCACTTAGATTGTCAGACTTGCTGTCATACAATTGGGCAAAATAACTCCTAATTATTGTTTTAATTTTTTTTTCCATTGGTTGTAAATTCATCTGTTTCATTTTTGATGCTGGTGATTTGACTTTTTCCTTTCTCTGATCAAATTAACCAAATGTTTATCTATTTTGTTGGCTTTTTCATAAAACCAATTGTTAGTTTTATTTATTAGTTCAATAGTTTTCTCATTTATTGTATTAGTTCTTTCAGTTTGAGAATTTCTAATTTGGTATTTAATAGGGTTTTTAAATTTATTCTTTTTCTAGCTTTTTTTGTTGCATGCCCAATTCATTGATCTCTTTCTCTATTTTTTTTTTTCATTTAGAGATATAAAATTCCCCCTAAGAACTGCTTTGGTTGCATCTGATAGGATTTGGTATGTTGTCTCATTATTGTCATTTTCTTGGATGAAATTATGGATGGTTCTTGTGATTTGTTGTTTGACCACTCATTCTTTAGAATTAGATTATTTAATTTCCAATTGGTTTTAGTCTATCTTCCCCTAGCCTTTTATTAAATATAATTTTTATTGCATTATAGTCTGAAAGAAAATATTTACTATTTCTGCCATTCTAAATTTGATTGTGAAGTTTTTATGCCCTAAAATATGATTAGTTTTTGTATAGGTTCTCTGAACTGCTGAAAAAAAGGGTTATTTCCTTTTTGTTCCTAATCAGTTTTCTCCAGGGGTCTATTTTGTTTATTTTGTGGGAAGGGGATTCTGGGAAGGAAATGTTGAGGTCTCCCACTAATATGATTTTGCTGTCTATTTCTTCCTATAAGTGGTTTAAAATCTTCTCTAGGAATTTACCTGCTTTACTACTTAGTGCATACACATGTAGTATCATTATTGTTTCATTATTTATGATACACTTTATCAAGATATACTTTCCCTCCTTATTTCATTTAATAAGATTTATTTTCACTTTTGCTTTTATCTGAGATCAGAATTGCTACCCCTGCCTTTTTTTTTTATTTCAGCTGAAGCATAATAAATTCTGTTCCATTCTTTTAACTTTATTCTGTATGTTTCTTATTGTGTCAAATGTTTTCTTTGTAAACAACATATTGTAGGGTTTTGTTTTTTAATCTGTTCTGCTTTTTGTTTCCATTTTATGGGAGAGTTCATCCCATTCACATTCACAATTATGATTACCAGTTCTATATGTCCTTCCATCCTATTTTCTCCCAGGTATAAACTTTTGTCTTTTCTTTCCACTCTGTCCTTTTCCATTATAACTCCCCTTTCCTCTTTTTTCAGTACAGAGCTTTTCCTACTTTTTTGCCTTCTAAGCTGGGACTAGAAGCTGCCCCCCTGTTGTGCTCCTCTACTGAGCCAGGACTGAGAGTTTTAGTTGCTGATCTGCTGTGATTAAGACTGTCTCAAAACTTAGCCCTTTCTTCCATAAAGGGTATCAAAACCAATTATGATTTTATCTCTTTTGGTGTACAAACTCCTTTCATCTATAGATCAATAACTTTTCTAATTTATTCACTACTGAAGCAGCAACTGTTAGAGCATTGTTTGGCGCACTGAGAAATGAAATTACATTATTGCAGTTATTATTTGCCAATAGCAGGACCTGAAACCTATTCTTTCTAACCTCCTGTCCCATCTTCTAAACATCATGGTTTCTATACAAAAAGAATTTTTCAAACCTGAAGTACTATATAAATGTTAGGTGGTGATCGTAGTAGTAATAGTGATAATAGAAATGATAGTTGTAGTCATATTTGTAGTGATAGTGGTAGTGGTGATAGTGGTAATAATAGTTTTATAAATTCAGTGCCTAATTCTCAGAATTTCAAAAAGTCATTGTTCTATCAAAATCCAATAGAATTGTGGAAATTTTCACTTAACACAATTAGCCAAATATATTCCCATTAAGCATTTGGTATGAAATTTATGGTTATCAGTCAAATCAACAAGCATTTATTAAGTGGCTGATACATGTTAAGCATCTAACATATATCAGGCATAGAAAGAAAGAAAAAAACAATTCCTGTCACCAAAAAATTTATACTCTAATTGGGAGACAGCACCTGAACAACTATATGTGAATAAGATTTACACAAGATAAATTGAAGATAATGGCAAAGGAAAGGCCCTACCATTAAAAAGGGATGAGAAACACTTTCCTATAAAAGTAAGATTTTTAGCAGAAGGCCATTAATATAGAAAGATTTCTCAACATGAAGGCCAACTAGTAAATGTCCATGGTAGGGAGAATGAGTATCTTTCTTGAAGAACAGAAATGACCTCCGGATGGAAGACAATATAGAATGGAATAAGGAATAAGAAGACTAGTTCTGTATTTTTCCTAGGGCAGACCCATTTCCAGAAAACAAATGACAGAAATCTAGTTTTTCAATTTTCAGTTTGTGTGCACATATAGAACAATTACTGTGATTGAATTATCTAGTCAATTTGGCCAAAGAATTAATCTGGCCAATTTAGAGAGCTGGAACTCTTTGTTTGACCAAATAAATGGGTTATTTTATTGGATTACTTACTCAACTCAGTGAAAGTAGACAACCAATGATAAATGTAGACTTAAATTGAGATAGTAAAGTATATAGTATTATTTCTGAATAAATACTTTTGAGAAATGTATATATCTTAATGATGGACTTTTGTATTTTTTGTTTATGCTTCATAGTTAACCAAAGTAACTGAACATATAGGCATTTTTGAATAAAAGGAGAGAATATTAAAAGAATTTTAAAATTTAGTTTTATATATATCACATGATCCTCAAACTGTTAAAATTATGCTGATTTTGATCATCTTGATTCACATAGACAAACTGAACTTTAGTTTGAACTCTTCTTTCCTCGTGGACATTTGTGGAAAATATTTTTATCATTCATTTGTTGGTTTCTAAGAGAGCAGATAATAAAATTTGACACAATTTACCTTTTCCCTGCACCAAAACATATTCACAGAGCATTTTTTAAATGTATATTCCTCTCCTTGGCTTTTCATATTATACTTTGTTCTATTATAGTTTTTGAGTGTCACAGAGAAAGAAAACTCAGTATGTTGTGATTTACAAAACAAATGCCTCAATTTGTTTATTTCTTTTAAACATTTATCCCTATAACAGGTTCTTATTTTTGTATTTTTTAATTCATTGGGTTTTCCAAAGAAAATTTCTGATTCATTAATTATAATTCATATGTCATGATAGTGGATGTTATTTCCCCTACTTCTTTAACATTTTACTTTGCTTCTCTTTATCCTAACCTGGAGGAAAATGGAGAATAAATGTGTCAGCATCTTTAGAAAAACATGCTTCTTCTTGTGTGCAAGTTATACTAATATAAGATGGCAAAATCCAACTTTAAAATTGTGTCCAGATTTGATTTCCCTTTGTGAAGTTTACAAGACAACAAAACAGCCAACCAAATAATACATCAGTGTGGCAATGCATAACAATTAGTCATACACTTTGACCTAGTTAACAGATTCATTTAGGCAAATAAGTTAAAAAATATATGAAAGATTGCTCTATCTAAATAAATGGTCTAAAGTGAACAAATTTAAAAAAATGTTTATTAAGCATTTACTGAGTGCTAGGCACTGTGCTAAAAACTAGGGACATGATGTGAAAAAAAAAAATATAGGAAAGCCTTTGCTCTCAAAAAAATAAAAAACAAACAAACAATAACAACAAACAAATAACCCACAAAATCAAACTAATATTCTAGCAGGGGAATAAAAGATATAGAGGAGTGGTGATCAGTTCAAGATATATTGGTCTTAAAAATTCACAGGAATGGTGAGAAAAGTCTTAACACAATTCATTAATATTTTATCTCTAGGAATTTTAGTATTGATTTCATTACTAGAAAGAAAAAAAAAATGAAAGTGGAGAACATGGGATAAAGGACAGCTCTCTGTATCTGGGTTCAGCAAGAATTGTTTTATCAGAAGTCTATGATCCCAGAGTGGAAGTGAAATATCAGGTCAGAGGTGGAAGTTAGACATAGGAGAACAAATGAGAGACAGTAGTAGAATATTGTATAGAAGTGTATAGACAACAATAATTATTTTTCTTTTTTATATTTTTCTTAATTATTATTTAATTAAGTAAAAACTATTTTTAACATTCATTTTTTAAAATTTTGAATTCCAATTCTTTCCCTTCCTTATCCCTCCCCCATCCTTGGAAAGGATTCCTTCAGAAATTCTTGAATCCTTGTATTGCTGAAGATAGCTAAGTCATTATATTGTCTCCAGCTTCCGCTTATTTCACTTATATTCACTTCACATACAATAAGTGTGAGGTGATACTTCAGAGTTGTTTCTATCTGCATTTTTCTAATCAATTGTGATTTAGTGCATTTTTTTATATGACTATTGATAAATCCAAGGAATTCATCTGAAAATTGCCTGCTTATATACTTTGACCATTTATCAATTGGGGAATGATTTATATTCTTATAAATTTGATTTTGTTTTTTATGTTTGTCTTGGCAGATAGACTCCCAGATATTTGATTTTTTTCTACAGTTATTTTAAATGGAATTTTACTTTCTATATCTTCCTGTTGGACATTATTCAAAATATGTAGGAAGGGTTTAATTTTATATCTTGCAACTTTACTGAGGTTGTTGATTATTTTTCAGTTGATTCTCTAGTCTTCTCTAAATATACCATCATGTCAACTGCAAAAAAAGATTGCTTTATTTCCTCACTACATATTCTAATTCCTTTCATTTCCTTTTTCTTTTCTTATTACAATAGCTAGCATTTCTAATTGTTGAATAATAGTGATGAAAAGGATTATTCTTGTTTTATCCCTGATCTTCTTGAGGAGGCTTCTAGCTTAACCCCACTACAGTTAATACTTCCTAATGATTTTAGCTACATATTACTTATCCTTTCAAAGAAATCTCTATTTCTATGCTTTCTGGTGTTTTTAATAGAACTGTTGTATTTTGTCAAAAGCTTTTTTTTTTTTTTTACATTTGTTGATATATTAACAATTTCTTCTTGTTTTTGACATGGTCAGTTTTGCTGATAGTTTTTCTAATATTCCAATATTGAACCACAATATTGAACACAAGCAGAAGAAATCAGCAGCTTTACATTAGTAGAGCTCTTACCTCCATCTCTATCTCAATTTATATAGTATTTTAAGAAAATTAAATATTATTGAATTTTCTTCTTTTTAATATCTTTAGTAATTTCATTTCCCCCTCTACCCCCCTACCCCCACCCA
This sequence comes from Antechinus flavipes, assembly GCF_016432865.1. Taxonomy (NCBI): domain Eukaryota; kingdom Metazoa; phylum Chordata; class Mammalia; order Dasyuromorphia; family Dasyuridae; genus Antechinus; species Antechinus flavipes. The sequence goes on from NC_067400.1 coordinate 493,002,186, forward strand.
CTATGTTCTCTGATTGCTTAGTTTATGATTCCATTCCCTCTAGTGGTAATTTTGCCAGTCACTGGACCTAAAAGAAATCTTAGCCTCTTTTATACTAGGCATTTCATAGTTCACTAACTTTGGTATCTGCCCAAAGTGACTTCTTCTGGAAGGACAGAAATGTACCCAGATGGATGCTGGGCTCTTTCCCTCAGGATTAGTGTTAGGAATATATTACTTACCATATGTAGTAGAATTAGTAGATTAGAGAAAATGTCTAGTTCTTCAGTTTGTGGGTCAAATGATGCAGAAAAGTAAAAGTAAATAGAAACAGAAAATTCTGAACTTTTAAAAATTAGAAATAGTATTTTTAGTCAATTAATGTCATCACTACATTTTTGTTATTTTTTTCATTATATTTGAGATTTTCTATTAAAATTTTCTCTGTTTTCATATTTTTATTGTCAACAAATGAAGTTCTATTAGCCTATAAATTTGTTGAAGTCCGTATTATTTATACTTTTGTTTCTCTATTTTTTTTTTTTTTTGTTTTTGTTTTTTTAATTTTTTTATTTAATTTTTATTTAATAATTACTTTATATTGACACTCGTTTCTGTTCCGATTTTTTTTCCCTCCCTCCCTCCACCCCCTCCCCTAGATGGCAAGCAGTCCTTTATATGTTGCATATATCCTAGATACAATATATGTTTGCAGAACCGAACAGTTCTCTTGTTGCATAGGGAGAATTGGATTCAGAAGGTATAAATAACCCGGGAAGAAAAACAAAAATGCAGATAGTTCACATTCGTTTCCCAGTGTTCTTTCTTTGGGTGTAGCTGCTTTTGTTCGTCATTTATCAATTGAAACTCAGGTCTCTTTGTCAAAGAAATCCACTTTCATCAAAATATGTCCTCATACAATATCGTTGTGGAAGTGTATAATGATCTCCTAGTTCTGCTCATTTCACTTAGCATCAGTTCATGTAAGTCTCGCCAGTCCTCTCTGTATTCATCCTGCTGGTCATTTCTTACAGAACAATAATATTCCATAACATTCATATACCACAATTTACCCAGCCATTCTCCAATTGATGGGCATCCATTCATTTTCCAGTTTCTAGCCACTACAAACAGGGCTGCTACAAACATTTTGGCACATACAGGTCCCTTTCCCTTCTTTAGTATTTCTTTGGGATATAAGCCCAATTGTTTCTCTATTTTTCATAGCAACTTGCACAATTCAGGCCATATGTTTTGCAATGGATAAATGTTTGTTAAGTGTTAAATTTCATTCCATTTCCCCAAAAACTGTAACATTATAAAGACACAGCATGATAAGACAACATACTTTCATAGAGCATTGCATTTTGCTAAGCACTTTCCTCACAATATTTGAGAGTAGCACACGCAGGTATTCTCACTTCCATTTTATTGATGAGAAAGCTGACGTTCAGAGTTGCTGTGACTTGCTCAAGCATTAATATCTAAAAGTGACAAAATTCTTATTCAAACTTATTTTTTGTGAATCCAAGTTTAGTGCTTTTCTTTTCACCCAGTACTTTTCATGACGGAGAATCTTTCCCATGCTCTCGTTGCTTTACTGTCTTTGAGTACTTCAGAACATCCAGACACCATTTTATACTGATTGCCATTTTTATTATTTATGAAACATTTCTTTTCTCTTTGGACATGCCATAATTGTGCCTCATGTATGTTTTTGCTCTATTCCAATATATATTTTTTAAATCCTAAGAGTCTGCATAACATTTAGAAAAATGATTAATGTCAAGGCTGTTGAAATCACTGTACAAAGACAATGTCTTTCACTCTTATTTTGGAGGAAGGAAGTTATCAAAATATAATATTTTTCTACCTTGAAAACTTATAGCACTTAAGATTTGAAAGATTTGAAAGCACTTAAGATAAACACACTATCTAATTTGATCTTCAAAAGAACTCTATGAATTAGGTGCTATTATTATGTTTATTTAATAGTTGAGGAAACTGAAATTGACAGAAGTTCAGTGAATTAGTAAATGCCAGAGGTATATTTGAATTCATTTTCCTGACTTTTGTTCAACTAGATGGATAGAGTCACGAAGACTTCTATTCTAGAAGTCAAATCTGACTACAGATACTTTATTAGCTGGAAGACTTTGGACAAGTCCCTTAATCCTGTTTGCTTCAGTTTCCTCATCTGTAAAATGAGCTGGTGTAGGAAATGGGGCCACAAAAAGTCAGACATAATTGAAATGGCTAACAAGCACAAAAATTTCCTGACTCCAAATCTGCCACTCATGCCTTTACACCAACTTAATATACTTTTCAGATGGAATGTTTTACAATGTTCACTGACTCACTCTTATCAAAAATGAGAACCATGGCTTCTGGTTTAAATTTTCATCAGGAACCAGGGAAAATTCAAATTGGTTTTCTAATGGCCCTGTGTCAAATGATTACAACCACATCTAAATGGAAGTCTGATTTTACAGTTATTCCCAAACTGAAACTAAACTTGAATATTAATTTAAAAAAAATATTTAATGATACTTCTACTCCTCTAGAAAAGAAAAGAGATGTGACCCATTCAGTGGTTTTTATAGTAATAACATCTATTATTCACTGCAAAATATAACTTTATAGAATCTGAGTCCTTTTATGTTTGGAGTAAAACATGTATTATGGAAAAAAAATTATATCCAAAATAGAAGTAGAAGCTCATTTTTCATACAAGCTTCATGCGGTTATTATCAAGCACAAAGAAAGAGTAAAACAACTGATTCTACTTATTCACATAGGCGCAGTAGAAATAATGCTTTAACTAGATTTGAATTCTAGCTCTGCTATTTGTATCAGCTCTTTGGATCTCAGTTTTATTAACTATTATTAATTGAGACAATTAAACCAGATGACTTCTGAAATTCCATCTAGCTGAAAATTCTGTGAACAGACCCTATTCTGGCCCAAACCTTATCTATAATCAGATGGTGGATATCAGTTTGGTCTATAATGTAGTAGAAGAAAAATAGTAATTCATTCAATTGAATGGTAACTAATGGTAGGTCTGGACCCTATACAAGAACAAAATAATTAAAATGATGCTGGTTATTTTATTGTTGTTTTCAATCAAATCAGCCATTTATTTTGACTTTGTAAGGACACCTTGTGACTTTGTAAGAATAGAAAGGTACCATTGTTTCTGCAATTGTTATTTCCCCAGCAGTCATGAAAACAGCTTCCATAAAGGAAGTAGTCAAAATAGCTAATCTAAAACACTGTAGTCTCCTTTAGACTTTATTTTATTTTTATTAAATGATTTCTTTCATGTTAGAATGCCTGGTTTATTTTATCAAATTTCTTGATTAAGTGTTTTCTTCTTTATTTCTTAGGTCCTCTTATTTGATCTTTTTCAAGCAATGTCCATGCTTTATTATATTTTATCTTTTAAAAAATCTTGCGTAGTCTTGTCATCTTCAGTTTAGTGTACCATTTTGTGAGATAGTATGTGCACATTTATGTGTGTGTGTGTATGTGTTTATGGGGCGGTGTATTTTAGGATGAGATATAAAGTGAGAATCTGAGAAAGCCCACCTCCATTTCTCAGTCTAGTTTTCTGGTCATTTCAAATAGGCATTCTCCTTTCATTTTTTGTATCTTTTCACTTCTGCTCATTTCCTTTTTTTTTTTTTTGTCTTCTTGTTACCATTCCTTCCATTTCAAGGCAGGTATTTTCTGAGGGATAATAGCTACTGCCTAACAGCTCTTGTCTTCCTGACTCCAGTGTTCAGCAGGAATAGTCATTATTTCTACCTCCTGCTGAAGACTTGAGTAGAAGCAAAAACCTGCTTTCCATCCATGGATGGCAAACAGCGGGGGATGTCCCCAACCTGCTTGCTGAGTACATCTGTACATACAACACAATTAGAGTGTTGTCTGAACAAGTATCTAACTCAGCACCTGAGATGAGTTTCCCTGACATTTCAGCTTTAGTGAAGTCCTCAAACCTTATATTTATATAGAGCTTTTATCTCCAGAGGTCAGGGCACTTCACAAATATTATCTAATTAATCCTCCTAATATCATCACCTTTTTCTGTCCTTTTTTTCCAAATGAAAGTGACCTGCTGGTAGATGCTTATTTCCTAGCTGCTTTCTCTGGACTAGAAGAGAAGCACTGAAAGAACTCCCACAGCAGTGAAGAGGATTTGGTGGATACCTTGTCATTATGTTCAAACCAACCTTACTTAGGCTTAGAAATACAAAGCTCTCTAGCCTGCTCGTCAAGTTGCTATCTCAGGGTGCCAGGAGAAGTCAATATGCTAAGCCCAAGAGTAGATAGTGTGCTGGATCCCAGAGAACAAAATGTGATTTTGGGACGAGGAAAGAAAGGGCACTATGCTATCCAAAAGGCACCATAAGAATTTGTTAGGTACCTAGTATATGCTAAGCATTTTTCTAAGAGCTGGGGCTATAATGAAAGGTAAAAAGTCCTTTTTTAGGGCAGTCCTGCCCTAAAGAAACTCACAATCTACTGAAGGAGACAACATGCAAATAACTATATACATAAAAATTATATTAGAGCTAGCTACTTGAATTGAGGATAATAAAATGATGACGATGATTATAAATATAATGATGATGGTAATGGTGATGGTGATAACAGCAAAAGAGACAGCCTGAGTCATCACTGAATTCCTTATCCAAGCATTTGCAATTATGGGTGTGCCACAAGCAATAAAAACAGATAATGAATCTGCATTTTGCACACTTTTGTGCACAGTATAAGATTTTACATACCATTGGCATACCTTTTGATCCTCAAGGTCAGGCAATAGTAGAGAAAAGAAATGGAGACATTAAGAAGCTCCTCCAAAAACAAAAGAAAGGGGGAGCCACGGGTAACCCTAGAGAACTTCTAAATTTAGTTCTCTCTATACCATTAATTTTTAAATTTTTGATAAAGATGCTCCAGCACACAGGTTTTCTAACTCACTGGAAGGGCAGTGCCCAGTGCAAGCAGCTCCACTATCTTTAAATAATCGCCAGGTGATGTGGAAGGACCCAGAAAGTGGTGAATGGAAGGGACCAGATAGGTTAACTGCTTGGGGAAGAAGGTTTGCTTGTATTTCTACAAATAGAGAAGGAATCAGATGGGTGCCAATGAGCTTTTTTCACCCTGTCCATCCCAGAGAGACAGAAAAAGAAAAAAATCTGGAAACAAAAAGAGAAGACCTAAGAACAAAATCTGCAGGAATCATTGGATTCCCTAACACAAGTTGAGACTGTTGCAGGACTCAAAAACCAGCAGGAATCATTGGATTCCTTGAGATGAAAAATTGTTGATGAGACTATTGCAGAACTTCAAAACTTCCAGGAATTATTGGATTCCTGGCACATAAACTAATGGACAATAGATTCCTTTTGGACTATTTCTAGGACTTATGGACATGTATAATTCCTCATGTTGATTTATGTTATTTGTTACATCACTACCAGCCTGTGTTACTATGTGCTTATGTAATTTATGTAATAATGTATAATACTTCTCATATTGATGGATTTATGTATACCTGTTTTAAGAGTGAGCCCCTTTAGAAACCCACTAATCTGATTTGATTTCCCATTTCCTTTGATGTTTTCATCTCCCTTCCTGAGATGTCAGGGAGGGTGTGACCACCTCCTTTTTATGGTGTTTTCATTCCTTTTGTGAGCAGTCAGGGAAGATGTGATCACCTCTTTTTGGGGTTCTCACCTATGTTTTAAATCAAAAGAATGTGGGAGATGTTAGGATTCTTACAAGGTGCAAAGTCAGTGTAATTGATAGAAACAATAGTTATTTAATTTAGCATGGTTCAGTATGATTGATCTAATCCTACAAGGAGATGTTATGGGTCAGAACTTGAACAAGGTACTAAGTAGAATTGATAAGATAATGATTCTCTAATTTACATGTACTTAGTACTTACTATAATTCCACAAGATTCACACCTTTAAGAGAGCATATGTAAGGAGGAGCTCTCAGGGTCAAAGAGGACAAGCCTAATAGAGGACAAGCCCACTAGAGGACAAGCCCACTAGGACAGAAGTCCACTCTCGGAGGAGGAGACAGATTCATCCCATCTTCTACCTTTGTGCTGGCTGGAGACTGAAGCAGAAACCTTTAGACTCTGTGAGATTCACAAGCCAGGATTCAGTTGAGGAAATTCACAAGCCACAGAAGGCAGTCAGGCAGAATGAAGGAAGACAGAGAAGAGGTGGCAGGCTGTCCTGTGGAGAACACTGAAACCAAGATCCGGAAGGCCTCCAGAAAGCTAGCCGAGCTCCAAGTGAAGGAGATAAGACTTTGAAGGAGAAAATGAAGGATTTGGACTTTAACTCTTGGCTGCATTTGGGGTATTTACTGAATCTGAAACTAAGGCTGCTTCCAGAACCCCCTCCCCCCCCAAAGAAATTTGCTCCCAGAGAAAATTACATTTTAGAGAAGAATATTACATACCATCATTGTTCTTGTTTGTCCTTTGTTCTTGAAGAAAATCATATTAAGCAGGTGAGATATCATGACATGCAAGTGAATTGGATTTAAATGAGGGATAGCTATGCAAGATTACCTGCCTCACTTTCCCCTCCAGAGCCATCTGAGTCCAGTGGCAAAATATAGATCATGAACACTTGAAATGGTCCAGGATGAAATGGGAGACCCTGGTCTTTTTTAAGCTAAAATGTTCCATAGTTCTCATTTTGCCTAACTTCTCACCCATTCAGTGATTAAAGCTAGGTAGCAATTGAGACAAAGAACCTTCTCTTTGACCTAGGTCAAAAAAAATCTAAATAAATAAATGAATGAATGAATGAATCTGGGAGGGGAAGGCCCTCAAGGTTTCTGGCTGAAGCAGAAATAATTACCATTTATATTCAAACTGAGTCAATCAGGGACCCAAAAAATGACCAAATGGGGGATTGGTCCAGGACCTAATCAAGTGGAAGACCAGTATATGAAATGTGTAAGTCATAATGTTGGACTAAACACAATATTTGGAAGAAGTCATCCCAAAAGAATTATCCCCTAGAGATTCAATACTTATATCCACAGTCTGCATCGCAAAGAGATCATAAAAAAGAAAAGGACCCATATGTGCAAAAATGTTTGTAGTAGCAAGAAACTGGAATCTGAGTGGATGCCCATCAGCGGGGGAATGGATGAATAAGTTATAGTCTATGAATGTTGTCAGATATTATTGTTCTATAAGAAATGATCAGCAGGATGATTTCAGAAAGTCCTAGAGAAACTTACATGAACTGATGCTGAGTGAAGTGAGCAGAACCAGGAGATCATTGTACCTGACAATAAGATTATGTGATGATCAACTCTGATAGGTGTGGCTCTTTTCAACAATGAGGTGATTCAGCCAATTCAAATAGATTTGTGATGGAGAAGGTCATCTGTAAATGGGGGAAATATGGACTAAATGTGGATCACAACATAGTATTTTCACCTTTTTTGTTGTTGTTTGCTTGCTTATTTTTTTCTCTTTGATTTGATTTTTCTTGTGCAGCTTGATTAATGTGGAAATACATTCAGAAGAATTGCTAATGTTTAACTGTTGGAATCCTTACTAACTGTTAACTAATTAGAGTTGATCTAATCTTACAAGAAGATGTTTTGGGCAGAACCTGAAACAAGGTACTAAGTAGAACTAATTAATACAAGGCTTGTGTTCACACCTTTACTCATTGGAGTTCAATGAGTTCATACCTCCCTTGAAGCTCTTTGGGCCAGAGAGCACTATGGGAGAAAACCCATAATCCCTCTCTCTGGAAGGAGCATAAATAGGCCAATGGGCCAGTCGAAGAAGTTCTTCAGAGGAAGACGCTACAAGTCGAGATTTCACCGGAATGACATGAAGACTGGAGCTGGCTGGAGGCTGAAGAAAGCAGAGGCAGAGGCTGAAGGACCAGACCTTTGGATTTAAAGACTTTTGGAGAGAGCTCTTGGAACCAAGCAGAGAGATAGGCCTCTAAGCTAACCGGGCTATATTGGAGATAATAAAAGATCTGAACTTTTATCACCTGGCTGTGTTTTGAGAAGAAAAAGCTCACCACATTTAACCTATATTATTTTACTTGCTGTCTAGGGAATGGGGTGGTAAGGAGGAAGAGAAAAATATGGAGCACAAGATTTTTCAAGGGTGGATGTTAAAAACTAACTTTACATGTATTTTGAAAAATTAAAAGCTATTATAAAAATACTTTTATCCACAAAGGCTCATGAGAAGTCTCTTAAGGGTAAATTGTATTATAATCTGTGCCAAGAGATGGGCTGTCCACGTAAATAAAACCATCAATATTTGAAAAAGTAAAGTATAATGAAACATCAAGAAAAAAGATTTATCTGATTATTTGTTTTTTTTGGGGGGGGGATATTTTTAGCATCATATTTTTATTGCATGCCTAAATTAGTCCTTAGATTAATGTTTTTTTTTTTTTTTTTTTTTTACATTTTTCTAAGCATATCTCTGCCTTTCAGCCCCTCCACCTATAATGTGCATGGCCTATGACCATTAGATCCCTCCCTTTGATTGAGGGGCAAGGAGTCAATTAATGTTACCACCCCTAATTTTCAGGATTCTTCTGCAAATTTAGGCCTAGGGCTAGTGATATAAATGTTTTACTTCTTGTAATTCCTACATATTGCGTAGAAACATTAAACTAACAAGCACGAAAAAGTTAGTGCCCTTAGACATGTAGAATCATTCATTGGAACATTTCTCTCCCTCAGGGAGAATGAAAGTCTAGAGAGAGGAAACTGGCTGACCTTGCCCAATTAAAGCAGGACATGATGCAGGAAGAATGGGCAGCCCTGACAGGATTGTGCTTTAGGGATATGTGTTAGTATGCTGTAGTCTTGGCTATGTCAACAAGTATTATTCTAGTTGCCATTCTACTGGATCCATTTAGGAAAGAAGAAAAAAAAACTATAAAAATAATATAAGAAGGAACTATTTTAGTTTTTAAATGAACTGAAAACTTGAGTCTTCCCTTAGAGTCCATTACCTCTAAAGTTTGGATGTAGCTGCCTCCTAAAACCTGACAAGAAGTGCCAGATGATGGGAAGATTTTTCTAATAGGGAAACGATATATCTCCCTAAGGAAAAGTAACAATGCTGCTGCTGAGATTTTTCCAACATCTCTGTCTCAGATATGACTAATAGATTTTCTTTATTCAAAAAATTGAAGCAGACAGCAGCAGTCCTTAAGTTAAGTTAACTCTTAACTTAAAAGAATTAAGTTGAATTTAAAGAACATCCCCCTCATGTTATATCCCTTTACTTTTCAAAAAAAAAAAAGTTTTTAAAGAAAAGAGTCATAAATTCATTAATTTGGAAGGGATTATATGATCATAGAACTTAAAGCTCAAGAAGGTCACCTGTTTCAACCCCTTTATTTTACAGATGAGTCCCAGAAAACTTAAATAATTAAATCACCTAGTAAATAACAAAAGCTGGGATCCAAATCTTTGCCTTTTAACCAAATCATTGTAATTCCTTTTTTTGCATTGCCCCAAAGGTCATCTAGTCCAACTCATGTTTGGACAGGAAATCCCTCAATATTGACTATTACAAGTGATCATCTAGCATCCATTTTAATGTTGGGCAACTCACTGCCTCTAAAAGACAATCATTTCCCCTTGTCACTGATTCCTTTTATTATAATCTGTTTCTTTCCATCAAGCCAAAATTTTCTTCTCATGCTTTTCACCTGTTGCTCCTAATTGTTTTCTCTGGGCCAAGGAAAATAATCCTAATCAATCCTCCTCATGACAGCCCTTGAAATACTGGAAGATAGCTGTCAGTTACGCCTTAAGTGCTCTTTCTCCATAAGTAAGCATCATCAGTTGCTTCAATGGGGTTTTAGCCTGGTTTGTAGTCTTCTTACCATGCTGGTTACCTTCCTTTCGCTATGTTCCAGCACATCAATGTCCTCCCCAAAACGAGCCTCTTAGAGTAGGATAGCACTAGATACAGAGCAGGCAGTTGACATTAGTAATATAGGCTAAAATTACATTAAATTATTTATTCCAGTTCTTACTGAGCTTTGAGTGCATGCATGCACACACAAAACAAACATTTTCCACAGGTACTGTTGTCCAGAATATATTGCGAATAATCCAATCAAGATGTCTTCTCTTTAAAAGAAGTTATACTATTAAATTTTACATAAATTATTAAAAGAAGTGCAAATATATAGAATTTGGATACAGAATAAATCAGATGTTTGTGGCTTGATGTCTGATGTTTTTCTGATTTCATTATTCTTAAAAAAAAAAAAAAAAAAGCCATAAAAGAAAAAGATTTACTAGCCTGTATATACTATAATATATAAACATTCAAAAATGCTACACTCTTGTAAATATCTGAAAGACTATGAATGATGAATCCATAACTTCAAGCATCCCTGAAGATGTTGGGTGTTTTCTTTTTCATTTTGTAACTCGGTTGACTACTTAGGTTTTAATTTGCATGGTTCCTCCTAATAATTTGTATATGCTTTAGACCTACATTTCATTTTAGTTACCATGAAATCATAAGCTTCCACTTTATTGTAAGCATAATTAAAATTAATGTTTCAAAGTATACAATTTATTAAAAAAGTAACTACTCCCAATGTTTAAGTAAAATGTTTTTAAATATTTGATTATAAATTGAGGTAATATCCACTTAAGCTTAGTAAATTCCTTAATAAACACCTTAGTAAATTCCTAAATTATTTGGAAAGACCAAATAAACCGTGGTATTTTTGTACATTCTGTATACTTTTATAAGATAAAAAACACAAATAACAAAATTTATAATAGTAATAATAATAAAATATGATAATAATAAAAAACAAAAGAAGCCAAATTATTAGGTTATGTCATAAGGCCAATTCATCAATTTTCCAGCTAGATGGCTAAGTCAAACAGCTCACATTTAAGTTCAACTATCCTTATTCAACTCAAAATTTCAAAAAATAAATCAAATGAAGTAAAGAAATGACAGAAAACAAGAGAAAATGAATTAAGAAAAATATTTTCATTCCAAAGATGTAAAAATGGAGAGGAAAAGCAAATTTTAAAAAAAGATTTTTTTAAAAAAATAAAAAATTTATATTATTGATAAAATGAAAAAAATTGACTCAAAAATCTTTGATAAGAGGGAAAATACCCCCTAAATGTTATGAAATAAACAGGAATGGTAATAGAAAAATTATAGTAATTTTTCAATCATTCAGAAAAGCAATAAAATAAAAAGGGCAGAAATTAAGATAAAAAATTTGATCGTGGAAAAGAAAAGTGAAAAGAAAAGCAAGGAAAAAAGGCAGTGTGGGGCGGCAGAAAGAGTGCTGTGCAGAAAATCTGGGTTCAAAAAATCTTCGTTCAAATCTTGGCTCTTCTACTTACACTCTGTGATCTAAGACAAGTATTTTAAATCTTTCTAAGCCTCATTTTCCTTATCAGTAAAAAAAGAAGGCATTGAATTAGATGACACAGAATAATGGTAAATTTCTCACAACAAAGAGTTTATAAAAAATGAAAAGCAGATTTCACAATTAAAGATGTAGAAGTGAATGAAAAACTGAAAAAACATAAACAAAAGATGCCATGATTACAATTGATGTTAAAAATACAATTTATAGAAAAAATTCAAGAATCATCAGTTTTCAGGAAAACACATCCAAAAAAAAAAGCCTGAATAACCTGTTCTAAGGAATCATATACTAAAATTACCTAGATGTATCTTTTAAAGAGGAAAAAGTAGATTGATAGAATCTACAATGTGTTAAAAGTAATTCTCTAAAACATACTTCAGGAAAGCTTAATTTTTTTTTTTAATTTTACATAACAAGTAAAAATAGAATCACTTTAGGTTATTCCTGGTTCTTGATAAAGAAAATAAAGGAATATAATAATTTAGAAAAGGAAGAACATAAGTTTATATTAAAAAATAACACATCCTAAAAAGCTAACTTTATTTATCAACAGGAAAAAAAAATGATCTTTCAACAACAACAACAACAACAAAACTAATATCTGAGGCTTTACTTACAGAAAAATGAAAGGCAAACAGAAAATTTGACATACATATCAAACAAAAATAATCAATTGTTTTCTAATTTTTGCTGGATAACAGAATTATAAAATGAAACAATCTTTGACCAAAAGGAGCTCATCAGGAAATATAACATATATATAAACTCTATGCAACATAAATATTAAAACTAGTGCTTGTTTATTGGTCTCAAAATGCTCATGCTCTAAAAAGTCACAACCATAGATTGCTTTTAGTTCCTTGATAGTTGACATTACATTATGAAGACTGGCTTTCAAGTACTTTTAACCCAGTTGTTAAAAAACCATTGCAAGAATCACATTTTTACATTTAATGGATTACCAGCTTTAAATAATATAACAGGAAAAAGATGACACCTGGTTTATTATGTGAATATGTGAGCAAGCAATTTTGCTAAGATATAAATAATGCTCTCTGCATCTACCGGGATATGTATAAAAATGTAAAGAAAGAATGTTTGGTTGTGCTGCTAAAATATTCTAAAGACAAGAATAATATTTTTATCATATCAATACAGGCTTATCTTTAGGTACTACATTTGATAATTTTAATTTTTTCTTTAAATTCTGTTTCTATACCTACCTCTTTTACTTTGTAATAAAAATCAGAAATAAGTGTTTCTTATACTTTGTTATTAAATTACATTAATTAGTAGATAAAATAAAACCTTATTTGAAAATTTCTCATTACGTATTTCCATTGGATTGTATCAAATTGCCTTATTTTACATATAATTATAATTTTCAATAGTATGAATTCTAATAATGAGACCATTTTACAAGATTCATTATTCACTTTAATTGGGCCAAGCTATACAAGATAATAGGGAGACTCTAGCCATTAGGATCATCAGAAAGGACTTCATGCAGAATATAGCATTTGAGGAGACTTTTAAAGGGCAGTTGGAATTCTAAGAGGAAGAAGTTGTGAGTAAGAACCTTTCAAATTTAGGAGTTAATCTATGCAATGGTACAAAGATGCAAAATTCAGTGAGTTGTGACCAAGAAGGAATGAATTCAATTCAGGCTTTTTGTTTGTTTGTTTGTTTAGGGTTTACTTATAAATCCAGCACTTTCATCACTCTACCATGTTTCTTCCCAAACTGAAAGGAAAAGGAAGTAAATTAACATTTTTAGAAAGGGGTAGTACAGATGAATGCTATTCCAATTAAATGATTACAAAGTAGGAATGAGTGGATTTATGAGGGAGAATGAGGGAACAGTGGTGAGCATTCTGTGTCACATTTCTTATTTGGGTTATTGAAGGAGTGTGTAGAAAGAGATAATAGAAGGGAAATAGAGAAAAAAGTTGTTGGAAAGAAGAATGGAAAAAAGAGAAGGAAGAGAAGGTAAAGAGGAGAGATAAAAGCAGATAAGAGAGAAGACAAAGATAATGATGGAGAGAAAGAGACAAATTAACATTTCAGAAGATTGAGTTTTATTAGGATAGTGGGAAGGGTAAGGAACAGACTGTGGGAGGTAATAGAGATCAAATATGGAGCAAATCTAACCAAAGAGACAGCATTACTTTAAATAATATACTTTGTATGTATGTATGTATGACTTCAAAGTTTGGAGAATATTCTAAATAAATTATGTCATTTAAAGCTTACAACAGCTCTATGGGAAAAAAGAAAAGTGCCACAATCTTATCATTCTCATTTTAAGTATTGAAAAATTGAGATTCAAGGATGATAAGTATCAGAGATAGGATCTGATCCAAGTTTTCTTGAATTCAAGATCAGCTCTCAATGATCACATCATTCTGTCTTTTCTTTAAAAAAAAAAAAAAACATTTAATCTGGAAAAAACACATACTTAATAATTATAATTTCAAATCAAAATAATTGAATTTACCAGTAAAATGATCATAAATAGTATAATGGCTAAGAAAAAAAATTAAACAAAATGAAAATAAGTGGCTAGATCAAAATTTGTTATGCTTCAGGTAATTCTGAAAAAGAAAACAGAAGTTGTAGTGTTCTCTTCTCTTCTAAAATATAATGGTTATCTGGGAGCAGGTTTCCTGGGGGGCTTCTGGAGGCAGTCTTAGTTTCAGTTCCAAGTAATAATCACCTCAAATGCAGATGTTAAAGTACCGTCCTTTATTGTCTCTTCCAAATTAGCTTTCTTAGAGGTCTATCTCTCTGCTTGGTTCCAAGAGCTTTTGCAGCTTGTCGTTTGCCTCTGCCAGCTTCAGCCTCCAGATTTTTCTGAAACTTGGTTCTTCTGAATTCTGGTTCTCAATCTCTAATTGATTGTGGGAGGTGTAACTTGTGAATCTCCTGAACTTGTGAACTCTAATTCGTGAGCTAATGTGTGAACTCTCAAAGATGTAAATTTAAGTACATAAGCATTATTTCTATCAATTCCAGTGAGTTAACACTTTGTAAGGATTCTAACAAGTTGTAATCATGATTTTGGATAAAACAACAAAATTGATATCATCAACAGAGGTAAATTATAAGTCAAGATTATTTAAAGTTAACTTTAGACAATGTACACAACACACACACACAAATATGTATATATACACATATATATGTGTATATATACATATATATGTCAAATGGTATACTATTAAAGTTATTACAGGAAAGGCTAACCAAAATATGTATACATTGGAAATAACATAGTAATTATAGACAGCTTTAATATTCTTCTCTCAGAGCAGGATAAATTTAACAAAAATAATTTAACAAAATAACTATTTAGATCTGAATAAATCATGGGAAAAATTAAACCTATGATGATTTCCTGTTGGAAATATTTTTAAAATGAATATTTCTCCCTAATACACAGCGTCTCTACAAAATTTTGTTGTATTAGGATATAAAGAAGTCATGAATAAATGAAAAAAATCAGAAACATTAAGCAAACATTTTATAAATTAAAATGCAAGAAAGAATCAGCTAACCTTTTACATCTTAACACTTTTATCACAATAATTATTTAATGATAAAGTCAATGATGTCAAATCTCTATAATATTTTGGACCATTTTAATCATAATTGACAAAAATTATTCTTATAATGATTTACATTATCTTCCTTGTATTTTAATTCTTTGAAAATAGCAATCCATGTATATATGGTGAATTTTGGCAATGTTTTAAATTTAATTAAATAAACAACATTCTTATAGAATTATTTTGGATAATTGGATATTTTCTGTTCAAAAATTAGTTTTATGCTATCTTTAAGCTGCCCCCTTTTTGAGGTTTTGTTTTAAGAACTTAATAAAATTGCTTAAAGTGGAGATATTTTTTAAAAAGAAATACTCAAGTGACTGATGAACTATTACTTTGAAGACTAGATCTTGTAAAAAAAAAAAAAAGGAACATGAGATGAGAAAGGAAAACTGCTGTATTTTAAAAACATTATTAAAATTTGAATAGCCCCAGATAGATTAGCACCCCAGTGATCTCAATAAAGATGCTACTACAACTTTGAGAATGATCAAGTATTCATTTATGAAGATATTACAGAATTGTCGGTGTTATTAACATTTTTTTTAGTTACCTTCCCCATATAAGCACATTCTTTTCTTCCTGAAATCATTGATGACAGTTTTGGTATAGAATGGAGTATTTGCCCACATGTAAAGTATGGTTATCATGCTGTGTTTTAAAATTGTTAAAATTCTATCTAAGGACTTCATTAGAGAACTAATAACATTTGTGTTATGTTGTTGCTATCATACAGCAAGTATCCACCACTGGAAATTATGTATTTTTTCCCAGATAAATTAAAGCATCCATTTTGATGAAGTTTTTTTTTTTTTTCAATTAAAATGAAAGCTCAGGCTGAGATGAAAGTAATAATGTAAAAATTGTTCAAGACAGCAGCAATCCAAAATGGCGGTCTGAGAGTATAGTAGATAATGACTCCAAAATTAGAATGGCAACATAGTGTGATGACATTAGTCCTTTGGAGACTCTGAATCAGTGCTTTGGTACACATTAATTTAAAAAGAAAAAAAGAAATATCACTTAAAACTCCAGATTTGAAATTTCCCAGTTCATATTTTCATTTTGGGGGGTGTTTTTTTTTTTTTTTTCATTTCATATACTCAGTATTTGTAGAGTTACTGGTTTCACAATTTTTCTCATGTAACAAGCAAAGATTTTTTTGGGGGGGATATTTAAATAATGTTATTCTGAATTTATTTCATGACTATTCATGATTGCAAATTCATCTTTCTGTTTGACATCCTAACTGGACTTGAGCCTTGTTGCATACTGCAGATTGATAATGTCTTGGGCTTTTTCCAAAGTCTTCTGTTTTCTCTAATAAGCCCTTGTCTAAACATATTTGGCATTGCCCAGTATTATCCCCAGGAACAAGGAGAATCCCCTGACAGCCTATTTTAACCATATGGATGTTTTAAAAAGGTATAATTTGGCATAATTTATCTAATATCTTTCTTATTACCTTAGAAAACATATTCCTTGAGCAATAAGCCTATATTGACTCTCATATATTGTCATTGGATCTTGTGTCAAACCCTTTTTTCCTGCCCAGAATTAGTCAGAATTAGTAATCTATATGTCCTTGAGAAAATAGGGTGATCTCCATTAAAGTGATAAATCAGAAAATTATTATTAGAGGAAACAACATCATGGATTTTTTTTTAATGTATGTGTCTTTCTAATTGGCCACTTTTGTATGCGTATATATATAGTGAACCATGAACAGGGATAGCTTGGGTAATTAACATACAAATACATTTCTCAATGAGAAGTTCTTAAATGGCAAAAAAAAAAAAAAATGCCCTTTTTTTAGGCAAAGATTTAGTACAGAATAAAGTACTGGAAGAAATAGGAACTTCAAGTAAGATTCAAACTTTTGGCAAGGTGATTTCTAGAGAAGTAGGAAATTTGAAGGGTATGTCTGACAAAGGATAAGCATTTGTTAGTTAATAGATACTTAAGTTAATAGGTATATATAGAGAGAAATCTACTCTGCAATAACATGAATTCTTTCTTTTGTTTCAGTGAGATATCACACAGATACAATGTTGTAAAGGGAAAAGAATGTTAGACCTGAAGGAAAACCAAGGTTCAAATTCTGCCTCTACCACTGACCCCTATTGCATTTGTGAATTATACCAAGTCATTATTAATCTCTCTGAATTTCAATTTCCTTACTGATTTAATTGATAAAGAATATGGAATTTCAACATGACACATGCTGCAGGCCTTTCTAAATAATTTTTAATGACTAATCCTAGACATACTAGACACTCAATATATTTGTAAACAGAGGCCAAGTATCCTCCTAAAATACTCTGGAGTGATTACAATCTTGATACTCATCTGACCGGCCTTCCCCCAAAAAATTATCTCTCTTGATCATTGATCTCATCTGTTGGTGACCATTTCTCAACTTTCCTTTGCTTGATCTTCATTCAAACCACATCTTCTTATCTTAGCTGACCCTCCAATTCCTGGATGCTGTTTTCTTCCTTCTTTATATTAATTTTTTTATTATCTCTTCAGGTACCATGTATTTAATTACCACTGCCATTTGCTGATGATTGTTATATCTCTCCATCTCCAGTTTTGAATCTTCATCTGCCTTTCAGACGTCTCAAATTGGATGTCCAATAGACATTAAACATATTCAAAATAGAATTCATCTTTCCTCCTAATCTCTCTCTCCTGCTAATTTCCCTAATAGTGCCAAGAGAAAGATCTTGAAATTATTGCAACCTAGAAATAATCCTCAATTTCTCACTATCTCTTACAGTCCATATCTAATCTATTGCCAAGGCCTGTCAATTTCATCTTTGCAATTTCTTTTGAATACAAATCCTTCTCTTTTCTGATACTGCTGCCATCCTAAGATGGGGCTCCATTATCCCACATCTGGACATTGCACTAATCTGCTGGTAGGTCAGCCTGCTTTAACTTTGTTCTTCCTTCAGTCCATCTTCCATTCAGTCAGTAAAATGATTTTCCTAAAGCACAAGACTGTTTCTCTGCCTCTCTCAGTTTGTTTGTCTCTGTCTCTCTTTTTCTCTCTCTGTCTGTGTTTGGTCTGTGTCTCTCTGTCTCTCTATGTCTCTGTCTTTTCTCTGTGTCTCTGTCTCTCTATTTCTCTTTTCACTCTCACATTCTCTGAATTTGGCTTTTGGCTTCAGTCATTCAATGAAACCATTCACCCCAAAGTTACCAATGATCTTTTAACTGAGAAATCTAGGACTTTTCTTAATTTTTGTCTTTCTTGATGCCTCTGCAACATTTGGAACTGTTTATCAATCTCTCCTGGTCCTCGAATCTCTTTTGTTTGTTTTTTTGTTTGTTGTCTGTTTTCCCACACTTCTCAATTCTAATTTTTCTCTGGCCTGACTGACTTTTCACAATTTCTTTTGCCTTCACTTCTTCCAGTTTTACTCTTTAACTTCAAGACATCCCTTATCTCAGGGTTATGTTCTTAGCCTCCTTCCCTTCTTTCTCTGTACTATCTTGTATACAGATCTCATTAGTTTTCATGGATTCAGTTATCATCTCTATGTTGATGAGTCCTTCAGTCCTGACCTCTCTGCTTCTTATATATCATGAATTGAAGAACTCATAGAGACTTTAAAAATCAAAATGTCAAATTCAGAATTTATTTTCTTTCTTCATTCTCTCATGAAATCCAAAATTCTCTATTCCTGTTAAGGACGCACAGCCTAAGTGTGATCCTCAATTCCTGACTTCCATTCATTCCACATTATCCAATCTCTTGCAAAATCTTGCCATTTCTCTCATATATGTTTCCTTTTTTTATTTACAAGCCCTCATTACTTCAGGACTGAATTACTGAAATACCTGCTAGTTTTCCTTCTCTCTCTGTATCCCAATCTATCCTCCAATCATTTGACAAAGTAAGATAATGGCTAAAGTGACATTCCTGGAACATGGACCCAACATTGTTTTACTCTACCCTTCCACAGACATACAACAAGCACATACTCAGTAAACTTCAGCAGCTCCCTATAACTTCAAGGATCAATTCAAAAATCTACTATTTGGCCTCGAAAGCCCTTTGCAACTTGGCTCCTTCCTATCTGTTTAGTCTTTTTATACTTCACTCCCCTCCAGGTACTTTTAAATCCAGAAGCAATAGTCTTCTTACTATTAGTCCCATAAGACATCCATTTCACAACTCGGTGCCTTTTCATTGTCTCTTCCTTACTCCTGAAATGCTCTCCCTTCATTCCCAATGAATTCCTTTGAGACTCAGCTCAAACTGCTTCTTGAAGAGCCTTTTTTCCCTTTCCACATTTCTCTGCTTCCTTCTCCCATCCTAGTGTCTTTTTTTTTGAGATTACCTCCTATTTACACTACATAATTATTCACATGTTATCTTTCCCATTAGTATATTAGTTCCTTGAGAACAGGACTGTGTTTTTGACTTTCTTTGTATGCCCAACCATTAGCTCAATGCATAGTATGTATGAAGTAAGTATTTAATAAATGTTTGTTGATAATAACACAAACCTCATTCTTACTGGAGTAATTGTTTGCTAAGGTGTATGCACAACCCAATTTGCTTTTATGCTCTGAATATTGTTTGCTAAAATAGTGATGTTTACCATACTAGATATTTCAGTTCACATCTTCATAATAAAGCCTCTTTTCTTTGTATATTCTTTTATGTGCCTGAATTAGGACATATTCCTGAACTGAATAATTTTTCCTATTTCATTTCATTTCTTTTATGAGGAAAAAAATCCATTTCTAAATGATGGTTTTATATCAAGATGAAAATTTGACTTATAAAATCAATGAGTGACTAGAAAGAATTATTTTGTGGTTTGTATTAATAGCTGAACGCCAGTAACATCTTCCTCATCAAATTAAATTTTAAAAAGAAACAGTTTCTTTACAGAATTGTGTGGTATAAAGGCACAGAAAATCAAAATTTGTTTGTTTATTGCAGTGATAACATTAAAAAAAAAGATGTGTTTTAAGAACTTTTTTATTTCTTTAAACAGGAAAGTCATAGGGATACACTCCTCAGAGCATAAAGGAAATCATTTTAATTCCTCTTGATAAATAGATGAGATCTGTTACATCTGTATAGGTCAACACATGTGACAAATAAATTGCCTTCATTAAGGATTTGCATGAAGGATTAATGAGTGTTAGCTAAGCTATAGCCTTGAAAGAACATTTGTGAAATATTACATTGGATGTGATAAGTTGAGAGGGCAAAACACCTCATTACATTCATTTATTTCATTTGAAAACTTGTTTTTGCTCTTATATTTGAAATGTGACTATTGATAACAAAACTTTCATGTTTCAAATGCAAAATTCAGTCACATGACAACTTTAGAATATTTGTTCCTATGAATTTCCTTCCTGGAATGGGGCAGAGGAAATGGGAATTCATAAAATATGTATTTTTATATTAATATTATTGTATGTTCATCAAGTTTCCACACTTTTATATTTCTTAACTATGTACTACTATAGATACCGATCTAGATTAGATACACATGTATATAAATATATTAAGTTCTGATTGCTGATGAAAAAGCCTACTCAGTATGAAAGGATAGTTGGGTGATATACAGCCATAGATACTTTCTTTTTGCATACTTTTTGCATTTTGTTAAATGAAATGAACTAGAATTTAGCAAATATTTTCTACCATACATACATATATACACATGGTATACTACATTATTTTTACTAGAGAAGGGGAAAGAGATAGTGACAAATGAAGAGAGAGGGAGAGAAAACTATTGTAAATTCAAAATTATTATTTTTATTTTTAAAAAATTGTAAATCTACAATTTTCATCAAACTTTTCAATTATTTTCCCCTTACTTAGGATGCTACAGAAAACAGCTCCCACAGCCACCTTGTGGATTTTGACTGATCTAAGAAAAAGGAGTATCTAGGAGGAAAAATTCGTAAAAAAAAAAAAAAAAAAAAAACATAGGAAACAATGTTTGCAAGTTCTGAAGTTGTAAAAAGAAATGGTAGAAATGGTCAGGGGTCCTCAAACTACTGCCTGCGGGCCAGATGCGGCAGCTGAGGATGATTATCCCCCTCACTTAGGGCTATGAAGTTTCTTTATTTAAAGGCCCACAAAACAAAGTTTTTGTTTTTACTATAGTCCGGCCCTCCAACAGTCTGAGGGACAGTGAACTGGCCCTCTATTTAAAAAGTTTGAGGATCCCTGACAGTGGTTATGTTTAAATAGGCTTTAGTATTTTGTAAAATGCAGAAACATGGGAAATTACCATATACCCAGGCTCAAAATAAGGAGACATAACTAGATAGGCAATGAATTAATTCATAGGGACAGTCCTCTGGGCACAGAGAACTTCAGTTGCATGGAGAATTAGGAAGATAAATATTGAAAATCATGTTATCTCTCTGAAACTTCTAAATCTCATTCTTCAGTGATTTTATTTGATGCTGTCTGTGTATTAAAATGGATAGCTAAGTTGTATAGTGGATAGTGAAGTTAGGAGGACCTGAATTAAAATGAAGCTTCAGACAATAGTAGTTGTGTGACCCTGGGCAAATCACCTAACTTGTTTGCCTCTTTTCTTTCATCTGTTAAATGAGGTGGAGAAGGGAATGGCAAATCATTCCAGTGTCTTTGCCAAAACAACAAACAAAAAACCGAATGAGGATAGGGAATGTCAGACATGATTAAAATGATTTAACCAACAATGATATTATGTATTAAATCAGAATTGTACTTCCTCGCTATTTTAAGCTATACTCTTAAGTCACCATTTGAGTCTTTGATGATATTGAATAAAGTGATGACATTATCTTTTATAGAATGGTTTTAGAGAACTAAAAGAACATTCAGCATCTCAAGGAAATTAAGATATTTATTAGTACATTATAACAGTAACATACAATTGGCTATAAATAGATAGTAGAAATTGATATATCATTTGAGGAATTTAAAACAGATGCATATATATAGACGCAACATTTCTGTGGAAAACAGGAAGAGATAGCTAATATTTTCTCTTCACAGGTTTACTATATTCTCTTCTCTTCTATGCTTCCTAATTCCCAAGCCTTTATATAATGGTCACTTATGATAACAATGGCTCTCTTGGTTAGAAGACTTTTATGAAGATTTCATTCTAATTTAAATGTCCGTATTTCTAGCCATTATGCAGAACATGAAGCCTGGCCTTACTAATCTTGCTTCCAATTCATATCCCCACTCATCTAAATTGGCTTTCTCAATTAAAGTTGTTATAATGAAGCTTGTTTTTGCCTTTATTTAACATATTCTTCAAAGGCAAACTTAGAAGCCATGGATTTATTTTCCCTTTTTCCCCTATAATATTTCTTCTATGTGAAAATAGAAGCAGCTAATTTGTAATAAGATTCTGGTCCTAGATTCCTTCTCTTATTTCTAGGTAGGATATTTTAATAGATTCAAAATGCAATAAGAGGAATTAATCATTGGCCTCCATTTTCCAGTAAATTTATCAGACTATTTGTGAACTCTTTTTCAATAGCCAAAACATGGAGCTCTATTTTGAACAGATAAAACATGATTTTCTTCCCACAGAAAATGTGATTTCAAAATATACTGTAACCACTTATTCAATGATATAAAATAAATTTTTAAAAATCCCCTCTCATAGAAAAGTCACATGTAATTCACCTGCTATTTACTGCTGATTAATTCTTGAACAAGTTATTTAAATTCTTTTAGCCTTAACTATAAAACAAAGTAATTAAGTTAATATTTCTTAAGACCTATTCTCACTCTAAAATTCAGTGATCTCTCTATATGTTGGAACATTATCATCAGGGTCAAAATTGATAAGGATTTCTTTACAAAAATCTGAAATGATAAAGTATCTTCAGAAATTCTGTGAATATCTTAGCTAAGTGACTCGACAAGAAATAGTGGTTTATAGAATGAAGGATATGTGGACATTCATGTTATTTTTATGTAATAGTAAAAAATAATATTTTAGTGTTAAATAATCAAGATTTTTTTATGTCACTCACTTATTCCTTCAACTAATATTTTTTAAGCATAATGTCATAGAAGGCACTCTGAGGTGACTGAAGAAGAGGAGAAGAAAGGAATTGTTAGAGCATTTTTGAAACACTAATTCCTTCAAACAAACAAAAAACATTGAGATATAATTAATTCCCTGGAAAAAAAAATTCAGCCTAATCTTAAGGTGAACATGAAAACATTGTTTTCATCAACACCATGATTTCGTTTGATGATCTTGAACTTGTAGTAATAAATTTCACTTTAAACAAAACTTGAGCGGTCTCTTTTAGCAATACCTTTTCAAATGCTTTTTAATGACAACTATTTATGGCATTGAATAACATGTAATTGATGAAAAACATTTTCATGTCAATTTAATTCTAATTCAAGCAATATTATAAAAGCATTGTAAATTAATTGTAAATAAATATTTTATAATTATGTTAGATGAGACAGTGGAGATAGTCCCAAGCTTTGATTTAAGAAGAACTGAATTGAAATCTTGCCTCAATCACATAAAATCTGTATGATTTTTGGACAAATCACTTAATCACTCATCTCACTTGCATCAATTATAAAATCAGAATAACAATAGTATCTACCCTCCAGGATTGTTGTGAGGATCAAATGAGATAATATTTCTAAAATACTGCTATATATTAAGTGCTATATAAATACTAGCTATTTAAAAATATTATATGGGATTTAATAATCTACTCAATAAGCTGCCTGACTGATTTTTATTTTCCCTTTACTTACTAAAACTAGCTTTGGAGGGAAATAATTTTTTTTTTAATGAATATCATTGGAGCAATTAAAGTCTGATATGCTATCCTGGTATGTGCAGTCTCAAATGCTATTCCAAAAACCAGCTCTGGTAAGCTATATTAATCAATCAACAATGTTTACTTAACTTCTATTATGTGTCAGGCACAGTCTAAATTTTTAGAGGATTATTACTGGAAGATGAGACCCAGTTGACATGTATTTGTTGCTGTTATGTTTTAGCCATAGCACTTAGGAAGGACCATTTCCTTTCTGATATATGGGAATAGAGTATGGTGGGGGGAGTGTGAGGGCAAGAGGGAAAGTCACATTTATGTAGCAAGCATGGAATTGTCATCTTCATCAAAGAAGAGTAAGTACAAATTCATGAAATTAAAGATACTTGTTTTCTTTTCTTTTAGAAAAAAATCACCATTTTTGGTTTTGTTTTAAAATTCTCTATATTTAAATTTCTCTATATTTGGTGTGTGGTTGCCACAATCAATACTATATATACTAATCAAGATCATTAGAAGTAAACCCAATGTGGTGATAACTGAGACTATTTGCATTTCTTCTCTATGGGAACTACATATTCTGGCTACTGCTACCTGACTCCTGTTAGACTCTAAATGATTCAGCATCTTGCTTCTTTAATCTTCCTGTTTTTACCCAATTTTACATATTCAATATTAATGTACACCTAATATATATGCAAATATATGCAGATATAGATATTTCAAAAAAAGTGGAAGGTAGTTAATGGGAATAATGCAGAGAATAAATGGGGTGGGGAGAGTAGAATCAGAGCAAAATCAAATCTTATTTACTAAGAAAATGCACAGATAACAGAACAAAATTCATTAGAGTTTAGTTTTCTATTGAAATGTACGATATGGTAATTCCATCCAATTGCATTACCTACCTCATAGGCATTATAAAAGCAGCTTCTGTGCTTGTTCAACTATGTATACAGATATCTACTCTGTACAGAGTGATGATTTTTTATTGACCAATAAGGAGACCACTTGTCAGACATAGAGCTAATTTCAACATATCTCTGACGGTTCCCAGTTGACTATTGCTCTTTATAACAAATGGAATTTCTTTTATCTTCTCTTTGGCAGTGAGTATTTTTTAATCATATGTACATAAAAATGAGGTTTATCTTGGCTATATACTGTAATTTTGAAGCAGAACCCTGCTGCGTTTTAGTGTGAGTAACAAATGCTGTTAAAATATGTCTACAAATGTTAAAAAAAGAAAATTAATATTTTATAGGTTAAACAAAGATTCCTGAACCTTAAGTAGAATATTTTAAAACTTGAAATGCTTCTGTGTTAGGCTAAATTTCATTTTCAAAAGATTTAATAGGCTTCCTCTGTTAAGCTGTTCAAAGCAGTCATTTAGAACACCACAGCTATGAGGTGCCCAGTCTAAGACTACCCCTACCTAATAACAGAGATTAGGTCACCCAGAAGATGGCTACCCAAAGTTAAAGGAACTCTGCAGATTGAAATGCCTAAAACTATAAATCTTGAGCCCCTACTAATGTGAGCAAGAGGGCATAATTAGTTCAAAGGAAAGACATTTACTGAAAAGGACAATAAGAATACTTTCCCCCATAAACCTGAGGTTTACTGTCCCATAAGTACACACAGCACTAAGTGGGAAGAGTGAGCACATACATAAAAGATAATAATATATATAAAAGATAATTATATAGAGTCAAACATGAATGGAACACATATAGCAAAGGCGTCACATCCCTTGCACTAGGAGCCACAATCTTTCTTCCTTTCTTGTAGCATCATCATCCTGTTTCAGTGAAATATGACTTCTAGGGATCTTATTCTTTTTGGTTCTGTGATTCTGTTCCCAATCTCAACACAACCAACTTCATAGCTAGATTCTTTATGACTTTCTTACACCAGAAGAAGCAATTACTATTAAGTGAGTTGTTCTGCTTCAAGATAACATTTGTTATTGAGGGAGAAGGGAGGAAGAAAGAGGGAGGAGAGAGAAATCCCTCTCTCCCCTCTCTCTCCCTGTTTCCCTGTGGAAGAGGTGAAAGGAAAAGAACAAGGAGAAATTCTATCCCAAGGATTGAATTCTTCCTTCATAGTTAACTTTTTTTTAATCTTAAAAGGAATGAATCTTGACATTTTCCAGGAAAGACTCCTATGTATAATTACACAGATGGCTAAGTTACTTTACAAAGGTCATCAGGTATGTGGCTGATCCTTTTGCTAACCAATAGTTAGCCATCCTTTCCATTGAAAGTAGGGAAAAGCAACTTGATATTTCTATGAAAATGATAGAACAATTGAAACTTTTATAGTCTGCAAATAGTCATTCAAGGTATGAGCACTCAAAGTTCTACAGCAATTATATTATACAAAATGAGTGACTCAGAATCTGAAAGGGGAAAAACTTTAATATCTCATTGCTTCTTCTGCTATCCCTTATATATCTAGAACTTAATCAAATATCTGATTGATAAAAACCTATCAAGTAATGCTCAAGTAATCACCACTCTTTCATTTCAGTCCCCTGTCACAATACACACAACTATTTCCGCAGTGATCATGATGATTCCATTATTCAGTACAATATTCATTCAACTTTTTCTAGCACAGGAAGCACAAGCAGAAATCCAGAATTGTAAATAGGGGAGCCTAGGCATTAGATGTGGGAAAGAAGTAGGTAGTCAAATATTCTAAACAGTTAAAGAGTAGTGTTGTGGTAATTGTAATCTGATTTTTTCAGCTGGGAAAACTGGAAAATAATGTCTGAAAATCAGCCTAGACGTCCATCTCACATCCCATACCATAAATAAATTAGGCAAAATGGACAACTGGGAATACATTAAATTTAAAAGTTTTTGCACAAACAAAACAAAGAGAAACAAAATTAAAAGAGAAGTACAAATTTTTGGAGAAATTTTTACAGCCATTGTTTCTGATAAAGGTCTCATTTTTAAAATATATAATAATAATATAATAAAATATATAAAGAACTGTGTTAAATTCATAAGAATACAAATCATTTCCCAATTGATAGATAGTCAAAGGATGTGAACAGACAATTTTCAGATGATGAAATTAAAGCCATTTATAGTTATATGAAAAAATATTCTAAATCAATGTTGATTAGAGAAGAGCAAATTAAAATAACTCTGAGATATCACCTCACACCTCCTAGATTGGGTAAAATAACACACTGTAACCATGTGAGATTTATACCAGGAATGTAGGATTGGTTCAATATCAGGAAAACTATTACCATAATTGACCATATCAATGACAAAAACAACAGAAACCATATGATAATCTCAATAAGATTCAGAAAAGGCTTTTGACAAAGTATAGCACACATTCCTATTAAAAATACTAGAGACTATAAAGGGATACTTTAAAGGGAGATTTCTTTAAAATAATAGGCAATATCCCAGCAATTTTTGTTAAATAATGAATTCTTATTCCAGAAGCTGCAGTTGGGAGTTTATCAAATAGTAGATTACTATAGATCTTAATTATTGTGTCATGTGTCTATTCCATTCCTTCACCACTCCATTTCTTGGCCAGTATCAGATGGTTTTGATGACTGTTGCTTTTTAATATAGTTTTAGGTTAGATACTGCTAAGCCAACATCCTTTGTATTTTTAATACATTAATTCCTTTTATATTTTTGGCCTTTTGTTCTTCCAGATGAATATTGTTATTATTTTTTCTAGTTCGATAAAATAGTTATTTTGGCAGTTTGGTTGGTATGACCCTGAATAAGTAGACCAATTTAGGCAGAATTCTCATTTTTATTATATTAGCTCAAGCTACCCATGAACAATTAATATTTTGTTTTCTTGATTTAATCCATTTCCACAGCTTCAATTATTTGATTTTATAAGGTCTCTGTTTACAATACTGTCTTTTTCTACAATAATCTCTGCATCTACAATCTTTTTCCAGTTGTCTAGATTTGACTTTATTTGTGTGAGAAGTATTTTATAATTGTTTTCATATAGTTCTTGGATTTGTCTTTATAGGTAGATCCCCAAGTATTTTATTTTGTCTACAGTAATTTAAATGAAATTTATCTTTCTTTCTTTTACTGATGGGCTTTGTCAGTAATGTACAGAAATGTTGATGATTTGTGTAGGCTTATTATATATCCTCAACTTTGCTAAAATTGTGAATTGTTTCCAGTAGGTTTTTGGATGGTTTTCTAAGACTCTTTAAGTATATCATCATGTCATCTGAAAAGAGTGATAATTTTATTTCCTCATTGCCTATTGTAATTCCTTTAATTTCTTTTTCTTTTCTTATTGCTAAAGTCAACAGTTCTAGTATAATGTTGAATAAATGTGGTAATAATGGACATCTTTGTTTCACCCCCTGAACTTATTGGGAATGTGTCCAGCTTCTCTTTATTACAAATAATGCTTGCTGCTGATTTTAAATAGATGTTGCCTATTATTTTAAAGAAATCTCCCTTTAAAGTATCCTTTTATAATAGTGCTATACTTTTTAAATAGGAATGGGTGCTATACTTTGTCAAAAGCTTTTTCTGAATCTTATTTAGATTATCATATGATTTCTATTGCTTTTGTTACTGATATGGTCAATTATGGTAATAGTTTTCCTGATATTGAACCAATTCTACATTCCTGGTATAAATCTCACTTGGTTATAGTGTGTTATCCTGTTGTAATTTCTTTGCTAATATTTATTAAAATGTTTGCATCAATATTCATTAGAGAGATTGGTCTGTAATTTTCTTTCTGTTTTGGCCCTTCTTGGACCATCAGAGCCATATTTGTGTCATAGAAAGAATTTAGCAATAGTCTTTCTTTACCTATTTTTTCCAAATAGATTACATAGTATTGGAATTAATTGTTCTTTAAATGTTTGGTGGAATTCACTTGTGAATCTATGTGGCCCTAGAAATTTTTTCTTAGGGAGCTCATTAATAGTTTGTTCAATTTCTTTTTTTAAAATGAGATGAATTAAGTAATTAATTTCCTTTTCTGTTAATTTCAGCAATTTATATTTTTGTATAATATTCATTCATTTAGGTTAGATGGTTGGATTTGCTGCCAGACTTTTGGTCAAAATAGGTCCTAATTATTGCTTTAATTTTTTTCATTAGTAGGAAGATCACTCTTCATTTTTGATACTGGTAATTTGTTTTTTTCTTTCCTTTCTCTAATCAAATTCATCAAATGTTTATCTATTTTGTTAGTCTTTTTTTTCATAAAAACAACTTTTAGTTTCATCAATTAAGTCAATAGTTTTCTTAGTTTCAATTTTATTATTTTTCTCCTTTGAGTTTCAAATTTTCTAATTTGGTATTTAATTGGGAGTTTTAATTTGTTCTTTTTCTAGTTTTTTAAGTTGCATGACCAATTCATTGAGGCTTCCTTTCTTTATTTTACTCATATAAGTATTTAGAGATATAAAACTTTCCCTAAGAATTGCTTTTGGCTGCATCCCATAGATTTTAATATATTGTCTCATTATTATCATTCTCTTGGATGAAATTATGGATTGTTTCTGATTTGTTGTTTGACCCACTCATTCTTTAGAATTAGATTATTTAATTTCCAATTGGTTTTTAGTCTATCTTTCCCTGGCCCTTTTTTGAATATAATTTTTATTGCATTACCTTCTGAAAAGCAAGCATTTACTATTTCTGCATTTTATAGTGAGGTTTTAATGCTCTAAAACTTGATCAATTTTTGTGTAGGTATCACATACTGACAAGAAAATGCTGTATTCCTTTTTTTCTCTATTCGATTTTCTTCAGAGCTTTATCATATGTAGGTTTACTAGGATTTTATTAACCTCCCTAGTTTCTTTCTGGTTTATTTTGTGATTCTTAGAGGGGAAGGTTGAGGTTCCCCACTAATATAGTTTTGCTATCTATTTCTTCCTGTAACTGGCTTAATATCTTCTCTAAGAATTCTCATGCTCTACTACTTGATGCATACATATTTAATATGGTTACTACTTAATTATTTATAGTACCCTTTTATCAAAATGTACTTTCCTTCCCTATCTCTTTTAATTGGTCTATTTTTACTTTTGCTTTATCTCAGATAGAATTGCTACTTATGCTTTGGTTACTTCAGCCAAAGCAAAATTATGTTCCAGCCTTTTACTTTTACTCTGTATTTGTCTCTGTGTCGAATGTGTTTCTTGTAAACAGTATTGTAGGATTCTGTCTTTTAATCCACTTTGCTATTCCATTTTATGGGAGAATTCACCCCATTTACATTCACAGTTATGATTACCAATTCTGTATTTCCCTCCATCCTGTATTCTCTCCTCTCTATACTTTTGTTCCCCCTCCCCACTCATTCCTTAGTAGTTTTTTTTTTTTTTTTTACCCACCCAACCCACTATTTTTTGTTCTATCATCAATCTGCCTTCTCTTAGTATTGTTTTGGTTTTTTAACCTAGCTTACCATATTATTGCCTTTCACCCCTCTCCCCTTCTCTTACCTTTTTTCCTAGTGGTTCTGCCCTTCCTTATGTCCAGCCCCTCTCTTTTTGTTCCTCTTTCTCATCCTTCTTCTTTATAGGGTTGGATAAATTTCTGTACCTAATTGAATGATTAAGTTATTCCATCTTTGAGCCCAAATTGATGAGATCAAGCTTCAGATAATGATCATCCTCAAATCTATTTCACTAAGGGTCCCTGATCCTTTTAAACCTAAAGCAATATTGTCCTTGAAGACTCCTAGTACATGAATGATCATATTGGGAGAGCTAAACTTAGTGCTTTCTCTACTCTGTGGCCTTCAATCCATCTCAACAAGTTACCAGATAAGCTTCTACATGAATTTCTCCATGATTACTCCTTTTGCTTAATGGCAGTAGATGATTGGGGGAAAAAAATCCTAATTTCCCACTTGTGCAACTTTTTTAGAGTAGTAGCTTATGCTTTCAGCTTTCATAACAAGCTTCACTCTGCTCAATCTAAAATGGTAACATATCAGCAAAAAAAAAAAATTAATTTTAAAAAATAAAATTTAAGGGGCAGCTAGGTGGCACAGTGGATAGAATACCAACCCTGAAGTCGGGAGGACCTGAGTTCAAATCTGGCCTCAGACACTTAACACTTCCTAGCTGTGTGACCCTGAACAAGTCACTTAACCTCAATTGCCTCAGGGGGAAAAAAAGTTTATCTGCTAGTAGGCTTGTCAATTGCTAATAAATTCTTTGACCAAGACAACCCAATATAAAAAATTAAATCCATCAAAATAAAGTACGGTTATGGTTAAACATGTTATTTTACTGGTATAGGGAAATCTTTTTATCATTACAGGTTGTCACCTTCTCTATGACTTATAATTTTAGAGAATGGACTCAATACAACCTAAGAGACTAGGTGACTTGATCAGCACTTCAACCTGTCAGTATATATCAGAAGCCAGAGTGAATCTTCTAGATTCTGAATCTGTCTTTCTAGACACTATACTGTGTTATCTATAATCTATAAAAAAAATAGAGCAGATAGTCTGTAGTTATAATGCTTTAGTAGGTACACAAATTTTAATATTTATTTAGCTTTTATATTTCAAGGATAGATAAAATAAAGTAGTTCAGAGATTTTGGTAATAATAGCTATATACCTTGCCCATTTGCAAACAATCTATTCTAAACAATACAATTGGGCAATTCAACTTAAAAATAAATAATTTATATTTAATTAAGTAATTAATTAAATATTAAATAATGAATGATAAAAGTAAAAGATAAATATAAGAGGAGCTTCTACTAAATAGCAAAAGGGCTTCAACATTCTGAATATTCTCTGATGAATTCGGGTACTGCTCCCATATTGAGTAAATGTGTTCCATGTGAGGGCTTTATTGTTAATTAAATCACTGAATACATAAAACACTTCACATCCATTTAACCTATGAATATCATTACAAACAACCCACTTAAGATCCTTTTAACGACATCTGTTCCTCTTCCATATCTTTTTCAATCAGATGAAAAGTATTTGCTCCTTGGCTTCCAGAAGAATCAGAGAATATTAAGATGGAGATTTTGAAATTATATACATGATGAAAGCTTTTCTAAGGACTTCACAGATCTTATAAATCTTATGTCACCTCATCATTTGGGTTTTTTGTTGTTCAGTCATGTCAAACTTTTCATGACCCCTTTTTAGGGTTCTCTTGCCATTTCTTTCTCCACAAAATTTTTCAAATGAGGAAACTAAGATAATAAAGTAAGGGATTTATGTGTCCACAGTCACACAGCAAATAAATGTCTGAAACTGGATTTGAACTAATGAAGATGAGTCTTCCTAATTGCAAGCCCACGGCTCTATCTACTCTACCATCTAGATGCTTTACTTTGTGACACCATTTGCCATCTGAGAAATTAATCAAAAGACCCTTTAGAAGTATTTATGGTTCACACACTCAGAGATGTGGAAATATGTCAATTAAATAATTGTCTCATTTATCAGGTGCTCATAGAGAATTTCTATTTTGTGATATTGAATTAATTTCAACTGTTTTCTGAGAAGTCTGTAATACACAAAGCATTAAAACACAACCTTATAAAAAGTGTAATTAATGGGGAAAAGTTTTAAAAAACAAAGCATTTAAAAATAATGAAAAAATACATTCTGTGTAGATATTTTAATGAGAAAGTTTTAGAAAGTTGAGCATTCAGAGATCCTATTTCATTGTGATATATTAACCCTATGTTCTTTTCTGAGATGGAATTGCTTTAGCTGCCAGTGCTGCCTTTGTGAAATCACCCTATTTTGGGATTGTATATAATATATATGTACATATAATATGTGAGAATATGTATACATGCTGCCTTTCCAAAATATGTGAACTTTTTGTGTTCATAGAGTAGTAGAGATGAGTTCAAATCAATCCTGTTTTGGATACTTATTAACTACTTTGTATGATCTTGGATATCAAATTATTCTGTGATTGTAAGCCTTAGTTTGCTCATTTGTAAAATAGGAATAATAATAATAGCACCTACCTCACAAGGTTATTGTGAAAATCAAATATATGAAAAATGCTTTGCAAATTTTAACTGGGTAGAAGTTGTTGCTTCTGTTTTAATTATTATTCTTAGGACCTAATTCAGTGTCTAGTAAATAACAAGCAGTTAATAAATGACTATGGGTTGGAGTAGACAATCAATGTACAATTAAAAAAGATATTCAATAAATGCTAATTTTCAAAAGTAAAAATCATTTTTAAATTTGAAGAAATCAGCACATCCCCAAATATTTTGCTTTCTTTATTGTTTTCATTTTTGCCACTTGTGGAAAAACCTTTCCCAAAAATAAGATGTCAGTTTTTTGTATTGTATGCAGTGTTTCTGCTTTCTTTCCTTCCTGGAATCCTGAAGTGCATAGCTATATGAAAATTTATTTGAAATCTAATAGAACATTTTTGAGATCCCTCAAAAAGACTCGTTCTTTTAAAAAAGTTATGAAGAGAAGCTTATTGTCTATAAATGCTTATCTTATTGCCAAAATTATTGGTAAATAATGATACATAAATTATTGCAGGTGTCTTGGAATTCCTGTTTTAAATAACTCTAAATTAAATGGATCATAATTTAACTCTCTCCCACACCTCATTCAAATCCTTAAAAATTAATCTAACAAAATCCAGAAAACACAAGCAATTTCAGTTATGAATAATCTAGACTGGATAAGAGCTGGGCAGTAATCCAATCTAAGTTATAGCAACATCCTGGAAATCATTATAGGATCTTTGTGAAGGTCAACTTGTGTTCAAATAAGATTTATACAAATGTATCTACTCTCTACTAATTTGCTGCTAATGTATGTCCTTGAATTTGGAGGTCAATAGGAATAATATTGGTGAAATGAATATTACAACTATAGTTTATAACCTTCTTTTAAGAAAACTATATGATTATTATGAATTGTTTTATAAGCAAAGCAGCAAGGGGATGAAAAATGTTTGCCATTTATTTAGTCATAACTATAATAAATAGTTTGATATAAAAATCTTCAATAGAATTCTTTTAATAATCTGATATGTATCCTTCTCCATCTGACTCCCATTGTGCACCTCTTTATCTCTTCTCTCTGTCTCTATGTTGATGTCTCTTTCTGACTCTGTCTCTGAATCTCTCTTCTCTTGGGTCACTGCCTTGTGGGGTGGAGAAGCTTGTGTATTGTGTCAATGAAACTGTGACCTGTGCTGTATAGGGTTATACAAGACAGATCATAGTGAAGAGTTCTGACAAAATCTGATCTATTGGAGAAGGAAATGGCAAACCACTACAATATACTCACTAGGAAAACCCCATGGGCGATCTTATAGTGATAAAAGATAGGATATCAGAAGATGAGTCCCCCAGAAGGAGTCCACTGTGCTATTGGGAAAGAGCAGAAGGCAACTATAGGTAGCTCTAGAATTGATGAAATGTCTGTTGCAACAGCAAAAAAAAGAAAAAAAAAGATTCAATTGTAAATGTGTCTATGATAAAAGGAAATTTTGATGCTTTAAAAATCACTATTGCACAGGAATCTGGAATGTAAGATCTGTGAACCAAGGTAATGCGGGATGTGGTCAAACAGGGGATGGAAAAATTAAACTTTGACATCTTAGTCCATGAACCCAAGTGGCCAGGAATGAGTGAATTTCATTCAGGTGATCACAACATACTTTACTGTGTGAAGGAATGCCTTTGAAGAAGAGTACTCCCAATAGTCATTAAAAGATTAAGAAAAACAATACTGGAATATAAGATCAAAAATAACAGAATGATTTCTATTAGATCCCAAGGCAAACCAATCAACATCAAAATAATACAAATTTGTACTCCAATGGCTGATGCTGAAGGGACCAAAGCTGATCAATTCTACAAAGATCTACAACTTATACAAATCACAACCTACCCCCCAAAAATATCACATTTATTTTAGGGGATTGGCATGCAAAAGAAGGAAATCAAAAGATAATTGGAATAACAGGAAATTTTTGCCTCAGAGTAGAAAATGAAGTGGACAAAAACTAATAGATTTTTGTTCAGATAACTTATTAGTCATAGCAAACACTTTTTTTTTTTGC
This sequence comes from Antechinus flavipes, assembly GCF_016432865.1. Lineage (NCBI taxonomy): Eukaryota > Metazoa > Chordata > Mammalia > Dasyuromorphia > Dasyuridae > Antechinus > Antechinus flavipes. Next base: position 493,037,131 of record NC_067400.1, read on the forward strand.
TACGTAAATAGCCAACACAAAAGACAACTTATGGTCAATATTTATGTCAAATTGATTATATGTTTTGCAACCAAAAATGGAACTTTTATTATAGATTTGTAATTGTGCAGATCAGGGCTCCTTAACTTTTTTCCACTAATATCCCTTTTAGCCTGAGAAATTTTTATGTGACCTTGGGCATATCAATATACAAAATAGGTATACAAATCAAGCATTTACTGATAATAAATCACAATTTTGTGAGCCCTACACTCAGTTAAAAGATCCCATATGCAGTCATGAACTACATTTTATGAAATTGGGATGTATATTGTGATTGTAGAGTGAAATGCCCAGAACCAGGACAGTTTTCATGGTATTAAAAATAATTATAGTAAAAAATATCTCTAAAAGACTTCAAAATTGTGATCAATGTGGTACTCAAGTACAACTTCAACTTCAGAAAATAAATGATCAAACGTGGCTCTAGTCTCTTGGTAGGTTATAAGTGAAATGTGATGAATGAAACATACAATTGCAGACATGACCAGTATATTGATCTGTTTTACTTGACTATGTGTTTATATTAAAAGGGAAAGCTTTTTAAAGCTTTAATGATAAGAGAGAGCAAATTAGTAGGAAATTACATAAGATTTTGTTAAAAGAAAATAATGTCAATATAACATGAAAAAAATTCAAAGAAAACCACTTTTAAAAGTAGACATAAAGGCAATCTTGTTATTCTCTTACTAAATGTTTATACATGTATGTATATACATATGTTTATATCCACATACACACATATATTATTATTATTTTGTAATGGAAACCTTTCAACTTTATTTGTGGGCTTTTAAAATTTTTTATTTATTCATTTTTTAAAAAATTTTAAAAAGAAAAGAGAAAAGAAAAACAAAACAAAACATTGTCATGTACCCAGCAGAATATTATGGAGATTCAACATATATAACAATAAAATATCAGTTCAAGAAAGGATATATAATAGTAGAAGAAATTATATTCATGAATGTCCATCTTTTCTTTACTTCCTTTGTAGATTATTCTTTTGTACTCTAACACTTTTTTTTAACTTAATTTTTTCTCCCCCTTTCATCCAACTCCCCACCCCAAGCAGGCTATAGTAAAGCAAGGCTATATTTATGTATACATATATAGATATATACATACGTGCATGTGCACACACACACACACACACACACACACACACACATCTTTCCTATCCCTGCTAACTCTTTGCTTTAATTCTGCTCCTTAACTTGCCTTGCTACTACTTAACCTCTCTCTATCCATGGATTCTTTCCTTGTCTTCTTCCTCCACCCATTGCTTTCCCCTTTGCCTATCCTTTTCCCCTTATTTCTTTATAGATTTTAGAGGGTTCTGTACCCTTTAGGGGGTTGTGTGTGTGTGTGTGTGTGTGTGTGTGTGTGTGTGTATTTTGGTGGTGTTGTTGTTGCCTATTTAACCCATTCCTGAGATGAGTAGGTTGTCATACCTATGAGCCCTCCTCCTCACTCTAATGCCTCTGTGTGTATTCTTCCTCTGCACCTCATTTGTATAACATTTTTAACTTAACTCTATCCCAGTCTTTCTTTTGAGACATTCTATTGTTGATATCAATCTTAAAAAATATGGTATACATTTCCATGTAAAAACCACAAAAAATTGATTTTTTATATTAGCTCTTACATGTTCAATTTTCTATCGAATTTGGGTATGATTGATAGAAAGTCCTGACAACCTGTAAGTTTGTGGAATGTCCATGTTTTTCTCACTAAATATTATAGATAATTTTGTTGCATATGATATTTTTGGCTACAGGTCTAGTTCTCTTGATTGCTGATACATATGATTCCAGGACCTGTGATTTTTTTATTATGGCTGCTGATAAATCTTGTATAGTTTTAATTGTAGCTCTACCATATTTGAATTGATTTTTTCTTGTTTGTTGCAAACTTTTCTCTTTGATCTGGGAGTCTTGAAATTTGGCAATAATTTTCCTATGTATTTTCCACATAGGATCTCTCTGAAGTGCTATTGGATTTTTTTCTACTTCTACTTTCCCTTCATGTTCTACCAGTCCAGGATTTCTTGCATTATAGTGTCAAAGTTCTTATTTTTTTTAGTCACAGCTTTCAAGCAGTCCAATTATTCTTTTTTTTTTTTTTAGGCAGTTTTAGGTTTATTGAAAAAAGGAAGAAAAGTCCCAATTAACCCAAATGTTGGCACCAATAACTTTTATGGGGCAGAAATTCCCCCAGTCCAGTCACTGAACCCAGTCACTGACATACTAGTTACTGAGCAATCAAATAGCATTATCATTAGTTATGTCATACCACAGGTAAAATAAGAATTTTGAATTTATTTGTGCTATCCTGTGCCTTTGTTTATTTCATCCACTCTCTTTTTTTATTTTTATTTTTTTTATTATAACTTTTTATTGACAGAGCCCATACCTGGGTAATGTTTTTACAACATTATCCCTTATACTCACTTCTGTTCTGACTTTTCCCCTCCCTCTCTTCACCCCTCCCCCAGATGGCAAGCAGTCCTATACAAATTAAATATGTCATAGTGTATCCTAGATACAATATATGTGTGCAGAACCAAATAGTTCTCTTGTTGCACAGGCAGAATTGGATTCAGAAGGTAAAAATAGCCTAGGAAGAAAAACAAAAATGCAAGCAATTTACATTCATTTCCCAGTGTTCTTTCTTTGGGTGTAGCTGCTTCTGTCCATCATTGATCAATTGAAACTGAGTTAGATTTCTTTGTCAAAGAAATCCACTTCCATCAGAATACATCCTCACACAGTATCGTTGGTGAAGTGTATAATGATCTCCTAGTTCTGCTCATTTCACTTAGCATCAGTTCATGTAAGTCTCTCCAAGCTTCTCTGTATTCATCCTGCTGGTCATTTCTTACAGAACAATAATATTCCATAACATTCATATACCACAATTTACCCAACCATTCTCCAATTGATGGGAATCCATTCAGTTTCCAGTTTCTAGCCACTACAAACAGGGCTGCCACAAACATTTTGGAACATACAGGTCCATTTCCCTTCTTTAGTATCTCTTTGGGGTATAAAGCCAATAGTAGCACTGCTGGATCAAAGGATATGCACAGTTTCATAACTTTTGGGGCATAATTCCAGATTGCTCTCCAGAATGGTTGGATTTGTTCACAACTCCACCAACAATGCATCAGTGTAACAGTTTTCCCGCATCCCCTCCAACATTCATCATTATTTTTTCCTGTCATCTTAGCCAATGACAGGTATGTAGTGGTATCTCAGACTTGTCTTAATTTCATTTCTCTGATCAATAGTGATTTGGAACGCTTTCATATGAGTGGAAATAGTTTCAATTTCATCACCTGAAATTCATATCCTTTGACCATTTATCAATTGGAGAATGGCTTGATTTCTTATAAATTTGAGTCAATTCTCTATATATTTTGGAAATGAGGCCTTTATCAGAATCTTTAACTGTGAAGATGTTTTCCCAGTTTATTGCTTCCCTTCCAATCTTGTTTGCATTAGTTTTGTTCGTACAAAGGCTTTTTAATTTGATGTAATCAAAATTTTCTTTTTTGTGATCAATAATGGTCTCTAGTTCATCTTTGGTCACAAATTTCTTCCTCCTCCACAAGTCTGAGAGATAAACTATTCTATGTTCCTCTAATTTATTTATAATCTCGTTCTTTATGTCCAAATCATGGACCCATTTTGATCTTATCTTGGTATACGGTGTTAAGTATGGTCCATGCCTAATTTCTGCCATACTAATTTCCACTTGTCCCAGCAGTTTTTATCAAATAATGAATTCTTATCCCAAAAGTTAGGATCTTTGGGTTTGTCAAACACTAGATTGCTATAGTTGACTATTCTGTCTTATGAACCTAACCTATTCCACTGATCAACTAATCTATTTCTTAGCCAATATCAAATAATTTTGGTGACTGCTGCTTTATAATATAGTTTTAGATCAGGTACAGCTAGGCCACCTTCATTTGATTTTTTTTTCATTAATTCCCTTGAGATTCTCGATCTTTTGTTCTTCCATATGAATTTTATTGTTATTTTTTCTAGATCAATAAAATATTTTCTTAAAAGTCTGATTGGTATAGCACTAAATAAATAGATTAGTTTAGGAGTATTGTCAACTTTATTATATTCGCTTGACCTATCCAAGAGCACTTAAAATTTTTCCAATTATTTAAGTTTGATTTTATTTGTATGAAAAGTTTTTTGCAATTTTGCTCATATAATTCCTGACTTTCCTGTGGTAGATAGATTCCCAAATATTTTATGCTATCCACAGTTATTTTGAATGGAATTTCTCTTTGTATCTCTTGCTCTTGGATTTTGTTGATGATATATAAAAATGCTGAGGATTTATGTGGATTTATTTTGTATCTTGCAACTTTGCTAAAGTTATGAATTATTTCTAATAACTTTTTAGTAGAATCTCTGGGGTTCTCTAGGTATATCATCATATCATCTGCAAAGAGTTATAGTTTGGTTTCCTCATTGCCTACTCTAATTCCTTTAATCTCTTTCTCGACTCTTATTGCAAAGGCTAGTGTTTCTAATACAATATTGAATAATAATGGTGATAGTGGGCAACCTTGCTTCACTCCAGATCTGACTGGGAAAGGTTCCAGTTTTTCCCCATTGCATATGATGCTTACTGACAATTTTAAATATATGTTTCTGATTATTTTAAGGAAAAGTCCATTTATTCCTATACTCTCAAGTGTTTTTATTAGGAATGGATGTTGGATTTTATCAAATGCTTTCTCTGCATCTATTGAGATGATCATATGGTTTTTGTTTATTTGGTTATTGATATAGTCAATTATGCTAATAGTTTTCCTAATATTGAACCAGCCCTGCATTCTTGGTATAAATCCTACTTGGTCATAGTGTATTATCCCGGGGATGATTTTCTGTAATCTTTTTTCATTAGGGAGATTGGTCTATAATTTTCTTTTTCTGTTTTCAACCTAGCTGGTTTGGGTATCAATACCATGTCTGTGTAATAAAAGGAGTTTGGTAGGACTCCTTCAATCCCTATATATAGCATTGGAGTTTATTGTTCTTTAACTGTTTGGTAGAATTCACATGTAAATCCATCTGGTCCTGGGGATTTTTTCTTCGGGAGTTGGTTAATAGCTTGTTCTATTTCTTTTTCTAAAATGGGACTGTTTAGGATATTTACTTCTTCCTCTGTTAATCTGGGCAAGCTATATTTTTGAAGGTATTCTTCCATTTCATTTAAGTTGTCGAATTTATTGGCATAAAGCTGGGCAAAGTAACTCCTAATTATTGCTCTAATTTCCTCTTTGTTAGTGGCAAGTTCTCCCTTTTCATTTTTAAGACTAACAATTTGATTTTCCTCTTTCCTTTTTTAAATCAGATTTACTAAGGGTTTGTCTATTTTGTCGGTGCTTTCATAGAACCAACTCTTAGTTTTATTAATTAATTCAATAGATTTTTTACTTTCAATTTTATTGATCTCTCCTTTTATTTTTAGAATTTCAACTTTAGTGTTTGACTGGGGGGTTTTAATTTGTTCCTTTTCTAGCATTTTTAGTTGCAAGCCCAATTCATTGACCTTCTCTTTCTCTATTTTATACAAATAGGCCTCTAGAGATATGAAATTTCCCCTTATTACCGCTTTGGCTGCATCCCATACATTTTGGTATGACGTCTCATTATTGTCATTTTCTTGAGTGAAGTTATTAATTATGTCTATGATTTGCTGTTTCACCCAATCATTCTTTAGTATGAGATTATTTAGTTTCCAATTATTTTTTGGTCTGTTTTCCCCTGGCTTTTTGTTGAATCATGCATCATGGTCTGAAAAGGATGCATTTACTATTTCTGCCTTACTACATTTGAGTTTGAGGTTTTTAACGTCCTAATATATGGTCAATTTTTGTATAGGTTCCATGAACTGCTGAAAAGAAAGTGTACTCCTTTCTGTCTCCATTTAGTTTTCTCCACAGATCTATCTAACTTTTCTAGTATTCTATTTACCTCTTTGATTTCTTTCTAATTTATTTTGTGGTTTGATTTATCTAATTTTGAGAATGCAAGGTTGAGATCTCCCACTATTTCTTCTTGTAGCTCTATTAATTTCTCTTTTAAGAATTTAGATGCTACACCACTTGGTGTATATATGTTTAATATTGATATTGCTTCATTATCTATGCTACCCTTTAGCAAGATATAGTGCCCTTCCTTCTCTCTTTTAATTAGATCAATTTTTGCTTTAGCTTGATCTGAGATCAGGATGGCTACCCCTACTTTTTTGACTTCACCTAAAGCGTAGTAGAGTCTGCTCCAACCTTTTATCTTTACTCTGTATGTATCTCCCTGCTTTAGGTGTGTTTCCTGTAAATAACATATTGTAGGATTCTGGCTTTTAATCCAGTCTGTTAACTGCTTCCTCTTTATGGCAGAGTTTTCCCCATTCACATTTATGGTTAAAATGGCCAATTCTGTATTACTTGCCATCTTGTTAACCCCTATTTATGCTTTTCTCCCTTCTTTACCCCTTACCCCCCCCAGTATTAAACTTGTGAGCATCACTTGCTTCTCACAGCCCTCCCTTTTTAATATCCCTCCCCCCGCCTTAGAGTTCCTCCCCCTATCTTACTCCTTTTCCTCACAGTTTTCTTATTCCCTTCTACTTAGCTTATTCCTTCCCTTTTCAATTTTCCCTTCCCACTTTTCAATGAAGTGGGAGAAGTTTCACCATAAACTGAATATGTCTAAAATTTTTCTCTTAAAGACAATTCTGATGGCAGTAAGAAACCCACTATATTCATCCTCCTCCATTCTTTCTCTCAGATATAATAGGTTTCCTTTGTCTCTTCGTGAGATGTAGTACCCTCACTTTACCCTTTTTCTGGTACAATGTCCTTTCCACCTCTAGTTTCTAGAATAAAGTATACATGTATTCTTTATACATCTTTATAACAGAAATATAGTTCCCAAGATTTCTTTTTTACCTTTTTAGGTTTCTCTTGAGTTCTATATTTGTATATCAAACTTTTTGTTAAGTTCTGGTTTTTTTCATCAAAAATAGGTGAAATTCATTTATTTCATTGAATGTCCATCTTCTTCCCTGGGGAAAAAAAATAATCATTCTGGCTGGGTAAGTTATTTTTGGTTGCATACCGAGTTCCTTAGCCTTTCAGAATATCATATTCCAGGCCCTTCAATCTTTTAATGTGGATGCTGCTAGGTCCTGGGTAATCCTTAATGTGGCTCCTCTCTATTTGAATTCAGTTTTTCTGGCCTCTTGCAGTATTTTTTCCTCTGTCTGAGGTTCTGGCATTTGGCCACTATATTTCTTGGTGTTTTGATTTTAGGATCCCTTTCAGTAGGTGATGGATGAATTCTTTCAATGTCTATTTTACCTTCTGTTTCTATGACTTCTGGGCAGTTCTCTTTGATAATTTCCTGGAAAATAGTGTCCAGGCTCTTTTTTTCATCATATTTTTCTGGGAGTCCAATAATTCTCAGATTGTCTCTCCTGGATTTATTTTCCAGGTCTGTTGTTTTCCCAAGAAAGTATTTCACATTTTTTCCCATTGTTTGATTTTTTTGGTTTTACTTGACTGATTCTTGTTGTTTCCTTGAGTCATTCAATTCTATTTTCGATTCTGATTTTCAATGAAGTATTTTCTTCACTCACTTTTTAAAATATCTTTTTCTCATTGTCCAATTGAGTTTTTAAGTGAGTTTTTTTGTTCTATGGAATTTTTTTCCCTTTCGCCAATTTTATTTTTTAGAGAGCTATTTTCTGTTTCCAGTTCACTAATTCTATTTTTCAATGATTTGATTTTTTTATCCACTCTGTCTTTAAATGAGTGGGATGACTTCTCCAGACTCTCTTGCCAAGCCTCCCCTCTCCTTTTCCCACTTTTCTTCTAGCTCTCTTGTGAGAGCCTTTTTAATTTCGTCTATGAGATTCATCTGTGCTGAGGAACAGATGATCTCCTCCTTTGGGGATTAACCTGGAGACAGTCTGTTTTTAGTCTCTTCAGGGTTTAGAGTCTGCTCTCTATCCATATAGAAGCTATCAATGGTTAAGGTCCATTTCAATTGTTTGCTCATTTTGTCAGAGAAGATTCAAAGACAAACTAGCAAAGAAAAAAAGAAAAAAAAAAAAAAAAAAAGGAATCTGCTTTCTTTTTTGGCTGGGTGGTGTTACCAAGCTTCCTCTACAGACTGCAGGGTGGGAGGAGGGAATAGCAGTGAGGCACTAGCAGGACAACGATGGCTGTGCTGCGCCTGTGCTCTGAGACTCTGAGAGCATGCTGAAACACTGTGGGGGAGAGGTGGCTAGGTCCTGAGAGATTCCAGCTGTTTGGGGTTGTATTCTTCACCACCACCCCTCAATGTTTTTAGCTTTTCTGCTTCTCTGGTTGTTTGCTGGCTTGCTGCCACGGCAAACTAGCCAATCCTGTACCAAAGCTGTCTATGCCAAGACAGCTGAGATCACACCCCACCCCACTCCAGTCTGCTCAGCTGTGAGCTGCCTGCAGAACTCTTGCTGCTGCTGCCTGCCCTCAGCCTGCACCCGATCTAAAACCATCCCTGCCCTCGAGTAAAAACAGACCTTTCCTGGTGAATTTCAAGGATGTCTTCTCTTGGTAACTATTTGTGGGTTTTTTTTTTTTTTTCAGTCAAGCATTAATTCAGAGGCTTGTCATGAAAATCCACAATTCTAATTTTCAAAGAATTATTTTAATCTTTAAGGTACTGTATCTCTTTTTTTACTTGGTTAACTTTTTCTTTTCCCTATTTTTATTATGTTGGATTTTTTTTTTTTTAATTTTTCCTCAAAGTCTCTCATTTGTTTTTTTAGTTATTTTTTTTTAATTATTCTATAATTCTGCCTGGATAAGGAACCATAAACTTGGTAAAAGGATGAAGAATCAGATACGAATGGAGTTAAGTACAATTTTGAGTGTGATGCTTCACAGCAGGAGAAATTAGGTCATTTCCCATCCCCTGACTTACTTCCCTCAATTAACCCTTTATTGGTAGAGGGAGAAGGAGGGAGAAGGAGGAGGGGGAGAGGCAGTGACACAATCAGCATCTCCTATGAAGCAACCTATGACAAGATTACAAAAGGCATTGGTTAAGGCTAAGAGAGAAGGACAGGATATATCTGATTTAAAAATAAATGCATACTCTGTGATTGAAGAGCTTGACTTTTCAGGTCAAAAAAGAAGAAGATACACTCCTTTTGATCTGGAAAAAATCAATGATTTAAAAAAGGATTGCACTCTTTATGGGGCTGCATCATTGGAGAAAATGCAGCTACAGGAATTATGATAAGATAACTGGCTAAGGAAAATGCTGTAAGGTTTGCAAAAGAATTATATGAGGACTGCACAAAGATGCTTCTTTAGAGGAGATGATAAGACACTGTGCCACAGTGGGCACAAATGCTTATTATACCCAGACTATAATGAACATGGGAAGGCAGGGTCCCTCTTGGCAAGGGACTTCTAGAGAAACTCATTGATGTTTTCAGTGTGGAGAAATAGGACATCTGAGAGCTCAGTGTAGATATAGAGATAGAGTGAGAGGACAGGGTAAGAGAATGAAACCCAAAAGCCCATGTCCAAAATGCCACAAGGGCTCCCACTGGTCCTCAAAACAAAGGAGAAGACCTAAAAACCATCTGACACTGAAAGAGCATGGCTGATAATGAGACTGTGAAAGAATTTTAAAACCAGCAGGAATCATTGGATTCTCTAACATAAGATGAGACTATTGCAGAACTTCAAAACTTGCAGGAATTATGGGATTCCTGGCACATGAACTAATGGACAATAGATTCCTTTTGCACTATTTCTGGGACTTATGGGCATGTATAATTCTGCGTGTTGATTCATGTTATTTGTTATATAACTACTAGCCCCTGTTATGTTACTATGTGCTTATGTAATTTATGTAATTATGTGTAATCCCTTCCGTATTGATGGATTTATGTTTACCTGTTTCAAGTGAGCCCCTTCAGAAACCCGCTAATCTGATATGATTTCCCATTTTCTTTGTGTTTTCATCTCCTTCCTGAGATGTCAGGGAGGGCGTGATCACCTCCTTTTATAGTGTTTTCACTCCTTTTTTTGAGCAGTATGGGAAGGCGTGATCACTTCTTTTTGGGGGGTTCTCACCTCCTTGAGAAGTCAGGGAGGTCATGACCACCTATGTTCTAAATCAAAAGAAAGCGGGAGATGTTAGGATTCTTACAAGGTGCTAAGTCAGTGTAATTGATAGAGACAATAGTTATCTAATTTAGTATGGTTCAGTATGGTTGATCTGATCCTACAAGATCCTATTTATGGGCCAGAACTTGAAACAAGGTACTAAATCACTGGAATTGATAGAAGCAATGATTCGCTCAGAGAAAAAATTTAATTTAAAGAAATTAAAGGGGTTCATTGGTCTCATATAGACCTGATAAGTTTGGGAATTTTATGCCACAAGAAAGACATTTTGTAGATAACTCCTAATGAAACATTCAGACCCAAATTTCTGGGTCTAACATATTCTGGATATAAATCCAACGTTTTCATTGATAACAATACAAGTTGTAAAGGAAATAATGTGATCATTAGATTTATTCAAATAAAAACTATCAAAAATGTGATATGGTAATAATTCTTTTGAGAATATGGTTAGGAGTAGATAATTATCATGTTCTCTAAATATGATATTCTATGATTCTTGTTCATTTCATAGTATCATAATATCATGGAATCTCAGATTTAGAAGTCAAAATATCAATAGAGGAAATCAAATTTAAAATTCTCATTTTGTATATGGGAAGGAAGACTAAGGAAAATGAACGTATCTAAAGTGAGATTTGAATCCAGATTTTCTTTAGTTCAGGTTCAGTTAGTGCCTTATCTCATGCAACATGTTTTCTTCCCAATTTTTGCAATATTATTTTTGTTCCCACATGAAGAAAAGTCCCTATACCAGGAGTTCTTAACATCTTTTGTCTCATGGATCCTTATGGCCATCTAATCAAGCATATAGACACCTCATAATAATACTTTTAATCATTTTTGAAGTACATAAGATTAAAAAGAAGTCAACTCTTATTAAAATGAAGTTATCAAAATATATGTTTTTAAAGTGCATATTTTAAGAATTTGTGCCTAAGATTTTAAGACAAGAGTTCCCAATGAATAGATGGATATTTCTTTACCTTCACTCCTCTCTAGAGAAAAAGCATCAAAGCTAACATCAGTGATCCTTCACCTGATCTGCTCAGGAATTTTACACTCAATATTACTAATCCAATCTTGTACTTCTAAATGCAGCATTGTAGATCTTTCCCGTGATGTGACTCCTAATCAGTATTATCTTGAGAATTTGGGAAAATCCTAAATGGTTCCATCTAACAAAAAATTTAGGGAATTTTAATTAATGAGTCAAACTCAGTACAATGAAATTTTTTCTCTTGTACAATCACCCTTTGTAATTTCAATGTTTGTACTACTCTTAATTTGAGGGAAAATATGGATAAAATTACTTACCAATTCTTCTATATTTATCAAAACTTATATGACTTTGGAATGTTAAATCCTAAGTATGTGATCTTTGAAGATGATAGAGAAAACTGGATGAAAATCTATTTGGTACAAGCATATAGTATGATTTCCTTGAAGTGCAATGTTTCCTGTATGTTGTTTATTTCTTAGTACAATGTCCTCTGTTCTCTTTTGTGTATTTTCAGAGATCATCTATAGTTGGGTGTTTAATGAGTTTCCCTCCTTTGTGGCAGAAGACAGCCGACGCTTCATTTCCCAGGAGACAGGCAATCTCTATATCTCTAAAGTACAAACTTCAGATGTTGGCAGTTACATATGCCTAGTGAAAAATACCGTGACAAATGCTCGAGTTCTTAGCCCTCCAACACCACTCACACTACGCAATGATGGTAAGTGACATGGCATGGACAGAAGGGGTCATCCATTTCAAATGGGAAAGATAAAAATTTATTGAGAGATCATTACACTCAAGGCTTGAACACAGAACCTATAAAATCAGAATAGCATTTACTCTTTTTCTCTCTCTTTTTTTTAAAGATTGAAATTAGGTATATTTAGTAAGAACATTCTGCTTTTAGAAAAGACATGATCCATAGATGAAGAGTTTGCACTGTGATAGCACCCTCGTTCCACCATAAAGTTACTGACAAAACGACTACGGAAATAAAAGCCCAGAAGTTATTTTCTCTGCGATTTAGTAGCTTCATATAACATACTTGTATGAATTGCTTGCATTTTATAGGTTCACTTTCTCATTACATTTTTATTTCAGCAGTCTTAGAATGGAGTTTTCAGCTTTTAATACTTCATGGTAGAGTTATAATTATTATTACTTTTTCAATAATATGAGCAGTTAGAACTTTAACTTTTTAGTGCAATTCAAGCAGAAGTGATGATCCCATAATTATAGGTTTTGCCATCTATCTTGAGTATTTCAGAGATTAAACATCTCATTTGTACATTCACAATAAAGCTTTTCATTAAAGGAGTCAAGTACCACATTAGATTTTATATATAGTATGTGGCTTGCTTTGTCATGTGACTAAAAAAAATCCATAAGTGTGAGATTTGAGAATCTTATTTGATTGGAAGGTTAAAGATATTTCAAAATTATTTTTGTTCAGTCTGCCTGTTACTGAAACTTTTAGTGCCAGGGTACACGGATGGCATTTATGTCTTAAGATGATTTTCATCTTAGTATTTAGCTTGCCAATTTATTTATTATTGAAGACATAGGGAACAACAGAATTTAAAATTCTTTCTATAATTGAATCCTTTTTTAACCTGAAACTTTTCACTGCCTAATTATTATTCATGTTTTCTTGTACTACCTATGTTTTTATAGAAACTGGAAGCATTGTGATTTCTTTAAGAAGGGGAGTTTTGGGTGTTGGAATACCCTATCTGTAGACAGGTAATCTGTCATGACATCAAACTATGGAGGTGTCTAAGTTACTAAGAGATTAAATAAAGGTAATCATAAAGGTAATAAGTGCAAGAGGCAATGTTAAAACTTGGAACTCAATTTTAAATCTATCATCTTTGCTATTATACCACACTTCCTCTATGTGTTTTTACTAATGCTCTACTCTCTTTATTTATGCTTGGTTGCCTAATGTCTTTTCAAAGCTATTATTCTATGAAATATTTCTTAGAAGGATGAATGAAGAAGAATATATTCTGACCGACTGGAAAACCCAAATGCATCCAGCTATTCCCAAAATGCATTGGTCTTTAAACTTAACCCAAATATATATATAGAATGCTTTGATACTCCTTAACATTATTTTGAATTTAATATATTATACTGGAACTATGTAAAGTTTATTTAGTTTCTTTAGGAGTTGGACAATCCATATGTGAAAAGGAGATAAAAAAAAAATCAGGAGAAAAAGAAATAATCAATTCAATCAAATAAAAAGTTGTACTTGGCACATAAACACACATAAATTTTCTAAAAGACAAAAAAATACAACATAAACCTGTTAGGATTCTTACAAGGTGCTAAGTCAGTTATGTAATTTAGCATGGTACTTAACAATTCTCTAGTTCACTGATATACTTAGTACCTATTAGAGTTCTACAAGAATCACACCTTTAAGAGAACATATATAAGCTAGGAACCTCAACCAGGATTGCATCCGGGACATTCAGAAGTCATTCCTTCTTCCACCTTTGTGCTGGCTGGAGACATTTGGAGGAAGCTAGAGGCGGAAGCTGGCAGAGGCAAAGGACTAGCGGCAGGAACCAAGGAGAGATTTAGGCCTCTAAGAAAGCTAACCAGGCTCAAGGAAGGACAAGACTTGAAAAGAGACAATAAAGGATTTGGACTTTAATCCCTGGATGCACTTGAACTGAAAGAAAGGCTGCCTTCAGAAGCCCCCCAAGAAACCTGCTCCCAGAGAATATCACATTTTAGAGAAGAAAATATTACATAAACTAGTATGGAGTTATTCAGTACTTTTTGGTCAATTTAAGATTGCATTTATCTAAGACATCTCTATTCAATAAAATATTACTGAGAGAATATTTGCTCCTAAATGAACTTACCGTGAAAAGTTAAATGGGAAAGTTTTCAAATGTTAAGTTTCACTATTACATCTGCCTCCTGAAAATATGTCTATGCCTAGACCTATTTATTACCCTGTGGTCAGCCAAAATTCCTACTGGTTTTTAAAAATGTCTCAGTGCAGATACAGTCATCATAACAGATGTTTCTGTGCAATTTATAGACCTATCTCCACAGAAACTCAAATTTAAAAAAAAAATCATTTAATCCACTATGATTATGTTTCTAAATTAAACAATCAGTTGTGGAATATAACATTCATTTTTTTTTCCTTAGGAGCCCTTTTAAAACTGACATAAAGTACATATGTAGTAAAGAATTTATAAAGACACAGCTAACAAGGTTTTAAAAGGTATAAAAGTAAGAGCAATTTCCCAATTGACAAATAATCAAAAGATACGAAACATTTTCAGATAAAGTATATAAAGCTAGTTATTAGGATATGAAACAATGCTGAATCTCTATTGATTGGGAAAATGCAAATTAAAACAATTCTGAGACACTGCCTCATTACCTATTAGATTGGCCAATAGCATAGAATAGGAAAATGACAAATGGTGGAGGCCATGGGGAAAAAGATACTAATACATTGTTGGTTGAGTTGTAAACTGATTCAGCCATTCTGTAAAGCAATTTGGAACTATGCCCAAAGTGTTATAAAATTATGCATACCTAGGAATAACACCAAAAGATCTGTATCCCAAAAGAGATTTTAAAAAAGGAAAAAGACCTATATAAATCAAAATATTTATAGGAGTCTTTTTTGGTGGCAAAGAATTGGAAATTGAAGGTATGGCCAACAATTAGGAATAGCTGAATAAATTGTGGTTTGTGACTATGATGAAGTACTGTACTGTCAGAAATGATGAGCAAGATCTTTCTCAAAAAAAAAAAAAAAAAACTTAGACAGATTTACATAATCTCATGGTAAGTAAAACATACTGGATACAAAGTAACAACAATTATTGTTGTGAATGGTTTAACTATTGTCAGCAGTACAGTGATCCAAAATAACTTTGACTCACTTATGATGAGAAATTCCATCCATATCCAGAGAAAGAACTGATGATATCTAAGTAAAGACTGAAGCATACTTAATTATTTTTCTTGAGGTTTGAAAATTTTTTTGGCCTATGTCTTCTTTCATGACATAAATATTATGGAAATGTTTCGCATCATTATATATGTATAACTTGTATCTAATTGCTTATCTTCTTTCTGAGGAGGAGGAAAATGGGGGGAGAGGAAGGAAAATTGGAACTCAGAGTTTTAAAAACAAATATAAAAAGTTGTTTTTACATATACCTTGGGGAAATTTAATTTTTAAGAAGGCTGCTATAGCAGGTAGCATTGAAGATGAGTCGTGAAATTAAAGCATAAGGCAGAAGTGATAAGAACATATGTGGGGAACAAAAATTGGAAATGAAATGTGGTATAAGAGCAAGAAATCTAACTTAACTGGACAGAGTAGTGCATGAAGAGTAGTGATGTGTAATAAGTCTGGAAAGGTAATTAATAATGATAATAATTAACATTTATATAGTGTTTGTTATATACCAGCCACTATATGCTAAGTGCTTTGACATCACTATATCATTTGAAATAGTTTGGAGGAATTTTAGAGAAGGTTTTTAAATGGCAAACAGAGAAATGTACATTTCGTACTCAGAAGGACAATAGGGAGCTAAAGTAGATTATTGTGCAGATAAGTGATATGGTCAGATCTGAGCTTAAAAATGCTTATCTTCACTCTTCTCACGTACCTCAGAAATTTATTAAGTCCTATTGAGAAAAATGCATGTTCAAGAAGCTTGAGAGTAAAGATGCAAAAGTAAAGTATTATTTAATTTAATATCTACATTCTCTTTGCATATGTAGACAAAGTTTCCAATAATAATAATAATGGTCTATATATAAAGGTTTAATGTTTGTAAAGCAACTTACAAATAATTATCTTATTTTACCCTCACAACAACCATGAGAGATAGGTGCTATTTTTATCCTCGTTTTTAAAATAATAAATCTGAGAGAGGTTAGGGGATTTACTTTGAGTTATACATTTACTTATATATCCTGGACCAAAGTTGAACTCTTGACTCCAGTCCAACTTTCTGCCCATTGCTTTACCTCACTGTTTAAGAAAAGAGTTGTGTTACAACTTTGTGTATAACATAGAGTAATCAATCCTATTGTCACCCTAGAAAAATACTTTTTCTATTTAAAGAATTAAGGATGTCGTTCGCAGAAGGACAGAGTAAGAGAGTATGACTTTACATAAGATAATGCTGATGACCAAACATATTTGAATTGCAATGAAAAGATGTTAGTGTCTAATTTTTAAAATTAAGTTAAATTTGCATATGGATTATTATGATGATGATATTCAGTTTCATTTGATATTGATGCCATACTTTCTGCATGTATTTAGCCCTACAATGAAAACAGGAAACTTTATTGTCTTCTTGTTCTTTCCTCCTCTAAGTCTTAAGATTAAGCTAAGTTATCATTCAAGAGATTCAGTGAGCTCAGTCTATGTTTCTCATCAGAGTATTATCAGGAAGAAGTATCTGAAATCTTTAGGTTTGGGGTGTTCCCAAATTTGTTTGTGTTTTCATTTCTTTTCCTAAGTTCCATTTCTTATGTTAAGAAATGAACCCTAGAGATATCTTATTCTACTTGGTGCACTAATTCATTGTTCAAGTTTTCAATTTATGGTCAATAACAGAAGAACTTGGAAGGTGTGTGACAAGAACACTCCTATCACAGTATCCAGGTATTTTTATCTATGCTAAGGAAACAGAATAATATTAAGGCTTTATGTCAAACTCTGCAGGAATGCAGAAACTTATTTGGCTTTTATTAATCTTTTATTTCTTTAGCTATATGTCTCAAAGGAAAACTTATCTGCTTGATATGAAGCAAATTAAATGAAAACATCAAGAAATCCTTGAATGGTTTCTGAATAAAGTGAATACCTCATTTGCTCAGATGTCCTTGACAATCAGTCATTCCATACAATTCAATTTCACCTCAAAGAGACTTATAAAAAATGATTTGAAATTCTATCTAAAGAGATAAGTTTAACCACCAAAACACCTACCTTGCATCATTCCATCAACTCTTTATATTTCTTAGAAGCTTGGAAGGAATGTTTAACAAATGCATATAAATAGTAAAATGAAGCTATTAAACACAATACATGTATAACATTATATTATATGTACACACACATATTCCTTATCAAGAAACCCAATTCCATTAAAAAGATAAACATTATTAAATTGTATTCTCTAAGTCTGGAAGTCAAATCTTATGGTGTATAAACTTTAGAATTGATGACTATTCAATGAGCACTACAAAAATACTATTTCCTATTTGAATATCTTGCTGTTGCTGTTTAAAAAACTCTATTGATACAATATTAGTAGATAAACACTCAGCATGGTTTTGTTATATAGCAACTGGGGCATTTCAAAGAGTTTTGATTTTTCCTTTTCCTTTCACTAATAAACTTCTTAATGATATCAGTAATCAATGATCAATGACTTGTTTTTTTTTTTTTTTTTTAAACATTGTCTTACCTTAACATCACTTCCTAACTACAGGCAACCTTTCTAAAATATGGTCAACTCCCAAATCATGAAGTCCAATGATATTTTCTTTATTTGCAACCTTTCTTCAGTATTTGGAAGAGAGGAACATTCTTTTGTTCTTTCTGCAATCTCTATCATGTCTCCCACATCTTCTTCCACCTTTCCATTCCCCATTGTTTTTATCCTCTTTCAGTCTGGGTTTCACCAATCTCCCAATCTCTGGCCTGTGACCTCCTTCTCCTAATGATCATAGTACAATTTACATAGAGGTGCAGTATTACTTAGTGGATACAGTGCTTGTCTCAGAAGAAAGACTTGTGTTTAAGAATCTAATCTCTGACATTTTATGACTGTGGAATTAGGGAAAATCAATTGATAAGACTTTCTCAGTCCAATGTCCTTTTCATTGCCCTCCTTATGATTTAAATGCCACAATTAGGTACAAAAATAGATTCAACAGTTGTGTATAATGCAGCTCCATTTGAATAGACATTTTGGAGAAAATTGAGAAAATATTTCTCAATTCACCAGGAAAAAAAGAGAATCGGTCAGGCTAACTGGGAAATGTGCAAAGAGTATCCCATATAAATGAGATTGGAATTGTGCTGAGCTGTTATTGATCCTGGAGACTAGCAGAGTTCATCCACAGAGAGTGTGTGCAGGTGCATGTTACTCAAGGTGTTAATTATCTGTCAAAAGATTTGTCTAGTGAATACTTAGCCTATTTTTAAAGATTAGCATAATCATAAAAGATCTGCTGAAAATACAACATGCACTATATTGTCTCTAAAAAAAGTAAGTTTCATTTTTTAAAGTGTGTTGTTTTAAAAAATTTGGAGCATGGATTGCATTAACAAACTTCAGGAATTTTTTTCCTTACTCACCCACAAAATCACATTTGATTTAAAAAATAAACTAAATGTATCACAATGGAATTTACTGCTGCTGTCATAATCCAAAACTGGCGCTTTTTGACTTAAAAATAATGCCAGCACTGAAAGAGTGCTCTAGTCCTTTTCTTTTACTACAATAAAAGTTTATGAAAAATCTATATATGATATAATAGGAAAAAGATGGACAACTTGTAGTGAAACAGTTGTCCAGAGAACTAAGAGATTATCTAATTTGCCCAGGGTCACACTGTTGCTGTTAAAAACAAGGCATGATTCTAGGCCTTCCCTGAATCTGAGGCAAATCAGAAATTCACCTCCTTCTTTCTTATATACAAAATATGGGTAATTATCATACAGTAATCTTCTCAAGACTGATGTGAGGGAAAGATAAAATTATGTATACAAAGTACATTGTGATTCTAATCTGCAATAAATTGTGATTTTGTATGCATAAATTTACATACTCTATGGTTATTCACAGTTCTTTGTACAAAATAGGCACTTAAAATGCTTATTGATTGGTAAGAATAAAGGGGAAAATAATTTATTAAGCACTTGCTATTTGCTTATTGCTGTGCTAAGTATGGAGAATCAAATATAAAAGAGATATTGTCCATGTTTTCAAAGTGTTCATTTTCGAAATGGGCCAAACAATACACAAAAATGAATGCAATGGCAAGACCTACAAATCTTTAAGGTACATTGACAGGACAAGGAGCACTATCCTAGTGTCTGGATAATATAGTAGTAGGACAGAAGGAAAGATATGGTAGAAGACAGTATAGGAACAGGACAGATAGTGATACCTGGTCATCTTCCATCTTACTAGAAAAATGATAGTAATTACTTCTTAATCATCCAAGACATGTGAGCAGCCACATTAATCTGAAAATGAAGCAGGACAGACCCTAGTGGGCAAAGAAGTGAATGGGTCCAAGAGTGGAAGTGGAATGGGAGACACTGATTTCTCTTTCACAAGAATAGGAATAAGAGGGATTGTCACAATCCAATTGGAGAGGAAGAAGAAAATTGGTGAGAAAATTGGAAGAAAGGGCACTCTGTAACACCCTCTCCACCGATTCCTCTGTTTCCTAATGAAATCTGGAAGAGGAACAGATATGTGATTCATCATTCATCATTTTTGTTTCAATATACATTATAGTTGGATTGCTTTCTTATTCATTGCTAAGATGAGCCAGGCTTAGGAGGATGGAAGGTTGGTGTGTAGGGGGAAGAGATATAAGAATAAATAAAATAGTTTTTGAAGAAGATCATTTTGAGTTATAAGAAAGTACTTAAATTAATATGTTATGATCTTAAAAACAACAGCAGCAACAACAGCAACCACATAGAGTACCTGAAGGCCAAAGGAAAAGGATGGAAAGTAAGATATCAATGCAAAATTGTCAGCATATACAATAAATAAATCCCTTTATGATATAATTTTCCATTATTTTGTCCAGAGCTCAAGACAGGAAAAACAAGGAAACATTCTTTTTCCTTCTCCTCTACTTCTCTATACTCCATGTTCTTAGGACCCTCACTTGAGTTGATTCTATTAATATTATGGTTTAACTATCCTTTAAATAGGATTTTGTAGTTTGGCTTAGTAATTCACACCTCCAGTCCAAGACCCCCATCTCCTCTCACACACATACTGCATTTTTTTACATTGAAAATTATATTCTCAAACCCTTAATTTACAAATAGAACTGAAGAATTTTCTTTGCCCTCCACAATCCATCCCCTATACAATCATTTTCCCCATTAATATGAATCTTATACCTCTTCCCTTCATCCAGTTTCCTCTAAATTAAAAATTCTTCATGACCCCTGGATTTCTAGGGTGAATGATAACTTTACATTAGTTTTTTAGGCCCTTTACAATCTGATTTCAACTCTCTTTCCTTTATTTTATATTGCTCCCCTCTGCAAGTTTCCTATGCCAGAAAACTTTTCTAAGAGTTGAACATTCCATTCACCAGATTCTGTTTGATCATTTCTTTTCTTGGAATGTTTAGAATGAATTTGCTCCTAATCTTCCAGAATTCTTATCTTCCTTTAGATTGAACTCAAGTGTTATCTCTTTCAGAAAGTCTTCCTCAAATGTTAGAACATGATTGCCCACCAGTGTTAGGGTTTTCTCCCTCCTCAAAATGTTGTAGTTTATATTTCTACATGTTGCATTTTCCTAAAAAAGAAAAAGAAAACTTCTAAACTTCTTAAAGATACAAGTAATTCCATTTTTTATCTTTATCTCTTTATTCTATAATTTTCACATAGAAAGCACTCTGCTTAAGTTAAACACAATCGTTTCATAAAATTATGATAGCCTATGTCAACTTTCTTTGTAAGCATGCCTGCGGAGAATTCTACATGTTTATCAAGTTGTAGGTAATAGATTTGCAGTTTCATATGCAATCATCTTTTTATTGTACTATGTTATAGAAATGCTCATTTTATACATAAATTAAAAATAAAATATATGTGAAAAAAATAATAAGAGCTCAGCTTTAGGAAAAGTTCTGACCTAAAAGAAAAATACAATATAAAATATTCACACATATATGCACACCAATTTATTCCTGCCAAAAGCATTTATTTGAACTTATATAGTCACAGACTAAGAATTGCAATTTTTAAAATAAAATGTTTTGCGTCATGTATGCCATTCTGTATGTGTGAGATACCAGATGGTTAAAACGAACTTTTCTTTTAGCTTCCAATAACTGTATGTAGTATGATCAGTGAAAAAGAATTAGAGCTGAAACTTAGGTCTCAAAAACCTCGCAGAGAATAGTACCCAAAATATTGCTCCCTATAAAATATACCTGTGGAGTTACATGTTAAAAATTTGACATTACCATTTTGTTCTCTTTGTCTATTTGTATGATTGTGGTATTTGTGGATTGTGGATTTGTAATTGGAAATAAAAACAAATGGATTTTTTGAGTTAGATATTTACTGTTGGCTCATGAAAATTGTCTTGTGAACAAGGATTAGAATGTCTTCATTTTCTGATGCATCCATGGAAATTTAAAGATGGATTGTAGCCATATGGTCTCCCAAGGGCAAGGAGATTTTCCCTTTGCAAATAGCATGCCTTTTGAAGTACATGTTCCCAAATCCCATTAAAATCAGTGTGAATTTATCATGTAAAAATGTTAGTGAAATCCTTATAAAGGGGAGATTGCTTTAGTGTGTTTACAATCGTGAATGTTAGTGCCAACTATATGAATGTCAAACTCTATAAGGAAATGGAAGTGAGAAGGTGCAGAGTTAAGTGCCAAAATTAATTAATTGACAATTTGTGGAAACAATCTGTTCTTCACATTTCCCTCCATGCTTCATAAGCCTTCTCATCCTGGAAGTTCACTCAACTCCTAGACTTCTCAGACTGGAAGTTTACTCCTCAATCCCCAACCCCTTCTTCTGAATGGCTAGTTCTTCTCAAAACATCTATTTTAAGAAAAGCACTTAAGGAAAGGCCAGCAATGTTTTACTTTCTAGTTTCACTCTTGATTTTCTGAACTTTTTCTACCATGCTCTGTAATAACTTCTTCCCTTGTCACCAATTTTTAGTTTCATGTGTTGTCTTTCTTTATTAGAATATAAACCACTTGAGGTCAGATATTGTCTTTCTTTCTATTTGTACTTATAATCCTAATGCTTGTCATAAAATAAGCAATTAATATTTGTTTTCAAAGTCACAGAACTGAGTACATAAATTGGCAGAAAATTTTCTTTAACTTGAAGTATCTTCGGCTTCTTTGTGACTATCATTTTTTTTTTTTTTTGCCTTTTTTTCCTGTCTACTTGATTTGTGATGAGCTATTGGATACCTATATACAAGAAGAGGAGAACAATAATCTCTATAGAATGATTTTTTTAAAAATAGTAATAACACACTTCATTCCTAAAGCCTTCCATTTTTCCTTTGTAAATTAATGAAATAAGACAAATGTGAATCTTTCTATATATTGTATCAAAATGCTAACTCCTAGTTGAATCATAGCTGAGGAGACCATATGTGAAACTTTATTTAGGGTGTTAATTTCCCACAGAGCTATTTACGAACTTTTAAAAAGGTAATTATTGAATTTAACATTAACAATTCCTTTGGTACTATTATATTTCCATTTTGACTCTATCTCCTTTGGAACCATTATAGCAGTCTTTAAGCCTATCAATCATTGAGTGACCAGTCATAACAGCTTCTAAGGGAAGTCTCCAGGGGTTGTCAAAATGAAAACTCTGGTCCATTCAACATTCAATCTACATATTCAAGACAGCCCCTAAAGAACTCTAATGTGAGCTAAATTTATTTATCTCAGGTGACATTATTTAAAAATTATTTCTCATGTTAATGAAGGGAGGAGGGAATTGACCAAAACAAAGGATTTATCAGTGTGAATCAAAATAATCCCAGAACAAAAATAAATAAATCATCTTCCATGAATTTTTGAAGGAAGGCATAAATTGTATTTTATGGATTTGTAGCTATAAATTAACTCAAATCATAATTTCCAGATTATTCTTATTCCATTTTATAATTATAATTAAATTTCTATTTACGCAGGTTGAAATGATTTTATTCTTTTCAACCCTTCTATTTATACCTTGGGTCCCCATTGAAAGTCAGTATTTTTCTCTTGTCTCACCTAATGAATCAGTTGTATCAACAGTGCCTGTGTCCTTGGATTACAAGTTTCTTAAAAGCAGTTCTCTTCTCTCTTGTATTATCTCTAGGGATTTGTACAGGGTTTTACATATAGGATATTAGCTTACTTTTAGAAAATCTCTTTTTCTGTGTTGCCAACACAAATGGAATAAAAATTCAGATTTCTGTGCAAATGTCATCCATGGTGTATATTATTTTTTTCTTGTTTTTGGATCACAATCATTAAATCAGAACAACAACAACAACAACAACAACAACAACAACAACAACAACAAAATACTACACTCCAGTAGTACATAAAAAGCAATCATAGCACAGCATGTAGAAGAAGTACCTTGGCACATTTTTCCTTGATATCCAGAAGTAAAGGAAAATGCTTGACCTGAGTTTCAGAATAAATAATGAACATAAAACAAATCTCTTTTAAATGATAGACTTTCTCTAATTTTCAACTTTTTATATATAATATAAATATATAACTCAAAACAATAAATATATTTAAAGACAATATAAGTCACTTATTTCAACTTTTTATTTGTATAATGACAAAGCAATAGGAAACAATGATTGTCAGCTATGGTTAACAATCATTTGATGTTAATCCAGGCTTGTGAAATTAATATCTCTTCATGACCCTTTAGAAAACTGAAAAATAGATAGAATTAAGATGCTTGTCCAAATAATTAAAGCATCATTAAGAAATTAAGAATTGGATTATTGAATATAAGAAATTAAAGAGAAATAAGTGTAATGAATTTATATGCTTAACTTATGTTTTCTTTTAAATTTCCAATGTCCTTATGTAATCACATCCCAATGTGCTGAATGATTTCACATTCAGTGATGTACTAATTATCTAGAGATCATAGAAAGATAGCATGAGACTCCCTGCAAGACTAAATATGTCAGGACTAAATGTGGCAGCATGCCTTATGTAGAGGATGGCATTTTTAGGCAGCATGTGTGCAATCTATTCAGTCTCTTTTCTTTCTCTTTTTGGCCTTTGCTTCCCTTACCAGCTGCATCTAAATAATGTATGGCATTAGATGGCATAAGAATTGCATGGATATATTTAAATGTAGAGTTAAGACAGTAAGTAAAATAATTTCAAATAATATTTTATTGAAATTTAAGTGCTATTTAACAGGAAATCCTGATGTAATCAAAGTATATTTTCAGTAAATAAAAACAGATTCCTAGATAACATTGGTGTATACCAGTGTGCAAGCTGCACTCCTGTCAAAGAAAAGCTTCATGTTTATCCTAACTCAAAAAGAAAAAAAAAAGTCTTCATTAAACTAATTATATTTATTTCTTTGAGTTTGTTAATATTGCTTTGAGTTCTGACTCTTTCAGTGTAAGACTACAACTGTTTCTTCACTTTCAAGACTTAGAAATTTGTTTAACATCAGCACTGAAAAGCTGAGTGATCTAATTAGGTTACATAGCCAGTAGGTATCAAGGCATAATCTGAACAAAGGTTTTCCTGTCTCTCTGTTCATCATGTCATGTTTCCTTTCATGCAAGAATTTATTATTATTATTGCTTATTATAAGACTATACTCAATAAATCCAATCAATAAACAAGTATTTATTAAGTGCTGGCTCAGAAAAGTTGCCTTGTGAAGAAGGATTAGAATGTCTTCATTTCCTGATGCATCCATGGAGATTTAAAGATGGATTCTAGACATATGGCCTCTCTTGCCAGATGCTGTATTAGACAATGGGAACCCAGTGGGGAAGAATGACATAATCTTTGCCTCAAGAAATTTAAAGTCTATCATGGGAATAAAAAATGTTCAAATGATACATACATATGTGTGTGGACATACATACATACATAGATTCATGCACACACATACACATAGTGAATATGAGATAATTTTTCAAGGTAGGATACCTGCAATTGCCCTTGATGTACTAAATTCAGAAGGAAAATGGGGATTCAACGAGGAATGAGGATATTCCAAGCATCAATGACAGCCAGTGCAAGTACAGCATTAAGTAAGAGCAGCAAGGTCAGTTTCCCTGACCAGTAGAAGGCAGGAAGGGAAATAATGTATAATGAAACTAGCAAGTATTTGAGGCCAAGATGAGAGAGTTTTTAAAAGCCAGTGTTTAAATCTGACCCTAAAGCCAAAAGAGAGGCATTTGTATTTAGTGAGTAGGAGATTGATAAAACCTAAGTTCTTTGAAAAGTCATTTTATCAGTTGTATGAAGAATGGCTCAGAGTGAGAAGACATGAAATAATAGAACACTTGTGAGGTTATTTCAGTATTGACTTGAGAAGTGATGAGAATCTGGGTGCCTTTTAAGTAGATAGAAAAATATAGAAGATGTTGCAAAACATTAACTCCATGAGTCTGTAAGTAAAATAATATATTTATTGAAGTTTCATTTTTTAAAATTTACTATTTTGATCTAGAAAAGATCTTAGAGTTCATTCGGTCTTTAATAGATGGGTAAAAAAAACCATACAGATAATAAGAGGCAAATCCAGAATGTGATTGAAGGAATTTTGATTCCAAATCTTATCTTTCTATTATACTTTGTCTTACCTTGAATTAATTCATTAATTCAATAAGCATTTTTTAAGCAGTTACTTAATATTAACTTATTTGAATTATTAATTTATATATTATATATGTAAATATTTTTCTATATTCAAGGAGTACAAAGACAAAAG
Organism: Antechinus flavipes; assembly: GCF_016432865.1. NCBI lineage: Eukaryota > Metazoa > Chordata > Mammalia > Dasyuromorphia > Dasyuridae > Antechinus > Antechinus flavipes. Next base: position 493,063,150 of record NC_067400.1, read on the forward strand.
TCCCTGTTCTTGAGAATTTATATCCTATCGCATTTATAGAATTGTTAAGCTAGTTCTACAATATTATCTATAGTCATAATTGTGGCTATAGATGTCTCTCCTCTCCATATTATATCTTTCCATTATTATATCCACATACTCTTTTACCCACTTCTAACCTTACCTTTTTCCTAGGTACTTTGTCCTAAAAAAGTTATCCCAAGCATTGGACAGTTACAAAATAAAATAAAATTTAAAAAAAAGTTATCTAATTGGCTAAATACAACCATTTCTAAACCCATTATGGTGAAAGTGTAGAATAGCTTGTGTTAAAATTTTCCCCACTATTGCCTTACTAGCCAACAAATGACTGCTAAATTTAATAGTGAAGAACTTCGAAAGCCTGACAGATGCAACAACTTCTTTCCACTTTGGGTATAAAAATAAAACATTTTCTTTTAAGTTGTGTGAAAATCAATGTTGGAACTTTAATTCTGTGCAAAATTTTTGTTTAGATTTTTTTTTGGTAATGCCATAATTATAAAATGGCTTTGCTAGAAATTAAGATAAGTTATCACCAGCAATTTATATGAAAATAAAACCAAAAATGTGATGTTAATTTCAGTTGAAGAAATAAAACACTGGAATGGTTTATTCCTATGGTTGAATTAGTCTAGGCAACAAAAGGAATGGAATGGTTTCAATGCTTCCTCAAAAGCAATAGAATGATATCTCATTCCATTTCAGACTCTGATTACATAAAAATTAGGGCCTGCCACCAAGCCACTATTGGCAGCCATAGAATCACAGAACCTCAGTGTTACAAAAGACCTAAGAGGTCATTTAATTTTATCCATACCTGGAAACAAAAGAAGAGTTCTTCTACAATATCTTCAACTGGTGAACTTTTTCAGGATGAGCACAAATCCTTACAGAAGGCTAATTTAGAGTAGTTCTAATTCTTGAGAAATACATGCTGATATAAAGTATCTTTTAGATAAAGCTACCACTCTATGACTTTTTGTTAATTGTCCCTAGTTCTGTTCATTGGGACTAAGCAAACAAGTCCTTCTGCCATGTGGCAGTCCACTTTCCTTCAATGTATTCATTCATTTTTCAGTCATGCTCTTTGTGACTCCAATGAGGTTTTCTTGATAGAGATACTATAATAGTTTGCCATTTTCTTCTCCAGTTTATTTTATAAATGAGAAAACTGAAGCCCAAAGTGACTTGTTCAGAGTCACACAACTTGTAAGTATCTGAGGCTAAATTTAAACTCAGGAAGATGAACTTTTCTTACATTAGGCCTGGTACTCTATCCACTGTGCTACCTAGCCAGCCCCTTTGTTCAATAAATCAGTCAATTAACATGCACTTTTTAAAAAATCTTATTATTTTTTATTTTCAAAAGATATGTACGTATAATTTATTTCCCCCATTCCTCCCACCCCTTCCCCAAGATGGCAAGTAATCCAATATATTTAACAGACACTTTTAAAATATATATATTTTATTTTCAACTCATAGAACAAAATAAGCATTTCCATGGCACAGTACAATTTTTTTAAAAAGATGATAATGCATTAAATTATAAATCTATCATGTAAAATTTGCTATTCCCCCCAAATATAACAAATAAAGTTATCATGTAAATTTCTTTATTTTTCCTTTTTTTGTCCCCATTTCTCCCAGTCCTAGAGACAGCCATCATTAGATGCAAATAGATGTATATGCAAAAGTTTTGTATATACACTTCCATTTGCCAGTTCTTTTTTTGGATGCAGATAATTTCTTTGTACATATGACTTATATGCTTAATTTGTGTATTTTTCATAGTCAAAATGATTTAGTTGCTTAAAGCCATTCTTAAAATAATATTGCTATTTTTGTATATGATATCTTGGTTTTGCTCACTTTGTTATTCATTTCATGCAAGAATTTGCATGTCTTTCTAAGATCATTGAGCTTATCATTTCTTATAGCATAATAACATTCCTTCATAACCGTACACCACAACTTGTTCAACCATTCCTCAAATGATGGGGATCATAGCAATTTCAAGTTCTTTGGTATTCCAAAGAGAGAACATCCCATTCACATTCAAAACTATAATTACTACTTGGAGATTTCCTTCCACCTTATTTTTACTCCCATTTTCTTTATCAGTCTCTTTGTACCATATCCCTGTTACCCTATCACCTTTCTCTCACCCTCTCAAATCCTAATCCATTAAAATACTTTAAATGTCCCTCTCCCATCCTGTCTTGTACTTCTCTCATTTATCTACATGTTCAGAAGAATTTTACATACTTCCAGATATGGACAATGTTTCCATTTCAACCCAAATGAGAGAAAACAAGCTACTGTCCAAACATGTGTTTGTCTTTCCTTCTTGAAGAGAACCATGAAATAGAGGAGATAATGTCATGACATGCACATGAATTGGATTTGAAGGAGGGCTGGGCAAGAACCTGCCTCCCTTTCCTTTCCAGAGCATCTGGGTCCAGTGGCAAGATATAGATCAAGATGAGTGAAGATGGCCCAGGATATAATAGGAGATCTTAGCCTTTTCAAGTGAAGGCCTTTAACAGTTCTCAGTTTGAGAATAAGCAAGGAATTAAGTATTAAACCTAAGCATTAAACACCAAGTGGAAAAAGTACCAAAACAACTGTTGCCCTCAAGGAGCTTACATTTTAGTAGGGGAAACAACACATACACAAATAAATACACACAATATTAAAAATGATAATAATAGCTATATTTAAATAGTTCTTTAAGATTCACAAAATGATATAAAAATATCACAAATTAAATATGACATAAATATTATATGATATAACATTTTTACAATAACAAATAAATGGAAAATCATTTTAGAATGGAATGTTTTTGTAGCTAAGGGGACCAGAAAGAAAACACTTTCTCTTGAGTTAGCTCTTGAGCTCAATCTTGAAGGTACCCGGGAAATCTAAGAAGTGGTAAATAGGAGGAAGAACATTCTAGACCTATGAGATAGCTAGTACAAAAGTATAAAAAGAGAAAGGAGCAATTTGTATACGAACCAGTAAATCTCAAAGGGAATGATAAGATATAGAGGCAATTGAAATTAATCTTTCTTGGTAAGCAAAATAGTCTTTGAGCAAAAAGCTCTGTAAAAGAATATAACTTTTATGAAACAGTAGGTAAAAACTTCTGAATTTACCACCTATTCTGAACCTTGAAGAATAATCATTAACAGTTTTCACACTAATTACTATTATTCATATATATATATATATACACATATTTTATATGCATATATACACATATTTTTATATGTATATATACATTTGTGTGAATATTTTATTTTATTTACATATGCACATATTTTTAAAAAATTATTTAATGCATTATCACATTTTACCATAATGACTATAAGATAGGAGATTATATGTATCATGAATCCCATTATATAGACACAGAAATTGATAATCAGAGAATTTAAGGAAATGGCCCATTTTCACACAACTAATGTGTCACAGGCACGATCTGATTCTAGAACCAATTATTCTGCTCTACCACGCAGTCTATACAATGTTGTAAATATGCTCTTAGTATTTAGGAAGTGACTGTATTCAAAGGAGGGTTACCAGGATGAATTCTTTCAGATTATACCATATAAATTTCTGTTGAAGGAATTAGATTGTTTAGTCTAAAGAATAAAAGTCTTAGAGTCTTGATAGTTACTCTTAATTATATGCGCATAGAAGCATTTGTGGTCATTCCATATCACATGAAAGAATCATTAAACTTATTCTGCTTGACCTTAGATTGCAGAAATATGACAAATAAATAGGAATTGTAAAGAGGCAGAAAAGATTTTCTTATATAAAGAAAATCCAGGTGACAGCTAGATGATACAGTGAATAAGAGCACTGGGCTTTAGAATCAGGAAGATTCACCTTTATGAGTCCAAATCTAACCTTGGGCAAATGAATTAATCTTGTTTGCCTCAGTTCCTCATCTATAAAATGAGCTTGAGAGAAATAAAAAACTACTCCAGTATCTTTGCAAGAAAACTTCAAAATAGGGTCACAAAAAGTCAGATGTGACTGAAATGATAACATCACAAAAGAAAATTTTTTCTAGAAAACAGAGCTTACGGATAGATCTATTGTCCCCATATCACCCAAATTCACTAGATTTTGCCTAACACTAGATTGCCTAAGTCAAAAGCTAAATTACCATTTGTCAGGAATATTGTAGAAGGAATTACTTGTTTGGTTATGGATTGAATCACAGCAACTCTTAAATTCCTTTCCAACACTGATATTCTATGATTCTATAATTACATAATTGTTCTGTGAGTGAGTCACTGTTCTCACTCAATTCATCATTCCCCTCATTGCTGTTTAAAACAACAACAACAACAACAACTAAACCATGCACTTACAAAATAAAGTCTTTAGGCTTCAAGAAAAAGTTGTGACATTAATTTTATTTTTAAAGACCATTCTTTATTTCCCAGGTGTGATGGGAGAATATGAGCCGAAAATTGAGGTCCATTTTCCTTTCATGGTTACAGCTGCTAAGGGAATGACAGTCAAGATGGAATGTTTTGCGCTTGGCAAGTGAGTACATATTCTTTGATAATTAGACAAAATTGTTTATTAAAATGTGACATGTAATTTTTGGTTCAGTTCTTTTTCTGGGTTTCATTTTCCCAGAACATCATAGATATATACCATTTTTTTATAAGACTGGCAAGTGGAAATTGACTTAGTAACCAAATATAAATGCCTTGTTTAGTGATTGCTAGGGACAGTAGTATATATGGTTCTGGCATGTGCTATTTTCAACATAAGAAGAGAACTTTCCCCAACAAATGAGGTGTCACATATATTTACCTACTTTTCATATGATCATATTAATTTTATTTGCAAGTATTTGATACTTGTGAATACTTGTCCTAGAGTTTCCTTTAGTTTTTGCATAAATCTTCTAATTAGAAGTCAATTTAAGATGATGATGTCACTAACCAGTTTCTGGATAATGTGCAGATCCTGAAAAGAAATGATGAGACACTGTATGAAAAATCATAAGGACCTAATTGTGATAATAGTTATCACTGAGTTCTTGATTACTTCCATAGCTTCTGAAATAATGATAAAATGACAGTACCAGCTGTTTCCATACTTAATCATTCCAAAAATCAGCAAAATGATTTATAGCAGACCCAATAGCCCTCCAACATTTCAAATTCATATTTGTAATAGTTTGTTTTCTGCAAAAGTACAGAAACTTATCTGATGTTTGTTTACAATACCTATGCTGGAAGTTGGAGGAGGATTTGGAATTTTGATTAACTTTGATTAGAACATGATTATTTATTTTCAACATCATGTCTCTGAGGGCAGTGAGACTTCAAGGTCCTTTCTAGACCATATAATTATAATTTGCTTGAATTGTATCATTGCACATCAGTCTTCCTAATCATTTTACTTCAGTAGTTGATGAACTACCAAAACATTTGTTTAGGAATTAAATGAGCTACACAAAAACACAAATGATTATTGAAGTTATTATAACACATGGCTGAGAAGTAGCACAGCAAATATTTAAGAGTAAGAACAATAAAATAAGTGTTGATATAATGAGCCTAATGAAGCTTCCTCCTAAGGTGAAAACTCTAATTTTAATTCAACATTAATCAAAAGTGTAACTACTTTGAGGAAAAAAATAAGTAGTCTTATATTTAATCTGAGTATATGAGTACTACACAATCCTTCTATGCAAAGAATTTTTTAAAGTAATATAATGTAGAATAGCACATTGAAAGAATTTAATCAAGAAATTTTTTTCTTGTTATAAATATGAATAGTCAAGAAAAACAAATTTTGGCATTGATCATATCCAAAAGTGTGTTTTATTCTCTAAAACCATCCCATTTATCATTTCTTGGAATACAACAATTTCATATTATTTCTATATATCATTATTTGTTCAGTTGTTCCCCCAAATAATGGGTATCTTCTTAATTTCCAGTTTTTTGACACTACAAAAGATAGCAGCTATAAACAAAGACATATATATATGTGTGTGTGTGTGTGTACATATAAACATGCATGCATACATATATCTTAACATGTATACAATTTAAAATGTCCATTAATTTCAGTACCATGTAACAGGCTTAACATTCAAGGGTGCCTGAATCATAGTTTAACTTAAACAACCTGGATTCATTTGGCTTAATACCAAAAGTTTTATTACAATCCCATGTTAAATAATTCCTAAACAATAACATTTATACTAAAACTATATATATATGTACTAAAACTATATAAGGGATAAATTGAGAACAAATTAGAAATATATTTATATAGCAAAAATAATATGTTTCCCAAGGCAGACTTACTTAATAACTTAGAACCACTTGTTTTGGAAAGTAATGAATATATTTAGTGAATTTACTCTTAAAGTTATCTTCATCCCTTAAACCAACATCCAAATCATCTATCTTCTTTTGTCAATATTCTTATTTTATTTTAACTCTTCTATTCCTCCTGTGTTCAAAATGGAGAAAGGTGAGGAAAATAGAAGGGGCGAGATTGCTATCAAAGAGAAAACCTTAGCAGATAAATACTTCAGTTTGATTTCTGTGTAACATCATGATACCCATAAATATACACATGTGTGTTATGTATTTAATGTGACTAGAAACCTTCTTTCAATAAAAACTGTAAGCTCCTTGAGGACAGGTACTATTTTATTTTTGTCTTTATAAATCCAGCACTTATCTCATAGTAAGAGCTAAATAATTTTTCATTGGATTAAATTGAACCATATTCTTCAGACATGTCTTAATACTCATTAATATTAAATTATGCCCACAAAACCCAGAAGTTTAAGTAAAGCAACATGACTAGGGGCAAATTACCTCTATAGTAAAAATAGTTTTATAAGATGTGTTCCTGAGAAGCCATAAGATTTATAAATAAAGGTAAATATCTGTCTTTAAACACAAAATAAAGGAAGCTTGTACTTTGGTGAGAGTTCTTTGAATATGCTAATACATCTTGGGCAAACAATTTTATTTTCTCAGTGACCCCAAGGAACCATTTAGATATTTTTAAAATAGCAAAACCATTAGGATAGATAGGTTTTTCATCTGGAGTTCTATATGCTATTCAATTCACAGATTCAGAGCAAAGAAAAAAATCTCATGTGAAGCCTTATTCTCCAAGTAATCAAAAGTCCTATAAAATTTCTTGCCTACTAAAGAAAAATGGAAAATTTCACCTCAATGGTAGAATAACAGAAGATGAAATAAAGACATAAATCATAGGATCATAGAATTTCTAAGTTGGAAAGGACAGCAGAGCAAGAGAACTATAGATTAATTTCACAGTCCAACTTAATTTCAATATAGAATAACTCTGCAGTATAAGCAACAAGTTGCCACGTAGCCTCTACTTAAGGACCTCAGTGAGAAGGAACTTACCGCTTACTAAGGTATTTCATTGTTTTTAGTTTGTTTTTTATTTAAACAATTATTTAAAAGCTTTTCTTTATATCAAGTCTAGAATTGTGGCTTTGCAATTTATAGGTCTCTATTTCCCTCTAGATTAGGGGGTTAGTAAACTACAGAATGTGAGCCAAATCTGGGTTGCCACTTGTTTCAGTAAGACTTTAGAACTCAGAGCACCTATAAAACTATGTTGCTGGTCAGTTTGTTAACCTCTGCTTTGAAGTTGTTCAGCCATTCATTTATATTACTCCATGGACTATAAGATGGCAGCTCCTCTATCCTCTACTACCACTTGAAGTCTGTCCAACTTCATGTTTACTGCTTCCCTGACATTAGCCATCTCATTCTCTGCTGTCCCATTTTCCGTCAATCTTTCCCAATATCAGGGTATTTTTCCAATGAGTTTAATCTTTTCATTATGTGGTAAAAGTAATTAAGTTTCAAATTCAGTGTTTGACTTTCCATTGAATAGCTATTTTAAGATCTCCTTGCTATCCAAGAGCCTCTTAAAAGTCTCCAGCACAATAATTCAAAAGTGGGACTCCCCTTTCCTTATGGTTCAATTTTTAAAGCCATACATTACTACTAAAAATACCATAGCTTTGACTATCTAGACCTTTGTTGGCAAGGTGATATCTCTGTTTAAAGTATCCCATCCAGATTTGTCAAAGCTTTCCTTGATCACAGAAAGTGTCTTTCAATTTCATGAGTATAATCACAGCCTGAAGTAATCTTTGAGCCCAAGAATATAAATCTAAATATATTATATTAGATTTATATAAATATAAAAATATAAAAAATAAATATAATATAATATAATCACATATATATAAAGTATAAATATAAAATACATTATATTAGATTTATATAAGTATAAATCTAATATAAATAAAACAGAATGTAGTTTCATCAATCAATATACAATTTGTATTGTATATTGATTGCATTGTATATTGTATATTTATATTTATATATAAGTCTAACACTATTTCCATTTCTTCTACCTCTATTTGCCAGGAAATGAAGGGACTGGTCAGGATCTTTGAATTTGTTTTGTTGTTGTTGTTGTTGTTGTTGTTGTTGTTGTTGTTGTTGTTGTTGTTAAACTTCAAGCCAGCTTTTATAATCATCTTTTTCACTCTCAAGCAACTTAAATTCCTCTTTACCTCTACTGTAGAGGTTCAAAAAGAGCCTCCTTTTACACATTTCAGATATTTGACAGCTACCTGTCCCGAATCCTGAAATTTTTCCTTTCTAATATAATTACTCTAATTCCTTCAATTAATTCTTTTAAGTCATGGGCTTGAAGACCTTTGCCATTCTGGTTTCCTTCCTCTAAAACCTCTGAAGTCTATCAAGGGTCTTTTAAAAAAAATGTATCATTCAAAACTGAATGAAATCTTCTAGAAGCAATCTGACCAGGACATAGTGTCAGTGAAACTATCATCTCCCTTTTCCTTAAAAATATGTAATTCTTAATGCAGCCCACAATTAAGTAAGATTTTCTGGCTGATGTATCACTCTACTCATCTGCCTGGAATCCTCTAGAAGAGGGTTTCTTAAACTTTTTTTTATTCATGATCTCTTTTTGCCTAAAACATTTTTATGCAATCTCAGACATATACATAAATACAATAGGTATGCAAATCAAACATTTATTGAAAATAAATCATAATTTTATGATCATAACTTTTAGTTACATGACCCCATATGGGGTTACAACCACAGTTTAGAAAGCTTTGTTCTAGAAATCCAAGTTCCTTTTCAGACATGATATTTGGTAATCTCCCCTACATTGCATTCATGAATTTACATTCATCCCTATTAAATGTCACTATGTTGAATTCAATTTAAAGTTTTTCTAGCCTGTTAAAATCCTTTTTTGATCCTGTCATCCAGTATGTTAAATATCCTATTTAGCACTGTGTCATCTTAAAATTTGATAATAGTGCCAGCTATCCTTTTAGCTATGTCAATTATAAAATACATTTTAAAAAGACAGATTCTCAGGGCACTAAAATGGAAATCTTCTAATTTGACATGAATTATTGACAACCATTAGAGCCCAGCCATTTATCCTGTGCTGGATCCATCCTTGTATCTTATAAACCAATGATGACAACTCAAATAGAAACAGGGGCATCTAACTCATCCATCAGCATATTTTACTTGTATATTGATTGATGAAACTACATTCTGTTTTATTTTTATTTCTTTTGTTAAATATTTCTCAATTATATTTTAATTTAGATTGCACTCTTGAGTATGATTGGTTTAAAACCTCTAATAGATAACTCATTTCTCCATCTTTTCTCACAAGAATAGAATGAGATACTTTATCAAATACTTTTCTAAAATTTAGATAAACTATTTCTCTAGAATTTCCTTGATCTTCAAGTTTAGTAACCCTGACCAAAAAAAAATAACAATAGCCATATATAGCTTGTTCTTAAGAAAGTCATATTGGCTCTTTCTGGTCATTCTTTTCCAAATTTTCACTATTTCTTTACTAATACATTCAAGAAAATTTAAAGGTAGCAAAGTCAAATTCATTAGGCTAATATGGTTTGTAAATTCCATTCAATTTTCTTTTATATTTTTTTTCAAAACTAATATGTGCTCTTTCCAGACCTGATAGATGGAAGTCAAGTTTAAGGGTAACGCTAGCTGAGTAAATCAACCAAATCATTCAACTCCACTTTAGGTAAGTAGTACATTAAAAGATGGCAACCAGAAGCAGTCCCTGCAGGATACTGTTATGGGGTTACCTCAAAAATTGGTATTTATAATGTTAACAGGTTAGCAATGAACCAAGCCAGTATTTCAGTTTGCTATATATTTGTTTCAAGTACCTTATTACTGTCAATATAGATCATGTGCTACATACACAGTTTGAGGGAATAGTGGGGACTAATGAAGTTTTTGTAAGGAAGACACAGACTTGGACATCTAGACAGATTGAAGGTTAGAGATAAAATAAGGATAATGGAAGTGGCAGACAGGAGGAGAGTTAAAGAAAGAGAGGTGACGGCTGTGGAAAGGCTGCCACATTATCAGAACCTGAAGGAGTGGAAGATGATGTCAAGGGGTTTGGAAATAAAGAGACTAGAAGAGTTCAAAGTAAATAGACTTTATTTTCTCAGTAAAGTATGAAGCAAGGTTCTCAGCTTGGAAAGTATGGGATGTTTGAGAAAAAGAGGAAGGGTATTTGTTGTTGTTATTATTTTTTTACCAGCATCTATGGGGGAGCAAGATCAGTTAATTAGGGAGTAAAAGAATTGCTTTTGCTTCACTAAGGGCCTAGTTGAAATTGGATAACAGAAACTTATAGTGAACTTCCTGTTTTATGAGCAGGAGAAGAGACAGATAATGGGAATAATCCAAGGTTGAGGTTTGACAAGGTATACTTGGTAAAAAGATTAAAAAGCAATGGATTTAATAGTAGAGAACAGGGTAAAGTTAAACTATCTCGTTATAATTAGAAATGTAAGAAAATGAAGCCAGTAGAGTTACTGAGAAAGTACTGAAGGGTAAAAAGAAATTAGAGATCATTTTAAAGAAAAAGAATATGTTACAAAGGTTTAATTTATCAGTGGGAATCACTGATGATGAATTAATCAACTGAAATGTGGGAAAATTATGATATAATAGAAGAATGGCAGAATTTTTGTCATGTGATTACGGAAAAATCAAAGACATGTAGCTGAGGTAGACTAAGGAATAGGCTATGGTGATGAGGTGCTGGATCACTAGATGGGGTTGACAGAGAAAGCCTGAAGTAGTGATAAGATTATTCTCTGAGGCAAGTCCTGAAGAGCATTAATAGGGATCAGCTCAATCATACAGTCCCATCCCATCAGGAGATTATAGGTAACCCCTCCTTAATGTATCTAACCAGAAAGACAATTTATGTCCAACCCTCAATGTTAAATTTCACCTGTAAATCTTTCCATGGTCCACACCATCTTTACTGAATCCCTTTTGGCTTGGCCTACTATGGCATTCTATCTTGCCTCATGATGTCTTTCTCTTTACCCCATCACTCTTCCATGTCTCATAGTGTCTAACAATATGTGCTCCCAAATATATTTCATATTTATCACATATGATATTTATTGTATCTCTTCATTTTGTCTGTACCCTCTTCTCATAAATAAACCAACTTTTTGCCAAAGAGAAACATTATTATGAATTCTTCACATGATTGAACTTCAACACTTGGTGCAAACACCAACATTTGGTTACAATTGTTCTCCTAAATCTCATCATTTGCTGTACCTCAATAATATCATTGGAAATTAAGAATTAAGAGATTAGTGGTCTTCAAAGAGATCATCAATTTGTGTAGGAAGGTCCTCTAGTACAACAGTAGGAATTGAAGAGGAGTCAGATATGGAACTCTAGAAAAAAGAAGCTAGAATGACCTATGGGCTAATAGATAATAGATAATTATCACAACAAGGGAATGTCTGAGTAACAAAAAATGAATAAATAAGAAAAAGTTACCTAGCCCAATAAAATGAGAATAATAGATCTTAAATGCTGCAATCTCCTATAAGGAAATCAAAGATGAATCTTTTTTTTCCTATTTTCATAATACCTCTCATATGTTACCTTTGCTCTATTCCCATAGTTGCCACTCTGGTACAAGCTTTCTTGCCTCATGCTGGGACTATTACAAAAGCCTTTTGATTGATATCTCTGCTCAATTTTTTTCTACTTCCAATTTATCATTCACATCAAAGGGATTTTCTTAAAGTACACAAGTGAATTCTGTTAAACACCTAAAGACCAATTCATATGTTCATTACAAAAATTATTCTAAAAATTGGAGGCATAAGCCTCTCTATATACTCATTTCATAATAGCAATAAGGACTGGAAAGAGACAAAACAGAAAATTGTAACCAGATTCATTAATGTATACTAACACGCAAATATTATGTAAAAGCCCTATAAGGAAACTATAGCAGTATATCCAGAAAATATTTTAATATTACTAAGTTGGATTTATGCCAAAGATATAAAGATAGTTGAGCATTACAAAATCCATTAGCATAATTATTGACATACAAGACCAAGTTAAGAAAAATATGATTATTCTAAAATATGCCCCCCCAAAAAAAAACACCCTTGTGTGGAAGAATACTTCTTTAATATAATTTTTAATAGCATATTTAATAGGAAATAAACATTATACATAATGGAGAAATAAATTCTTAGCACAAATGGGGGTAAAACAAGGTACTTTTTCTTTGTGTTATTACTTGATAGTTTCAGAAATACTTGCTACTATGATAAGACAGTAGAACCAATTGAATGTATAAATATTAGTAAAGAGGAGGCAAAATTATCCCAATTTCAAAAATCATATAATGTTTTACTAAGAAAACCACAGAGAATCAATGAAGGAATAATTTGAAACAATTACTTTAATTAGGTAACAGATACACAATAAATCTACCAAAAGCAATCTACATTTCCATATAGAACTAAAAACAACTAAAAAAGGGGAAAAAAAGGAAAAGACAAATTACAAAATACAAAAAGGATCTGAGTTAACCTACCAAGACATATAAAATTTATGTAAATATAACAACAAAACATTCTTTATAGAAATAAAGAAAATCATATTTAGTGCTCATGGTTGAGCTACAACAATATTGTTAAAACTGATACAAATTGAATTTATAAATGTAATCCTAAAGCAATCAGATTATGAAAAAGGGAATTTATAAATGGGGGGAAAGTTGATTTAGGATTGTAAATTCCTAGAATATCAAGGAAAATAGAAAATGTAGATATTATCATAAAGCAGTCATCATCAAAAATATTTGTGATCTGGTAATGCAATAACTATATCTTGTTTGAATGAAAGAGTCCAGTGGTGACAAATTAGGATAATTAGATATAAATTATCAAATATTAAATCATCAGATTTAAAATTCCATAAAGCAGTGGTTATTACTATTTAGTAATGGTTTTTTAAACAGCATTAAACTAGCAGAATAGTATAGGTAAACAAAAAGCAAAATTAACCAAAAATCTTATCTTAATATCTGATAAACACAAGAATATCAATTACTAGGAAATGATTCCTTTTTGAAGACTTCTAGCTATAACTAGAGATTCCAGCTAATACAAAATTTGCTCATAAAAGATCTTATCACTGAAAAAAAATAGAGGAAGAAGAAATCAGTACTTTTTACTATTGTTTGAGAGGAGTATTTTTAACTAAACAGGGAATAAAGACAAAAATAGGGCATTTTGATTATATAGAATTAAAAATGTCTTGTATTATTAGAATCTGTGAATATTGAGAAGATAAATATATAGAAGAAAAGGCTAGTATCAAATCTCACCAATAAAAGACTGAAACACAAAATATATAGGGAATTATCACAAACATAGGACTTAGAGGCAGTGTAGTGAAGTAGGGAGAACATTAGATCTGGTTTCATGGCATCTGTTTTCTAATCCCACATCAAATAATCTTTTCCTCAAATGATCTTTTCTAAAATGGCTCTTTTAACAATTAAGCAGTGAATTAATTCATATGATGCAAGTCAATTAGAAGTACTACAGGAATTTAGACTTTTTAGCCAATCATGTGAATGGTAAGACAAGTGTTTTTAGAATGTTCAGCATTGGGAATCAATCAATTAAAATTTCTAATCAGGTATTTGACTTGTGTAGTTCTCCTGATACATTATTGGATATAGTGTGCAGCCATCTATGTAAGAAGAAGTAAAAATTGACTACTGATGCTTAAATGACTCCATGTGGAAGAAAAAATTTAGCATTATGCTGAAACAATAAAAGAAAAGCCCTATGCTATAAAGCAACTTAAGGTTATCTAATAAAACAATCCTGCCTGCTAATAATGTTCCGGGGTTTTTTTTGTTTTTGTGTTTTTTTCTTTACTCTACACCCTCCTTATCTTGCTTTTGCAGCCATTAACACACAATCAGATCAGTCTAGCTTAAGAGGCCTTGGACCAGTTACTGTAATAATTATGTGAATGACCTTTCCAAATTCATCTGAAACCTGGAGGTAGAGGTGGGAGAGAAGAACACATTCAATTTCCTGTTCTTTTTAGTTCAAGCTTATCTCTATTTCAGATAGCATTTACAAATCCTCTTTTTGTTACACTCCATCAAGTGCTTATTAGGGTACCAAGACATTAAAGGTTTTTCCCCTGTTTTTTTATGTGTTTATTCCAAATAAGAAAACACCAGTTATCAATTGATGAAGTCATTTTGCTGCGGTTTGTGTGCATGTTTTTTTTTTTTTTTTTTCTCCCAAACTTTAGCTGAGCTGTCTCAAATGGATGCTCTTCTGGTCCATTGTAACAGTGAGAATGACAAATATTCCTCTGAGACTTTCTGTGGTATGCAATTGGCAAGTCTTCCTGAAAGAGCCTGCTCTTTAGTTACAGATTAATGATTTATTAATAGTGTTTATTTGGAACTGCCAGTCACCAAGGGCTGTAGAAATTAAAAATAAATTGGGGTTGTGCAGCATTTGTCTATCAAACTAAAATCAAATTACTTAATCACTAGATTGACAGAAGATCTGGGGAAGGGAGTCTGTCACTAGGCCAAGCGATCAATAGATGTTCATTTCTCAGGGGTAAGTAGTGCATGATGGAGCCAAGAGGGAATTACCAGTCACAATTATTGGAAGTCTTTGCACCATTGCTACTGAGATCATATCCTCAGTACAGATGGAACTGATATGAAAGACTTCCATTTTATCATGGTAAGGATTTTCCTGGCAACATTTAAACATATGAATAATTAAAATTAAGGGCATTAGAGCATAAGACCATGAGTTAGGTTCCATCTAGAAATGTGTCTTGAACACAATAAAGCTTTCTACTGGAAAATTAACCCATTTGCTTCAGTGTTCTTTGTATTTATGATATGATAGTTGTTGTATGTCTTTGGTTGCAATTTTATCCTTTTAAAATGTCATAGTACACAAATATTAAATAATATATTTATCCCTATTATATCATACTGTAGATTATCACAAATTATATTGATCATTTTATTTTGCTTTCATATGAGCTATGGAAAGTAGCAGAGGGCCTTCTTGGTATATAATAATATCACAACATTTGTAGCATTTGCCTGCTATGATTATTTGAATGATGTAACATTCTAATGCATTGTCTGAGGAAATGTGTATGAGAGAGTATACTGAGTGGGATATAATCCATTTGGAAAGCAAGGGAACAGGCAGAGGAAATATTTTGGGTGTAATAAATAGAATACTAGTCTTAAAGTTAGGGAGACATGCAATTGAATCCCACCCCTGATACTACTTCTTGTATAACCATGAAATCACAACTGTTAAATAGGATAATAATAACTGAAGAAGACTTGAATAAGTAATTTAATAGAGTATATTATAAATCACTATAACCAAATTAATAGATTGCAGAGGCAAGATGAAAATATTGGGAATATTTTCATTCAGCTAAAGTTTTTCTCACTGATAATTTGATTAGAAGTATTATTTTTCAATAAATTTTATCTGTAGAAAATACTTTGAGCACTCAGATAAAAATTTTTTTCAAGTAAAATATAAATGTTCAAATAGCATGTCTGTTATCTTTGTGCATGAGTAAAACCCCTTTAATTTTTAGAACATAGGGAATCTACTTTAATTGTTGGTTGTTAATTTATTTAGAAAATAAAAAAAATGTTTTATTCAAATGTTATAATTTGAATATCCTTTGCCTCAGGTACTTAAAAAAAAAAAAAGGCAAGGCTAAAAGCAAAATGAAATCCCTGTTTACTCTTCCTTCAATTGAACTTAGCTGCCATTTTTTTATTTTTGAAACTTCCCAGATAGCTCCTGCTGAATGGAATCAAGAAGGATCTTTTTCCTCAGACTTTCTTAATGTACTTAATAGAAGCTCCTTGAGTGGAAGAATTATATTATTTTTTCATCTTTATATCCCCAATACCTAGTGCCTAATAAGTACTTTACACAAATATTTGTTGAACTGAACATCCCATTCCCTTTCTAGTGAACATGGACTAGGAAAGGATTAGAAAGAAAACTCCCTAAATATAGGTATTTCCCAAGATTTGATCTTTGGCTTTTTCCTCTTATCTTTCCTTATTTTTTAGAGTTTTTATACACTTCCATGTATACTGTAACTATTCTTATGGGTCTGGCTATCCAGTCTTTATTTCTATCTCTAATCTCTCCCCCACATCTTACAGCTATCTACAAGACACTTCATTTAGAAATAGCACCATCACTTCTGAGAACCTCTAAAATTAAACTTTTAATCATTCCAAACAAATTGGCTTCTTCTCCTTACTTCAATAATTCAGTTAATGTAACTACTACTTTTATATATTCATTCAAACCTTACAAGCTTGAATTCCTCTTGAATCCTTCCTCTACATCATATCTTATATCCAGTTAGCAAGTCCCTCTGAGTCACCTGTTGGTGTTTAACTATTATTTAAATAATTAATTATTAATTTTTTACATATTTGTACATTTTCTCCCACAACTAGATTGTAAGCTCTTTGAGTTAAGGGGATACTTCTTGGGAGAGGATTTTTGAAGAATGAGGGACCAATTTGACAGGAAAGGTTAGAAGCAACTTAGAAAAGAATTTAGACAAAGTATTAATATACATTTTAACAAGCTGAATCATAAATAAGCCATATATTTTCTCTACTGGAGAAATGAGACAGAACTACATGAAAAAGAACTCACAATACAACAATCAATTAATATAATAAAATGCTGTCTATAAGTGTCAACAAGAGAGTAGAGAACTAAAGCTAGTTAACAGGGTAGATATGCCCCACTTTATAAAATTGACAAATTTACCTACTATTTTTTAAACCATCCTTTTATGACATAGGTTGGAATTAATAAGTTGCTCAGAATCCAGTCACTAGGAGTAAATATTTGTGTAGAAGTATGTGGTGTGTGTGTGTCTATGTGTGTGTACCCTAAAACATTCCACTGAAAAACTTTTCATTTTAATATTAAGTACTGTGAGTTATGATCAAAACTCTGGAATAAGCTGCATGAGAACCTCAGAAATCACCCTCTAATGATAAATCACCATGGAATTATACTCATATTTTCCAAGCTTATATAGGTTTGAAGCCACTTTGTCTCTTTTATGTGTATGTGTTTGTGTATGTGTGTGTGTATATGTGTATATATGTGTATGTGTGGGTATATATATATATATACCCACACACATATTTATACATGCATATTTATACCCTCTGAATACATGGTGACCTTACTAAGATGAAGCCACTCTTTGAGATTCAGCCTGAATCAGCAATCCAGTTTATATACTAACAGATTTTCAGTTACATATTGCCTTGGGCTTGATATTTTATAGTATATTAGTTTATTCCATCTTCTGCCATAGTTCTGTGATGTTTTCTCTCATCTTGTTCTATGTAATATAATAGCTCTCTGATGTTTTATGATAAGAAAATTAATAATAATTTCTGAGATTCTTTTATAGCCTCTTCCAGATTTTAAAAATTCTAAAGCTAATCGAGTTATTCAGATTAGGATGACAAAATCTTCAATGGTAAATTTTACTTCCTCAGCTAGTGATATGAGGTTAGACTAAGGGTGATTAAATTCTGTATAATTAATTATAATTAGCCCTATTATGCTGGGTTGGTTTATAAAAGAAAAAGACAATTTATTAATTTATAAAATGGGGCATATTTGCCCTGAAAGCTAGATTTGGTAATTTATACAGGACTATTTTTTCCTGGTGGACAAAATCCATCAAGGAGAACAAATTATTAATTTAGAAAATTGATTATTGATCACAGGATTAGAAAATAGGGTATTCTTTCTGGGTGTACCTTTTTTTCCCTAAATTTTCTAGTTTTTAAATTTTATATCTTTGCCTTGTGTACCTCCCCACCCAAGCCAGTGTAGAACACAGTGTATTGAGATTTATTTAGATAAGGTTCTTTTTACTTTTTAATCACAACTAAACACCCCCAGTTGGGTGAGGTTTTGAATGATTGAAGAGAGTGTTAAATCCAATCTCATCATTAGTCCTATTCTTTAGAAGCTGGCTAAGGAACTCACAAGACCTTGATTTCAAAAAGAGAATTGAAAACGGAAAACCTTAATTTCAATTGATAATTGGTTGTTAATATGAAAGAGAAACTATATGTTTCAATTTTATTTTAAATTTTCCTTTTTGTTATAAATATAATAATCCTCAGCATTTCAATATAAAATAACAAGAAAAATGATTATGTAATAAAGTTTAAATTATTTTATTGGATATTTTGTTTTTAAGCTAAATATATATGTGTGTGAGTGTATACATATATATCATATGATATATATTTATAAAAAGATTATGTTCTATATTTTTTCTTATGTTTTATGTATTCTCTTATTTTCTTCTGCTTTCTTCATCCCGTTCAGATATATTTTCATTTGTTTCTCTGAATTTTTCATTAGTGATTTAATACAATGTAAAAATATTCCATTGCATTGATTTACTACAGTTTGCTTGATTATTCTCCAATCCATAGGCATCTTCATAATTTCCACCTGTATGCAATCACAAAAATTCTGTAAAAGTGTTAGTGCATATGAGAATTTTCTGTCTTTAAAGTCTATGAAATATATGTCTGACAGCAAGATTGATAAGACAAAGGGTAGTAGCATTTTTTAGTGTAATTACAAATTGCTACCCAGAATCACTGGACTCGGTTCCCAGCTCCATCTAGAGTGCACACTAATAAACACATTTAAACTTCTCATTCTCAGTCTTCATTTTCCACTAAAGATATAAAGGGGCACTCTTTTTTTTTTTTTTTTTTTTTTTTTGCTTGAGCAAAATATGGGGTTAAGTGACTTGCCCAGGGTCACACAGCTAGGAAATGATAGGTGTCTGAGGCCAATTTGAACTCAAGTCCTCCTGAATTCAGGGCTGGTGTGAGGGGAAAATTGTGGGCAGTCACCCTATATGTAGAGACAAGCACTTTTCTTTTAAAGATATTCTTTATTAATTTGTCTAAAAGCTAGTTAATTTAATTACTTGGGGAAGCTAGGAGGCACAGTGGAGAAAACACTGGGCTTGGAATCAGGAAGATTCATCTTAAAGAGTTCAAATCCTGCCTCAAATACTCAATAGCTGTGTGATACTTAATGAGTTATATAATGCTATTTGCCTCTGTTCAGCATCTGTAAAAACAAGTTGGAGAAGAAAATGGAAAACTATTCTAATATCTTTGCCAAGAAAATCCCAAAAGGAATCACTAGTTGGACACAATTGAACAACAACAGCAATAGTTTGCCTGCCCTGGTTCAGTATGAAGAGATTTGGGATTTATTTTGGGGTTTCTTTTTGTTTTACTTATTTGTTTTTGCTTTTTGTTTTTTAGCACCTCCTGTAAAGTTTTTAAGAAATATAGCCAGTTCCAAATCCTGATTGATTTAAAATTAAAGAGGTTATTAATACATATAGTTGAAAGAAAAATAACATTCAATCTTTTTTTTTAATACAAAAATGCATTGAATACATGTCTCTCCAAAGAGAATATATGCTCCTTGAGGACATGAATTATCTCATTTTAGGTAATTTTAAAAAAAAATCTTATTTCCTAGAACATAGGAGACATTTAATAAAAGTAATTCAGAAAGTTATATAATAGGACACAGTGTCTGAAGTCAGAGTTGATCTCGGGAATATGTCTTCCTGATTCCAAGCCTGGCACTTTTTCCATGGCAGCATAGCAGCCCTTAGCTACCTCATTTTATTATTTTGTCTTGGCTATATGTCCCTACTAGATGGCAAATTCCTTGAAAGTTGTAATAGTGCCTCCTCACATGTATTTTCTATTGCCAACACCTATCACAGTCACTTCTACACAGTAATCACTTTTTTAGAAATTTTAACAATCAATCTATTAAGCCTATTTATTTCTCTAATTAATTATGAAATCTTGCCAACTAGATAGTACTTTAAAAAAAAAGATTTTGGCATTAAGGATGTAAAATGAGATAGAAATCAGAAAGAAACCTGATTATGTATTAAGTGGATATTTAGTTATTTACAAAACACAGCAATCACTTAACAGAAGATTTGTTGAAATAAATTGCATCGGGTTCCTTCTGGAAAGATTTCCATAGATTGTTAATCAATAATTTATTTATTGATGCATTGAATCAATACCTATTATGCAGTCTTTGCCCTTAAAGAATTTCTATTCTATTTGGAAGAAGCAAAAAGAATACAAATAAGTAAATATTAAAAATATCAACATTAATCAAATGGCAGTTTCTATAAATGTTGCATACCAAGAATGTTAATTAGCTTTTTTCATAAACTTGAAATTAAAATTAATTCTAAAGATTACACGAAGAATTCTGGTTACAAGAAAATTCAGGTCAAATTGGAATGCTGCACCCAATATGTCTTAGTTGCATTCAACACATCTAATAGTGCTTCCATTAGATGAAAGTTAATGAAATAGATTTGCATCCATAATATATAATTAAAGTGGTTTGGAATTGCTTATTATTTTGTATGATATCACCTGATATCTCTTACCTTATCATTCAATCCTTATAATTAGTTTGATTCGAGTCCTACATGGCATTGATATAAATGATGGAGGGAGAGGTTTACAGGGGAGGAGGGTTGAGTGAAAAGTTGGCTACCCTCTATCCTCATTGTCCCCTGTGACTATATTAGGACATAGACAGTTTTCTGCCTATAATGGTATTTGAATTTATTGGGTTTGATGTGTTGATTGTCTGGATATATAAACAGTTAAATCTTCAGAAACTAAATTACAAAGACAGGAAAACTTAACAACAACAACAAAAACCTAAATACTTTCCTTTTTCAATTCTTTACAATACAAAATACCAGCACCTATATTTTTCCACCTGTCTCTGTTGTTATTGGCAACTATATTGTGTAGAACTCTTTTCTTGTAAAACCATTATAAGATTATGCCCCATTTAGAAAAAATAGTTTTCAGTTAATAATCAAAAGATTAAAAATCATTGTGTAATTCCCTAAAGATAATCCAGTCTGTTCTTCACCTACTATTCAATTGTGGGCCCAGTTCAATGTCCATTTTCAGTATCTGATTATAATAGTTGGCATAGAATTTTAGTGTTTGACAAGCATTTTACCAATATTATCTCATTTGCGCTTTACAGCAATCCTGAATAGTAGATGCTGTTATTATCCCCATTTTATAAATGAGGACATTGAGGCTCAAAGGGTTAAATGACATCCACAGATTCATAGGCATATTCTTTGAGCCTTAATTTGAACACAAGTTTTCCTGACTCCCAAATTTAGTACTCATTACACCATGCCAACTAACTGCTAGAAAATGTACTCATACATTTACTCCATAAATTGGCCTTCCAAATATTCCTGACAATAAGCATTCTTTATTCATTAAATTTTTCCCATGTGTAGTTAGACTGAACTCTTATGAGTGATTATGAATCTCAGTGATTATGAATTTTTATATTAAAAAAGTATTATAATCATCATTTTATTCTGATGCAGAACCATTTTAAAGACGATTCCATGTATAAGGAGTTCCTCTAATATTTGAGATTATATGCTGGACATTATCCCTGACAATGAACAATACCATTGGCAGTCAGACATTTCCCTACTAAAGTAATATAAATCTTTTAATGAAAAACAGAGAGAGAGAGACTTCAAAATCAAGAACCAGGAAGACCTAAATTCAATTCTTATCTTGATATACACTTTGTGACTTAGTACAAATCTCTTAAATTTTCAATGCCCAGGTATCTCTCTAATATTAAAAATTACAGAGAAAGTATCAAATTTAATTGAAAGACATTGCTGACTAGGAAATCCCTACCCACTGGGAGAATTTGTAGTTCTAGTTCAAGATTAACAATAAAATTGCTGTTTATCATCAACATCAATTTGGAATGCCCTCCCCCCCAAAAAAAAATCTTTTTGGTATTAAAATCTACCTGCCTTTTTCTGATGATGCTATATGGGTATAAGATTGACTTTAAGGAATTAAAATGGTAGTTAATCCATTGGAGATAATCAAAGAGAGCCATTAAACTATATAATATATCAGCAAAGAACTATAAATAAAAAATCATATAAAAGTAACTATTTTAGAAAGATGTCTCATTTTATAGAAAAGAATAATGAAGCCCAAAGTCCAGTTGATAGTACCAATAAGACACAGATTAGACTCCAGATAAACTGACCCTAAGCCAATATACTTTCTACTAGTATCTTGTTCCTTTTGTAGACTTAGTCCCATTCTCTTAAGAAGGAGACACAAAATGGAATGGTGCCTTTCAGCAGTTGTTAAATATTAGAATACACAAATGCTTGACAGGAAAATTACTAAGAATTTCAAGATAAAAAGCATCAAAACAAGATTAATCCAAATGTTTTCACTGGACTAGTCACAAATCAGCAGCTTCAATCATGTTTAACTATGTGATTGATGCTGTTTTAAACATGTCATAAAATCAACATTCTGGCAAACATAATTCAAAATCTCTCAAATTTTGTTCATTATCATTATTTTATCTTTCTATATCTTAACTTCTGCATATCTCCAAAATTCTAGAATGCATTTTTAAGGAGGAATTTTGTGACCATATGGATAAGGAAGTGTTGGTCATAAAAAAACCAGTATGACTTTACTTGAAACAGCTCATTCATGCAAAACTAACTTTATATCCTTTTATCTCAGATTAAACGAATAAATCAATATAAAATGCTGTTGATATAGTTTATCTAGTTTGTAGCAAAGGATATAAAATGAGTTTTTCATACTATTTTTGTAGAAAAGATGGAGTGATGTGGGCAAAATTATCGTCATATTATAGACTCAATATTGATTGAATGGATAGACTCCTCAACCAGTTATTGATTATTCATTGTTAATTTGGAAGGTCTCCAGGTATCCTAAGTTATTGAATATTTTTACCCTTTGGCTTAATAAAAGGCATAGATGCCGTGCTGATCAAGTTTACTAGTTACACATAGTTGAAAGATGTGTTCCATGACAGAGGCAAAATTCCATAAAATTTTAATTATGGAGAGAATTCTGCTGAATCAAGATGAAATTTGCTAAGTTTAAATAGCATCCTACACTTCAAAAAAATCTTTACAAGTACAAGATGTGAGAGGTATGGCTAAAAATTATTTCATCTGAAAAAGATCTTGGCTTACTATGGAACATAGGATCAATATGAGCAAATATATTATGGAAAGACAAGAAAGTTTATGTTGGCTTAAACTATATCAAGAAAAAACATAGTAGACTAGGACTATGATAGGGCATATGACCTTATATCTCTGCACTGGTCAGAATACATCTCGTATGTCAAGAAAAAACATAGTAGAGTAGGACTATGATAGGGCATATGACCTTATATCTCTGCACTGGTCAGAACACATCTCGAATATTGCATTTAATTCTGGAAGTCATTTTTGTAGAAGGGCAAATATATAGAGGTAAAGTAACTAAATATAGAGGAAAGTAACTAAAATGGTTAATGGCCTTAAGTTTAGAATTGTCTGAGGGAACCAGGGGTGTTTGGCCTGAGAACAGAATATCAAGGAAAATATCTGAGCTACGTGGAATGTCAAGAGGCAGAGGTAATATATTTGTCCTTTTTGATCCCAGAGGGGAGTTACCTGATGAAAATTATAGGTGAGAAATTAAATCTTCATATTCCTTCATAATCTTCAATTAAATCTTCATAAGCCTCCTAAATTAGAAATATCCAAAACTGAACTGGGTAGCTTTGGAAGGTAGTGGGTTAGTCCTCATAAGGGTTCTTCAATGAAAAGCAAACTAACAACTTATACAGTATGTTATAGAAATGTTTCTGGTCCAACATTAAGTTGGACTACATTACTTGATGGATTCCTGCAGGTTGCTTTCAACTCTGAGATTTCATGATTCTATACGCTATCTCAATGGCATTCTTGTTGGTGTATATATGTGTAAATGTTTTAGGGGAAGGATGTTAGTCTTATGGATTTAAGTTAGATTTGTGATTTTAATGCTATGAGGAACTCCTCAGATTAAATTCTCTCTATAAATTAAGAGCACCTTTAACCATCTCGTTAGCAGTTTAGAGTCTTCATTTAAGGTCTAGAGGATTGAGAAGGTTAAGTGATTTGTCCAGTCAGTTTGTGTCACAGGAAGTACTTGAATCCAGATCCTATGATTCAGAGATGGAATTTCTATTTTCCCAAATCAGAGAGATCTCAGATCTTTAGAAATTGCTCTGGTTGAGGAAATTGAAACCCAGAGAGATTATGCAATTTGCCAAACTTGATACAGATAAAAAGTGTCAGAAGCAGGATTTGAACCCTCTTCCTCTAAATTCAGAACCCAAACTCTTTTTAGAGCACCATATTTTTTTTTCTCTTCTTTTCCTTATCAGAAAATATGATCATAATAGTTTGCATATTTAAAATGTTCAGGTCAGCATTTTATTCTTATTTTAAATTTTTTTTAATTATCATTTTAACGGTGAAATTGACACATTGTTTAGAGTCCTGAGGAAACACAACTGAACACAAGAACTACAAATACAAATCTTAAAAAAATATTGAATGTGCTTTACTTATGATTTCCCCAAAGTAATCACTGATCTATGAGGTGCCTGTTTTACCCAATTAAAAAATCTTCAGTGAGTCTATGCCACTGTTTACAGAGGGTTTTTTTTTTGTTTGTTTGGTTGGTTTTTTGCCAAAGTCTGACCATTAGAAATTAAGTGGAAGTCTCATATATCTATGTGTATTAGATATATCAACTTTTTCCTTTTTCTTTCTGGAATAGATTGCACAGATTTTCTACAAACTATAAATCAAGAATTTTAGGACCTTGTAGGAATGTAGTCCCACTTAATCTTTCAATTCTTCAGCTGAAATTGAATCATAAAGAATTCTTGTATTATCTTTCAGCTTATATGGTGTCATGTGCCATGGTTTTCAGACAAGATTGTGTACCTATGACAATGCATCTACAAATATAATGCCTGAGTCATTTGTTGTTGGTGAAAAGAGTCAGCTATTATTCTTTATGATAGTTATAAGATGAATACTTTCCTTTTTCTCTAAGTCAAAAATTAATACCTGTCTCTAATTTTATATGCTTTCATAATGAGATATTTTCATGTTACTGATCTTAAAACTTGATCTTTCAATCAATCAAACTCATTTCTTAAAACACTTATGTGTGACAGGCATTGCGCCAAGTGCTTAGAATTTGAAAAAAAGATAGAAGCAAGGTCCCTGCCCTCTCCCTATAATTATTATTTAATTCCCTCACTGAAGCTTATATTATACCTAAGGTAAGGTCTGGGGGGACTATAATCAGAACTTGGTTGCCCTGGAAGGAGATTTGAAGAGATCAAAGCTACTAGAAGAAAGATCTTTAGGAAAATGCATGTATTTCTTATATTGAAACACTGAATTCTGTTATACTTCTGCTTTTCCTGAGCTCTAAGATCTATATTCCTGCAACCAAATAAGACTATGCTTTAGCTAATTGGCTAGATGCAATTTGTAGAAATACTAGGGAGTCAAGTCACATCAGATCATTGTACTTGCTCTGTTATAAAGGACTTTTGTGCATTTCCAGATCCCAAATAATATAGCACAAAAATGCAGCTAAAATACAGGTTGTTCCAAATAAGGTTTTTGGGCCCTGAATCAAAATCCCAATGGTTAGAAAGAGCAGGGATTGTTATTAATTTATTATTAGTTCAGTCCATATCCTCTGAGATACAGCTGCCTCTAGAACACTCAGACTAAGAAAACAGCCATGAACTCTTGAGCCCACTTTATTTCATTATATAACAACATTCCTGAGTCTCCAAGTCCCTAACTTTATTGATCCCTAAAAATTGTTGAGTTATTTTACTAATGAAGATTTCTATTCCTTAGGTAGTTTTTTGCTCTTGTCTTAATCCTATGTTCAATCTTTCCACTTGGAAAACAGGATTCAAGTGTTCAATGTATCTTCCCTAATGTATTTTGTGAAAACTTATAGACCTCAAGCATAAAAGCACAAATTCTTAAATTATCTTCCTTTGGCCATCAAGAAAAAGTGAAATATTTGAAATATATGTACACTTTGACTATGTGGCACAGAACTGACCAATTTACAAAAACCAAGGATAATATTACCTGACCTCAATGTTAAAAATAACCAATCTCCTTCTTTGAGCATCCAATCACATTTTGATTGGATGTTGGAGTTAAAAACAATAGCATAATTTGCCCTTTGGTGAAATTCTTTTAAAATTAATTGTACCCTTTCCTTTTTTTGAGATTTAACTAAAAATATTACATTTTGATAGAAAAAGTTTATGAAATACACCAGCTGCCCTTTCACTCAATCTTTACAGCCCTGACAAGGTTTAATGGTGGTCTAATAAATCCTTTCCGGTCTTTTTCTGCCCTTTTCTGAGGTTGTTTTTTTTTTAAACTAAAATCAAGTGCTTTGTGGGGGAGGGGGAAATAAAACTTATAATTAATCTTCAGTCTGCAAAATTTATGGCCTTTAATGTCTATAATCTGGACCTCAATAAAACTCATCTTTTTTTCTACCATTCACTCCACATGCTAAACCAAATGCAATAAAGAGATAATTTTTAAAGCAAAGATTTCCTGCATGCAGTTGACATTAACAAAAAATAAAATCAAAACAGTGTTCTTAATTGTTAAATATATATGACAATGTTGACTCATTCAGAAAATCTACAAAGATGACATTTTATAAGGAAACTAAAAGAGGTTTCTTCTTACCCTGAGACCTTATGATTTTGACATCACTATCACATCTAATCCCTATCAGTAAGGCCTTAACTTTCATTTTGATTTGTGTTATCTGGCTGTTTTTCTAAAAACAGAGAAGGTCACATATAACCCCAGTTGTTTTAATTAATGCATGGAAGTGGATTTATAGAAACAGTTTTATAATTCAGTAATACAGATTCCTTGTGGATTGTGTACCTTACTCCTTAGAATCCTAAAAAAGCAAAACAAAACAACCATAAACGTGTCCTGATGCTATCCCTTAAAGCAGTTCAAAGCAGTTCCTATAATGAAACTGATAGAATTTTTTTTTTTTTGCCATCAAAAAATATAGGACTTATTTTTACATCTTTGTTGGTCTATTTCATAAAGCTTGAATTCTAAAATTGAACATGTTTTTAACACTATCCAATTAATTGGATCTTTGGTGCAGCCTGGTTGTGCTGATGAGTCTTTGAATTGCAGTTGCCTCCCCCATAGCAATCCTGAAGGGTTTTTTGTCAGATCTGGGTGATGATATCTCATCACTGTCTATTGTTCTCAAGCAATTACCTAGCCTCCTTCTAAGTGAAAATCTCCAGAGATCTTCACATCTCTGCAAAGAGGAACTCCCCTCTTGCTTCAGTTGAATAAAATTTTAGAATCTGAGAATCAGAGACATGCAAGGGCACATCCTTTCATTGCAGTCAACAGGCTGAATCCTGGCAAGATTGAAAAGCTTAGTAACTCTCAGAATTAGTTACTAGGGGATCTAAAATTAGAGTCTATATCTATCTCCAAGCTAGACTTCTGGCCTTCCTCTAAAACAAATACTGCTTTTATTTTTGTCTTTATAGTCCCAGTGCCTTAAACAGTGTAGACATTTTATACATAGATTGATTCAGACTTTTAGTAGGATGTTGTTCTGACTACAGTAGAGTTGACTGTCTGGAGAGGGATTAGGAACCGCTTCCTTCCTAGTAAAAGTGAGTTTTCTATCAGGGGACTAGACAAACATCAAGCCATATCTGAAGAAAGATTCAGAAACTTGTATTCTCTACTATGGTGCCTAACAGATAGTAGGCACTTAATAAACTTTTGGAGGTTAAGTTTTTGAATGGAGTTGTTTTTTTTTTTTACTTTCTGATGGGATGAATTTCTACCATTGAAAAGTAAATGGACTAATTTAGCTTCTTCTTTAATTAGAAGAAGGCTGAAGTTATACTTAGGCAGCTAGGGGCTTTAGTGGACAGAACATTGTACTTCAAATCAGGGAAATCTAAATTTGAATCCTTCTTCCATCCTTACTAATTGAATAATCCTGGGCTAGTCACTGATCATCTCTCAATCATAGGTTCTCCATCTATAAAGTGTAAATAATAGCATCTATCTCACAGGATTGTGTTATGTTTGATTACTGCAGTAGTCTTCTGGCTGGCAGCTTTGTAAGCTTTCAGTATCTCTCCATTTCAATTCACTTTCTACCTCATAAATAAGATCATGTCACCCTTCCTGCCCTCCCCCACAACCTGCCTAATTCAATAAATTCCAGTGTCATTCTATTGCCTCCAAATAAAATAGCCTGTTTGTCATTCAGAATATTTCCTGACCTAGCCCCTCCTAGCTTTCCAATATTTCTCCTCCTTACTCCCTAACTAGTACTAGTCTCTCCACCAACACCAGATTTAGGCATTCTCCCCAGCCTCCTCCAGATCTAAAATACTCTTCCTACTTTACTCTGGCTACTGACCTCTCTAATTTCCTTTTAAGTGCCAACTAAAATCCCATTTTCTACTCAAAGCTTTATCTACCTCCTCTAATTCCAGTGTTTTCCCTCTTTTAATTATTCCCTATTAATCTTGCATCTAGTTTGTTTTGTTTATATTTATTTGCATGTTGTTTTCCCTGTTAAAATGTGAGCTCTTTAAGATAGGAACTATCCTATCTCTATTCAGAACTGGCATGATCTTAGATCATTGCAACTGCATCTCTGGTTTTCCACACAGTGGCATTTAATATATATAGTAGGCATTTAATAAATTTTTATTGAAATAAATTTTTTAAATTTGTGAAGTTAATTGAGATCATACATATAAAACACTTTGAAAACCTTATAACACTATGAAAATGTTAATTATTATTATGCTTTTTATTGTAATCATTTCTGTTTATAATACTTCTGCAAAAGAATCACTTAGAGCTAGATCAGACTAAATATATTTTGCTAAAACTTAAATAAAATAGTTGCAATGAATTTGTATTCCTCCACCATAACAAAGAAATAACACTCAATTTGAAAGTTATCCAATTTATACTTTTTCAGGGTATGTTTTTACCACAAACTGTATTATTTTCATAAAGAGGGTCTTCTGTGATGCATACTTTAATCAAATTCTTGTTCATTGTGGACAAGTTTATACATTATTTCCCATCTCAATCTTAATATAACCAACATCCTTGAAAAAAAGCCCCAGCTGAAAGTGACAAGACGTGATCAGGCATAGAAATTTAAATACCTTGATTTTCTTTTATCAGATGTTATTCATCCCATACCTTTGCAAATTCAATTGATCAAAAATAAAAACTTTTTAAAAATATGTGAAATAGCCTCATATTTCTCCTCAGTACATGCAAAATTTTATTTTCAACACATATTCAACAGGTAAACTGTACCATTGTCGATCAGGTAGACAATAAATATTTATTAAGCACCTATTTTATGCCAAGTACTTTGTTAAGCACAGTTTCTGCCCTCAAAAAAACTCATATTCTAATGGGGGAGACAACATGTAAACAAATATGTACAAGCAGGTTATATACAGGTTAAATCAATAGAAAGACAGTAATAGAATTAAGAGGTATTGGTAAATGGTTGCTGTAGAAGAAAAGATTTTAGCTAAAATTTGAAAGAACCCAGGAAAGCCAGAGGCAAAGATATGAAGGGAGAATATTCCAGGTTTTAGGAATAGCAAATGAAAAACCTTGCAAAAAGATGGAGGATCTAATTCAAGGAACAACTAAAAGCCCATTGTCACTAGATCACAGAATATATGTGAAAGAGAAAGATGTAAGAAGACTAGAAAGGTAAGGGTGGTTAGTTAATAAAAGACTTGGAACCTGAAAAAAGATTTTGTATTTGAATCTAGAGTCAATAGGAAGTCACTAGGGTTTATAGAGTAAAGAGGTTCATTGTGCCTTCGGACTTGCACTTAAGGAAAGAAAACCATTTTGCTAGTTGACTGGGAGATAGATTTGAGTGAGGTAAGATTTGAAACTGGTAGACTAAACTGATGGATCTTTACCAATTAGATATTTATTGGAGTTGAAAGCCTAAAGAGCATCAGCAAAAAGACTTTCCTCAAACTGCAAAAATGTCATTGTGAATTAGTCATGGCAAAAACATGTGAATTTACTTTAATGCTTCAAAAAATCTGGGACTTCATTAGCATGGATAGTTCTTGAACAGAAAAAGATCATGTCATCACCTTGTATCTTAGTCAACAAACACTTTGACTGAATATTTTCTCCAGTTGCAGTGATCTAAGATCATTCCAGTTCTACTATAGCAGACTGAGTCTAGCATATCACAGCCATAAAATAATGCTGTCTTGATCAAAGAAGTTTCAAGAGACAAATCATCTAAAATAGAAGCTCTAAACTTCTTTTGTGTCATGAACTCCTTTAATCTAATGAAGAATATGGATTCCTTCTTAAGGATAAAATAGAAGAAAATGGGATGGAGAGAAATACACACTTAGTAATCATAATTATAAATGTGAATGGGATGAGCACACCCATGACACAGAAGCAAATAATAGAATGAATTAGAACCCAGAATTCAAAAAAATGTTGGTTCCAATTGATATACTTGAAACAGAAAGACATACACATGGAATTAAAATAAAGGACTTCATCAGAATCTGTTATATTTCAGATAAGGCAGAAACAAAACTATTTAATTAAAAGAGAAAATCAAGGAAACTGCATCTTACTAAAAGGCACCATAAACAATGAAGTAATTATCAACAATTTTTATGGCAAATTTTTTCTGATAAAAGCCTCATTTCTCAAATATATAGGGAACTGTTTTTTGGTGGTGTTCAGTCATTTCATGTACGTTCAACTCTTTTTTACCTCAATCGGAATTTTGTTGGAAAAGATACTGAAGTGGTTTGCCACTTTCCTTCCCAGCTCATTTTATAAATGAGAAAACAGAGGCAAACAAGAGAAAGTGAGTTGTTCAGGGTCACATTAGTGTCTGAGGCCAGATTTGAACTCAGAAATAGTTTTCCTGACTCCAAACTTGGCCCTTTGTCCACTGTACCCCCTGCTGTTCGGGCGCCAAATGTGATGAGCAGGTATTTTAAAATCAGCCGGAGTCAGGAATTCAGGTTAAGGGAAAATCCTTGATCTTTATTCTTTGTGGAGGTGAAGGGCAATAGAAAGTGAGAGCAGTCGCCACACAAACATGAGCAGCAGTCTTTCTGCCTCTCTCTCTCCACCCACCAAAATCATCTCTATGTAATTTCCTGTACAACACATCAGAACTTACATGGAGAGTGGGCGGGGCCATTCTTTCTCCAAGCATATATTAATAGAGTATCCCAGTTGCTATTTAGCCTCACGTGCTTGGGACCTCAGTGCATCAACTCAAGCATCAGCCCATTACATCCTGCTATCCATAAGAAGCTGAGACAAATTTATAAAAACAAGAGCTATTCCTCAATTGATAAAGCCAAGGGATAACAGTTTTCAAAAGAAATCAAAGGTCTACATTCATATGGGGAGAAATGCTCTATTTAGAGAAAGGAAAATTAAATATCTCTGAAATACCACCATACACTTTTAAGAAATCATATATGCTGGAGGAGATGAAGGAAAAAATTGGGGACTATGTGTATCCTTTGATCCAGTAATATCATTACTAGATTTGTATCCCAAAGAGATAAAAAAAAATGAGAAAGGCACAAGTTCAAAATATTTATAGCAACTCTTTTTTGTGTCATTCAACTAGAAATTGAGGGGATGCCCATCAGCTGGGAAATGGTGCAAATTTAAATAAGAACTGGTATGGTAATATCAATATTGTAACAATAATCAACTCTGAAAAATTTGGCTATTTGGAGTAGTAAAATAATCCAATACAATCCTGTTGTGTCCTGCTTTCTAGAGCCCCCAAGTTGGGGTGACAAAATGTACCGTTGCTTTCTAGAGCTCCCATGCTGCGGTGATTAAGATATACCTTCCTAGTGGAGAAGTGATAAGGCAAGACTCCAGAGGATGGTGAAACAAGGGAGTCTGTTTATTTCAAGGCCTTTCCCCCTTTTATGCCCTCATACCCTTATGTAACAAAAACAATGGGCATGTGCCCAGTATATACTGCACATGTGGAACCACATGGACAACTTGCTATTGTATGTAGTTTGGCACCTGGTATTACTCTTTGCCACCTGGTATCATTCTGCTTCAATGACAACACAGATTGTCACCACACCCTGAATTCTCAGGAAGGCTAAGAGCCTTTAGGGAAGATGGGGAGCCAAACCAGACACTGTCAGCAGATTCCCTCTGGGCTGAAAGGTCTTATACCTCATCCAGTTTCCCCACTGACTGTGACCCTCTACACAATCCCAAAGTACTCATAGTAAAAAAATGCTATCTACCTCCAAAAAAAAAAAAGAACTGATGAAATCTGAATACAAACTAAAGCATAATTTTCATGGGTTTTGATGTTTTTTGGTTTTTGGTTTTTTACTTTGTTTTATGATACCACTAATATGGAAATGTTTTGCATGATTTTGCATTTATAATGGATATCATTTTGCTTACCTTCTCACTTGATAGGGAAGGATTTGAGGAGGAGAAAATCTAGAATTCAATATTTAAAAAGAATGTTATGAATAAATGAATGTTAAATTTAAAGAAAATTAAAAACTTCTCAATCTTACCTTAAAATTTCCTGATCTAGACAACTGCCCACTTCTGCCCTTTATATTGCTTCATCCTCTATCCAATCTGTGGTGACTCCTTGATGTAGCACCATACTTTCAAAAACTTTTCCTACTTTCTGCCTAAGTCTCTGTTCTTTATCTTGAGAATTCTGGCTTGGCCTGGTTTTGCAAGTTGGGATTATTATGGATCTGACTACCACAAGTCTCTCCCCACCCCATTCTATTCTTTATTTAGCCACCAAAATTATTTCCTTTAACTGCAGTTCTGACCTTGGCATCCACCCTACTTGATAAACTCCAGGGATGCCCTGTTGCCTCCAGGATCAAATGCAAAATCCTCTATTTGTTGTAAAAAGTCCTTCATATCACATCCCCATCTTTCCTTTCCAATCTTGTTATACATTACCACTACAACATACTCTTTAATACCATAAGGTCCTCATTCCATAAACAATACATTCCATCTTTTGCCATTTTTCTCAGTTGGTCCCCCAAGTCTGGAATGTTCTCTCTCCTCATCTCTGGCTTCCTTTAAATCCCAGAACAAATATTATCTTCCACAGCAAGTATTTCCCAATACTTCTTAATTCTCATCCCTTCCCTTTCTTGATTATTCCCTAATTAGCCTGTATTATATAGCATGGCTAGCCATGTGTTTGTGAATTCTCTAAGGGCAGGGACTGTCTCACCTTTTTTTTTTTTTTCTATCCCTAACATTTAGCAGTGCTTGGAAAACAGTAGATACTTAATAAATGTTTATTGATGGACATTATTATATAATGCATTTTAAAAGATTTTAAGATGTTCAAATCATTCTCTTATACATTTTCACTTTAATATTAAATAGTAAAATTCAAATCTAGTTTTATCCAAAAAGAAAGACTATTTTAGGGAATTCATATTTTTTATCAAAATATGCATCTTATTTATCTTAGAAAGACAATTTTCTCTTCATTTTAACATATAGAAGTTGAATTTGTATTTGTTAATATGAATTCTTTGACTTCTTCTGTTCCATTTTTGTTAGTAAAACACAATTCCCAATGCATTTTCTAACCCTTTATTTTTCTAAAGTTTCTATTGTTGTGTAGTCTCACTTTTGAATGATGTATATACTTTAAATTAGTCTGTAGGTGAGAAACATAAACTCTCCTGGATTGAATATTAAATGGGATCTCAGTAAATCAGTTAAAAGAGTAAGAGAGAAAAGAAAATTGCAAGCCATTCTATTTTATTCTCAGTGCTTTTCTCCATGTATCACATTCCATTCTGGATAAGCTAAAATTCAATAACTCCATAGGATCAAGGTAATTTAGAGTAATTAATTGAAATAAGGCTTATAGTAAATCAAGAGAAATAGGCTTTGCAATGTTTTAACCTGGAAGCTGCAAGCCTTCTGGGCAACATTTTAACCTTTGAGATGAGAAGAGTAACCTGTTGTTATTCATTGGTGGAATTAATGGTTTCTGGAACCAAAATCATTTGGAAACTCAGGAACAACATTGGATTCAAGTATGAACTCTCAATTCTGAATGACTGACTCTATTTCCAATTTGCAAGCAGAGTCTGATTGAATGTGAGCTTTTATTTCCACGGCCATTTGCACTTGAACAATTTTACTATTGCTTTTTGAGGAGTGATAACATTTTCCAAAGGGCAAATCATCTGATATCAGGAGTTAAACTTTTATTCCTCATTTTTCTACCCCAATCATTTTTGTCTCTATGTTTTGGGATTCATTTGTAGTTGTTGATAATGTGATCCCCTATTTTTCAATTGAGGAAATTAAGGCAGACAGAACTTAAATTACTTGCCTAGAGTCACATAACTATTAAAGGTCTGAATCCAGATTTTAATTTAAGCTTTCCTAACTCCAGGCCTAGTACTTTGTCCACTATACAACCTAGATGAAGCCATATCTTTTTTTTTTTTTTTTAACTATTCTTTGGACTGGATCTTTGCCATACCTAATGATATCTAGTGATTCCAGATCATTTATACTAAAAGGCTGTTTTTTAATAAGAATTTTAAAAAGCAGCTGTTCCTTAGCTATTTATTATACCCAAAAACCAAAAACAAGCAAACAAACAAAACCAGGAATAGAGTTAGATAGGTAGAAAACAATTAACTAATGCTTCAATTTAGCTTTTGTTTTTACTCAAATAAATTTGCATGTTAAGTCTGAGATCTTGGGAATTTTTAACCTAAAAAGAGATAATTGTACCTGATAAAGGTCTGTGATTTTGTTCTAGAGACCAGAAGTTCAAACAATATGCGCTCCCACCACCCTCCCACCCCTTCCTAGGGGCTTCCTAGAAGAAAGAAATTAAAAATATTAACTTATTGTCAGGAAGCCCAGAAGCACATAACCAATTACATCAAAAACTAAACTAAATCCACAGCTAGGGACAAGACTAGTGTGAATAATGCAATAGAATCATTAGGAGAAATTAGACACCTTTCTATGTTGTTAGTATATTTCAAATACTGAAGATTAATTTGTATAGTACTCAGATTACTTAACTTTCACATTTGTGATCACAGAAAAGTTATTTTAGGTTCAAGGTTTTGTATTGATCTACATGTTCTCTAAACTGGCTCAAAGTCTCCACCAAGTATTCATTTTTACTAATCAGCTAGAGAAGAGAATTAGTGTAAAGCAAAGACAATTAATAAAATACCCAAATTTAAAAAGTAGAAACAGATACATAGCCTTCCATGTCCCTTTTATTCTACAAAGCACACATCATTTATATATTTTATTTATTTAAGATCACTGATCATCAGATTATAGATCTGCAGAAGACTACAGAGTCCTTTTAGACTAATCCCCCCATTTTAGAGTGAGGATAACACATATTGTAGATACTTAAATAAATGTTTATCAATAGATTGTATGCTGATTAAGATGAGGAAACAGACTCTAGGAAGGTCAGAATTTTCCAGCTAACTCATCACAGTCCAATATCTAAGAACATCATACTTTCCTCAGAGACAAATCCATCATTTACTATCTCATTATGAACGATCAAATAATTTTTTTAAAAATCTAAGTGCATACTATGTGCCAGGTAATTGTGCACTAGGGATACCCCCCAAAAAAGGCAAAAGATAATCCCTCAAGGACCTTAGAAGCAAATGGGGAAGACCATTCAACCATATATTTACAGAAAAACTATATACAGATTAAGTAGGAAATAATTTACAGAGGGGAAACAATTGGAATTGAGAGGTTGGGGAAGGTTTTCTATAGAAAGTATGATTTTAGTTGGAACTTAAAAGTCAGTAGTGGAGCAGAAAAGGTAGAACATTTCATGTATGGAGGACATTTAGAGAAATGCCCAGAGCCCAGGAAGAGA
This sequence comes from Antechinus flavipes, assembly GCF_016432865.1. Lineage (NCBI taxonomy): Eukaryota > Metazoa > Chordata > Mammalia > Dasyuromorphia > Dasyuridae > Antechinus > Antechinus flavipes. The sequence goes on from NC_067400.1 coordinate 493,099,783, forward strand.
AGGAATGTTTCATATATGAAACTGGATCAGAGTATTTGTAGGGAAGTAGTTTAAGAAGATTGAAAGGTGGAACAGGGGTAGGTTATGAAGAATTTTGTATTTCCCAGAAACAGCATTTTGTATTTACTCCTAGAGGCAATAGGAAACCAGGAGCGTTTATTGATTTGGGATAATGACATAATCTGACTTGTGTTTCAGGAAAATCACTTTAATATCTGGAGAATGAACTGAACTGGGGAGAGACTCACCAGCAGGTTATTACAATAGTCCAGGTGGGAAATAAAGGATGACAGTGTCAAAAGAACGAAGGGAACATATGGGAGAAATGCTATAACAGTGAAAATGACAGGGCTTGACAGTAGATCAAATGTGGGGGGTTTGGGTTGTGAGAGATAAGAATCAGGAAGAAGTCCTGGGTTGCAAGTCTGAGTCCCTGGAAAACATCACCCTCTACAAGAAGTAAATAGGATTTAGAAAGAAAGATAATAACTTTCTGAGTTTCTGAGTCGGATGACGACTGAACATGCATTTTGAGATATTTGAAAGGCAGTTGAGAGGTGAGGTTGGAGATCAGAAGAGAGACCAAAGCAGAACAGATAGATTTGAGAATCATCAGCATAGAGATTAAAATTAAATACGTGGAAACTTATGAGATCATTAAGGAGAAGGGAAAAGGACCCTGAACAGAACCCTGAAGGACATCTATGGTCAGAGGTTGTGATTCGGTAGAGGTTGCAGCAAAGGAGACAGAGAAAGAGCAACCGGGTAAGGTTCTCTAGAACCAGCAAAAAATGGTGTTCTAGAAACCCAAAGAGAAAAGCATATCAAGGAAGCAAGAGTAATCAATAGCAATCAAAGGCTGCTGAAAGCTCAAGGAGATTCCGCTTTGATAGTCACCATTTTTTCAGGCCCCTCAGCTACTTCTCTCTTCTTACCCAATGGAGAGCAGAGCAATAAGCTTCTTCCCGAGTCTCTCTTTATAGAGGATTCAATTTTCCAATTTAGCCTTCATGTCCCATCACATTCTCTGTTTTGATTTAAACTTCACTAGCTAACCCCCATCCTTTCTTGTGGAGGTACCCTTTGGCAGCCTCCCCCCCCCACCAATTTTTAGATTCCTTTTGTTTATTGTTTTCCCCATTAAATTATAAGCTCCTTGAGGTCAGATATGTCATTTATTTTTGCTTATACTCAGTTCTCAGTGTTTAGCACAGGGCCTGGCACATAGTAGTAGATTATTGATTATTAACTTGCCAAGTGTTAGTCTATGGTTATACAGATTATAGCATCGGAGATAGTATTCTCTGAATCCATATCACTGAAAACCAAATGTTCATTACATTATTCTATGGCTTTATTGAATACTTATGACTAAGAACACTGTTTACATGGTGCTAGGGATACAAAATGAAAGTCTATATTTTTCTATGGAGGAAAAAACCCAATAAACATACAAGTAAATTCAAAACATATTTAGTGACACAAAGTAATTTCAAGAGAGAAGGAACAATCTATGAGATTGGGAGTAGCCTTGTTTAGGATCTGACTCTCAAACTTTTCTCTGAAAAAATTTGGGGATCATGGACAGCCTAGGTGGTGCAGTGGATAGAGCACCAGTCCTGAAGTCAGGAGGACTTGGGTTCAAATCTAATCTCAGACACTTAACACTTCCTAGCTGTGTGATCCTGGGCAAGTCACCCCAAATGCCTCAGCAAAAAAAAAGAAAAAGGAAAAAAACTTGAGATTCTAAGAAGCAGACTTGAAGAGGGCATTCCAAATACCAAGGACTATCTGTGATAAACTACAGATTGAGAAATAGTATATCAATACAAGGAAAAAAATAGTAGCCTAGTTTTACTGAATGGAGATCAGGTGAAAGAGTAATTTGAAATGAGACTAGAAAAGTAAGTGTAAACCAGATTGTAGGGCAGCTTGATGGTTTGTAAGATCTTTGCCAGCTTTAAATATAAAATCCTAGAATAATGACTTGCAAATTAGGGTTATCCTGTGACTTCTTATGTATGAACAGGTCTGTTCAGGTTGATAGCTATCAGAATACTTCAGTGAATAAAAGGATTCATTCTAACTGCTCTTAAATGAATATCCATCTCTCACTGAAAACTCCTGTTCCAGCCCATTTGATTTCAAGGTCAGAATTTTTGTGATATTGTACATAAATTGAAATGTAATCTGGTAACAATATCTGTTAGACTTTATTATCACTTTTAATAAGGAAAACTTTTTGCTTCCAAAAATGCTGCATATTAAGTAGACAGTTGTTATCACCCACATTAGCAGTTAAGTTTTGTTCTCTCCTTTTTTTTTTTTTTTTTTTTTTGAGGTACAAGCATATAAAAGACTAAAAAAAACTACTTCAATAGCTTTTTTTTATGATGGCCTTTTTTATGTGCTTTCTTAGTGAAAAGTTATAAAACTTGGTTCTTTGAATTCCTTTCATATGTGTGTGTGTGTAAATATATATTATATATACATATATATATATATATATATATAACACATTTCCTTTTTTTAAAACACAAATCACAAAGGAGCAATATCTATATACTTTTTCACATCAGAGATAAAATTCATCTCTCACTTGTGACTTATGCAAGGAAAATAGGAAGCTCCATTAGACAGATCTACAATTTGTCTGTGAATAGAGATTTGCAATTGGGGAGTGATTTCCTTTGAAGTCATTAAATCTTTATAGCCAAGTATTCTTTCTGTCTTGACAGATTCTACAAGTTGTCTCATCATAGATATAAAAATGATCTTTAAGAAATATACTTAATGACTTCAACAATGGCTAAAAGTTCATCCGATGCTTTTCTTACTTTTCAGAATTTGGCATGGCTGCGCTATTCATGCTTTCACTTCAACAGCACATGACAAAAAGGCTTGTGGCAGAATTTCAGTATTGTTTTATAGCATTTTCTGCTGTTATTAGCTGAAAGATTTTTGAAGCTAATGAGCAGTGCCAACCTCAATATTAATATTAGCTAGCAAAATGCCAGTTTTTCTCCACTTCGCTGTATTCATTTTTTGCAAATGAAAAGTCAGAGTGCATTGCACAAATATAATTTCAACATTAACAAGGATGGGTCAACACAAAGCCAAAATATGCTGTCTTATCAAAACTCAACAATGGCATTTGAAGGTTCCCATGGTTGAGATTGACCTTAGTCTTTTTTTTTTTTTTTAAACAGTATTCTTTTCTTAAAATTGTTCTTGAAATCCTCTGGTTTTACATCAATGCATCTCTCATTATATTGTCTCTAATTCTCTCCTAAAGAACCATTCTTTCTAAAAAATAACGATAATGATTAATTTTTTTTTAAATCCAGCAAACTATTCTACATATCAACCAAGTTCCATATTTTATATAATGTTGCACATCATAGTTTCTCTACCTCTGCTAAGAAGGATAGAAGCATCCTTTTTCTATATACTTTGTAAGAAATAATTTCCCTTTCAAGACATGTTCAAGTCAACTTTGTTATTTTCATAACTTTATCAAGTATGTTATTATAATTTACATCCTGTTAAATTAATTCATTTTATTAGTTTAGAATGGTTTACTTTAGATATGCGTTAGCTTTACATTCAATAACTATGGCAATATACATAAAATCAACATTTAGAGGCAACAAAAATCAAGTCAAATAAGGTGGTCAGTACGGTGCCACAATAACATACGTTTTTTCTGTTAATCAATAAACTACGAAAATGGAAAATAGTATATAATCTATTGAAATCACAATATTGATCCTGCTATTGCTTAAAAAATGTATTTGTAAGGAGTTTAATTGGCTGTTTCTTTGGAAATAAAAATAGAGAAAGAGATGGACTAACCCTTTCAATGAACTTTAGAAATAGTTATTTAACACATGGTGTCTATAATGTTGAAAGAGTTAACAAATACCTGAATATTCAACCCAGATTTTCTTAGTATCTTTTTTCTTCCCAACAATGATTTCTCAAAATTAATTAACAATAGCATAACTATTTGGTGGAGCATTGGATTAAAAATTGGGAAGACCTGGATTGACATAGATTTGAATCCTTCCTCAGACACTTAATATTTGCATTCCCCTGGCTTGAGACATTTAACTTCTTTGAGTCTGTTCCCTTACTATAAAATAGGTATAATGATTGTTCCTTGCTTATAGGATGGTTAATTTGATCACAAGATCAAATTAAATAAGGTATACAAAGCACTTTGCCAATTTTAAATTGACTATATGAAAACCAACTGTTAACCATCATCATCATCACCATCATCATCATCATTCTGGACCAGGTGCACATTAGTCCCAAGTATAGAGTCAAGATTGTTTTTATTAAATCAGTCAGGCAGAATACAAAAGCAAAAATTATTTTAATAGATAACAACAGAATTAAAATATGCAGGCATTTAACAAGAAGATGTAATGTGTTGTTGAGCAGAGCTCTTCAAGTCCCCTTGCTCTCCAAGGGGACATGTCCAAATTGGTAGTAACAGTGGGTCCACACAGGATTGCAGAATCTATCTTGGAACTAGTTTATATGAAATTCATCATATCACTAAAAATAGATTTTAACACATTCAGACATTCTGCGAAACAGACATGATTCAGGCCTGGAGAGACTTATATGAACTGATGCTGAGTGAAATGAGCAGGACCAGGAGATCATTATATACTTCAACAACAATACCATATGATGATCAATTCTGATGGACCTGGCCATCTTCAGCAATGAGATGAACTAAATCAGTTCCAAGGAGCAGTAATGAACTGAACCAGCTACACCCAGCAAAAGAACTCTGGGAGATGACTAAGAACCATTACATAGAATTCCCAATCCCTATATTTTTGCCCACCTGCATTTTTTATTTCCTTCACAGGCTAATTGTACACTATTTCAGAGTCCAATTCTTTTTGTGCAGCAAAATAACAGTTTGGATATGTATACTTATTTTGTATTTAATTTATACCTTACAGGGATCCTCAAACTATGGCCACAGGCCAGATGCAGCAGTTGAGGACGATTATCCCCCTCACCCAGGGCTATGAAGTTTCTTTATTTAAAGGCCCACAAAAAAAAGTTTTTGTTTTTACTGTAGTCTGGCCCTCCAACAGTCTGAGGGACAGTGAACTGGCTCCATTTTAAAAGTTTGAGGATCCCTGCAACATATTTAACATGTATTAGTCATCCTGACATCCAGGGGAGGGGGTGGGGGGAAAGAGGGGAAAAATTGGAACAAAAGGGTTGACAATTGTCAATGCTGTAAAATTACCCATGCATATAACTTGTAAATAAAAAGCTATTAAAAAAAGAAAAGAAAAGAAAAAAAGAAACAGGTATGATTCTATCACCTAATTTAGAATTTGGTAGACTACATCTAAAGATGTTTCTAAAGAACAATATAGTATTATAGTTTTCTCTGTGTCTTTCATATTTCTATTTTATATTATCCAAACTAGGGGAATATAATAAGTACTTTGAATTTCTAGCTGCACCAAGTAGCCAAATCAATCCCTTAAGGACCATCACATTTCTCTCTTTGGTTTTGTTTTTGGTTTAGGTGTGGCCCCACCCAGGCTGAATTATATTTTACATTTGTTTATAAATGGCCCAGACCTAGGTTCTAACATAGAAGATAGCCACTAGGAGAAGACTATAAGGAATATTACTGGCAAGGGGAATACAAGGAAAAAGAAAAACAATTATGTTCCAACCATCCCCTAAAGTAAAAAAAATAATAATTTAATTTTTAAAAATTGTAATGTCACCAGGATCATAAATAGTTGGGATTTCACCATGAATCTGTAATCCAATAGAAATAGTTAGTGTGAAGTCAGGAGCTAAGAACAGAAGTCAGATCAATAGAAACAGAGAACTTTGAAGAGCATCTCTACCTTGAAACATTTGGAAGCAGAAATGAAGGCTATAGAATTTGTTCCTAGATTTAACATGATGAGGCTTCTTTCATTTCACCACCCATTCCATTGTTCCCAATCATTGGATTATCACCTCTCTTCAATCACATACTCATCTGTCCTCCTGAAAGGTTTGGTAAAAATGGTCTTCCTGAAAGTCAAATAGGGATTGTAAGTAGAGGGAGAAAAGGTGGCTCCTGCCCATGTGGAAGAAGGATGTGATCTTGTAAAACCTGAATGAGGGAGAAACTAAGGGAATACAGCCCTGGTTTTTTTCTGCCTAGCCTATGGGTAAAAAGAATGGCATTGAGTTCCTGAAGGAACATCACCATCCAAGCCAAAAATTGTGGTTCCACTTAATTGGGGGGAGAGGGGGGGAATAGATGAACTCATGAATGAGAGATGATGGGGGAGAAAAGGGGAATGGGGAAATGGAAAAGTGCGGGGAATGAAAGAACTCATCACTTTAGGTCTGGGGTTCTAGATATATATGTGATAAGGAACAAATATAGGTAATATGTACAACCAAGAAATATACCTGGATGCAGGAGGGAGTAGCAATGCATGTCTTGAAAACAGCAGGTCTGCTGACAAAATGCAGTGATCTTATTACATCCACTGGGCCATGCTCCTAATAGGTTTTACATTAAGTATTCTGAGTAGTGCCACACAGTGAATAGAGTGCAGGACCTGAAGTGATGGAAGACCTGAATTCTATTCCAGCCTCAGACACTTCCTAACTGTGGATGGGCAAATAACGACCTCTGAGCATCAGTTTTCTGGCTATAAAAGAGAGGTAATAATAGCAATTATTTCCCAAGGTTGTTACAAAGATAAAATGAGATGATACATACATAACATTTTGCAAACTTTATAAGACTATGTCAATACGAGCTAATTGTAGTTGTTATTATCATTCCCCTCTCCTAGTAAAGATAATCCTTTAGTATTTAGAGTATTGGCTATGATGGGTTTGCTCTCTCCAAAAGAAAAAACTTCAGTCCCAGAGAATATGCTCTTAGAACACAAAACAGTCAGTGACTAACAATTATTCTGAAACTTTGTCTATTTAAAAAATTAACTTCCTGCTCATCAAATGACAGCATCTCTATACTACATAGAGCTTTTATGATTAAGGATTAGAAAATTCTTGTAACTCCCTGATCAGAATCCATTTGACCAACTTCACCAATTCAGCAAGAGGTTGACTTCCCATAAGCCAAAGAATGCCATCAGGAATTGAGACCTCTCCCACTTTTGTTCTTTCCTCAAACTTCAATATTTCTTTGCTGGCATCTGAAACTGAATAAGTGGGAGAAAGCAAAACAAAACAAAACAAAACAAAAAAAACTTCTACATAAAACTGTCCCATCCTTTCTATATTTAATTTTAAAATTTCTGCCTTTATTATATATACATATTCAAATCTAATCTTTTCTTGTTTGGGGCCCACTATACATTTTTATCTTCATCTTTTTGTTTTGTTTTGTTTTCTGGGTAATTGAATGAAAGACTAAGAAGAAAAGGAATGAAGTAATTATGCTAATCCTAAACAGATTCACTTATTAGGAATTGGATTTATTTTTCTTTTCTCCTAGAAGTTGGAGGAATATCTAAGTGAGGTGTATTGTTTTGCCTTGTGAATCAAGCTACCAGGACATATTCTACCATTTGACTTGACTTAGCTATTCTTGGTTTGCATCTACACTGATAGCATTGATAAAGTATTTAATAAAAGATTCACAATCCAAGTCTCCAAATAAAAAATTGAAGTATAGATGGTTTAAAAAGTAAAGTTCAATAAAAAAAAAAAGACAATCTCAGTTTTGGTGTTTTATTTCTTAAAATGCTTGGATGTCAATTAGGTTAAGAAATTGAATAAAAAATCTATACAAAAAAACAGATGTTATTGCAATTTCAAATATTTCACCTATAAAATGATTTATATAAAGACTGCTTTAAATATTTACTATGTGATATGTACTGTATTTTAAATATATGTATATGTACACATACACACACACATATATATCTGTGTATGTGTACGTCAGCAGTGATAGTAGAATATCAGAATTAGTATAGACCTTGGAAGTCATCTAGTTCAGAACCTTTATTTTGTAGCTAGAGACAGTCTCAAAGTTCATATCTGAACCTTGGTATTGATTCCTCAATTCAATGATCTTTTTCCTAGACCAAATAGTAGAGCAAAGAAGTATGCATCTGACAAAAAAATTTAAGCCCATGGAAAATAGGACTTGATACACACAAATATTCATAAAAACACATTCTGTTATATAAAACTGACATAACTCCATTACCTGTAAATATTATGAAGGTTAACAAAATACTATGAATGAATTTGAAACAAATGTAAAATTTAATAATTTGCTAAGTGTCATCTTTGGGAAAAATTGGAAATCAATTATGAGTGAAAAAATCTGAATAAATACTTGTAGCTTTTCCCCCCAAGCTTGTAGGGTCTTCCCCAAACAACCTTATAGTTAACTACTTGATTTGTATTTTTATTTATTCTCCTCATATTTATTTTGTGTATGCCTTCACATTATAGATGTCTCCTCCATTAGAATATATGTTCCTTGACAGTAAAGATTATTTTACTCATTATATTGGTCTATTTATATCGCCATCATTATATCATTGCCTTGAACAGTACTTAATAAAAGCTTGTTGATTCATTGACTGAAGTAAAAATCATTGTAACCAGCCCATTAATTGAAAGGAAGTAGCTTATGTAATAATAATGCCAAAGATAATACTTTTAGACACAGAAACAAGACAACTTGAAGGATTTAGTACGACCCAGGAGAGATCACTCTGCCCCAGTCTATGGTAGAGATTTAGGCACTGGTACAGTGGAACAAGCACTAAATTTGTTACCAATAGAGAAGTGTGTTTATGAATCAATCACTTAACCTCTTAGAAACTAGTTTTCCTTGAGTATAAAATAAAAAATGATAATAATATTTGAACTGCCTATTTCACAGGGTCCTTGTGTTAAAAACTACTTTAAAAAACTTAAAGAACTATTATATATAAATGTGATTTATTATCAGAGAGTATATGGGTAGTGGTATGTTATATTTATTATCAGAAAATGAATGTGGTGCAATAGAATGCTAACCCTAGAAGCAGTGTTTCAAATATTTCACTTTCTAACAAATAACTCTCTTAAGTCTAGTGTGGACCCAATGGACTCTGAAATCCCTTCCAGATGCTATTATATACTCTGGAGCTACTCTTTTGCTCCACAGGCATTGATAAGAGTCTTCAGAAGGTAGCTGCTACATTTCCCCTCATGGGAGTCTTTTCTAGTACTACTAGTATAGTTCAGAAGCCCCCATCAGTGAGCTTTCCTTCCTATGTTGATATCAATTAGTAAACCAGACTTTTAGAAAAAGATTTTACTACAGTATGATAGTTGGTACAAAACAGCTCCCCCTAACATCTGTGAAACATTCTACATTATTATTCATCAAATTTAGGGACAAAAATATTAAAGCTTAGAAAGTACATGCTTCAAAAGATTAACAGCTGGTAAAGGTCCTTTGGCTGGAATTTTCAAGTGCAACTTTTCTGCTGGGTTCCTTATAGAGGCTTAAATCTGCCTCTCCTTACCATGTCCAATGTCAACACTTCCCTGTTTGCTGTTGTCCCAGAAACAATACTATTATGACAATTAAAAAGTCCAAATCTCTCAAGAAAAAGCCTTAAATCCTCTCAAGTTCCCAAAGTTCTCTTGTCAGGGGCAGAAGATGAAATATTTTCATCCCTTTCCCAATCAATTCCTTTTCATATTGCTTTACTGAAGGCTTCTCCTATTAAGCTTTTAAAATAATCCATTTCTTAAAGTCACAAAATATGGCCAAGTTTCTCTAACAATCTGAATAGAATTCCTGGAATGCCTATTAGAAATGCTTTTAAATTGATTAATTAAATGATTTTCAAGACTTTATTCATGCTTCTAGTGGATTCACTGAGACATGTTCTCACCTGATAAAGTACCTAGCCTAAGTAGGGTGATCTCAAATTTTATGCAATGATACAAAAATAAGGGTAGCAACAGCATGGGGATCACAGTCTATCTATCTATCTATCTTCTTATAATCTGCAATTTCAGTGTCTTACCAGCCTGAGATCTGATCTCTTATACTTAAGTTTTTCTCCTACACCAGTAGAATCAGTTGGAACTACTTTCGCCTCTGCACATATACCTAAATAACCTGTTTTTACAGAATACAATGAACATTTATCAAACATTTACTATTACTAGTAACTTTGCTAATCCTTGGGAATACAAATACTAGCAAAAAGAAAGTCAGTCCCTATTGTCAGGAAACTCACATTCTAACAGGGAAAAAGCACACAAAAAGAAACTCTGAAGTAGAGAAAGAAGAAAAAATAATGGTATCCAGCAGAGAGCATAGTACATTGAGTCAGGAGTATAGTAGGGAGGAAAATGAAGGCCTGAGCATCCATCTTTAAATGGTGGTCCTAAAGAAAAACAATCAATCAAAAGGAGAGGCCATATGGCAAGGGGAGCCTTTCAATGTTACAAGTTTAAGGATCAATGAAACTTCAGGGTCAAGAGGTTTCTGGAGCAGGATAGAGAATGTTTCAACACATTTTTTAGTCTTATCTCCTCTACCCCTGGATATCTTTCTGAGCTCCATTTCTTCCACTCTAAAATGAAGAGATTGGCTCAGATGATTTCCAAGGTCCCTTCCACATCTCACATTCTGTGGTAAGATGTTCAAATGGGGCAAGGCTACTTTAGATGTTTAATTCATCATAAACACATGAAAGGAAAAATTCTTCTGCTATTTCTCAAAAGTGGGAAAGATGATCAAGAATATATGATAGTATCCAGATAGTGCTACTCAAGTTATCCTGAACTACTGTGGAGTGTGTGTGTGTGTGTGTGTGTGTGTGTGTTATGTGTCTGTGTGTGTGTGTGTTATAAATTAAGCATTTTTCACAAATATGAAGAAAAAGGAGATTTTCCCCTTATACTATCGCCCTGTATTAGATGTTCCAAATGGAAAGGGAAGTATATCAACCAGCACATGGACCTTAATTGTGATTATGTTTTATTACCACTTAGCCTATTAGGTGCTTAAATTACCAGATAAGAGAATCTATGTTTCTAATAGTGGAAAGTGTGTTAACAGTATTCTCACTTACTGTTTCAGCCCTGTTCCAACAATCTCATGGATGAAAGTTAATGGCTATATTCCAAGCAAAGCACGTCTGCGGAAATCTCAAGGAGTATTGGAAATACCAAATGTGCAACTGGACGATGCAGGCATATATGAATGTAGAGCTGAAAATTCACGTGGAAGAAATTCTTTCCGTGGACAGTTACAAGTCTACAGTAAGTATGATTTGCACTGATGCAGAAGCACGTCCTTTCCAACACACACACACATCTTTTTTTAAAATTTCAGTTTAAAAGCAGATAAAGGTGATGTAAGTTTCTTGAGCATAAGGACTAACTTTGCATTCCACTCCCCCCCTCTTTTTTCTTTTTTGATATCCTCAAATACTTACCATAGTGCCTGAGAGATAGTAAATATTTAATAAATGTTTAATGATTGTTTTAGAATATTTTCAATTAACTTGGTTTCAAGGTCATAGCTTGTCTTATATTGATTTTTATTCCAAGGTAATTCATAAATTGGTTTTATATAGAATATTGTTCTAAAATATTAGAGTCTTTAATCACAGCATTTTTCCTTAAAATGAAGGGAGATTTTTTTTTTAGGCCCTAAACTATTGCCTATATTTTGGTTATATTTATTAACTCTTTTGAGCTACTAGGTTAATGGGCAACAATGTGATAAATGATTATCTAATAGCGCAAAAAAGCTAAAATAGTTCTCCAAAGTGTCCAATTTAAAATATGCTGTTGGAAAATGTAGCTTAAGAGGGAAGAAAGGAAGTGGATATACATTTATATAGTATTTACTATATGCCAGGCACTGTCCTAAAAATTTTAAAGATAATACCTCATTTAATCTTTACAATAACTGTTTAGCTTCATTTTATAGTAAAAACAAACAAACAAACAAACAAAACAAACAAACAAACAAACAAAAAAAAAAAAAACAAAGGGAAAGGCAAAGTGGTTTGCCCAGGGTCACACAGCTCATAAACATCTAAGGCTAGATTTCCAGTCAGAACTTCCAAATACCATGCCCAGCCTTCTATGCACTATACCATTGCCTTCAAAGAAGAACCATTTTCATTGATCAATTATCAATAATTTAGCAATTATCAGGCTTTCCTGAATCCAGATCAGATCTCTTTGTACTACATTAAACTGTATATTTTAAAACTACAAACTAAAATGTTGAATGTGGTGTAGTAGAGAGGGAGGTATTCTTGAAGGTAGGAAAACTTGTTTCAAAGCCTGCCTCTAATGTATGTTAGCTTTAAGTCACTTAATCTTTCAGTGTTCTATACAACTCTTTAAAACTATGATTTGCAGAGAAAGTGCTAGCTAGCATTGGTAGGAGATTCCTCACCTGGGACTTCCCTAGACTGATAAAATTACAAATCATTTGTTACATCAAATTTTTGCAATATTTGCAATATTGGAGATGAGGGACAGAGGTAGGAGTAGGGAGGAAGAGCATTTGACCTGAAGAAGAATACCATATCCAGTGTTTACTATTCTGATGACTTCAGTTAAATGAGAGCCTCTTTAGCCTTCAGCTTCCAATCCAATAAACATTTATTATCCAGTAAACAATCCTTGTCCTCAAGAAGTTCACAGTCTAAAGTAGGGTGATGAAAGTGTCTGGGGAGATCAGAGGTACTCGACATAGATGCATCTTGTTCTGTCAAATTGAAACCAGCCACAGCAGCAGATGCAGAATGCAATGAGCCAAAAATTCCAGTTTCCACCATCTATAAAGGAATTGGTAAGGGTTTTGTATTATATCCTCCAGTCTTTCAAAGAGAAGGGAGAGGAGCCTGAGGGATATTTTAGGTCAAAACTCGAGTTAATCTCACAGTGATGGAATTAGAAGTGATGAACTAAAGTGGAGATAATAATGTTCATGTTATGAACTTCACATGATTAAAAGGCTTCTAGAAGCCTTGTGTGCTATGCAAATTTGAGTTGTTATCCCTAACACTCAAAAAATCTGAAGGGTTAAGAAATCATCCTGTTAAGTCAGTAAGTATTTATTAAGTTCCTACTAGGTGGCAGTCAGAGTGCTGAGTCAGGGGAAGAGGAATACAAAGAAAGGCAACCAACTAACTCTGAAGTTCACACTCTCATAGTCTAATTTAAGGACATGCAGAATAATTAGAAAAAAATCAGAGAGGAGCCACTAATATTACAGGATCAAGAAAGGTTTCTTATAGGACAGAAGTAGCAAACACAAATAAAAATGGCAGCAATTAATCTATACATAAGGATCCCTGCAGGCCATATATTAATTTAATTTATTGAACGAGGTAGAGGGGATGATGTGATCAGAAATTACCTTACAAATACTTCTGATAGCTACAAATATTTCTGGTAGCTGAGTGGAAGGTACAATGCAATGAGAAGAGATTTAAGCTGTGAGACCAATAAGAAAACTGTTAGTTGTCATCCAAGTATGAGATAATAAGGACCTGCATCAGTGCAATAGCAGTATCAAAGGAATTAAGGAGTATATTTAAAAGTTCACAAGGGTAAAATTGATAGGACTTTAAAATAGGCTGGACATGTTTGGAGAGGAGACAGTGAGGGGGTATAGTTATTAGCCTGTGTGACTTGAAAGGTGGTAGTAACCTTAACTAAAATAGAAAAGTTAGAAAGAGGGGAGGGTTTGGGAAGAAGAATTATGAGTTCATTTTTTGACATGATGAATTTAAGTTGTCTATGAGACTTGATTGGACATTAAGATGCCCAATAGGCTGTTGGCACTATGTTTGAAGGTCAGGAGATGTGAGTTATTGCCATAGAGATGACTGCTAAATAAATTGGTTACAAAATTCTGTGACCCCATTTGGGGTTTTCTTGTCAAAAATACTAAAGTGATTCGCCTATTCCTTTCCCAGCTGATTTGACAGATGAGGAAACTAGGACAAAGAGCTTAAGTAACTTGCCTAGATTTGGTTCATGAGGAGTCTTCCTGATTACAGGTTCTAAACTCCAATGTGCCACCTAGCTGCTTAGCAAAGGAGATTAAGTGTTGAGAAATAAGTAAGTCAAGGAACAATGAGGTTAGCATGTTTGAGAGAATGTCAGTATCTATGTTTATTCATCTAACATAAAGGCAAGATCTGGGGAGGTGAGAAAGTGTGAATTAAGCACTGAATTTGTTGAGGAAAGGTAAGGAAAATGTCCTGTAGATAAAAAGTAACTAACAGAATCTTGATTTTTCCCATCCATTCATCTTACAGATCAGGAAACAAAAACTCATACAAATTAAGAGATTTGCCAAAAATTATATAATTAGTAAGGAGTAGGACCAGGAGGCAAATATAAGTCCCTTGACTCCAAATCCATCACTCCTTCCATTGTACCACACCAATGGTGTTTTTTTGTTTTTTGTTTTTTGTTTTTTCTCTAAGATTTTTTTTTCCTCTAAGATTTATATTCTGTTAACTTTGACACTGGAATATAACATCCAGTTATCATTCACTTTTTGATTAGCATTCACAAACATTTAGATATACTTTTTTCAAGTAATCTATTTTTAATATATGGCTTTTACTTGTCTCTCCAATTTTATTTTTCATGGCTCAGTATCCCCCCCCTCAAATATTCTATTCAAGCTAAGTTAGCCTAGTTATCATATATCAAATTTGCTGAGCATGTATTTGCTCCTAATCTTTACTTATGTCACTTATTTTATATAGAGTCCCCAACATTTACTCCAATTATCTCTATTTTTCTTTTATTCAATAATTCACTTAGCATATAGTTATATGAATGCATACATGTATATACACAGTATATATTTATACAAATACATACATATATATGTATGTGTATATGTGCATGTGTATATACATATATCTATAATATACATATGTATATACACATACATATATATCACCGATATGTGCAAAGTAAAATCCTTTCCCATAAAGAAGTTTATCATCTTTTTCTTTGCTGAAATATTTAAGATCCTTCTTCAAAGTTCTCTGCCTAAACTAAGGAATCTAGTTTCCTCATCTTTTTTATCTAGTTTCCTCATCTATAAAATGAGCTGGAGAAGAAAATGGCAAACTTCTCCAGTACCTTTAACCAAGAGAAAAAATAACTTTCTCTAGACTTTCTGAGTATTGGCTTATGCCAGATATCATACCCTTTTCCCAGAAATTTATTATCTCTTGTTTCAGATGATTCTATAATCAAATCATTAAATATTTACGTGTTGGAGATAGAGATAGTAATTTTATATATAAATTGGCAATAGAAAAATACTAAATATGCTTGCATATTTGCTTGATAATTAAGGCTAATGGATAAATGAATATCTTACTTCATATTCAATATGATATATATATATATATATAATATGATTTATATATAAAACAAACATATATATTTAGTATGACATCCATATATAAATATATTTTTATGTATTTCTACTATCTACCTACTAGAATATGTCTTTTAAGGAGGGAATGCATGTTTTATCTATCTGTATCCCCAAAAATATATCATGATGTTGGATACATAGTGCATATTCACTAAATATTTGCCCATTAAGATAGTTATAATGATGATGATTGTGATAGAGATGAAGCAGAATACTTGTTGACAACATGAAAGAATTTTTACCCTTAAAAGTTGTTCTTTACATAGTATAATCATAGAGGCATTTAAAATGTATGTCCAAATGGACATGAGGTACTATTTCTAGATTTGCAAAATTAATAGAGCACATTTAGAGTTGTCTAGGAATTTGAGAAGTTATCTAGTCTAATCTAATCATTTTAGAGAGCTTAAGTGACTAACTAAAAGTTATACATGTGACAAAGCTAGCATTTGAGCCCAGGTCCTCTAATGTTAACATTTAAGGAGGGAATAATTACTTTTAACATTATGTAAGTATTTGTTATTAGGATGGAAATAAGCATTGAAGAGCTGGTCCCTTAATTACAAGAATGCATTAAAATTTCCTAAGACTTGTTCTAAGTATAGATAGATTCTTTTGAACATTTTAAGTGTATTTATATTTCCTCTGTTTTAGCAATTATACTCAAAGTGATGTCCCATGAAGAAACAGTAATCCTAATCCAGATTTAAAAAAAAAAAAAACTGACAAAATCTCTACCAGTCCTCATATTCAGGTCTACAAAAATTTTCCTAGCAATTTATGATACTAATAAAACATGTTTAGCTAACTTTCAAATTGAAATAAAAAGTCTACTTAAGATACTTAAATTTAAAATTCTTGTTATACCTCAGTTCAAAGATTACATGTTACAATAGATACTGTTGGACTTGGAATCAGAAATCTGAATTCAGATTCTTATTAGCTATGTGACCTTGAGCAAATTACTTAGTTTGGCCTCAGTTTCTCCTTCTATAAAAGGGGAATAAGAATAGTACTTAACATTTATTTTGCGGATCAAATGAGATAACACATATACAGAACTTTACCAAATTTAAAGCACCATATTAATACTAGATATTGTTAATTTAGAGAAATAATTATAATTTTTTTAAATTAA
Source organism: Antechinus flavipes (assembly GCF_016432865.1). Classification (NCBI taxonomy): domain Eukaryota; kingdom Metazoa; phylum Chordata; class Mammalia; order Dasyuromorphia; family Dasyuridae; genus Antechinus; species Antechinus flavipes. Next base: position 493,116,414 of record NC_067400.1, read on the forward strand.
CCCTGGGTAGAAGGACTGTTCAGAAAATGGAAGGACTTTCTGAACATAATGTCCCATTGAACTGTAGACTGGACTAACCAGAATTCTTGGACATTATTGAGATTGTGTAAATTGAGCATCATAGTTCAGAATGTAGAAGGACTTCATTTGTTGGTACCCCAAACAAAAAATTCTTAGTAGTTAACTTCCTGGCTCTCTCTCAGTTCTGGGTTATATGTAAAGACCACACAGTGCAGAGTCAGATTAGGGAAAGATATAAAGTACAGTGAATCAGTATGAAGCTGATCATGCAGTATGACATACAAAACACAAGCAAACACATATTGTTCAACTTTCTCTCCCTCCTCTTTTTCCCTCCTTTCCTCTCCTCCTTCTCTGTCTCTCTTCTTCTTCTTCTTCTTCTTCTTCTTCTTCTTCTTCTTCTTCTTCTTCTTCTTCTTCTTCTTCTTCTTCTTCTTTTCTTCTTCTTCTTCTTCTTCTTCTTCTTCTTCTTCTTCTTCTCTCTCTCTCTCTCTCTCTCTCTCTCTCTCTCTCTCTCTCTCTCTCTCTCTCTCTCTTTCTGTCTCTCTCTGGATTCACCAAAAAATATAGATCAATTCATTGAAATTCCATTTGTATCTGGGCCTCCAAAGTCCATGACACAGAAGAATTTTTCAACTCCAGGGTTGAACTATTTTGTTAGAAGAACCAAATTACATAGTCCATTATATACAGCTGGCCCCAAACCAGACGATGCTTCTTCATATGCCATACAGTTATTCACCCTGATCATCCTTTAATCTTTTGCCCTGGTGTATACCTCCCACAAGCTGCAAGCTCTGCCTCCTACTTCTTGGTTTATGAACAGTAATCAAATCAGTACTGCTAAGGCTTTGTCAATCCAGTGCTCTCTGGTTTCACTCACTATCACTGTGACTTTCCAGAACAAAGCACCTTTCTCTTGCCACCATTTCCCTACATATGTTAACTTCTTTATTAAAATTCGAGCTCTGAATTTGGGGACTATTTGGCTTTTATATTTGAACCCTCAGTGATTACATTATCTTGTATATAGTAAACAGTTGTATAATGCTTTTTCTTCATTTTTCATAAATTCATTCATTCATTTGTTTATTTTCAGTAGACAATTTGTTATATTGTAACAGTTAATGAATCTGATTACATTAGGAAAAAAGGGAATAAATTTTATAACAATAATATTTATATAATAAATTTTAGAGATGGACTAATTCACTTATAAATTAAATTCTACTTTTAAAATGCCCTTTTTAATTTATTGGGCAATGTTTTAACAGAATTAGTATTTATCTTTCCTTCAAATGAACTGGTTTGTCCATTTTTTTTTCCATTTAAGAAGTAAAACCTAGTTAATGCTTTTCATGAGGCATAATTTTAGGTTGGTATCAATATTTCAAATGTATTTATTCCAGTCTATTCACTTGAACTCTCATGGTCTCCCAAATCTGGTTGAAAGTAAAATGCATTCTATATTCATATTAAGTAGTGACATCATATCATAGTTGGACTAATTCTTCAGATCAATATGGAATCAATAAAGGAATTTAATATAATCAAGGGATAAGCTCTTGACCATAGACTACATTTGACCTGAAACTGGTTGATTATTGAAGAGGACTTAGAATAGAAAAGGAATAAATTGATCAAATATAACTTCTAAAGTTCCAGATTTTAACTTAAAGTAACTAAAAATTATTAGGAATCAATAAGACTTGATGAGATTCAGCTCATTACTGAAATACAGCATGGAAAGGGTCAGCTTGCTCAAAAGGAATACAATAGAAGGGACCACAAACCTCATAGCATATCAAGAAGGTAGCAAAATGTGAAAATCTACAAACTTGAAGAGATTTCATAATGGACTACATTAAGACTAAAGAAGGGATAAGCTAAATATCATTATACTAATATCCTATAAACCTAATTCAGATAGAAGAAATAAATAAATTGCTAATTAGCATCATTCTAGTATATTATTGTGATGGAAGATTTTAATGATTTAGACATATTTTAGAGTTCTCTCTGCTAAAATGTGAAGATATTACATGATACAACTAGGTGATATAAGTGGATAAAGTGCTGGATCTAGAGTCAATAAGATTAATTATGAATTCAAATTTGGCCTCAGATACTTTCTAACTGAATGATCCTAGGCAAATCATTTAAGTCTGTTTGCCTCATTTTTATCATCTGTAAAATGAGCTGAAGAATAAAATGGCAAACCATTTTAGTCTTTTTGTCAACAAAATCTGAAATGAGGTCTGAAACATTACTGAACACTAACAAGATTTTGTTTTTACTTTTCTTGGTATTAATTTAATCTGGAAACAGTGAAAGCATTTTCTCTCTGTATCTGATTCTCAATTAAGAAGAACTGCATAATTAAGTGGAAATAACAAGGAACTTGAATAGAAGTGACTGTGTCATTGTAGTGTTTGTGATAGATATGACAATCAAACTCAATAATATATATGCTAGGCTTTAGAAAAGTAGAATTCAAGGAAAGAAAAATATAATAGACAGGATGGCTTAGTTCTAGGAGTTACAAGTATGATTTCCTAGTCATCAAAGTTTCAAGTAGGGTTTAAGTGATATATTATAAATGGAGAACATAATCTATATAGTAGAGAAAGCAATAGATTTGTACTCTGAAGAGCAGGTTTTAAATTTTGGCCCTGTTAGTTATGATTCTTATTTATTAACTTATTACTATCTTGGGCAAGTCACTTAATCCATCTACAACTCAACTCCTTCATCTGTAAAACGAGGACAATAACACCTTAATAGATAGCCTATGTACCATGATATCTGTGACTCAAACAATTAATTATGAGAAGCATACAATAATGGTAAAGTGAAGTATAAATATAACTATTATTATTAAAACTTTTAATGTGGATGAATTCAATTCTTTAATTCTATAATTATCTGTAGTCAATCTCTGAACAGAGTTTCCAGAAACAAAGATAACAGTTATATCTTTCACAAACTATAACAAAAAAACTGCTGATTTTTACTAATCTTCCCCCTTTTACAGTTTTCTATTCATAAGTTCTTTCCATTCCAATTTATCATCCACATGATTATCATATTAATATTCCTAAAATAGAGTTTGACCATATCTTCTTCTACTCCTCTACTCAAGTACTTTAAATGGCTTTTGATTTACTTCAGAATAATATCAGTTCCTCTGTTTAGTATGTAGTCATTCACAATAAACACAGGCTCCTATCTATCTTTAAAGACTAATTTCATATTTTTCTTCCTAATTTGATGTGCATTCCAGCCTAACTGGCCTACTTGCTTCCCTTCTTCAATGACTTTGCACAGGTTATCTATCATGCCATCAATATTCACCCTTTTCACTTCTGTTTCTTAGAACCAATAGTTTCCTTTAAGATACAAGTCAAGTGCTTTCTCCCTATCAATTGTTAGAGCTCCTCCCTTCAAAATTACTTTATATTTACGTTACATATATTTTGTATTTATTTATCTGCATGTGATGTTTTCCCCCAGTAGAATGTAAGATTCCTGAAGGGACAAATTAGTAGTTTTTGTCTTTGTGTCCACTACATATAGATCAATGCCTGCTAAGTGGAGACACTCAATTCATGCTTATTGAATTGAAATATATTAAATGGAACTCAGCTAGTAGCTTGGTGGAAAATACATAGAGATTGCTCATCAGATACCTGGAAAAAATACCCAGTTGCCTTTTGGAGTAGAAAGGATTTAGGCATTACTTCACACTTCTTTGATTGGTTAAGATGACAGGAAAAGATAATGATAAATATTCGAAAGAATGTGGGAAAACTGGGAAACGAATGCCTTGTTAGTAGAATTGTGAAATGATCCAACCATTCTAGAGAATAAATTGTAATTATTCCCAAAGGGCTATAAAACTGTGCACTCTGATTTCTACTGAGTCTACATCCCAAAGAGATTGTAAAAGAAGAAAACCCATGTGTTCAAAAATGTTTATAGTGTCTCTTTTTATAGTAACAAAGAAGTGGAAATTGAATGGACTTCCATCATTTGGGGAATAGCTGAATAAGTTATAGTATATAAATGTAATGGAATATAATTATCCTATAAGAAATGATGAGCACGCTGATTTCAGAAGAGCCTAGAAAGATCTATATGAACTGATGCTGAGATGAACAGAACCAAGAGTATGTGATGATCAGCTGTGATGGATTAACAATGCACTGTTTCAAAGCAATTCCAAAAGACTTGGGATGGAAAATATCATCTGCATCCAGAGAGAGAACTATAGAAACTGAATATGGATGGAAGCATAGTATTTTCACCTTTTGATGTTGTTGTTTGTTAGCTTATTATTTTTTTCTTTCTCATGATTGTTTTCTCTTTGGATCTGATTTTTCTTGAATAACATGATAAATTTGGAAATATGTTTATAAGAATTGCATTCTACTTCCATCAGATTGCTTGCTGTCTTAGGAAGGGAGGGAGATAATTTTGCAACACAAAGTTTTGCAAAAATGAACATTGAAAACTGTCTTTATAGGTTTTTGGAAAAATAAAATATTATTAAATCCTTGGAGGGGGAATAAATTTAGTTATCATAGAGAATAATATTTTTTATAAACAGCACATTGCATAGCATATAGTAAGAGGATACTTTGGTATTCTTCCTAGAGCTGTCTTGTATCCCTTGGCCAGTCATCCATAGACTGTAACAATTTGCATTGGATGAATATTTGAGAATGTTGGTTTCATTTGCTAGTACTTATGTACCTCCTGGTAGGAAGACAAAATGGTAAGAAACAATCTGTGAACTCTTGTTAAGTCATGCACAATTAACTATAAACTCTGGGCCAAATGGACACAGGCGAACCCATGGTTATACCAAGCATTAATCTCTCAGTAGAAAGAACTGGACATTTTCTAGAAAAAGAAATTGGAACTGACTGGTGAGTTGGCAGTCATTTTTGTCAAGTTTTAGAGAGCAGCCTTGCAAGTATACAACCCTTCAGGGTAGTATATGTTCAATGTGGCTTCCTGCCACAGATACTTTTCCTATCTACAAAATTTTAGGGGAAGAGTGTGGTCTTTCTGCCCTATGGTTCATAGGTTTGGCAAATAAAGGTAGAAGATGAAACGGTAGCACTAACTTGACTGGGTACATATATATATTTATGTATGTAATTAGTGAAAGTCTGGTAGGAAGAATTCTGTTTAAATTTTTATAGAAAAATACAGGCTCCTCTGAAGGAAGTAGAAAAAAAACTTAAACTAAAATTTCTAGTGTGAAATGGTTCAAAAGGCAAATAGACTCTTCACTGGGCAGCCTACTTATGACTGAATAGGAAAATATATATTTGCAGAATGTAATGGAACCTGACTTTGTTTCCTTGAAAATGTTATAAACATGATGGTTTCATTGCTTCTTTATGAGACATAAACTGATTTCTGCCATAAAGGGTTCTATAGAGCTTTCCTACTCTTCTTTGCCTCAAAACTCAAGTGTGAACATCTAAAAGTTATATTAGATGAAAGTATAAGCCACTATCGTGGAAATTATTATCAAACCAGCTTTGACTTATTTAAAAATATTCTTTTGTGGAAATGTTCATAAAATATATGAAAATTCTTCAATAAGTGTCTAGAACATAGTAATAAATGTTTATTGATTGATTAGGGTATGTTCCTAGAAATTATCAAAGTTATCTTATAATTTCTCATTCTACAGAATCCTTATCCATGTATTTTTCTAAAAATCAACCATAGTGAAGCTTGTCAATTAATTATGCAATGCTTTCATTTAAAAATATTTTGAATTGTTTGGGGTTTCAGTGTAGTTAGTTACTGGGTCTATCTGTCATCTCTCATTCTCACATTTTGTAATTACCTTAACACTGATTTTTACCTTGTGATTCCTTCTCACATGCTCGTCATTTATTAAACACAATTTATTAAAAGCCTACTGTATGCAGGTACTATGGGAGAAACAACATTTGGATATGCAATTGTCTTTGCTTTCTGCAGACATATAACCTAACACCGATCATATGCAGCTATCATTTGTTATTCCATTGTCCTCTGAGTTATTTAAATTGGATTGTCCTGAAATCATGGTGATCTATGATTTAAAGTCATGACAGCATCATTAGGAGAAGAATAGATACTGCAGAGATGAGTTTTTCTTGCAAAAAACAATTAGAAATTATCTAATGTACATTATTCCCCATATCAATGAGAAAATACTTGTAAAGTTCTTAGCACAGTGTTTGGCACCCAGTAGGAGCTTAATGAATTATATGTCCTTTCCTTTTCCACTTCACATAAGTATTCCAGTCAGGAATGTGAAAGTAAATTTTTAACAACCAAGTTTCTGATGGGAAGATGGGGAGCAGGGAAGAGAAATATACATACAATTCACTTTTAAGTTCAATCTGAATTTTACTTTCTTCATTATTTCATTGTCTAGACAATTAAAAATAAAAAAATATATATCTATGACTGATATGTAGCATATCTTGATTTCTAAGTAAATGCTTACACTGAAAAATTTTTAATTTGTAAAAATTATTAAAAGCTATCTCCAGCATAGTCCTCATTCCAGTCTAGTATCGTCTTTCTATATAATTCTTAGTATGTCTTCTAATGTACATGATGTGTTTGTCCAAGATGTGTTTGTGAATTAACTAAATCAGTGAAGTACCCATTTGGCTTCATGCTACAACTGGGAAATGAATGTTTTTCATCTATTTAAGTTTTCAATGTAGATGGTTAAAACATTAGGGTGGGAGGAAGCAATCCATGAAGCAGACAGAAAAAGGTATATAGTAATTTAATACATCAATTTTGGGAGGAAAAAGCTTAAGATAAGATAAAGTATTTTCTTTCTTTTAAAAAACATCCACTAAAGACATTTAGTAAAAGATTTTTGAATTTATGAATCTTAAAGCTTTCTTGCCTAATCTAATATAAATAAATGATCTTTAAAACAATAATTTATCCAAAGGAAGGAAAAGCTAGACAAATAAATATCTCTGGAAAAACAGCACAATTTTGAAAGTTGTTTCAATCTTAGACAAGACTGGAATGTTCCTTTTATTGAAGCTATCATATTTAGAATATAAAATAAGATCATACTCAAAAGTTTTCCTCATAATTTCTCTCCCTTTGTATTTGTAAGATATAAAAAGGGCTTTTTTCACATCTTAAATTCTATCTATGGATAATAAATGTTACTCTCACTAAAAAAATAAAAGTAAAGAGTGTCATCAAAGTATCTTTTTATGTAATGTACAAAAAAGAACAGAAATATACTCAGGGTGATACATAGTTAAGCAGAATAGCTTTAAAACTACTATATTGAATGTATTACACACACCAAAATACATAAACTATATCTAATGATAGAATGAAATGATCTTTTTTTTTTTTCTGTTCTTCATACACAAAATTGGTCATATTTGTTGTGGCTATCAAATTCAAAATTACAAAAATAACCTTTTAACCATTACCCTAAATCTTCAAAGGGTTAACGATCATCTTTATGTTAAAAACTTACCACCAATTAATGACTAAGAATTGAGTCCAATGCCTGTAAGTAGGCTAACAAAACAAGACCATCTGTTGGAATTAAAGAAGTATATTTTTAAGCAGTGTTGTTTATCCGCAATAGTGTCACTTTATCTGTACATTTTATATTCTGTATGTAATGCAACATTTTTAGGCTTGATTCTCACTTTTTCATAAATGTGTCTTCCAAGCACCTATAGTTATTAATGAAATTCATAGGAATTAATGAGGAAAAGATGCTGAATATTCAATTAGGTACATTTTGAATTGGCTGAATATTGCCTAAGTATTGAAATAATCACTTTTTGATTTCTTGCAGACTACCCACATTGGGTAGAGAAGCTGAATGATACTCATTTAGACAGTGGTAGCCCTCTCAGATGGGAATGTAAAGCTACTGGAAAGCCCAGGCCCACATACCGTTGGTTGAAGAATGGAGTCCCTCTCTTGGCACAGGTAATGTATTCAGTGAGCCAGTAATTGTAGTACATAAAAAAAGGGAAAAAAGGAAAAACTTTCTATTCTTTGGAGTTGTCCATTTTAAAATTACATGAAAAAAACAGCAGATTTCTCTTTGTGTCTTTAAATAGTGATGGGCAGGGAAAATGAAAGGCTGATCCCTGCCTATGGCCTATCATTGTTACTTATATTTTTCTGTTGCTTTGATCACTGGTGTAGGAGGGATATTCTGACCTCTTTCTTACAGGTCCAGACCTTGTACATTTTAACTCTTCTCTGGATTTCTAACAAAACTGGGCATTTTGTTTTCTCCACAGATATCTTAAGCCACCATCTACTCCCCTCTCCCCCAATTTTAGTACCTCACTTCCATTCAGTCACTTTAACATTGAATTTTTTTGTTTTACATAGTAATATTTACTTCAAAAAAAAAAAAAAAGATTATACAGACATTTTCTCCCAACATCTTGAGTCACAATGCTCCTTATCCTACCTCAGCTGGAGGGGGAAAAACCAGGCTTACAGCTTAGAGCAGTGGTGCTCTTAACTAGAAATATTGATAAGCTAAATAATGTGTGATACCATTATAGGTGGTTTAGGTACACCAAACATCTATTACCCAACTTAACTAAAAATGTTGATAAGCTAAATAACTAGCTTTGGTGTTTTTCCCTCTTTGTTTTGTTGTATTAGGCTCATAGGATTAGAGATTGAAAGCTAAAAAGGACCTTAGAAGCCAAGAAGTCTAAAACTGTCATAATGTTAGTCCTTACAAGCTCAAATCCTAAGCCCAGCTTTCTGAGTAATATCTCCCACCCTGTTCCTTGAATTTCTTTGCTGAGTTTTCTACAATACCAGCCTAGATTAATAGACTCCTTGCTGGGACTGGTGACTCCAATTACTATTCCTAGAACGGAAAAAAATGAAATAGGAGGCCCAAAGCTATCATTCTGGGGGCCATATGCCTTAAAGGAAGGAGGAAACAAGAAGGTCCACAGACTCTCTTCCTTACCATTTGATGTCACAAGCTGCGAGTAAAGAATCTCTTTATCTTCAGACTCAATGCAGGAAAAAGTCAGAACAGTATTCAATCAGGTAATTTCAAAGATGTAGATAATTATGACTATACAGCCAATGGAAAAAAGGTTGTTCTCAATCATATGGTAAACCAAGAAAGAATATTTGCACATCTATCACTTCCACAATCTCCTAGAAACAGACTCCACAGCATCTTCTGCATGTGTGATACCATTATAGGTGGTTTAGGTGCACCAAACATCTATTACCCTATTTACATATATACATACATACATACATACACACATATATGTGTGTATATAAATATATACACATATATTTATATTCTTCTTAAAGTAAAAATTCATTAGAAAATGAAAAGGATTTTCATAATAGCATCAGATATTGTCTCTAAAAATGGACATTGAATATCTTGTAATCCAGTTCTCTTTAATTGACAATACATTACCCAAAATTTCAGAGTTCAGAGAGTCAGAACTGAAACCAAAATTGGCAACTCCTGATCCCCATTTTAGAGTTCTTTCTGCTAGACCATTCTATATTTTGTGCCTTTCTTTTTAAATAGTTCCATTTCTCTCTACTTAATTAGAAATATTGATAAGCTAAATAACTAGCTTTGATGTTTTTCCTTCTTTGTTTGGTTGTATTAGGCTCATAGGATTAGAGATTGAGAGCTAAAAAGGACCTTAGAAGCCAAGAAGTCTAAAACTGTCATTCCACAGATAAAAAACATGAGCACCAGAAAGGTTCAATGATTTACCTACAGTGACACAGAAAAAAGTCTGAGGTAGAATTTAAACCTAGGTTTTCCAGTCCTCTGCTTGTTTTATTTTTGTGAGAGCTATTCAGTCCCAGCCGTCATGGTCCCAAAACCAATTGGATGACATTATGTAATTGTGAACTATGAAAAAAAATTAAAACAAGAATTTAAGTGAATATATTAAGTGTTGTATGATTGGAACAATTCTGTCAAAAATACTGAGGTACTTTATGAAGTGACTTGCAGTATCAAAGAATATATTTAAAATAAGATAATTAAGTGATTTGATAGATGGAGAGCTATACTTGATGTCAGAAAGACTTGAAGTCAAATCTAGCACCAGATATTTACTAATTGTGTGACCCTGAGCAAGTCACTTTGTTTTATCTGTCTCAGTTTCCTCATTTGTAAAATGGTGATGATAATAATAGCACCTATTTCCCCAGGGTTGTTATGAGTATCAAATGAGATAGTATTACTAAAAATCTTTGTAAATCTTAAAGTAGTACATAAATATTAGCCATTGCTATTGTTTTAATAAAATACAAATTTAAAAAAATTATATATATGTGCGTATATATATATACACATATATATATATCCCATCTATAACTCTTCACCTCACAATAGTGAAAGTCACCTTTTCACAATAAATATACACACACACACTCTTAAAATCATTCACAGCATAGTTCTATTTATCTCTGGAGGTGGATAAGATTTTTGTGGTTAATTTGAATGTTATAATAATCAGAATGGCTTACTTGTTCATAGATATTCTTTTTTTAATATAAAGCTTTTTATTTTCAAAGCACATGCATAGTTCTCAACATTCACCCTTGCAAAATCTTTAGATACTCTTCAAGCAATACTGTTGCTACTGTATCTAAAATTTTCTCAGTTCTGCTAATGCAAGTCTTTCGATTTTTTTCTAAGATCATTGAGCCCATCGTTTTTTTAATGGCAAAATCATATTCCATCACAATCATACCACAGCTTGTTTGTTTAACTGTTCCTCAATTGATATAATCCCCTCAATTTCCATTTCTTTGTCACTACAAAGAGTTACCATAAATATATTAGAATAGATTCTTATATTTTTCTCCTGATCATTTGGGAAAAAGACCCCATAATGGTATTGCTGGGTCAAAGAATATACAGTTTCATAACTCTGGACATAATTACAGACTCTTCAAAATAGTTGGATCAGTTTACAGTTCCTTCAACAGTGTATTAGTGTCACAATTTTTCCATATCCCCATCAACATTTGTTATTTTTCCCAGTATCATTTTAACCAATCTAATAAGTATGAGATGACATCTCAAAGTTGTTTTAATTTGCATTCTCTAATCAATGACAATTTATCAGTTTTCATGACCATATATATTCATGATTATATATGTATATATATATACACACACACACACACATATGGATATATGTGTGTATAAATATGTATATATGAATATATGTGTGTAAATATGTATATATGAATATATGTGTGTATATATAGATTAAACATCTATTTATAATATCCATTTATCTATCCATCCATCTCTCTGTCTGTCTATCTCTCTCTCTCTCTGGTTTTCTTCCACCAAAACTACTTTTTTTCTATCCTTTGACCATTTATCAATTGGGGAATGTCTCATATTCTTATAAATTTCACAAAATCTATATATATTTAAGATCTGAGACCTTTATCCAAGAAACTGTCTTTAATTTTTCCCAATTTAATACATAATTAATGTAATTTATTAAAGTGATGGAAATATCTGAGATTTTATCCATAACTCACTAAAACTACTGGTCAATTTGGTACTCAGTGTTTTGATAGATATATGGTCTCTTCAATGTGGGTATTCTCTCTAACATTTCAGTAAAAAAAGTAATGATCATAATAATAATTATATTAGTTGCTTGGCATTCTATGGCCTGAACAAATGATAGATTGGCTGCATTTTTTCATTTTTGACAATTTTAGAGTAATATCCACCCAAGTCTCAGTATTATATAAATATAGCCATTCATTCATCAGCACACTTCAATTTAGAATGAAGAATTCCCTCTCTTCTAGTATGTGTCCTTAGACAAGGGAACTAATGTATTTTTAAACAATAATGATAGACTTAATCACACTGTAGTGATTTAGTTTGGTGGGGGAAAACTGGCTACAAGATTTGATTTAGATTGCCAAAAGTTCTTCCACAATTTTTAATTTTATTACTAGATTTGTAAAGTATTAACTCCATATGTGTCTTAAACTTTAATATTCCACTGAAGATTATGTCTAAATAAACATACATACACACACACACACACACACACACACACACACATATACTTTATTTCTTTTTTCCCGCCACATCTTTCACAGAACTACCAAACAGAATATAATTGTGGTGTTCTTCTTCTTTTTTATAATATAATTGTCCTCAGTGGGAGCAGGACTTTTGGGGAGGTTTTCTGGAGGCAGCCTTAGTTTCAGTTCAGAGTAATAATCATCTCAAATACCGCCAGCTGATAAAATCCAAAGTTTATTTTCTCCTTCCAAGTCTTGTCTTTTTCCTTGGGCCCAGTTAGCTTTCTTAGAGGTCTCTCTCCCTCCTTGGTTCCAAGAGCTCTTGCAGCTTGTCTTTTGGCTCTTCCAGCTTCTGCCTTTAGCTCAATTCCGACTCAGTCTCCTTCATTGACTGACTGACTCACTGAAGCTCTAAGAGCTTCTTATATATGATCTCTTAAAGGTGTGAATCCAAAAGTTGACTCCTCCTCTGAGAGTGGGATTATGGGAGGTGTGAATTCACAAAGTTACAAAGTTTTGTGTAGCTCCCCTACTTGTGAACTCCAATGTGTGAGCCAATGTGTGAATTCTCAAAGGTGTAAACTCAAGCACTGTTTCTACCAATTCCAGTGAGTTATCACTAGGTTTCTAACATATAATAAAGGCAGTTTATTTGGCAAGGCAATATGACAAATTCTGAATAAATTAAACAAATCATATAAAGAAAAAATATATATACTTATGGTGTTGTTACCTTTTTTTTTTTTCCCCTAGCTAAGCTTCTATTGTTCTCTTACCAGAGAGGGGAAATCCTATATTTAAAAAAGTATAAATAGCAAATAAATTCTATTGAGACACAAAATTGTGCTCTAACCTCACTGATTTTAAGAGGTTTGGTTCATAGTCTCTGACTTATCACTCAGAAATTCTACATCCTCTATTTACTTTGTAGAATGATGTTATTTCTATTCTATTACAGAGCAGGGTTGAGATGGTTAATGGTGTATTGATGATCCACAATGTGAATCAGTCGGATGCTGGAATGTATCAGTGTTTGGCAGAAAACAAATATGGATCCATTTATGCCAGTGCTGAACTAAAAGTTTTAGGTAAGTAATTTGAAAGCAAAAAAGGGTGACTTCCTTTCTTTATACAATTATCATTTGAAATCTTGAGTATTTTATTTTTTCCTGTATTTTTCCCTAAAACTTTTAGGTTTCTGTTCTTTTTTTTTTTTTAAGTTTATGGTCAGTTTGCTCCACAAAATCTTTACAGATACTAGATTTCTCAGATATAATGTTGGAGGCCATTGTTCTATTGTCAGAGGGGGAAAAAAAACAAAACAAACTTCTATTGCTTTTATTCAAACTTGTGTCTCATGGCTTGTAGTGGCATACTTAAGTATAAAAAGATTATATTTATTGCTATGCCTAATCTCCCACATGTAATGATCTGATTTATGTTTCTTGCTAAAAGTCTAATACACTATGTTTTGTAGAAATATGCCTTTCAGTTTCCTTTTAAGATTCAAAAGAATGGTGCTAAAATCAAAAGGAAAACAACATTGAGATGAATAAAGTAGTTGGATCACTATAAACAACCATACCCTTTCCAGCTCAGGAAGATTAATATCATTTCTTATGAAGTCTATTTTTTATATGTAAATAATCCATTTATCACTTAAAGAATGTTCAATTTTGTCTGACTTTAAAGGCTTAAGCTAAGATCTGCCTAAAACAAAAGATATGTGATCTCTTCTGCATAGAGAGCAGAGCACAAGTTCTGAACCCTCACCCCCAAACCTCACAAATATGCATAAATAAAAGGACGTTTTCTCTGTGTGTTTATAGGAGTTCAGTTCAGTGCTATTAAGCTGAAAAATAAGATTCAAAGTGTTTCTGACAAAAGAAAAGGATCTGTCATTTGTAGATTAGTCTCAGATTTAATACCCATGAATGTCTTAGAAAGTGTCCATATTTGTCTGGGACGGGGGAGAAGGCAGGATGCTCACTTCATTCCCCTCCCCAAAGAAAATTCAGGATTGCCATTTTGTAGGCCCTGTAACTGTGAAAGCTTGGGGGAAAGAAGGGCAGCTTCTAATCATGAGTGACTCATTGCTGGATGATTCCATTTAGAAATCACAAAAATCCTCTTATTGTCTATGTAGCCAAAAGAGCTGGTGACTAGATGAATATACATAATGGAACAGTCTGCTTCTCTCTCTCTTCCTTTTTATCTGCAAATCATGGCAGCTCCTATGTGCTTGCTTTCGCTTCCATGTTTTAAAAGCCACATGGAGACCAGAGTGGGTAATAGAGCCAGCTGTCCCTCACCCACCAGACTCAGGAAGCAGTTGGGAACAGTGTTAATTTGACTTTAGATATGGAGCATGTTTCATAGGGAGGTGAAGAGGACGGCAGCCCCCTACATCTACTTGTCTGCAGGTTATTTTATAGGAAAATACCTTTAGCTAGAGATTGCAATTTTGCTTTCATATCAGTTGCGAGTTAACTGAATTGATCTAACAAGTTTCAAATATAGCAAGTAATATGACCTTCTGCAAGAGATAAGTGGCAAGGTTTTGCTAAATGACAAAAATTAAATTATAGTCTTTCCATTTAAATCTGAAGTTAAATTAGTGCTCATTCTATTTGTATTGTAATTTTGTTTCAAAGAAAAAATGCACACTTCTGAAGAATGATTAGTGAAAGTTCATGGTTGTAAACATCCATGGTTGTTTCTACAAAAATGAATATATTTCTTTTTTTTTTTTAACAGCCTCAGCTCCTGTTTTTGCACTAAATCAACTGAAGAAAACAATAATAATTACCAAAGGCCAAGAAGTTCTCATAGAGTGCAAACCTCAAGGTTCTCCAAAACCAACAATTTCTTGGAAGAAGGGAGACAAAGCAGTGAGAGAGAACAAGAGGTCAGATGTCTGTTAAGTAATTTAATCATTGTGCTGTTAGTTTTATGTTTTCATTGGTTGTAAGTAACTCACATTTAGATATAGGACAGAATGTGAATGCATGACAAAAGAATGTGTAAATTGGTTTGAATAAGGATATTTCTAAATGATGACTGTATTGGAAACAAAAAGTTCTAATTCAATCCAATCAGTCTCCTTTATCTGTATGAGACAGTTGTACCCCAAACTGAAGATATCACTGAGTCACAATAGTGCACACCTGCTGTTTTAAAACAATGTGTTGCATCTACAGTGGGGTCATATTTGATGACATTCACCTGAATGGTGAAAGTTCCAGTTCAGACTAGAAAAGCCTCATAGATTGGAAATGCAGTTTATTTTCATGCTTGCACACTATAAAAAAAGAATTACCTTTCCCTAAGCAGTATGATCAAAATTCATCTGTGGAAACAAGTTCATTCCTTGAGAGAATTGATCTAAAATTTTTTAGAGGTGAATATCTCCTGTCGTTTAATGAAAAAAAATCATTTATAATAGTTGTATTAGGCTTTGTTTTAGGAAATTGAAAATATTTACTGCAGTAATAAAGTACATATGCTTTATCATTATAACTCATCTCTTTAAAATTTACATTATTTGCTCTTATATTTGGGAGTAAGAAGTTAAGTTTTATTCTTTTTGTTTCATTCCAGCATAAATTAACTCAGAAATTGTTCATAGATTTGTTATTGCAGCTTTTTAAAGTTAGGCTTTCTGGAAAAACAAATGTTCTAAAGATAATACCCAGATCATGTCAGAGGAAGAGGGTTACTATAATTGTCCAAGTATAGTCTACCTCTAATTAATAGAAGCCACAAAAAATAGAAATTATGATGTCTATTAAAAATAAATAAAAGAGCTACTTTTGCTTGAATTGAGTGTTTAATCAAGTCACTGACATTGCATAGAGCCATTCCAGGAAGTTAAACCCCACATTCTCTTTGCCACTTTGTCAATAGTTGGATTTAATTCTGCCTATAGAGAATAAAGTTTTTGTCACAGCTCTTTCAAAGTAGCATAGAGATAGAATAGAGATTGAATTTCCCCTTTCATCCCATAGGTTAATCTAAAATGTTGAGATTATATTAGAGGCCACTGTTTTTGATGTAGTAGAATTGCAAGTTTGGCTTCTGGCAGAACATATTGAGCACATTAAAAGGAATGGTCATCACTGGATGACCTATGATATCTCAAATAATCATTGCCTTTAAACAGATTTGTCAAAGGATTTTGGAGTAGAATTAAATTATCTTATTTAGGTTTGAATTAATTTTGACTATTCTGCTTCTTTCTTAAATATCTCTTCAAAATTGAATAACTTCAGATGCTGAAAGGCAGCTCAAAATTGAGAAGAGCTGGTCTTGAGGACAGGAGGTCTTGAGTTCATAGTACACAGTGTTTATATGGAGGAAAAAATGTGGTTTGGGACTAGTCTGGTAGATTTGTAGAGAGTCAAAACTCTGGAGAAGTACACTTGAAACAAAAATGTTAACTCAGTGGAACTGATGAGATAGTGGTTACTAGTTCACATATACCTAATCCTTAGCATGGTGATGTAATGGTTCTCTAAGTTCACACATAATCAGTATGCTGTAATGATGTAATTGCAATAAGGTATATAAGGGTTAAGAAGCACTGAAAGAGAAACATTCTATCTTTGACCAGCCTTGTGGTGGTTGTCCTGCCTCCTGCACTAAGATCAAGGCTGGTCCAGAGGACCTCCAGAAAGCCATCCTGGACAGTACATAGATTGTTCCTCTTCCTCACAGATCCTAAGTTAGCAGGGATAGTAGATTTAGATAATAAGAGCCCTCAATTTTGTTATGACTTCAAGATGAAATTCTTTTATTTCAATTCCTTTTGGGGCAAGAGGCAGAAAGGAAAAGATTTGGGCCTGACATTTCATCAGGAGAATTCCCTATAAGGAAACCCCTTGCACAACTGCATAGCTGCAAATGTACTATAATTTATGGTCTTCCTGGCTGACTGAAAGGTTCAGTTACCCAGTGTTACATAACCAGTATTTGCTAGCTTTGAAGACTAGTCCTTTATTTGTTATACCATGCTGCTGCTTTCCAAATAATACTACCAGTATATGTTTGCTTACTATTCTAAATCTGATGTTGGATCTCAGCATAAAGTTTTTGATAGTTGTGGTTTCTTTTTCACTGGACCAGACAGAAAAAAAGGGAAGGTGTTCTCTGGAAGGGTCCCCTTTGTGCTTTTGAAAAAATTAGATTTGAATCCTTTGGAAGATCTGGCTGTTTTAGTTGACTGATTCTTAAGAACTCGTCTCTGTGAGTGATACATTACTGTGCTAAATCAATAGAGTTATATTAAATTGAGAATATAATTATAGCATTCTGTCAGGACAATACAACAAATTCACAATTCTATGAGCACTATTGAATCAAGTCCGAAAGATGAAATTTTACTATGCTGTTAGACATAATATATTTGGTCTCCATTAATAATTGTCACTATGAAAAGTCAATGTAAATAAGATTGCTCCAAAGATATGCCTTTCTAATTAGTGCTGAACTGACTTCAGAAAGTCAACATGTTTGGCTCAGCTAAAACTGTATTCTGTGCCACCACAGCAGAATCCTACTATAAAAAGGGTCATAGATCTAACATGCTGAAGCCTGTCTACAAAACTACTCCAAGTAATTGAGAAATGGCTATCTAATCATTATTTCTGCAAAATAAAAAAAAAAAAAGCCAAGATATTTAGAAATTTCTACATGTTCTCATTAAGGAACCTACAATTTATTACTATAATAATTTCATATTTTCTATGTTATAAAAAATGTTCAAACTCAGAATAGGTTATAAGGTCATATGTGAACAGATGCTCAGGCAGAAAAAAATGGCTAGAGGAATAGAATGGTGTCAATGTAAATAACCTTAACCTCTAAGGTGTCATTTTTATCATTTATAAAATAAAAAGGTTAGTCTGGATGTTCTCTAATGTCCAACACTACATCTCTAATCCTCTTCTTTTTATTTTTGGGTAACTCCTAAAAATGACTATAACCTAATTATGTAGAGGTGAAATAGTTAACTTTTTCAAGGTTCAGAATAGATTGTTTTGCAGCTATTTCACATTTGGGGTGAAAGTTCAGGTTAATTCTTACTGTATTCAAACATGTGCACTACTCTAAGGACTTTTATCTATTGGAAAACCAATTTCAAAGGAATTAACCCCAGGCTATCTAAGCTGGTTCCAAAAACAATTATTTTGAATTCATTTGAGAGAAGAAATTCAGAAATCAAATTGTAGCTTACTATGTGGGCAAAAGAAATAATTTTATGTAAAGAAAGGAGAGCAATGAAGAAGAAATGCATTATAATAGTAATTTCTAAATATTAAACACATGCCACTATTATCAAAGCCAAAAGAGAACATTTTCAGAAAAGACTGCCATAGCTTAAGGCATTAAGAAGTACAATGAAAATTTGAATTGCATAAAGATGTGCAATCTAGTGATTAAGGAACATGACAAAAAAATCATAAACTTTAAAATTTTAATTCCTATGCCAAATCTATAATTTTCCATACTATGTTGGACAGTTTATTTAAGTTATGTCAATTCAATGCCAGAAATCTGATTCACAGATAAAATTTTTAACTAGGCAACCGGTACTTGTGTATACAAAGTACCAAAGGACCATATTGATTCATGTTTTACCACCATTTTCCCTCAAAACTCAATTTTCTGGTTATTTTGGTATTATACAACTGTAACCTACTTCAAATTTCTATTTTTCATACCACAGAAAAACATAAAAACTACACAACAGATTCAGTATTAGTGACCTGTGGCAATAAGAAATAGTCCTTAAATATATCACCATTTATATATTAAGTAGAGTTACTCCCTTGATATGCTCATGAACCTATTAATTGAATTTTAGATCTCTTACTTCAAGTCTTGAACTTAGATATATAGTATGGCCTTCTCTTTCTCTCTTACTATTAAAAAGAGAGAAGTTCCTAAGAAACGTGTTATTGTTCTAAAGGAATGTCATAGTCACTTTTATAGTTCATGTGCAACACATTTAGATACCTATATGTGGATCTAAGAAATGTGACTGAAATAATAAATTATTTTAAAGACGTTTTGATGCCTTCTCTACCTTAAGATGGTTTCTCAAATGACTTTTAACACTAGGGACTATATTTCATGATCTATAAAATAAGCTCAAGGAGCAGTAAGTAGTAACATGTTTCATAAGCTTTTTTTTTTTTTCCATTTAAGAGATTTTTTTTCTCTCTCCTACTCAAAGTATTCTGCTCATTAAACTCATATTGGATTTTCACTTCAGCTCATTATTTCCATTACTTGGCCATTAAGTATTGTTAAAATAAAATCATCCAAAAGCACTCCAGCAGTGCACAAATATTGTCTCCATTATTACGTGTTCAGCATCCTGTATTGGTTGTAGACAAAGACAGTCTCTACTAATGTGAAGACTGGATTTGGAATCAAAGTAGAGGGTTTTTTTTTTTGTTGTTGTTTTCTTTTGTTGTCTTTTATCCTACAAATGAATACTACACTAAGAAAGGAATTGCGCAGTGATGGAAGTTCATTAGAATGTTGTTATGTTCCACATCTGGCTTCAGATTATTTGCATTTATTGAAATCTTAATGTAGTTTAAGCTGCAGTTTTCACTTCTGGGGTTTTTATCAATTAGTGGGATAATGGCCAGTAATGAAGGGGGGTCACTAAGAAATCCAGCGTTAAGAAATTATCGCATGATGGGGCAGCATTACAACATAATTTTGCTTTATAGGGAACACAAATCAGAACAAAGAGTAGCATATCATTCCTAATGGTCCTCCTCCTCTCTAGGAGAGTTTCAATATAAGAAAGTTGAAAACTGGCTTGAACAGAATTGTTTTCAACTTACTCATTTAGCATTCTGAGAAAATTGTACTTGAAATACCCATCAGTTCACTTTCATTGGGAATTCATGTTGTGGTTTATTAGGCACTGATGATCAAGTTCATACTGACTACCACTACATATGGAAAAAATATATTCTTTATGTGAACCCTAGAGACCAATGCTGCTAGAAAAAAAGAAGTCATCTTACCTTTTCTGGAGAAGGAAAGGAATTCATGATTATAATTAAAGTCTTGTTTCTGTCCCTCTGTTTCAACTTACATGCTGTGTTTACTAATGAACAAGCTGTTTTGTTGTTTCCTTTGTGACAATGTCTTTTAAATATTAAGAACATAAAACAATGTAGACCCCAGCTATTCTGAATTTCCTAAGTGCATAGAGACTATACAATGGAGAAAGAGAAAGAAGTAAATATAAAGAATGGAATTTCTTTAGTGTCTTCTAAATCTTTTAATATTTGTTAGTAGAATATCTTTTAAATGAAATTATATTGTCTAAGGAAGAAAAAACGTAATTTGACTAAGTTTCCAGATACATTTCATTCAGTTCAATAAATATGCACCTATTTATTATGTGAAAGGCATTGTGCTAAATTAATCTATAGGACAATACTTTCGAAATGGTGGTGTAATTGAATTTACTGCCATTTTTTAGTCTAATAGGAGACATTTACAAAAAGAGTTTTCAGATATATAAAGGATTATCATACAAGGAATGGTGACTGTTGTTCTATATGTCCACTCAAGGAAAAGCAAAATGAAATAGGTCTAATTTGAACAAGCATAATGCAGTTTAAATAAAAAGAAAGGAGGGCAGCTAGCTGGTGCAGTGGATAGAGCACCACCTTGAAGTCAGGAGGACCAGAATTCAAATTTGGCTTTAGATACTTAACACTTCCTAGGTATGTGATCCTAGGCAAATGATTTAACTCCAATTGCCTCATCCAAAAAAAAAAAAAAAAAAAAAGATAAGAAGAAAGGACAGAAATTACAAATCTTTAAAGGAAATGTCATTTCTTTGAATTTCACAAATATTTTCTCATGTAGCTTGAGTGTACTATTGTCCAAACAGAAGAAAATGGACAAGGATGCCTCTTGCAATCCTTGGCTTCATTGTTTTTGCCTAAAAACACAGTAACATGTTTCAGAGAACCATTGAGATTTATGACCACTATAATGAAATAACATTTTTAGCAATGTTGATTTGGCCAATCTTAACAAGTCAGTTCAACAGACTTTTTTGAGAGTCTACTAAACACAATACACTGATCTGTATAAGAATGGGGGTAGAGTATACATATAAAGATCAATAGATTTGAATCCTTGATTTCAAGAAGCGTACCAACTAGTATAGGGGTGGATGCATTATCATCTGGGCAGCAACCTGTATAAGGTCTGCAAAATCATTTGCTAAGGCAACACTAGGCAATGATGAACTGAAAGCTAGGTACAACAACATTCCACTACTTGAGTTCTATAAATTAATAATTTTGTATGGTCCATGAATGATTTTATAACTATCTAAATGGCCCTTAACAGAAAAAAAGGTTTCTCACTCCTCATTTAGTAAAATGAAAGAAATGCATAGAAAGAAGCATAATACAAAGCAGAATCTGATAAGTGCAGTGTTTAAGGTGCAAGCCAAATATTCCGGGAACACAGAAGTTGAATAGATTATATCCAATAGGATAAAATCACATTTCATTTAAATAACTGGTATTTATATTGGCTCTTGAAGGATGGAGTAGGATTTTGAAAGGAAAAATGAAGAAGAAGGGCATCCCAAGAATGTGATGATTAGAAGCTCTAAAAGAGCCTAAAATATTCTCCTTGCTCTCTCTGCTTGTTAAAATCCTACCCCATCTTTCAGTTGCAGCAGAAATGTATTTATCTCATCATCCTATTCTGGTCAGCCCTTTTTCAAGTTAAGTTTTATCACTGAATGTGTTAGTAATACCTCTTATATTGGTGTCAGTCACAACAGATATGCATTCTCTCCATGCCTTCAATCTAGTAATTGAATATGATATAATTGTTGAAGTAAACATATGCCAATAGAAATTCCCTAGAGCACTCCACTAGAAAGTCACGTACAGGGTGATTTTTGTCAAATCATGGTTACTCTTTGGATCTCATCAGTATTATTCTAAAAGTCAGTTCAGAAGAAAAATTCAGGCAAATAGAAAAATGTACATTGATACCAGGTAAAGATGTGGATGTCCCCAAATTTCACGAAGATAACAGGTGTTTCCTCCATTAGAACAAATTAGAAAAGGCTCATTTTATAAAGGGCAATTAGGTAATACAGTGGATTGAGTGTTTGGCCTAGAGCCAGGAAGACATGAATTCAAATCCAGCCTCAGACTCTTACCATGTCATCCTTTGCAAATGACTTAATCTTGTTTGCCTCAATTTCCTCAAATGCAAAGTTTGAGAAGGAAATGGCAAGTCACTTCTATATCTCCTAAGAAAAACTCCTAAGAAAAACAATGAACAGTTGGAAATGACTGACAAACAAGTAAACAAAAAAACAGAGATTATGTAGTGAAGTAAAAAAAAAAAAAATTAGATAATTTCCTATATCAATCAAAAGAACCAGACAAACTTAGCCACTATCCAGAAGTTTCCTAGTTCTATTAAGAAAGGATATGGAAAACCCAATAAAGATATCTATATTTTTATCCAAAATATAATAATTCAAATGGGTAAATAGCTGCTTGAACCCCAGAAGTAACAATTCACCTGCACGTTAAAAATAAAACACAAAGTGTAGTGTTCTGGTTGGTTTTCTGGAGGTCTTGGGACTAGCCTTCATTTCAGCAGAGTAATCACCATGAGAATAGCCAGGGATAGAGTCCACAAATTCTTTATTATCTCCTTCAAAGTCTGTCTCCTTTATTTGGGGCCTGGCTAGTTTTCTGGAGGTCCTTCAGACGGGACTTGGTTTCAGTGGAGAAATGAAGGAGCGCAACCAGGAGCCTGATCAAAGATGGAAGGTCTCTCTGAATTCGAGGGCTTGTGCTCCAGCCTCCAGCCACCACAAAGGTGGGAGATGGAATGAATGTCTCTGGCTGAGTTTATCCCAGCTTATATATTCTATTGTAATTATATCATCGTAGGTGTGAATCTTGTAGAACTATATTAAGTACTAAGTACATGTACTGAACTAGAGAACTATTAATCACCATGATAAACTAGATAACCATTGTCTTATCAATTTTACTTAGTTAACACCTTGTAAGGACCCTTGTTTCAAGTACAGAGTTCTGGTCCATTACAACATAGCATAAGAAATTACATGGAGTGAGGATTGTTGAGCAACAAGGATGTTAGCACAGAGCTAACAAATCAGTTTAAATACTCCAACAATCCATCAGTCCTGTTGATGTGACCATTCCCTTCAAAAGTACAGGTTGAAACCTATTTATTCTTGACAATGCTTGGAGTCAATGATCTTAGAAAAATATTGCTAGACTTGTACAAATAAACAGCAAAATGAGAAGAACCAAGAAAATGTTGTCTATAGTAACAATATTATTTTAAGAATGGTGCTGCTTACTTCTTGTCCAGTTCTCCTATAAGCTTTCCACAGGACTGAAGGGAAAGGATTCATTCACTATGGTGTTAGCATTTCTCAATTTCTCATCATATTGTGAAAATAGGACTGTAGTACATAAGCTACTCATCAATGATCTCTTCCTCTTGCCACATGACCAGCTCATCTAATTTTTTTAATCAGACATTTATTTGATAATATCTTTTGTTCTTCCTAAGAGTTCCTTATTTCCTATGTATGGCAGTCTTTTTTACTTTTCCATTATTTTCTCAATTGGCCTTGGGTAATATTAATTTTTAATTCTCCAGAAAATGTAGTGTTCTTTTTTACACATAGTCAATGAACCTGGTATTTAAAAGGAAGTTCTTTGTTTCAGGCAGAAATTTGGAACCATTCAAGGAGATTTGCAATTTCCAAAAAGAAATTGAACTCACTTTCTTCTAGTTTGATTCTTTGCTCAACTGAATGTCCATGTGCCGTATCTGTCATGGATGGAGGATGAGATGGTTTGATGAGGGTGGTATATACAGATTGGAGATACACATACAAAAAATGAAATAAGCTCTAGTGTCAAGGAGCTTACATTCTAATGGAGAAGAAAATATGAATGGATAGGCAGCTTGATTGCACAGTGGTTCGAATCAGAAAGTTCAAATTTGGCCTCAAACATTTGCTAGCTACATAGCCCCAGGAAAGTCACTACCTCAGTTTGCTTATCTATAAAATGGGAATTACAATAACACTTACCTCCAAGGATTATTATAAAGATAAAATGAAATATTTGTGTTACAAATATGAAAATACTATATAAGAATAGCTATCATATTGGCTATTAGATAAGCATATACAGAATAAATATAAAGAGAATAAATAATAAAATAGTTAAATTCAGAATTAGAGACTTCCAGAAGTCAAAATGGCAGAGTAAATCACTATAATTCTCCCATGTAGATCTCCAAATAGCCATGAAGTAGCACTCCCAAACAAATCCTACAACAGCAGAACCAGAACAAATGATGAGTGGAAACAGTCTTTTAGCTTAAGAAACTTTGAAGATCAGAAAAAAAGATCTGTCTCAGATAAAAGGGAAATGCAGCCTCAGGAAATGTCCTAGCAAGATACACCTTAGCAAACCAGTGGGAGATCCTGAGGCCCAGTGAAATGGAATAAGTAAATGCCAGAACTAGGATCACCCTACACTCTACTAACTTCAGAATAGCCAGAGGAATAGGCAGTCTGCCATGTGCTTTAGCATAGCCCCAGACAAACAAGCAATCTCCAAAAGCCAGATATCTTATGCTTCAGTGTAGCCTTGGGAGAATGCAGAAACAACTGACCCAGAAAACAAACCCAGGACAGACATTGTCAGAATCAGTCAGTGACCTGACAGACATAATCAAAAGCAGGATATAAACGGCATCTTTCAAGGAATTATGAAAAAACAAACAAACAAACAACTGTTCTGATATCCTAGAAGCTAAGTATTAAAAGAATACATTGATCATCTCAGGAAAGAGATCCTCAAATAAAATCTCCAGGAAATTATAGCCAAAATTTCAAAACTATCAGTTCAAGGAAGAAATATTGCAAGTGGCCAGAAAGAAACAATTTGAATATTAAGAAGCCACAATCAGGATTACACAGGACTTGGCAACCACAACATTACAGGGTTGGAAATTATGGAACATGATATTCTAGAAGGCAAAGGAGCTATGACTATAACTAAGATTCATCTACCCAATGAATTTAAGTATGATACTTCAAGGAGGAAAAAAAAATGGCCATTCAATGAAATAGAAGGATTCTAAACTCTGCTAAAAAGACCAAAATTGAACCAAAAAAGTGATCTAATGGCATATGAAGAAGCAGTCTAAATCACTTTTGATTGGAGAATTACAAATTAAAATGGCTCTGAGGTATCATTTCACACATATCATACTGGCTAATATGACAAAAAAAAAGGAAACAAATGTTGGTGAGAATATGGGGAAATTATGACATGATGCACTATTAGTAGAGTTGTGAACTGATTCAACCATTCTGGAGAGCAATTTGGAACTATGCCCAAACAACAACCAAGCTGAGCATACTGTTTGATCCAGCAATACCACTACGAGTTCTGTATCCCAAAAATATTATAAAAAGGGCAAAAGGGCTTACATGTGCAAAAATATTTCAAGCAGTCCTTTTAGTGGTAGCAAAATACTTGAAATTGAGGGGATGCCCATAAATTAGGTAATGGACAAGCAAGCTGTGGTATGTGATATAATGGAATACTTTTGAACTATAAGAAATGATGGGCAGGCATATTTTAGAAAAAACTGGAAAGACTTTACAAACTGATGCCAAGTGAAATGAACAAAACCAAGAAAACATTGTAGAGAGTGTCAGAATCATTGTGTGATGATGAATGACTTAGTTCTTCTTAATCATACAATAATCTAAGACAAATACACAGGATTCATAAAAGAAAATGCTATCTACTTCCAGATAAAAGAAGTGATGTACTCTGAATGCAAATTGAAGCACACTTTTTTGCACTTCCTTATTTGTGTGTGTGTGTGTTTTTTCTTTTGGTATGTTTCTTCTTTTACAACTATGACTAATATGGAAATATGTTTTACATAATAGCACATTATAACCTATATCAAATTGCTTACAATTTTAGGAAGGGAGAAAAAATTGGAACTGAAAAATCTTGTAAAAAATGAATGCTAAAATGGTTTTGGCATGTAATTGGAAAAAACAAAGTATGATTTAAAAATAAAGAAAAAGAAAAATTAAATGTAGATAATTTGGAAAGGATGACACTAGGAATCAGGGAAGTCAGGAAAGGCTTCATGCAAAAGATGGTGCTCAAATTAGAAAGATGGAATGTATTACAAGCATAGGAGATGACCAATACAAAGACAGAATTGGTAGATGGAGCACAATGTTTCAAGATCTTGAAGATCAATTTGGCTGGATCAAAAAGTATGGGAAGTAAAGTAATATACTGGAAAAAAAAACATTATATTACATGAAACATGAAAGATAGGTGGGAAAAGGTTGTGAAGAACTTTCAAAGAGAAAAATTTCTATTTTATGCTAAAGGTAACAGGGAGCCACTGGACCTGATTCATCACATGGTCAGATCTGCACCTTGAGAAAATTACTTTGGCACTTATATGGATGATTTCCAGGACTAGGGAGAGATTTGAGGCAAGATCAATGTCTTTAAAAAAAAAAAAAAGGAAAGTGAATGAATCAAAGAAAACTTTAAAGAATATAAAATAATAAAAGAAGCAAATCACTGCACTTTTTAAATTGAATGAATGAACTTTGGAAAAGTGACTTACAAAAAACTACTCTAAAGTTAGCAAATTTCTTATTTATCTTACTAACTCAATGGGGTTTATAACCTAGAAGGACAGTTGAAGAATTGGCTCTGCCATCTGTTTGGTCTTCAGGGATAAATACATATTCATTTGTTAAGATGGAGCTTTTTTTTATTATGGAAAAAGGGCTGTGCATATGGGCAGCAAAAAATTTTGACCCTTATTTATGAGAATCCTGAGCCAGAGAGAGTTTATACTCCACTTATGTCTAAACCAATAATCTGCAGTTCAGTCTTTGAAAGAATTCAGGACTCAGGCCATCTCCAAATCAAGTAAAGGCATTTTATTAAGATTAGTCTAGAATCACACACTCAGAATGGTGCATATTCCTTTTCAGAATTTACCAGGAGTTAGCAATCCAACAAAACAAGACAAAAATATTTATGAAATGTGGTTATATTACAATATATATAGATCTTAGGTTACAGGAAGTTTGCCAACATGGGAAGATCCAAAAGCTTTGACAGAACTCTGCATATGGTTATCCAAAATACTTGCAAAAAAAGCCCAAGGTGGGGTATTAAAGTATGATAATAATGTTATGATTAGCCTGACTTCATCACGTTTGTCCAAAGGACAGCAAAGAAGGATAGTGCATAGGCATCATGTTGGGGGAATGATTAATCAAAGTTTGTGGTTTAATGCCCTGACTTACATCTTGTTGATGCTACTTTCTTATTGATTGATTTCTATTGTATGTCTAGCCTTGATGGATAATGGAATATACACCATATAGACCTATACCTATATCTCTAAGCTAATGATTGAAAATTTCTGTGACGTTTGGGCTGGGGGCAACAATCAGAATCCCATCACAAATCCTCCTTTTACACTGCCCAATATTATAACCTTTTGTTAGGCAGACTTGAAAATGAAGAGAAATGAAATTGCTCTCTCTCTACCCTGAGAGAGGATTTTGTTATGAACAACATATTAACAACATGTCCAAGCCACACATGTGGGAGATTATACCCATGTCTGTGAGGACTTAACTCTGTCTATGACTTTATATCAAGAAGTTTGAGAATATGGTTCAGAATTCTGTCAAACACCATTTTCTCCCATTAATTTTCATCTCCATAATCTTAGCATTATCCTTGACCCTTTTAACTCTTTCTCACCCAACATATCCAGTCAAATGCCAATCTCTCCATTTCTGCCTACAAAACATCGCTTACATGTAAACTCTTATCTCTACTCCCAGAGTCACCATCTTAGTTCAAGGTCCTCATCACCTCTCCCTTGGACTCCCTTGGAAACTCTTAACAGTTTCCTAATTGGTCTTGCCTCATGTTTGTCAGCACTCAAGTTCACTCTCCACAAATCTGTTAAAGTAATTTTTCTTGAATACAGAATGAATCATGTCATTCCCAGAGTTAACTAACTCCAGTGTCTTCCTGTTGTTTCAAGAATAAAATATAAACTCATCTTCTATAGCTACATAAAACCTGGCCCCAACCCAACTGTCAAGCCTCATCAGACACTCCTCTCCCTCTCATATTCTGTTAATAATTCAGCCAAATTGGTCTTCAATAGTGCCTTTATAATATTATACATTGGGTTTAGAGTTGTCCATCTTTTTCATGCTTCTTTGTTTTCTTCTGCATATGTTTTACTTTATTCTTTATTCTCCCTTTCTTCTTCCTCAAGTCCCTCAAGAAAGCTACAAGTAAGCAAGTACTTTGACCTCCTATTATTTAATCTTACCTTCTCCAAGGATTCCTCTTTTATCCTTTTCTCTCAACTTTATCACATTCTCATTAATCTATATACCCTTATATATCTTCCTTATTCTATTTCCTCTCCCTCTTATTTCTAGAATGATTTTATACTCTTCTAGATATATATATATATAATGTTCCCTCTTTAGCCCATTCTGATGAAAGTGTGTTCCAGAACTACCTGCCCTCCTCCCTCAGTTAATTCCTCTGGTTTTCCATTCATACCTCTTTCATATAAGATAATTATTCTTTTTACTTTTTAGTTACAGTTTTATTTTTTAATGGCACATCATACTCAGGTCTACCCCAATCTTTTGTTCTAACTACCTAATTACTAATGACAATCTTAAATATAGTTTACATTTCCACAAATAAAATATAAACAATTTGTCCTTATCGAGTCCCTTATAATTAGTCTTTGAGGTTTACCCTTTGATGTTTACCCTATATTTCTTTTGGATCATTTATGTCAAATTGTCTTTATATTCAGGTTTTTTTTGCAATAAAATCTTGAAAGTCTGGCAATTCATTGGATAACCTTTTAAAAAAAATAATTTCAGGTAAGATGACAAGAAAAAATAATGATGAATGTTGGAGGGGATGCGGGAAAACTGGGACACTGATGCATTGTTGGTGGAATTGTGAATGAATCCAACCATTCTGGAGAGCAATCTGGAATTATGCCCAAAAAGTTATCAAACTGTGCATACTCTTTGATTCAGCAGTGTTACTTCTGGGCTTATACCCCAAAGAGATACTAAAGAAGGGAAAGGGACTTGTATGTGTCAAAATGTTTGTGGCAGCCCTGTTTGTAGTGGCTAGAAACTAGAAATTGAATGGATGCCCATCAATTGGAAATGGCTGGGTAAATTGTGGTATATGAATGTTATGGAATATTATTGTTCTGTAAGAAATGACCAACAGGATGAATACAGAGAGGCTTGGAGAGACTTACATGAACTGAGGCTAAGTGAAATGAGCAGAACCAGGAGATCATTATACACTTCAACAACGATACTGTATGAGGATGTATTCTGATGGAAGTGGATTTCTTTGACAAAGAGACCTAACTCCGTTTCAATTGATAAATGATGGATAGAAGCAGCTACCCCCAAAGAAAGAACACTGGGAAATGAATGTAAACTATTTGCATTTTTGTTTTTCTTCCCAGGTTATTTTTACCTTCTGAATCCAATTCTCCCTGTACAAGAGAACTGTTCAGTTCTGCAAACATATATTGTAGCTAGGACATACCGCAACATGTTTAACATATATAGGACTGCTTGCCATCTAAGGAGGGGGTGGAGGGAGGGAGGGGAAAAATCGGAACAGAAATGAGTGCAAGGGATAATGCTGTAAAAAATTACCCTGGCATGGGTTCTATCAATAAAAAGTTATTTAAAACGATTTTCTTTAATTTTCTCTTATATCATTGTATCAAGATTTTTTTTAATTATAGCTTTCAGGGTGGTCTGCTTATTCTTATATTTTGTCTTTTTGATCTCTTCTCCAGATCAGTTGTTTTTCTTAGGAGATATCTCAGGTTCTCTTATATTTCTTGGCCTCTTAACACTTCACTGGCTTCGTCTTCCCCAATTCTAATTTTCAAGGGGTTATTTTCTTCCTTAAGATTCTGGATCTTCTTTTCCAGTTTGTTGATTTTCTTTTCATAATCTTCTTGTTTTCTTGGAATGTTCTTTTAATTTTTTTTTCCTCAAGCTTTCTCATTTGATTTTTGAAGTTCTTTTTGAGTTCTAAGAATTCTTTTTTGGGGCAGGTGATCATTTGATGTTACTCTTAGAAGAGAAGAAATATTTTTGCTACAATATCCTTGTCTGAAGACAACCCTGGTCTTCTCCATTCCCATAGTAACTTTTTATACTTAGGTTCTTTCTCCTTTGCCTGCTCACTTAAAAAAATATAGAAGATTGTGGGTATAATCATCTCTAGTCCTAGAGTATGGGGTATTGTATATCTGGTCTCAGGTCCTCCTTCAGTTCTCCCCTCTATGATGGAACTGAAAAAAGTCTCCTTTTCTGTAAGTGCTCACAGCCAGCAGCATCTCTACCCTGCTGCTTCTGCACTTACTGGGCATGTGCTGGCTTCTTTTCTCCCAGAGACAAATCTCAATAGCAGTGCAGCTATGCATTTAGCCCATTATTAACAGATCCCTCAATGATCTATTCAAATGACCAACTTCCCATACTGTTCCCGTAACTAGGGCTGAGGCTACTTTTCAACTTAGCTAACCTCAAGGCTCACTGCTTGCTGCTTCAGTGGAGTTAGCAAGGCAAATCTCTCTCCTGGTATATTTCTTTGTATCTTCTCAGGTGTCCCAGAGCATTTCTTTTCTATCCAAACTCTTATTTAATTTTACCATTCTACATTCACTCAGAGGTGCTATTTTGTTTTGTTTGAGGTAGAAATCTGGAAAGCTTGGAATTCTCTGACACAGTCTGCTATCTTCCAAGAATCCTCTTCTGTAATTTTTTAAATTTTTTTTTGGGGGGAGGGGGATTATTCTCCACTAATGTGGTGATTGTTATTATGTATATTTTCCCCTGTCTCTGTTTATATCTTCCTGTTTGTGTAAAGTTTCACACAGATTCTCTGACTCTTCATAGTCACTGTTTTTCATTGTATAGTAATATTCCATCATAAGCTCCAAATTATTTAGCCATCTCCCGAATCAATTGATGACTACTTTATTTTAAGTTCTTGGCTATCACATATACAAAAAAGTGCTGCTATAAATAAATTATACATATATTAATATGACAACAGAATTACAAAAGGAATAAAAATTTCAATCAATCCTTTTAATTTCTTGTAAAATATCTTGCCAAGACTGAATTACCTGCAAAAAGTTCCTTCTCCAATGTTATCAAGTCTTATTAATGAGTACCCAAAAGTTCATTATGATTTGTTAATATTAGTTTTAAGTATATCTTTGGAATTTTTTTTTCGTTTCCTAGAGAGGATACATAAGAGTTGATATAGGGAAATGGCAACTGCTTCAACCTAATACCTGATAATTAATCAAGTATTCAATGAAAACTTTCTGATTGATTGGTTGATTGACTTTAAAATTTTGAATCTGAATTCTGTGATCTGGAAATTGATCTCTTTGACCTAGAAAAAATAACCATTGCTTCATTAATTGTGTTCAAAGATATTTTTGTACATTGTAAATCTAACTAGATGTAGAAGAATGAAGATGATAATCACATGTTAGTGAATTAATTAGCTTTGGGATTTAATATGGTTATTTTACAATACCTCTTATTCTGTTGATTGTTATAAATATTTATTAAGAAAAAAACCAATATCAACTTATATATTGCCAGATTTCTTTGAGAGATGGTTTTTAAGGAAATAAAAATAATTCTCTTGCAAAATCGTCATTGTTAATCTGAGTCATTAGATTAAAAGAGAGGAAAACTATATAGTAAGAACCCACTAATGAGTTACTAGATTTTAGATATTGGGCCCCATGATGTCATATATAAAAATATACTTACTTGCATCATCACAAAACTAAAAGTTTTTTGTATTATTTATAAAAATGAATAATTTAACAGAAGTCATACTACATATATATATATAAACTGTATTATGTATGTGTGTGGTAAATGGAAAAGAAATATTGATACAACCTTTTAAGGAATTGGTCTTTTCCATTCTGTCACATACAAACAGTGGAGAAAAAACACATTCTGACATGAGATATGTGGAGAGAAATAAACACACGTAAGAAAAAGAATATGATAGAATGAAATCAGTATGCCCAGAATACGAATCTTGGTTCTTCCCTTTGTTGCATGGTCTGGGATAAAAAGCTCCCTCTGAATCTCAGTTCCTCAGCCATAAAATAGTAGTAAACAAATGATCTCTAAAATTTACAACCCTTGGGTATCAGTTGTTCAGAATTTCTCTGAACATTTGTTGTCAATAACTCTTGAGTAATTGTTGAGAATGAATAAGTACTAGAAGATTAGAGAGTGACAAACATCATGATTTTCTGAAAGAGAAAATGTTTTTGAAGGAAATATGTTAGAAAGCAGTAGATCAGTGAATTTCATGCAAAATATTGGCCAAAATATAGAACAGAAACTCTTAAATATAAACGTATACATTTGTACATGTATGTATAATTTGCTATTTCAATGCAATTATTGTCCCTTATAATATAAATTTGCTTGATTTTATGCAATTAAAAACATTATTCTGAGGAATTACAGGCTTTATCAAGTTGTCATAGGAATGCAAGACATAGTAAAAAGTTAAGAACCCCTGCTTGAGGATGTATTTTTATGATGGGTTGTAAATAATAATAATAAAAAAATGGTCACTCTAAAATTGCATTGGACATAAATTTGGGGACCAAAGAGTTTACCTAGTATGACTCTTTTATTTTTAGGTAAGGGAATTGAAGTAATTTGCCCAATATTAACATAAATAATAAGAGGTAGAATTGGAAGCTGAATCCACTAATTTCAAATCCATTGTTATTTCTATATTACATTCAGTAGGCAAGGATTTAAGAAAGGTAAGTAATAGTAAAACTGGTCTTTGCTCACAGGGTTACTATGAGGAAAACACTATGAAAACTTGCAAAGCAATGTATAGATTGGAGTGCTTGTTGATTATAATTACTGAAGTGACCAATAAGCAGAATGCCAAATTTATGGAGTATCTATGAATAATCAATAGCATCAGTATAAGATGGGGGAGACTGAATGTTTAATGAAGCATCAGTGCTGTAGTTTTACTCCAAGACTGTAATACAGCTTTAGACTTTATTCCTAGAGTATCCACAAGAAAGACAGTAGCACGATTTTTCTGCATTGGTTAGATTAAAATTTCAAGAACTGCTTAATTTTTTACTTCCTTATTTTTAGAAGGGATATATAGAAACATTTCCAGAGAGCAGGGTAACTCAGATGATGAAAGTTCTAGAAACCATTTTTTAAAAATGAAGATTGGTTGCAGGATCTGATGATTTTTATTCTTAAGAACAAAATATTTGAAGAGCCGTTATCATTCTTCAAATATTTAAGATACTGTTACCTGGAAGATAATTTTGTTTAGTTCTAGGGATGTAAACTAGAACAGGTAGAAGTTAAGAGAGGAAAGTTTGACCTCATTATAAGAAAGGATTTTTAAAAGATTAGAACTGTCCAAACATAGAATAGATTACTCATGGAGCAGTAAATTCGTCATCATTGGAAGTGTGAAAGCAGAAGACAGATGATGTTTTCAATGTTATATAGGAGATTCCTTCATGGAGGAAGAGGTTTTTTTAGGTTGCCTACTAGATCACTTCCAATTCAGCACAGGAGAAGAGAGCAGTTAGGTACACAGTGGACAGTGAGCCTGTCCTGGGGTCAGAGAGAATCAATTTCATGAGTTCAATTCTGGGCTCAGACACTAGCTGTTTGACCCTGGGCAAGTCACTTAACCCTATTGATCTCCATTTTTGCATTTGTAAAATGAGCTAGAGAAGGACATGGCAAACCACTCCAGAATCTTGGTCAAGAAAACCCCAACTGTGGTCAAGAAGAGTCAGGCACAACAGAAAGAACTATTATAACAACACAGGAGAAAAGGCAATTATTGATTGAATTTAACTTGGATTTTATAAGGGAAAGTTGTGAAGGAAGAGGTGATTAGGGAGAGCATTCGTAATATGACTGATCCTGGTCTATAATGTGCCTGGAATCTGGTGAAGCCAAAAGAAGACTAGTAGGCTGGAAAATTTGGGACTATATCAAAAGACTAAAATTAGTAATGAGGGCAAAGACCATATTTGCGTGTATGTATGTGTGTGTGTGTGTGTGTGTGTGTGTGTGTGTGTGTGTGTGTATTCAGTATAAAGGAGGGGAGATCTATGATAGTCATAGTTTCACTTAAAATATCAGTTATACATTATTAAAATGTATATGTAAAATAAAAATAAGCAAAAATTTCTATATTACTATTTCCTCCCTCCCAAAACTTTTGTATGATAAGATATTCCTTATGCAAAGAGGTCCAGAACAGTATTGAAAGATTAAATTTGTATCATAAGATCATAGGACTAGGACCTGCTAGATGGTGCGGTATATAGAGCACTGGCCCTGGAATCAGGAGGACTTGAATTCAAATACAGCTCCAGACTCTTTACACTTAACCTGAGTAGGTTGCTTAACCCTTTTTGCCTTGCAAAAAACAATAATAATAATAATAATAATAATAATAATAATAATGTTTTATAGGATTAAGAATTAGAAAAAATCATATTACAACCTCATCATTTTACACATAAGGAAAAAATTCCAGAAGTTTCCATGAATTATCCATTGTCACATAAATAACTAAGCTGGAATTTCATGCTCCAAAGAGCTCTGTGGGAAATACTACTAGAGCTTTCTTCAGCAATCTGAAGGATTGTCAAATGGAACAGAGCTTAGAATAATTTTGTGCAAGTATAATAAATAGACTAAGACCAATGGAAAGAGTTTAGAATGATTTCATCTCAATATAAAGTAGAGCTTTTTAAATATTTACAGCTAACAATGATTTGTGAGATAGTGAGTTCCCTGTTGATGGAGACCAAATAGCTGTCCAGTATGCTCTATAGGTTAGTCTTTCATTGGGTAGGATTCTAGATGTGATGATTGTCAAACTATCTGAGATTCTCTGGCTTTTAACAAATTAAGTTATCAAAATGTAACAATAAGAATTGTGAGCTGCTCTTCATTCAGAGGGCAAGTGACCTATAGAAGGGCCTATTTGTTATTTGTTAAACTTTAATGTACATTGTTAGTTTATCTTTAGAAACAATTGTGCTTTAGAAAGTACATATCTTTAAAAAAGAGAGATTCAAAGATCATAACACATACAAAATGAAACTAGAAGTGGAGAAATAACACTATGGGTTGTAATATTTGGGTTGTAATTCTTAATGAAACCAGAGAAATCATTCTAGGAATCAAATAAATTTGAAAAAGGCTAAAAAATATATACGTATTTCTCATATCAGATATGAGGCAACTGAGATTCAATGAGTTAGATGATTTACATTCCTATAGACCTCTAACATTTACAAAGAATTTATCATTCTATTCCCCCAGAAATGTTTTGATCAATTTGGCTAAAAGCTAATATTTCTTGAGAAGGTAAAGTGAGAATAATGCTCATAATTCTTCTATCCCACATGTAAACAAGATCCATAGTACAGATCTGATTTAGTTCAACACATGTTGATTGAATATCTAATAAGTCATTTCTCTGAGGAGGGGGACAGTATCATGAAACTGGTTTTATACTCGTATATTAAAGGATTTCTCATTGTTTTTATTTAGAGTGCCTAACCTTAAAAATAGTATAGCCTGATACTGTCTATATGCTGCTAATCAAGTAGAAGTACAAGAAAAAAAATTTTCAATTATCCAAATAAGCCACTTTTCATCAGAATGATTGGTACTATATAAACAGTATAAATGTGCTAATTAGTTCTCTCCATAAATATTGAAAACCTCTGTCCAATAAGCCCTCATGATCTTTGCTTGATTTACTTTCTAAAGTTTAATATAGCCACATAAAAATTTCAAAAATCCTTCTCCAAACTCTGTCTCTCTATCTCTTTCTCTCTCTCTTCTTCTCTCTTCTCTCTCTCTTCTCTCTTCTCTCTCTCTCTCTCTCTCTCTCTCTGTGTGTGTGTGTTTCTTTTTCATCCCTCCATCTCTCTCTTTCTTTTTCTGTTTTCCTCTTCTTCTCTGTCACTTTTCTCTCTCTTATAACCCTTTCTCCTTTTTCATGTTTCCATTTTTCATATGTGACAAACTCTCAAGAGAAAACAAGACAAGACAGCTTAAACTCAATGTGTTTAAGCTGTAGCTGATCACAGAAGTCTTGCTGTATTGTGCCATGAATACCTCCAGTTTCTGCCTTTACATCTCTAGCTAATTATCAGTTTAGCAAACAGTTCATAAATTCTACTGCTAATTATGGTTCATTTACCACGGTTACTATAAATTGCTACCCAAGTTCCCTGGTATGTTTCCCACAAAGGCACAACTTGAACAAGTCATTAGTTGCTTAAAGGCTTTTCTTTTTTTGAAGGCCCCCAGACTACAACTTTCAGCTTAATTTGTCCTTAATACAAACTACATCTAAAATACTTGGGAATTCAAGCATCTAAGTACATGCCACTGACTGATCCCCGTACCTCCCCCAGTGGCTCTTTAATGAACATAAAATAGTAGAGAGAGAAAATTCAGAGGACATTAAAGGGGGGAAAAAAGAGGGATTTTACAGCTGAGATTTTTTTCTTCCTCTGAGAATCACAGTCACCTCTTTTCAGTTTTTGCATAAATCATGATCTAATTTAACTGTGGCAGCTTCTAATGGTAATTTGAGTGCCAGTTACAAATTAGATCACAGAAACAATGATAACCTTGATTATGAGGAAAACAATTGGCAAGATCATCTTTTAAAAATTATTGTTCTTCAGGTATCACCTGAAGACTTCCTATAATGATATTTCCTTTTCCTTACTAATAGATGGGAAATAATTCATGTCATCATCTACTCCATACCTTAGAAGTTGCAACTTCAAATAAATAATAATAATAAATAATAATAATAATAAATAACAAAATCTCTTGGTGGCCAGTGTGGGTTATGACCCTTTTCTGAAGTGAGAAAGGCTAGTTCTAAAATGACAAGATGACCTATCCCTTAAGGCAAATCTCTTTAGCTTAGTAGGATTTGTTAGAACTTTTATTGCCAATAGATAATCTTAGCGAACTCAGCATTATCTTCACACTACATAGACTTTAAATAAAAATTAAGGCATTATAACAATGCTGCTTGGGGAGAAGTATACGGTATTATCATTTTATAAATATGAGGAAGACTAAGTGACTTTTTAAAGTTCACAGAGCTAATAAATGGTCAATCTAGGATTTGAATGCCTAAGTAAAAGGCTGACATGGTGTTTTTGTGTTTAGCTCTTTCTATCTGAAGGCATAATGGTATGATGGAAAGGATAGATACTAACTTCAGGGTCAGAAGACTTTGGCTCAATTTTCATCTTGCCTCAATCTAACTTTGAACAATTCAGCTCTATGGGACTCAGTTTCCTCATGTGTAAAATGAAAGGGTTAGATTATATGTCCTCTAAAAGTTATGATCTTCTGCCTTGTGATTAATTAATTATTCTTTCCATAGTTCTGAATGGTTCAGAATTTACATTCATGCTGTGGGCCATATATGAAATATAGAAATATTATAGTTAATAAAAATTTATATTTATTTTAAGGGCAACTAAGTGGCATAGTGGATAGAGCATCAATCTTGGAGTCAGAAAGATTCATCTTTCTGAGTTAAATCTGGTCTGGGCCACTTACTATCTGTGTGACCCTAAGCAAGTCACTTAACTCTCTTTATCTCTTTTTGCCTCATATAAAATGATCTAAAGAAGGAAACTACTATAATATCTTTGCCAAGAAAACCCTCAGATTGCATCACAAAGGGTCCAGATACAACTTAACAATTGAAAAACAACAACAACAAAAAAAAGATTTAATTCAAGTAAATTGAAATGCTGGCATTCATCAACAAATCATCTTAATCTTTGTAAAGCATTTAGCACAATGTCTGGCACATACTGGAAACAATAAATGATTTGATTATGATTGACTTGATGACTTCCTTTGTGTTCAAGTTTTATAGGAAAAAAGTTTAATAGAAAAAGTTTTATAGGAAAAAAAGTTGAATAGGACTACTCAAAATTATTCTCCTGAAATAGGAGAGAGAATTGATAGGTATTCTCCTTTGTCGTTAAGTAAAAAGCAACATGAAAAACATCAATATGATGAAATAGGAAAGGAAAGAGCAATTATTACTTGTGTTACATTTGTATTTGGTTGCATAGATTTATAACATTGGCTCTTATTTTTTTCTCTTTTTTTGGTGATCTAAGGACTAAATATAATAACAGTTTTACAAGTCTTTTGTTTGCAAAATGCCTTTACATATAATATCTCATTTCATCTTTACCATATCTCTGGGGGGAGGTACTATTATTATCCCTATTTTACAGGTAAGTAAGAAAACTGAAGCTGAAAAATGTTAAATAACTTGGTTAGGCATTTCACAGCTAATGTGTGTTTATAGGCAGTATCTGAACTTCCTTGTTCCAGAGTCCAAACCAATGCTTTATCCACTGTGCCATCTAATTACCTATTAAAAATTAAAATAAACCTGGAATATCCTTTATAACCTATAGATAAGTGCTGCTATTGGTTCTGTTATTCTAAAAAGAATGAGAAAAAATACCACACCATGATCCTCTATGTCTAGGTTGATGTTGATAGCTTGTCTGGGTCTTTTGCTCTCTTTGTGATGGGACAGGAGAGTGGCTGCTGGATGGTTACAGAAGGGTGAGTTACAGGACTTTCTTCTTTTGCAGCCTTCTCCTCTTCCCCTCCTCCCTTACCACACTCAGGCTGTGCTCAGCCAATTTTTTTTCCTGCAGCACAGCAGAGACCCCCAAAGGACAGCACTTGAGGGAATTGCCATGCTCTATATGTAGCCTGCTCTACTTCCATTTTAAATGTGTACCACTCTCAGAAGAGTTTGGTTGGCAAAGCTTGCAGCTCAGCTCTGTCTCCCCTGCTCCCTAGAGTGAAGTCTTAAAATTGTTGACTGCTAGGGCTGCTGTTGCTAGAAGCAACAAATATCTAGGGATGAACCTAAGTCTTAGTCATAGAACTTTAAATCTCTATTGATTTCTTAAATTCAAATTCTCTAATTAATGCTGGTCTGGCCATTTGAACTAACAAAAAAAAAAAAAGCTTTTCTGCTTCCTTTCTTCATTGGTTCAACCAAAATTTGCCCTCTTAGAGACCACCCACCTCCTATTATCTAGTGACTTGTTCCCCAAGCAGGAAGATATGATAGAGAAATGACTTTTAATTCCCTAGTGGCTTCTATCTGCATGTTGCTTTCTGATTGTGTTTCTTCTACCTGTGTGGATTATTCAGATACTTGGGGATCATTTGAGCTCCCATTATTTTAGGTTAATTCTAGCATGGGTTCTCTTTCTGCAAAGGGTCTGATATTGGAG
Organism: Antechinus flavipes; assembly: GCF_016432865.1. Lineage (NCBI taxonomy): Eukaryota > Metazoa > Chordata > Mammalia > Dasyuromorphia > Dasyuridae > Antechinus > Antechinus flavipes. The sequence goes on from NC_067400.1 coordinate 493,156,170, forward strand.
GATAATTCTTCTTTTCATTCCTTTCTATCTCTATTGTTGTTATAGCCAACTCTTTACTACCAAACTTGAGGTTTTCTTGGCAAAGATCCTGGACTATTTTGCCATTTCCTTTTCCAGCTAATTTTGCAGATAAGGAAATTGAGGCAAACAGATATAAGTGACTTGCTCAGGGTCACACAATTAGTGAATGTCTGAAGAAAGATTTGAATGAAGGTCTTCCTGACTTTAGGCTCAGAATTCTATCTATTTTGCTACCTAGCTGACCTTTGTATCTCCAGCACCTAAATGGTTTGTCCATGGCAGAATCTTAGTATTTTTTATATTGAATTTATCAAACTTTAATGCAATTCAGAAAGAATTTATTAAATACCTACTATGAGCCAAATGCTGTGCTAAGTGTTAATACACACAAATACATTTTTTTAAAGAACTAATCCCTGTCTTCAAGGACTTTACAATCTAATTGGGAAAGACAACACACAAAAGGAAGCTGAAAAGAACAAAAGACTTGGGAGAGAAGGACTGAGTAACACAACCCAGTCCTATGTCCTCCCCAAGTCCTTTGTACTCAAAGCCAGCAGAGATGCAGATGAAAATGGAGTTACCAGGAACCAATGGAACCCCTTATAAAGAAGAGACTTGGAATGAGTTTGGTACCATCCTCTGGTCCTCCATTCAAAGGGAAGAATCAAGTGAAAATGATTTGAAAAGATGTAAAATATCCATACCTGACTTATTTGGGGGGAAGATGAGATATCTTGTGATTAGTTTTTCCTGGGTGAGAGTGTATTTTTCAAGAACTAAACCTTTTCCTTTTTTTTAATTTGAACAACTGAAGGTATATAATATTCGACACTGCAAAAACTAACAGATTGCTAACAGAACTAGTTTCTCCAAAGATTTTTAACTAGTTACTGTAGTTAGGGAAACATTATGTTTATTATACTTATTATTATATTTATTATTTATATTCTCTTGAAATAGGAAAGAGAATTGCTAGGTGTTCTCCTTTGTCATTAAGCAAAAAGCAACATGAAAAACAATCTCAATATGATGAAAACAGGAAGGGAAAGACCAATAGTCACTTGTGTTATTTTTGTATCTGACTATGTAGATTTAAAACACTGGCTCCTATTATTTTCTCTTTCTTCTTTGGTGATCTTGGAGGATCTTGGAGACTTGGAAGGAGTTTGGTACCATACTCTAGTCCTCCATTCAAAGAGAAATCAACTTGAGAGTGATTTGAAAAGGTGTAAAATATCTAAAACTGACTTATTTAGGAGGAAGATGAGATATCTGGAGATTGGTTTTTCCTAGGGGAGAGCATATTTTTTTAAGAATTAAGCCTTTTCCTTCTTTTTTTTTATTTAAACAATTGAAGATATGTAATATTCAAACATGGCAAAAACTAACAGATTGCTAACAGAACTAGTTTTTCCAAAAACTTTTAACCAGTTGTTACTCTAGTTAGGTAAGTTTATAACTAGGTACTTGACTCAATTATACCTCATTTATAGCATAGTAATTGATAAACTGGAAATTTAATCAAGTCCAATCCCCTTTTTTTATACAGGAGGAAACAGATTTAGGGAAGTTAAGAGACTTAGGGCATTGATATTAGAATGATATAGAGCCAAGTTCTCTGATTCTAAAGATAGTGAGTGCTCGCTCCACTGCCACACTTCTCCCTCCCATTCCCATGGTAAAAAATCATCCCATTTTGATTCCTGTTTGGCAAGTATATTATGAACAACATTTTTTTCCCCTCTCCCTGAAATTCTTTGCCAATCTTCTGTCTTTGCATTGATTCTCTGATTTATAACGAACATTTAACATTAAGTCCAAATTATCTAAAGAAACTAACTCTTAAGATGAATCTTCATTATCATCAATAATAACAAATATTTGTTGTTTGTTGTTTCTTAGTCGTGTCTCCCTCTTTGTGACCCCATTTGAGGTTTCCTTGGCAAAGATGCTGGCTTTGTTTGCCATTGCCTCCAGCTCGTTTTACAGATGAGAAAACTGAGGCAAACAGGGTTAAATGACTTGCCCAGAGTTACACAGTTAGGAAGTGGTTGAGGCCAGATTAGAACTCAGGAAAATGAGGCTTCCTAACTGCAAATCCAGTAGGCTCTCTATTCACTTTGCCACCCAGTGGGCCATTTAATAACATTTATTATGCGCTTAATATATAATGTGACTGTTATCCACTCTATTAAAATATCTTCATAAAAATGACAAAAACATTTTAATGGAAAAGACAATATATGAACAGTTATGCACATATTATATATGTATGTATATATGTGCAAGGGATACATGGTTGAACTGTGAAGTAATCTCAGAGGGAAGGCATTAGCAGATAGGGAATACCACTTGGCAAAGACCTCTTGTAGAGAGTGAGCTTTGAGCTGAATCATGAAGAAAATCACAGGTGAGGAGAAAGAACATTTTAGACAGAAGTGACAGTCATTTGGAAGTCAATAAGTCTGGAAATGAGAATATTATGTGTGAAAAATATCAAAAAAGCCAGTGTCAAGTGGATGCTACAGTATGGAAAAGGTAGGTAGGGCTTTAAAAAGGGCTTCAAAAATCTTAACAGGAACTGAACTTTGAAACTTATTCTTTCCTTCTTTTCTTCTTCTCCTACTTTTCCTTGTCTCTTCATTTTGAAGATGTCTATTTTTGGAACTTGGACCTGTCATGTAACAGTGGGAAGAGATCTACTTTAGATAATAGTATTAAGGAATACCTGAGAGGCATGAGAAATAAAAAGAAAAGATTATAAAACTGAGATATATTAAATCTATGTTTGTACATTGAGTGCCATTTGATTAAGCACATTTTTTTTTCTCTCATGTTAGCTAATTTGATAGATATGAGGTAGAACTTCAGAGGTTTTTTTAATTTGCATTTCTCTAATGATTAGTGTTTTATAGTATGTTTTTCACATAATGATAGCTTTGATTTCCTCCTCTTTGGTTGCTTCCTGCCTATTCATGTCCCCTGACCATTTTGTTAAGAAATGACAGAAAACATGTTTAAGTACCTACTATGTTTAGGGTATTGTACAAGGTTCTATGCTAAATGCTAAGTACACAGATAGAAAAATGAAACAGTCTTTGCCTTTAAAGATTTAAATTCTACTGAAGTTTTAAGGTGCCAACATTTACATGCAAAGTAGAAAATCAGATCCATTAATTGGGCAATATAAATGAAAAAAACAAAACTTAAGCCATGATTCAAATGATGTTTCCTAATAATTAATGGTCTCATTTATCCAACATTTGTATAGATAGTAGTTTTCCACATTTTCTCATTGCTGATACTACTACCTAAAATAGTCACTCCTTTAATGGAAGGGATTTTTTAAAAACATCTAGTAAGCAGGTACTATAATAGAAAAGCAAGATGGTTTCTAGATTACTAAAGTTCACATTCTAATGCAGAGATTATATATAGCAGCTAAAGATCAGATGAAAAAGCTCAGTGGTCATTAGAGCATGGTAATAAATTAGTTAATAATATATCTCCATTAGTGTCTATGCCATTAAGAAAATTATATATCTTGGACATTGTTTATATCAATGAACTAGGAGTCAGTGTCCAACATTGTCAAAAAAGTGTTTTCCAATATAAAAGAAGCATGAGTGCTTATTATATTTGTTTACAATTTATTGATCATCCACATTACTTGGCCATTGATAGACACATACTGCATGTAACACAAACACAGATATGAGAGAAACATGATTTTCATTCTTACAAATGGATTAGCTTTTTGATTTTGCTTTTTTTTTTTTCCTGCCTTTCCTTTTCATTTATGTTATCTAGGAGACTCAATATGAACACATTGAGAGGGATGATTGCTAAGCTAAGAAATTTGAGAAATGTGAGAATTCCTCCTCAATACTCACCTAATCAATACTTTAGATTTAGACTGGGTTTACATGTAAGCCTTTTCATTTTAAACCAGTAGGCCTTGCTTCTGATTGCTTTTCAAGCTACTGATAGAAAGTAATTTCAGTAAATGCTTAACTCAATCAGTTTTTATCCACATGTGGGCCTCTGCTGCCCCAGTTATACATCTCATTACATGACTGCTACCATTTTCTTCTAACTTTGGCTGTAGCTAATCATTTTATTTATTTTCAGTCATACCCTTTGAATATAAAAAATTGAGGTTTTTGAATGATTCCTCTTCTCTTTCCATCCCCATACCTATCCACTCATCCACTCTTAATTATGAAGCATCTGTTACATTCATATCTTTTTTATGATGACACAGTACATTAGACTTTCAAAATTCAAAAGAAGAATTTTTTCTCCAGAAGTATAATACAGAAGTGTGAACTTGCATTAGGAAGGTCCCAGTTCAGAATTCATTAAAGATTCCTTAATACTTCCTAGATCTAAATACTTAAAGAACACAGAGAACACAAACCCTAGGCTTTTTTTAAATGTTTTTTCAAGTTAAGATTTATTAATGCCTGTTATGTTCCAGACACTATACTAGACAATGGGAATGCAAAGAAAGGTAACAACACCTGTGCCTTCAAAGAACTCTTTTTCTTCATCTTTTTTAAAAATAAAATTGCATTGATAGATTCTGTTTTGCTTTGTTTTGTTTTTTACATCACCAGTTTTTTTCCCCAGTACCCCTCCTTCAAATAATAACTTGTTTATTCATGCATAATGTTTTATTACTATGAAATTCTCTTTGACTAACTTAGTATCAAGGAAATCCTTGCTATATATGACATGCTTTATCTTTTGTTTTTCATCTTTCTCTTTGTAATGACATTTTTTAAAAATTATTTTTAAATACCTGTCTTTTCTTCCTCCTACTTACACACCCCTCCCCCCACAAAACAAAATGTGTAATGAAGAAAAACAAATTCCTAGGGTGATATGTCCCCACCCCATAACTCTCCCCTAATTACCCCCAAAATATGTCTCAATTTGCTGAATCCATAGCTGTCAGGCAGTAGGCAGCCTGTTTCATCAGCATCTGCCTTCTGAAATCATGGTAGACCATTGGGATGATCAGATGGAGATTAAAGAAAGAGGACAAGGACCCATATGTACAAATATATTTATAGCACCTTTGTTTGCAGTAGCAAAGGATTAGAAAATGACAGGACATCTAGCAATTGAAGAATGGCTGAATATGTTATGGTATTTGAATGTGACCTTTCACTTTACTAAATTAAAAATAATCTCTAGGAAACAGAGCCATGACTGCCACAGAAGAAAGAGCTCACGCTCCCTCACTTGTTCTCTTCATCACATCTCTCAATAAAATGCTATCTGATTTAACAGCATGAAAGTAAACAAGCATGATCTTTTTATTTTATTTTTTTTTTAAGAAGAGTTTGTTAAGGTAAATCATTGTATGAATGAGTTAAGAAATTTTCTCTTCCTGGGTTAAAGCAATATTACAAGGAAACTACACATGCTTGAAAATCAACAAATAATGCACTATCTATTCAATTTTCTAATAATCAGATAGTCTATGTGTAGGATATGTGATTTCCCCAGTTTGGAGAGCTCCCTCAAGATCACAGCTCTGTTAGACTTCATTGATAGTTATTGTCCTTCCTTTTCCAAGAGGACCAAAATGATAGAAATGAGTTACAGTGTGACTGATCAGACCAACACCAGTTCAGAATGCTCTGCCACAAATCGGACTCAAATAGTCCCTAGGAGTATTTAGGATGGCTTCTCTAACTTTGCACACCTTGTGTTTCAATGTTATTTGGATGTTATTTGGAGACCTGGAAGGCATATTGGATAGAGCCCTGGAAGGAAGACCTGATTTAAAATGAAGCCTTAGACTCTCACTAGTGGTGTGACTCTGGGTAAGTCACTATAAACGCTGTTTGTCTCAGTTTGCTCGTTTTTAAAATATGTTGGATAAATGGAAAACTGCTCTAGTGTTTTTACCAAGAAAACCCTACATAAGGTCATTAAAATTTGGATACAACTGAAACAAGTAAACAACAAAAGGAAACAGTTTAAGGCACAAAGGAGTGAAGGGAACGCCTAAGGTCACATATCTATTGTCTGAAAAGGGATTTGAATTCTGGTCTTCTTAACATGTGTATTCCAGTTCTTTATTTTCCCAGCCACCATACCGCCTTCAGCTATATACTGTTAGAACAGGGGGGGACAGCAAGAGATCATATACTCCAACCCCTACTTTTACAGGGAAGCACATTGAGACACAAAGAGGAAAAGGACTTATGAAAGAACTTAAGGTCTCAGTGACAGAGCCAGGACTAGGACCAAGTTGATTTATCTTGGCCTTGACCAGCCCGGCTAGTTTTTCCACTATTTTCTCATATTCTGAGCATTAGAATTACATTTTTTCCTCATGAAAATAAATATGATAATAATAAAATTTGCTATTTTCATACTATTTCAAAGATACTCAAAACATTTTGAATTGCTTATCACATTGAATCTTCACAAATACAAACACACATGGATGCTCCTGACCCAGTACAGTAGCAAGGATGTGCTGTATATGGGAGGGTGACACTCATTACACCCCAATGGGGGCACAAAGACACTGGGCCCCTGCCACCCACTGAGCCTAAGAGACTATTTTATGGAAAACTATGCAAGGTAGGTGTTCATGATGGTCAGAAGAAAAGATTTAAGTACATTCTCAGGTCTCTCTCAAGAACTTTGGAATTGATTGTGACATGGTAGGTGTTGGCAAAGGTCTATCCAGCATAGTGTATCCCATTAAAGAAGATCTCATGCTCTAAGAGCAAAGAAGTATTACTGTAGCTCAAATGAAACATGAGATGGGCAAACTTAGAGACCAGACCACTGCAAATGTCTATCTGGGCTATTTATGCATGACCTATGAAAGAGTGTTCCAAACTCTTATTAGTCTGATTAGCCCCAGTCGGACATACTGTACCATGATTCCAATTTTGGTCCTCTTGGAGAAAGAAGAACAATCAGCATTGAATCATCACAGTAGCCATTTATATAGCACTTTAAGGTTGGCAAAGCACTTTAAAAATGTTACCTTATTTGGTCCTCACAACAACAATTATTAAATAAATAATTTATTTAATAATAAATACATATTTATTATAATAAATAATGTTATTATTATTATCCCCATTTTACAAATGAGGAAATTAAGGCAGGAAGCAATTGAATGACTTACCCAGAGTCATATAGCTAGCAACTATTTGAGGCTATTATCAGGTATTCTTAATTCTGCTTTACTACCTAAGCTCTATCTAAGGTAAGTGTGGTCACGATTCCCATTTCACAAATAAGTAAACTAAGACTCAAATTGATTAATCAAAATATCCATGATTATACTAGTAGTAAATGTTAGAGGCAGGACTGAAACTCAATTATTTTCTGACTCCAGTTTGATGGGTATTGTGATATAAAGGATAGATCATTAGATTTAATGACACAAAGACCTTGACTCTATTCCTGCCTAATACATTTACCATGTATGTGACCTAGAGAAAGAAAGAAAGAAAATGGGAAAAACATGACATTTAAAGAGTTTGAGAGGCATAATTTCTGGGTAACTAATTATTTATTAATAATACTAGCATATTACCAATAAGATGGGTCAGTGATATTCTGGAATGCTATAGACCCCTTTTGGAACCCACCCAACTCTTGGAACTTCCTGAGATGGAGGCAATCTACTCTGATTGGTTAAAAAGTAATGAGAATGAATGAATTTTATAATGAGAGGTGGACCTATTCCAATGAGGGTTTTGGGGTATGTGACATTGACTACCCAAATCTTGATCAAAAAGATTTATCAATATCTATATCAAATATCTTGACAAAAGTGAGAATTCACATTTCCCCAGACCTATCAGAATAAACACAATGAAAAGGAATCTGCCCATTCATCTAAATTTAGAATTTCTTTACAGTCTTTTATTGTCTTATTTATCTAGGCAACATAAATCTCTGCCCAGTTTTCCTACTCTGACTGATTTCTGAATGAGGAAGTAGAAAAAGGTGGGAAAACCTTGATCTTAATTCAATAACTAATTCTTAAAAAATCATGAGAGAATTAATCATTTCTCTCAAACATAAGCATGTATATAGCACAAACTAAGTTCCAGGCACAGTACTAAAAACCTTTTATAGGTATTATCTCAACTGACTTAGGACAAGTCATTTAATCTTTCTCAGACTCAGTTTCTTTATCTTTAAATAAGAATGTTAGGAACATTTACAAAAATGAGGTTGGTAGTCAAACAAATATATGCAAAGCTCTTTTCAAATCATAACATTCTATCTCTAGAAATATTAGTTAGAATCACATACAGGTATGTTAGTGAGAAATAGGAAAAGGAGGTAGGGAAAATTAGAAAAGTCAGTGTACTGAAATGTAAAAAATTCATAGAAATCTTATATGACAGGTAAATAAATACCATCATAAAGTCAAGGGATCCTATTGCTAAGATCAGAAGAATAGAATTTAGGAATAATTAGGAAAAGGTATGTTTGGACTACGTTGCATTTGTGAATTATTTAGGCATTTTGAGATATAAAATATTCTCTAGGAATAGTAAAATTTGGAGTCTTTCTAAAAATTTTAGGGGCTAAAAGGCCCATGTTTTGCCTAGGTTACCATTAGAAATTATTCAGTTTGTGACAGTTGAAATTTTGCACACTGTAGACCAAATTGATCTTCAGTTACTCATATAATTTCCTTCAACAGCAGGTCAATTGAAATTATATGTGAGTAGCCAAGGAAAAGTTTAGACATTTTTAGAGTAATATAACTGAAGAACATGTTTTTAAAATCCTCAATTTAAACCACATTCAGCATTTCTAAAATTCTGCATGAGACAAAATTGTAGGCAGATTAGCCCTGCAAGTTACATGTCACATTTTATAAGTGGTCTGCAAAGGCTCTACCTGGCCTGCTTAATATAGGAGTTGATTAGAGTATAGAGAGATTATTGAAAAATTTAAAGTTAGTAAGAAGAAAATGTATCCAACTACTTAAAGACACCCTAAGAGTACATCTGCTATTAATAAACAGTAGTGTTGTAAACAGAAAGCGAATACTGTATTATGCTGACTTTTATGTTTAAAGATGCTGTAATGGGTATAATTGCTAGTAGTGCAGAAGGAAAAAAATAAATATCTTAGTATCTCATTGTCCCTAGTTTGCAGGGAAAGGAAAGGATATAAAGGAGAGTCTTTTAATAATTTCTTTTATACTTTACAAATAGCAAAGAGAGCCATTGTGTACATTTTATTTTTGTTGTTATTCAGTTGTTTTTCAATCATGTCTGATTCTTCATGACCCCATTTGAGATTTTCTTGGCATAGATACCAGAATAGTTTGCAATTTTCTTCTCTAGTCCATATTACAGATGAAGAAACTGAAGTGAACAAAGATTATGTGACTTGCCCAGGATCACTTAGCTAGTAAGAGTCTGAGGTCATATTTGAACTCATAAAGATGAGTCTTCCTGATTTCCAATTCATCATTCTATTTACCCACCTCATTACCCAAATTCTATTTAGAGACCTAGAAATTAAATTTATGCCATTCTTGGGTCATAAGATAATAGCATCTAGCATCGTTATAGTTCTTTAAGATTTACAAAGTATATTATTTTGAATGTTATCTCATTTGATCTGAAAAACAGCTTTGTGAGGTAAATGTTATTAATATTCACATTTTCAAATAAAGAAACTGAAACTCAGAGAGGTTAAATAATTTCCCCATGGATACACAATTACCAGGTATCTGAGGCAGATTTTGAATTCAATACCTTTTGACTTCAGGCCCAGTATCCTAGCTAATTTACCATGTAGCTGCTAGCCTAAGATTATTTGTCTAATAACATTAACTACTTGGATATTTAACTTCTTGATTTTCAGTCTCATTATTTGTTAAATGGATATAATTTTGGATTTGTTTGTTTTTAAAGAATTGGTTCTCTTTATTGATACAGCACATTTTCTTCTGAATATATTTATCCCCTTCCCCCTACCCAGAGAACCACAGCTTTTAGCAAATATCAATAATGAAAGCAAAAAAAAAAAAAAAGATTTTGCAAAATTAACCATCTCATTTACTATGTCTGACAACATATGTACAATATTCCTGTCTCCTTTTTCTGAAGAAGATGAATTTTTTTATAACTCTTCTTAGGGACCAATCTCAGTCAATATAATTTCACAGAACTCAATCTTATTTTAAAAAATTAGAATACTAATAACAACATTGTGGTTGTAAGGATGAAATAAAATAAATATGTGATAAAATAACACATGAAATCTTAAAGCATTGTATAAATCTGAGCAATTATGACATACACCTATATTTTTTGTTCACATGATTTCCTTGAACTTATCAAGAAATGACTACATTAGGGCCTATATGCTGATTATACATTAAAGAAACATATGCTCTGTTTTGTGAAGATTTATGTTAAAGTATTAGAAGAGAAAGAACATTCAGTGGATAAAGAGGCAGGTTTCTTTTATTTGGAAAATTCAGTTATATGGAAAACCTCATTCCTTAATGATATGACATAAATGAGGTGCTACTACTGTATCTCTAGGTATAGATCACTGAACAATAACATCTCACATTTATATGGTACTTTTTAGGAGAGGGGAAGTGACAGACTTCTTAATGCCAGTCACAGCTCTGATTTTGAAATACTTTGAATGGAACAATTGCTGTATGTAATAATTTTTTGCCTATAAAACACATTATCACTGTTTTGTTTTTGTTTTTGTTTTTTTTGTGTGTGTGTGTTTTGTTTAATATATATAATAATAGGTTTACTGTTTATAAACTGTTTTTATTGTTCAGGGACTGCCAGAGTATGCCATTAAACTCTCATGATGTCAGGAGAAATCAAGGGAGGACTCCCTGTAACAAGCTTTTCAGAAAACAGGAGACAAAATTTGAGCCAAAAGAGCAGGTATAAATGGATTACTATCTCAGTAGGGAGGGAAGTCCTAAATCATTGAATTCACAGATTCATCTGAGGATTCTCCATTACTAAAGTCAGGAGAATGTAATAAATGTTTTTTCTGCTTTCTCAGTTCAAATCTCATCTTCTGCAAGATTTCCTTTAGTGATCCTTAATACTTTAGTCTTCTCCAAAATTATCTCCAATTGATCTTGTTTTTATTTTGTTTATATGTTATCTCCTCCATAGATTGTGAACACCTTGAAAGGTGGAAATGTTCTTGTCTTTCTTCTAATCCTCAGCATTTAACACATCTGAATCATATTAAATACCTATATTTAATAAATACTTGTTGATTTGAGTTTGGTATTGGATATATACAAAAAGTGCAAAAGCAAAGGGAAATTCAATTAATTTATTTTACTTCCAAACATTCCACAACAAAATCTTATTGAGATACATGTTGTTCACAAGGAGATTGAGACAAATCCAATGCAAACCGATTTCTTATTCAATCTGATAGCTATCTTGTAGATTCATAAATGGAATTAAAGAATGAATATCTAGCCAGAAAATCATTAGAAGCTTGACACTGTGTGTGTGAAAAAGAACCAAATCTTAATGAAAGGTGTTAACGAATAAAAAAGTTAAAAAAAAAAAAGGAAATGGTCTTTCAGCTCTGCTAAATACAAAATCAGCCAATGAACCAGTGATTTAGTGTATGAGCAAACCACTTTGATTTTTATATTTAATAAAATGAGAAATTTTTTGATTAAAAATAATCACAATTGCCTAAATTAGAAAGATAAGGAAAATTAATCAGATCTCAAGTTATAGCCTGATGAAGATAATAGGTTAGAATTATCTCTTGTAGCTGCTATCAGTAAAGATCATCATTTCTTTAGCAATGTCCTTAAAGGGTTTAGGATTCAAAGTGAAGTCATGAAAGAATAAGCAAAAAAGAAATGAATCATGTACTATTAAACCTTAACAAATAGAACTAGACAGAACATCCTTTATGTTTTAAGATTCTTTATAAAATTTTACCAGTCTACCTTTCCATCATAGTAATTATGTTGAACAAAATATTATTTTTAAGTTCAGTATATTAAAATTTCTGAAAATTGTGATTCTTAAAATCAGTTTTCATTTTTCATTGTAACCTCTATGTAAAAGCCATGAGAATAGCCTAAATTTTTACTTCAAAATCATTACTTTTTTTACATATAATGATTATTTTTAAATTAATAAGCAATTATTTCTTCTCCCTTCCAACTTCCTTTCCACTGTAAAATCTTAAAACCTTACAACAAATATGTATAATCAAACAAAACAATAGTGGAACAAAGAAGAAAGTACCTTTTGAAAACATACACACACATATGTTTGGGAAGAATTCATGACCAATTATGGAATAAAGAGGATTATGAAGTAATTTTAGGCTGCAAGAGAATATAAGATTGTTGAGTGTAGAAATGATCTCATTGCTTTTCCTATAAAAGTACTTAGCACATAGCATTAATTTTAAATTATCGCTGAATATGTGAACAAATGTAAAGGGTTTGTGGAGTAAGAAAACTTTACCAACAGTTAAAATTGTCCTAGAGTAAAATGGGCTTCCTTGGGAGTAAAGGATTCCATTCTCATTAGTGGTCTCCAAGCAGAGTCTGGATATATAGAAGTGACTTCCATTTACTATCTTTACCCTTTGATTTAGATCTGTGATTTATTTCTTTGACATAAGTATTTCAATTGAGGAACTACAGAGTAGTAAAAAAACAAAACAAAACCCAAGAATAATATAAAAACAATTTTCAAAGTTATCTATATTTTTTAAAATTCCCTAAGTCACTACTGATTAGAGAAAGGCAATTGAAACAATTTCAAGGCACTGCTTCATACCTATCAAAAATTATAAATGATGGAGAAGTTCAGAGAAAAAGAGTTAAATTGATGAATTGTTGGTAGAGTAATGAACTGGTCCAACAATTCTGGAAAACAATGTGGAACTAGGCCCAACAAGCTATAAAATTATGCATAATTTAATGCAGCAATTTCATACTAGATCTATATCTCAAAAATATCAAATGAAAAGGAAAAAATTAAATGGGCAAAAATAGTTTAGCAGTTCTATTTATGATATGGAAGAATTGGAAGTTGAGTTAATACTCATCAGTTAGGGAATGGCTGAATAAGTTGTGGCATGTGATTGTGACAGAATTGTTCTATGGGAAATGATAAAAGGAATGGTTTCAGAAAAAAAAGAAACATGGCAACACAATGTATAAATTGATGCAAAGTGAAGTGAGAAGAATTGGGACATCACTATGCACAGTAGCAACAATGTTGTAATGATGATCATCTGAGAAAGACTTAACTACTCAGATCAATACAGTGATCCAAAACAATGTAATGATGAAAAAATGCTAGCCTCCTCCAAAGAGAGGACTGTTGAACTCTGAATGCAAGTCATAATATAATTTTCTCACTTTATTTTTCTTGCTTTTTTTTGGAAATATAACTAACATGGAAATAATGTTTTGCATGATTTCACATGTATAATTCATATTTGCTTGCCTTCTCAGTAGGTGGGAAAGGTAATGGGAGGGAAGAAGAGAATTTATAATACACAATTTTAAAAGAAAAGAATTTTTAAATAAATCATAAAATATATTTTTAAAAATAAGTCATCAGGAAGAATGCAATTTCCATGCACTTTGAACTTCACATAAATGCTAAACAATGCCAATATTATTATTGACACTTCACTAGTGGAAAACGACATTTTGCCAGCCTTTATCTTGATTCTAACATTTTACCTAATTCTGATTTCATGCATCGATGAATTCTGAACAATTCATGTCTTAGAGAGCATCATGTACTAATTTGGTTCTGACAACCTTGTAATGGAAATTTGAATACTTATTATATTTTTCTTGTTAAAATCAGAAGAAAAAATGAAAACAGTCCTTGTGTTTACAACTCTTTAACCTGGCTTCAGTAAAGTGATAATGTTTGGAGAAACAAGTTTGGTATATGTGTGTGTGTGTGTGTGTGTGTGTGTGTGTGTGTACATATAACTACACTTGCACATACATGTGTGTACATACATACATACACATTCCTGTATCTATCATGTTTGTCTATCTAGGGTAAATATTTTTTGGGTAACAAAGGAACTAGGATTACAACCAAGAATAACCTGCTCAGCAAAAATGGGTATAATCCTTCAGGGGATAGATAAATGGAAAGTTCTGCTTCTCATTCATGGCGTGAGAAACTACTGAGAAAGTAATAATAAATCACATTTATTTAGTATTTTACATTTCATAAAATGTTTTTCTCTCATAGTTACAGTTAAATAGTACAATTCCTATTATCCCCATGTTTTAGAGAAGGAAACTGAGCCTTGGACAATTAAAGTGACCTTCCCATTGCCCTACTGGAACTAGACTTGAAGATGAACCTCCAACTTCTGAGAGAATGATCCCACTCAACATGTCATGATTCCTCCAAAGTAGGAAATATTACCAGAAAACTATAAATGTCTTCTAAATAGTATGTGTTTATGACTGATGTGGTAATAATTTTAAGACCAAAGCAATACACTAATTGACTTCTTTATTTTAGTTTATAGTAATTCAATCTCCCAGGATGCTTTGATAAATTCACATTTTCTTCAGTGTGGGCATTCTCTAACTTTATCTATATATCACCATTTTTTGTGATTCTTATCATACTCATAGTGATGTAGTGATGTAGCATAGGTGAGACAATATGTGTTTAGAGTCAAGATAGGGATTTACATCCAAGTTCTGAAACATATTAGCTATGGCCTAGTTATTTTACCTGCCTAAACCTGTTTTCTTCTATTCTTTTCCTTGCTAAAAATGTTGAAGTCAAAATCAAAGGCAATGCCAATTTGTAACATGAACCCATTTGCAAAACGGCATAGGTAGGTGGTAGGAGACCTTTAGCAGTTCATTGGGCAAAGTGAAAACGACCTAATTGGAAAATAAGGTTGCAGAAAACTTTACTAGAACTAAACTGTGTTAGATCATCTCAAGAATATTATAGATACAAATGGAAGGAGGAAAACAAATACATTTTTAAAAGGAAACGTATTTTCTAGCATTCCACTGGTGATATAGTCTCATCAAACATGATAGTAGAGTCACCACATTTGTCTCCATGCCTGTAATCTCAAATATGTTCTATAAGAAGTAAAAATGGAATTTAAGAAAATAAAATTAGGAAATTAGTTGGACAACATCAAGTCACACACAAGAGAAATCCATCCTAGTTACAACAAAACATCAAAATATTGAAGTATTGATTGTTAAGATATCTAAAACACTGATTGAAAAATAAACCTTATTATTACAAAAAAATTATTCTAGAACAGACCTAAGTGTCTATTGACTGAAAAGCCCATAAAGAAAGCATAGATAATTTTTGATACTTCATTGCTCTTTTGGGAACTGTGAAGTTTGTTTTTGTGAAAATAATCTATTTAAGGATAGACTTTGTAGTTTGAGAAGTGTAGACACAGATTTAAGTTTTTGTAATAGTTCTTAGATGAAATTTTTATAGCCATAATGAAAGGTAATAGAGAATAGAAAGTCATGCTTTGTTTATCATTAATAAAGCATTTGGTCCCAGTCAATAGAGCTAAATGAATACTTGACATTCCTCCAGCACTAGGTATCCCATGCATATGTTTGAATCAAAGGCAATGCTTTGACATATCTAGCCATACAGAATTCTTTGTTCAATGATCTGCTCCAATTTTCTACATCCAATAAAGCACAAAACACAGAGAAGTATATTTGACAAAGGCATTCAACCCTGAGAAGAATCCAAAGAGAAGAGATTTCCCTATAGGCATTGATGATCTCTGGGTACTATTGTTTGTAGATAACAAAGTACTGATTATGTGAACCACTACATTGTTGCCAGGTCCCCTTAATTTTGAGCTATGATTACTTGTAAAAGATCAATCTAACAATTTTCATACCTATACATAATCACACAAAACAAACTTCATTTCCCCTTTATTAAATAAATCTTGTAGAAGAAAGGCAGACAGTGAGCTGAACAAAAAACTGAATAGGGAGAAGAGACTAATATAGATTATCTTTATAGAATTATATAGCAATTTCAATAACCCCAGACTGATAGTTGGCACAAAAAAAATCAGTATTCTATTGTTGACATTATGGATATGCATCATTATAGAAAACAGAGGAATCAAGTGTAGATGACCCAAAGGCCTAAAGAGACTGCAGCATAGTAATTGTTCACCTTTATACTGTGCTTCAAGATTTGCAAAGGATTTGCTTCAGAACAACAATGTGAGGTTGATAGTTCTACAGATAATTTAATCTTGCCATCCTCCATTTATGGATTTAAAACAGTGTCCGGCACTCAGTTTAGTGAATTTTGATTGAATGATTCATAGAATGACATCAACAACAGTCCTTTCTCTACTCACACAGCTACCTTCACCATTCAGGCTCTTTTCATTTCATACCTGGAGTATTGAAATAGCCTCCTATTTGTTTTTCCAGCCTCAAGTCTCTTTTCTCCAACTCACCCTTATTATAGTTGACAAATTCATATTCTCTCTAAGAAGCTTCTCTAAAATAAAAACTATCTCTGTCGTTTAACTTTTTACAGTTTTTTAAATTTGTCACCTACTTCCCTTTCCAATATAATTGCTCACTATTATCACACACTCTTATAATTTCACCCAAAGTGACCTTCTTGCTACTGCTCATAAATAATACTACACTTCCTTCTTGGTAGCTTTGCACAAGATATCCCCCTTCCTGGATTGTACTCCATCTTTGCCTCTGTGTCTTAGAAGCTGTTTGAAACTCAGCTCATGTTCCTCTCTATATATGAAGTCTTTCCCAAACATCTAGTGTAATTTTATCCAAAAGTTTCCTTATATATAATACAGCTAACAGTTACATAGAGGTTACTGTGTAGTAGGCACTGTACAAAACACTTTACAGTTACTATCTCATTTAATCCCCATAATAACCTTGGGAGGTAAGTGCTTTTATTCTCCCTATTTTACAGATAGGAAAATGGACACAATCAGATGTGCCCAGGATGACACAGACAGTAAGTGTTGAGGCTGGATCTGAACTCAGAAATAAATACCTGACTCCAGATGCAGCCCTTTATCCAACTTTTGTCCAATCTTCCATACATGCTGTTTCCCAAAAATGGAATTTAACTTCCTAGAGAATAGGGATTATTTTTGTCTTTACTGTGTGCCTGGAACATAATAAGTGCTTAATAAATGCTTGTTGAATAGAATTGAACAGCTATGAGATTTCTAACAGAAAGTATAGCCACAAACAAAGTGAGTAAACTTAAGCTATGTTCAGCCCTGATGGAACTGTACATTTTGGCAACAATATCATGATGTGCTTTCTTTGGTTCTTCAGTAACTATATCCCTTCAAGAGAGTCCAATACTGTTTACCAAACATCAGGATTCCTGTATTTTTCTTGTTGTTAAATATACATATAAGTATATATGTTACATGTGTATTATAAATATATATACATATAGATACATATATATGTATATATATATTATATATATATATATGTTTGTATATACAGGTGGGTGGATAGCTGAGGTTTGGACCTATCATTCTATTTGTATATAAAGAAAAGTCACGGATGAGTACTCCCTCTAATGATGTACCTTTTCTTTGTACTGTTAGCACCGTCTCTCAGAACAAATTCTTTCTTCACCTCTGCAAGTGTGCCTATGTACAAATACTCACATGAGTCCTTTCATTTCACACAAATAAAATTTTTCATAGTTCACTGATTACCGAATATTTGCATGCATGTTCCCAGGTGCTACTATTTACATAATGCTCATTCTCTTATAAAAGGCTCAAATCCATGTAGATTTTTCCAGTCCATTGAATACCTATGTTACATCTTTTTGAAAGACCATTAATATTCAAGTTCTTAAAATCAAAATTTCAGAAGCAGCTGTGTATTAAAGGATTAAAAGCACTGTTTAAAGTATCTTCTGAAACTTAATTTTAGTTTAATGGTATTATGTAAAGCAAAGTCAGGCATATTTCTATTACAACCAAGAAACTCGTGCAACCTCAATCTTTTCTCAGTGTGAACCAACATTTTGGTTTTGTAAACTATAACCTTGAGGACAACAGAGAAAATACTGCTAGCAACTCAAATGGAGTTTCATTCAACATCATGTAATGGATATTTATTAGCAGCTTCATTGTGTAGACAATTATGTTACCCTCTGAAGGAGATAGAAACTTTAACTAAAACAAGATATTCCTCTTTACAAAGCTAATTTAAAAGTTGTGAATTTTTTTCACAGCATCATGGATCACTCCAATAACCTGTTTTTGGTCCCAAGAAATACATCTAAACTGTAGTAAAAGAAAGAAAATGATGAATTGATTGTTTATGAATTGTGATAGATAGATAGACACCTTAAGATGGGTAGCATCTTAAGCAGTGTAAGCCACCCTGTCCACTGTAGCTACTCTCTTTTCCCTCTTCCTCACAGGTCCAAGAGATGGAGTGGACATACTCATGCTCTTCATGACATTCTAAGGCTATTCCACTACCACTATCTTTCAAAGAACTTTTCTGTTCTAGCATCAATTTAATCTATTCAAACTTTTATTTGTCCTTATTATTATCACTGACCAACTTTGAAGTATCTCTCAGAATTTTCTATTCTTTTAGTACTCAACTCATAAATAACCTTCCTCTTATCTTACTTTTTAATACCATCCTTAGAATATTCATTGTATATGCTGACAGCCTTTTAAATAACTTGATCACTCAATTCTTTATTTCCAATAATCTTTACTACATATTAACTGCACATTGATAGGGCAGTTCCTTGGATCACATTATCTCTTATATTAGCCATACCAATGATTCAGAATATTGAAATAACTCTTCCAACTACTTCAAACAACTAGCCTTCTCTCCCATTTTCTAAATAAAAAATTGTGTTCCTAACTGATTCACTATCCCATATCTGTGAAGGACTATCCTAGAGCCTTTCCCAGTCTTCACCTTTTCTCTCAGGTGAGGTACTGGACTCATAATTCAGAGAAAAAAAATCAAGACTTTCACTGAAAATTCTCCCTTCTCTCCTCTTCATTTCACATTATTCTTAAATCTTACCTTACTATTTTTTTATTCACTTTGGTCACAGATAAGGAGATGGCTCTTTTTCTGTATTTATATTTGTGCCCATCCTTTCCTATATTTTTGAGTAAATTTCCCCATTATCATACTCTTTCTCTCTTTTATCTTTTTTTTAATCACATCTTCTTATCTACTAGCCCCTTCCCAATTGTCTATTAACACTCCTATATTTGCCCCATTCTTTAAAAATTTCACTTAATCTTAACAGTCCCATCAATTATCTTGTTGCATCTCTCTTGTCTTTTTATGTATTCTACATTATATCCTAGAAGTGAGAGGGAGCTACTGGAGCATTAGTACCAGAGGAGTCACTTTGATAGCATTGGGAAGATTGCATTAGAGAAAGATGAGATGAGACAGGAAAAGCAATTAGAAAGATATTTCTTTTTTATATAACTTAATTTTTTCTCAAATATCTGTTAAAATATTTTAAGATTTGTTTTTCTTGAATTTTGAGATCCAAATTTCCTCCCTCCTTCAACCTTGCCCTCTCCTTGACAACACAAGCAATTTGACAACAATTATTCATGTGCAGTCAAACTATCTTCACATTAGTCATGTTAAAAAAGAAAACACAGAAAAAACCCAATAATGAAGTTTAAAAGTATGCTTAAATCTTCATTCAGACTCCATTGGTTCCTACTCTCAGGACGGATTACATTTTTCATCATAAGTTCTTTGGAATTGTCATTCAAAGTTGATTATCATACAGTTTTGATGTTACCATGTATAATATTCTCCAGGTTCTGCTCATTCCATATTGCATCAATTTGCATAAGTCTTCCCAGGGTTTTCTAAAAGCACCTGAGTCATCATTTTAATAGAATAATATTCCATAACAATCATATCCCACAATTTATTCAGCCCAATTGATAGACATTCCCTCAATTTTCAATTCTTTTCCACAACATACACAAAAAAACTGCTATAAATGTTTTTGCATATATAGGTCTTTTTTTCATCTTTCTTTGATCTCTTCAGATATAGTCTTAAGTAACACTATTGTTGATTCAAAAGTGTTGATACACTCCTAGACATAGTTTCATATTGCTCCTCAAAATGGTTGGATTAGTCTATAACTTCACCATTACTATTCAATTTTTCCATATTCTTTCCACTATTTGTCATTTGCTATCACATTAGGCACTCTAAATGTGTGAGGTGGTACCTCAAAGTTGTTTTAATTTACATTTCTCTAATCAATAATAATTTAGAACAATTTTTCATATGACTATAGATATCTTTGGTTTCTTCTCAAAATTGCCTGTTTGTATCCTTTGACTACTTATCTGTTGGTAAGTTACTCATATTATAAATTTGATTCAGTTCTCTATATATTTAAGAAATAAGGTCTTTATCAGAGACTGTAAATTTTTTCCCCAATTTTCTGTTTCCCTAAGAAAGTATTTTATTAATCCAGTTGAAAGGAGAAATGAAAATGCTTTAAGATGGCTGCTATAAGAATGAAGAGAATGGGATAGATAAAAAAAATACTTTGGTGGTAAAATTAGAAAGATCTGACAAGTAATTAGATATAGGGGATCTGGAAGACTGAAGATTTTAGGATGCCACTTTAGAATGATGCTTTTAGGAAGCAGGTTTTTAAGCTAAAATGACTTGAAGAATGTTGAGGCACCCAGTAGAAAAGAAGTTGGAATGATGGGGAAGTTTGAGGGGAGAGATAATGAATCTTTGTGACTATGCTGAGTGTGAAATACCCATAGGAAGCCAATTAGAAATACCAAATGAGCAGTTGGTGATGAGGGCTTCAACTCAGAACAGAGAACATAAAGATCTGAATAATGTTAATAGTTTAACCCTTGGGATCTGCAGGCAGAGATGGAAGGAGTATTAGCAAGGGAGATGGAGTATAGAGAAAGAAATGTAGATCCCAGCACAGTTTTAGGATATATCTGTAGTTAGCAGGCTGGATGAGCAGCCCTTCAATTTCAGCCTGTCCAGTGCCAGGGTTATTCTCCTTCCAGCACAGCATGATCTCCAAAGCTTCGGTTTTTGTTTTGTATTGTTTTAATCTCTTTAGTAGCCTAGTGAAGCCTGAAGACCTCCTCTCAGGAAAAAAAAAAAAAGTCTTTAAAAGGTACAAAATAAAATCCAGAGATGTACAAAACAGAACAAACTTATTAAAATAAAATTATCAATTTTTTAAGACAAGTTTCCAAATTCCAGGTTAAGAATGCCCCACCCCCTCTCTCTACTGAGTCTGTATTACAGAGACTATAAAAAAGAGAAATGGACCCACATTTGCAAAAATGTTTGTGGCAGCCCTTTTTTATAGTGACAAGAAACTGGAAACTGAGTAGATGCCCATCAGTTGAAGAATGGCTGAATAAATTATTGTATATAAGTGTTATGAATTATTGTTGTTCTATAAGAAATGACCAGCAGGAGATCATCATGCACAACAACAAGATTATACAATGATCAATTCTGATGGATGTGGCTCTCTTCAACAATGAGATGATTCAGACCAGTTCCAGTGATCTTGTGATAAAGAGAACCACCTACCCCCCGAGAGAGAACTGTGGGAACTGAGTGTGGATCACAAATAGTGTTTAAACTTTTTTTTGTTGTTTGCTTGCATTTTGTTTTCTTTCTCGTTTTTTTTTTTTCTTTTTGATCTGATTTTTCTTATGCAACATGATAAATGTGGAAATATTTATAGAAGAATTGCATGTTTAACATATAGTGGATTACTTGCTGTCCAGGAGAGTAGTTAGGGAGAAGAGAAGGAAAAAAAAGATTGGAACAAGAGGTTTTGTAAGGGTGAACAAGCTATGGTTATATTTTGAAAATATAAAGCTTGTTTTTTTTTAAAGAATGCCTACTCTCATGTATCTTTTTCTTTCTTACTTCACTGTTCCTTTTTGTAGCATTACCATTCAAGATGTTAAAGTTACTTGTGACTTTTCTACCTCCTTCATAAGTTACCTAGTCTCATGGATTACAATATCTCTCAAAAAAAAGAACACTTTCCTGGCCTGCCTGAAGAGAACCCAGTTTTACTGACATTTCTAATTAGATCTCATCTCCTCTGTCTTTTTATTTATCTTCAGCCACATAAAGGGCATAAGAAAAGATTTCCTTGTAATCTAGCCTTAATAGTTTCTTTCTGTTTCACCCTTATTATTGTTTGAATATGCCTTAGAGATGTCCAATTTGATTGACCTTTTTGTCAATTAGGACTCTAAATTACAAGATTTTAAGCAGTATTTTCTTCCTTTAACTAAGATTTATGTTCATGCAGTTTTTAAAGTAAAGAAAGCTAAACTAGCATAAAATATAAATAAATTGATTAGTATATAAATTCTTATTTATTAAAAATAATTTCTCTCTTAACAAGGGGTCAGTAGGTTTAATGAAACAGATTTTACATCATAAATGATTATTAAAATAAACATTCATACAGTTCCAATAAACCTTAGAATGCACTGAATTATATAATGCAATTGTCTATACATGATTGTAGCAATTTCAAATGAATACTTTTAAAAATCTGTATTATGAGGATACCTGAAATAAGAAAAGAAAAACAAAAGACTGGAGTAAAAACTGTTATCTCAATGTATGATAAATTGATCAGTGTCTCTGGAACTAAAAGACCAAGCCATCAAATGCCCTGGATATTGTCCTCTATCAACTTTATTTTTTTAAGTTAAATAATTATTTTTATTGTCTTCATTTTATAACTTGCATGTCACTATCTGATAGGGATAAATTGATTAGTTTGACTCAGGCAAAAGACTGATTTATTGGAGAAGTAGGTGATAAGTATGGAAAGGATAAGGTCAAAGTATGGAAAGTTGACCTTGTCTAACTTGTATGTATGGCTTTGAATGTCTGGTTAAGGGTTTTGAACTTTATCCTTTAAGGTATGGGGAAAAGATTGAAAATATTTTTACTTCAGTAGCATATACAATGCAGGGTGAATTGAGGAAGATTAAAAAAGCTTGAATAATAGAGAACAGATTGTAATAGAGATGGGAAGAAGGAAGATGAGTTTAAAAAAAAAATACCATAGTGCAAGATGAGATAATGAAGCCTTAAATTATGAAATGAAATGAATGATCACTTGAAACAGAATTCCTGAGTTTATCTTGTATTTGTCACTTTTGACTTTGGAGTATACTTTGCTATAATTAACATTGTCATAAGGGCACAAACCCTTTCAGAGTTTGAAGAGTAGATCAAAGGGGTATTTTTGAAAGGTCTCTTTTGTCAGAACCTTCTTTTTTTCCTTTAGCAGGACTCTTTTCATTAATGGGATGGTATTTACAATTTACACTTACAAGATCTTAGATTTCCTTATAAACTTTTAAAAAATATTTGAGTAAAATAGAACAGTTTTTAAACACCATTCACTTCCCAGAATGTATTAATCATTATATCAGTGTTTACTGATCTGTAATTTCATTAATATGTGTATTCTTTCACCAATGTAGATGAGAATTTCTATATTTCATTTCAATGAAGATCATTGAGGGTTATTATGATGTAAATAAACAAAGAGATTCATTGAGAGATGCTTTACAGTTAATTTGGGAAGGAAGATTTTCAAAACAAAATCTTCAGGATATAAATTTGTTGTGTACTAGTGGAGCTTTCCATCTTGGTAGAATTTGCCAGATCTCACATTCACCAATATATTTTTTGAAAATTCAGGATGAACACTATCATGAAATATTGAAATAGGACTTTCTGGAAGATTTTAGTTAAGATATGGATTGATGAACTATAATTAGGTAGTATATTTGTAAATGCGTATCCTTTTGTTCCATTAATTTGACTTACCTGAAGAACTTGAAAAATAATTTTAAAAACATTCAATTGGAATTATGCAGTCTCAATTATCATTGTGTATAAATAAGTAGACAAAGGGATTTCCAATGTAAAACATCAAGGCTTAATGCATAATTTAGTACATTTCCTGAATTTTACAGGTGGAGAAACTGAAACCTCATAAATGAATTGATTTAACCAAGTTCATACAGGTAGTGTTAGAACTTGAATTTGAACCCAAGTCTTCTGATTATAAGGTCAGTGAAGGAGCAAATATGTTGTGGTACATATGAAATGTAGATGAATTAGAGAAAAATGAACTTCTCAAGTGAGAGTCACTGTAGCAAGATGAATTGGTCAATAAGCAATTCTAGATATTTTTTAATAGGAGAAATTCCCAATTATTGATATAAAGAACTTCTTCATTGACCTAACAGAAAACTTATTTTCTTTTATCCTAATCTGTTTTATTTTTTTTCTACCCATAGGATTTTAATGTGTGAATTCTCAATAGAATCTTGAAATGAACCATGTCTTCTATAGCAAGATCTTCAACTAATTCAATTCAACACTGTACTCTTTCCCCAATTAAAATATAATCCAAAATTAATCTACAAATATATGGAAAGTATTTTTAAAAAACAATGAAGCAGTAACTCCTCTTTATAGCACTACATAAAAAAAATTTTGATGATCTTTTATAATTGCTGTAATTCTATGACATTTTATGGTCCCTGATAGACCATAAATACTGAAGCATGGTATACACAACACCACAATAGCAAGTTTAAAAGTAGGGGGAAAAAGTCCAGTTAATCAATCAGCTATTTAATCCATGATATATAAAGAACCAGTGACTTTTTATGAACTAAATTTTGGTTTCATGGCTGCTTTAGTCATGCTTTACGGGAGGAATTTATTTCAGAGAAATACAAAATCTCAGAGCCAGAAAGCTATCAGAGGCCATCCAGTTCAGTGAATAGAAATTCTGTCTACTCTGATATTTCTCTCCACATACTTTGAGATCTATTGACACTGACTTCCTTGTTGTTTCTTAAGATACTCCATCTACTAAGTTGTTGTCCCAATGTCTGCAATTTTTTCTTCCCCTCCTTATCTCCACCTTGTTGTTTCCCTGGAAATTTTTGAAATTTTCACCTTTTTCAAGAAGTCTTTCTTGATTCCCCTTAATGCTAGTGTCTTCTTTATGTTGATTATTTCCTATTTATCCTATATATAACTAATTTATGCATAGTTATTTCTGTATTGTTTCCCATCCCTATGCTATGAATTCTTTGAAAGCAACAAATCCTTTTTTTTTTTTTTTAATCAGTGGAAGTTAGGTGAATAGACCCCAGCAAAAGTCCCTGTCCCTGGTAGCAACCCAGTGTCCAAGTAGGCACTAGGGAAGAATACTGTCACTATTATTTTGTCCCTAAGTGGACCTTATTGAATTTCTTGTATTGACAGGATTATCTTGAACTGATGCTTAGAGTTAAAATATACAATTAATCTTAGCTATAGATGTCAACCCTTGAAGTTATTTTGTATTAATATTCCTTAATCACCTATAAAATTCACTTTATAAATCTCAAGTTCCACTAGGGAACTCTGCCTGCTTAATCACATCATAAGAAAGCTTTTTACCCCTTGACTCAAGCCCGTGAATTCTTTGTGGATGTCTTCCCACCTTCATGACTTTGTTATACTCCATCACTGGAACAAAGTAAATACTTTATAAGAGCTTATTGATTTGACTTGGCAAATAGCCTGTGCTTAGAAATCTCTAGTGAAGAGAATCCTGTATCCTGAAGTTGCTCATAACATTCTGTGATAATTCTAACTTTTAGGAAGTTTTTCCTTAGATGAAGCGTAAATTCATTCCCCAGCTGCTTCTACCCAGCCTCTGCTAAGTAGTTCCAACCTACAAAAAGACCCTACCTACAAAGGGCTTATATTTTATGGGAGTCAGGGAACAACATGTATATAAATCTATAAATATAAAGCTATATATGAAAGAATGGATAGGGCTTTGGCAGGGAAGAAAAGAACAAAGAACCTGTAAGAATCAGTACTGGAGCTGAATATTGAAGAGACCTGGTGCCCCAAGAGACAGAAGTCAGAAATTAGAGCATTCTAGAAGTGGGCATGGGGGAAAGAGGGAAGAACAGCAGTTGCAAAGGCACTTGAATGGGAGAAAAAAGTTCTAATAATGGGCATAGCTAAATGAAGAGTTTAATATATGTAATGCATGAAGAAATATGGACAATCACCTCCAGGCTACTTTGCCTGCAGAAGCTGAAGCAGAAAAGGAGGGAATGGGTAATGATATTGAGGGAATTTGAGAAACAGAATTAAAACAGAGGAGGAGAAGACAATATAAATCAACACATGCTATGTTCACTTTTTTTTCCTTTTTCTTCTATTTTTTTTTTTTTCTCTCATGGTTTTCATAAAGAAATGCATATTTAAAAAAACAAAATACATATGTAACCAGGAAAAAAGAAAAAAATAAAAAAAGGAGGAGAACAAAATATTTAGTAAGATTCTCTGCAAAGATAGTTTGAGTTTTGGAATAGTGTGCTGTAATGGGCTGAGGCTTGAGTTGATGCACTGAGGTCCCAAGTACATGAGGCTAAATAGTAATTGGACCATACTCTATTAATATATAAGCTTGGAGAAAGAATGGCCCCCGCCCACTCTATGTGCAAGTCCTGATGTGTTGTATAGGAAATGACAATTTTGGTGGGTGGAGGCAGAGGAGTGGAAAAGGAAGGGGAAGGAGAGACTTTTTGCATTGCCATTACGACGGTTTGCTCAGCTCAGATCTCTCTCTATTAGCTGGCTTCCTGTTGCAGCTGCCCATATTGCTGTCACAATCTTTCTTGCCCATATTGCTATTGCAATCCTTATTCATCTCTTCACTTCAATAAAGATTGAAGATTTTTACCTTAACCTGAATTCCTGACTCCGGCTGATTTTAAATACGCAGTCATTACAGTGTGCCCTATGGAATGCCTTAGAATAATGGTTCTCTTACTTTTTGGTCTCAGAATTCCTTTATACTTTTAAAAATTCTCAAGGACCCCAGAGAGTTCAAGTTTATATGAGTCATAATTACTGATATTTACTGTATTAGAAATCAAAATGTCTTAGTATTAATATGAAAATAGTTAGACTTCACAGACCCCTTGAAAAGGTCTTGGGGACCCCTTTGGGTTCCTAAGCCATTCTCAGAGATATTGGCATAAAGTACCAATAAGAAAATTGCAAAAGGAGGCAATGAGGGCTCAATTGTGATTATATAAAATAAAGCTTGCATTAAATAGTGTCAGTCTAGTTGTTATGCTTTGTCTAGTAGTGTCCTGAAGACAAGGTTAAAGGAGGAAGACATTCAAGAGGAGAAGATCATGGAAAGTAGAACTGAGAAGCTGTAGGATCAAGATTTCAAAGGAAGAGAAAGCCAAAGGAAGAGAACCCATAACAGGGCTGTTGTTGTTCAGATAATTTAGTCCTGTCTCAGTCTTTATGACCCCATTTAGGGATTTTGTCAGCAGAGATACTGGAGCAATTTGCCATTTCCTTCTCCAGCTCATTTTGCAGATGAGAAATGATGGTTAACAGGGTTAACTTGCTTAGGATCACAGAGCTAGTAAATGTGCAAAGCCCAGATTTAAACTTACAAAAGTGAATCTCTGATTCCAAGCCCAGTATTCTATCCACTGTGTCGACTAAGCAACTGAGGAAATAAGGAGAGCTAGAGTAACAGAGGTTAAGAATAAGGACAGAGAATAGCTTTTAGGAGGGTAAGAAGCATACATTTAGTGGAGGCTGAGTATTCCATCACTCCTAGAAGCATCTGATCCATATCTGGCCATATCTATCTATGTCAGCCAATCAGTAAACATTTACTGAGTGTCAAATATACACCAGGTACTGTGCTAAGGACTAGAAATACAAATATGAAAAATAATCCTCGCCCTCAATTCCTTCACAATCTAATGAGTAAAAGATAGTATACAAAAATAAGTATTAAATCAAGAGGATCCTTGATTATGGACAATAATAATATGGACAGAATAATTTTGTCCATAGGATTGTAGCTAGTGGAAAATGAAAAGTTATCCAGCCTTGGAAGCCTCTTTAAATGGAGATTTTAGAAGGACTTCTTTCCTCCAGTTTCTAGCTCTCAGAGAAGCAGAGGATGCTGAGTGTACCAATAAGGTGTAAGTTAAGTACTGAAGCTGATGCAGTTTCCAAGGATAATGAGTTTCCTAGGGCTATGGAGAAACACAGTCCAAGGTACGCAAATACATATATATGTATGTATATATCTGTCCTTGAATCTCCAGTAATACAGTTATTATCCTAATTTAAGTCCTTACCACATGCCACATGGACGATTACAGAAGCTATTAAGTGACACTTCTGAATTCACTTTCTCCCTTTTTAATCCACCTTCAGATACCAAAGTATCATAGTTGCCTAAATTATGACCATGTCATACAGATCATACTACTCCCTTGATCAAGAAATTTCTGTGGCTCCCTATTATTGCCTCTAAGAGTAGGAAATAAACATCAAGTTCCTAGTATGTTCCAGGCATTGTAAAGTGTTTTAGAAATATTATCTCATTTAATTTTCACAATGATCCTAAGAGGTGAATGCCATTATTATCCCTATTTTACAGCTGAGAAAACTGAGGCAGAGATGAAGCAAATTGCCCAGAGTCACACAACTAGCTTTTGAAGCTACAGTTGATCTCAGTTGCTTTTTCTGATTCCAGGTCTAGAGCTCACTGTGCTTTCCAGTTGCCATCTCCAGTAGTTAAAATCTTTTACCATGCTCAACTTTCTATAGGGATTTCTCCTTCTCTTCTATCTTTCTCTAAATTCTAAGTTTATACCAAAATGCTGTATTTGCTGCTCTCCATATATGAAATTTCAAATTCATCCTCCATTCCTTTACAAAAGCTATTCCAAGCATAGTCTTGGAATGCTTCCTTTTTCATTTCTATTTAATAGAATTCCTGTTTTCTCCAAATGACAACTCACATATGTCCTCCTACAGGAGGTAGTGTTCCTTAGTTGGTAATACTCTCTGTCATTGATATTACTTTGTATTTATACTCCAATTTTTTCTGGGATTTTTTGTGCTTCTTCTTTTTTTTTTTTTTTTTTTTTTTTGTACTTCTTTGTGTTTATGTCTTTTTTGTACTTTGTTATGTAATTCTCTGTGTAGTATAAGTCCTTATAGAGTATAAGTTCCTTCTGGTATTTGTCTTTATCTCCCTAGTCCCAAGTATAGTATCTGGCATTTACTAGTAACTCAATAAATGCCTGTTGAATAGAATCGCAATGAGTATGGCACTAAAAAGCTTGAACTATCTTTAGTAGGCAATTGAGAGTCCTTGAAGGTTTTTGGATGGAATCATATTATCCTATTTGTACATAATGAAGATTAATTTGAAAAAAATATATTGGAGCAGGGAGAAAACTTTAGCCCTGACAATATGCCCAATACACAATTTAAAACTTGTCCATACCTTCATGAAATGTAAAGATCTGTTATGCTCATCTTTACATTGAAATCTAAGACTGGATTTTAATTTCATTTGATTTGACTACAGATAATGAACTCTTTCTATATTAGAGATGTAAGATAAGTAGAAAAAAATCTGTAGGTGTGTTAGGGTGTGTTTGTGAGTTTAAAAAATGTAAATAAATGTTATGCTAATTTTTTTATAGAGCACATTACTTATTTTTATATGGCACACCTGTCAGAGGGTAATAAAAAGGATTCTAAGTGCTAACATAAGGAAGAATGTTGAAAATGACATTTAAAAACATACATAGCTTTACCCCCTGCCACATGCTTAAAATATTGTCAGATTTTTTTTCCAAAGCTAAATGTACTCCAGTTTGTAATGAGACTCTGAGCTTTGATCTATATATTCTAACTCGATAATATAAAGTACATTGGAGGAAAACAAACACAGGACAATCTAATTTATAAACCATATAATCTACAAAAAGTACATTTTAATCTAATTTGTAAACCACATTATAGACTATAATTTTCTACAGGAGGAGAAAAACGACTTGGGTTTGTTTATAAATAGCACCTAGAAAGGCTCTGTATTTAATTAAATGTCCAGTGACAGATCTGATTGTTCTGGTACATCTTCACAGCCTATGATTTATAGACTGCCATAGGGTCAAGGGAGCCATTTACTACAATAATGGGGAAATATGGGATTGATGTCTTTCCTGGTAATATTTTATTTCAGAGTGCTCAGACTCTGGTAACAACAATGATGCCATCTGATTTTTTCCAGCATTTGCATATATGCTCCTACAAAAGCAGTAATAATCTTTTGGAAGTTGGATTTAAATTCAGGATTTCAAACTAGGAAAAACAAGTTCAGATGTGGAACAGACATACTTAGGCATATCTGTTTCACAAAATTTCTCATTTGGATTATGTATCCATGAGTTGCACTGCACTAATCTTCAGAAACATATAAAATCATCTTTGACTGCCATGTGTGAGCCATATATATGAAAGGTTATTTAAACAGACACTAAGTCAACAAGTTGGAAAATGAACAATAATTCAGGCAATTAATTGGTTATTTTGTCTATGCATTACCCTATAACTAATTAGATAAATGAATTGATGGTTTAGACACTGAAATTGTCTATCTTTTGAATTAATTAGTTGAAAAACAGATAATTATTTCAACAATATAAATAAAAGCAATAAAATGAAAAGAAACTAAGTGTTTTGTAATGACAAGTTTTAGTCATGGAGAAGAGATAAGGAAATGGTATTAGGTAAGAATTTATTGTCATCTATTCATGGAATTTAAATGATACTATTCTGAGAAGGAAAACTAACATGTTGGATAACATAGTCAAGATCCAAAAACATCTTGGGAAGATACATCATTGGGATGGATCTAATATTTAATTCAGTAGAGATAACTGTAAAATCACATATGGGTTAAAAAAGAAAAGAAAGGAAAATTTTAAAGTACAAGGTAAAGGAGAAATTGTTAATATGAATCTATCTGAAAAAGATCTAAGGCTTCTCAGGAACTACAAGTTCAAATGAATCATTAGTATAATGTGGCAACCCAAAAAATCAGCTATTAACTTAAATTACAGTAAAAGATATAGCTTGAAAAATAAGAGAGAATTAATTTTTCATACTTGTACCATGCTATTTTAATACAAATGATAATAGTATCCAAATTATTTTACAAATTCTTTATCGACCAAAGCACCAAAGAATTACTTCATAAAACTAAAGAAAATTCGTTAGGAAAACTCTTTAAAAATAAACTGTAGGTATGTTGGCAATTCTTTGTGAGAGTTCTAGAAAATGTTATAAAAATTGAATTATCAAAATCTCTGGTTGAAAAACTGGAGGGGGATAAAATAAACAAACAAACCACACCTCCTCCCATAGCCTCTTTTTATATTCAGCTAAAAATTCCAGTTTCCCTGAAGAGTTTGAATTCTGCTATCATCATGGTGTTCCCAATCTGGGAACCCCTTGCCTCTCTACTCAGCTTCCCTTTGTGTGCTGTCTACTCCCTTTAGACTGTAAGCTCCTTAAGAGCAGAAAGACTTTCTTTTTCTTGTTTTCATCCACATTTGTTTTATACAGTGCCTGGTTGGTTCATAGTAGACACTGAAGTTAATCAAATATGATTGTATCTGAAGGACTAAATGGTTAAAAAATTAAGAGAAATTAAAAAATCAAAGATAGAGGGAAAAACCTCACAAGAATGAAATTTTTAAACTAGCACTTTTTGTTTCAACAAAAAACCAAACACAAACTAGATGATAGTAGATTCAGGAATGACTAAACAATTTATCATATATGAATATATTGAATATAATTATGCTATAAGTGATAGTGAAAGGCATAAATCCAGTAAGACAGAAGATAATTTGTATACACTGATGCATATTGAAGAGAGCAGAACCAGAATTATTTATCAATTATGACTCCAGAAAAATAATAATGAAGCAAAACTTCCACCAATGAGTCAGTCAGTGAATAATCATTTATTAATGGCATGGAGCAGTTAGGTGACTATGGGAACAGAGTGACAGACTTGGAGTCAGGAACACTCATCTTCCTAAATTCAAATCTGATGTCAACCACTGTGTGACCTTAGGAAAATTACTCAAGCCTGTTTGCTTCAATTTCTTAATCTGCAAAATCAGTTGGAGGAAGAAATGGCAAATCGTTCTAGTTTCTTTGCCAATAAAACTCCAAATAAGATCTCAAAGAGTAGAAGATGACTGAAACAATTCAACAATAACAATGTGCCAGACACTAAGCCCTGGGAATACAAATATAAGCATAAAGTTCTTGC
Organism: Antechinus flavipes; assembly: GCF_016432865.1. Classification (NCBI taxonomy): domain Eukaryota; kingdom Metazoa; phylum Chordata; class Mammalia; order Dasyuromorphia; family Dasyuridae; genus Antechinus; species Antechinus flavipes. Next base: position 493,188,545 of record NC_067400.1, read on the forward strand.
CCAATCTAATCATGAAGATGACAAATAAAAGCTGAAGAAGTGAGGGAAAGTGATGAAAGGACCAGGTGAGGATTCTTGGTAGAGAAAGTCCAGACTGAAGCTTTCAGAGGAATGAGACACGGATGGTCTGGGTACCTTCCTTAAATAAAGGTTCTGAAAAGTCAGTCAGTGGAGTTGGAGGGTAATTCAATGTGTGAATTCTGGAGCTAGAATGAACTTCCAGAATGAAGAAATTTCTTTGGAAATGGTCAAGTTCAAAGTACAATTTGGAGAAATGGTCAAGTAATGAAAGATGATAGTTACAAAATGAGATATATTTTCAGACAAGACCAAAACAATACACATTTATTTTGCTTACCTATACTCATTTATTAAGGGATTTTTATTTGGGGAAAGAAAAATTGGGAGTGAGGAAAGTAAAAATTGTGATAAATATGCCAATAAAAAAGAAAGAAAATAAAGTGTCACAAACACTTTTTAAACACAGAGAAAAGAGCAGAAAGAAGGTCAAAAAGTCATATAAAAGCAGGCCATTTTTAGCACAGACATATTAAATTATATGTGTGTGTGTTGTATTCTTTAAATGTAATCCTCTTTTATAGTCTTTCTATATGAAAATGTTTGTGTCTTTGAATCAGATAGATATGGCGTAGATTAAAAACACAAGGCTTCAACTGAATGTTTAAATAAATTAATTAGCGAATCAAGCATGTTTAGCAGCCTTAGAAAGTTGAAGGAAAAAAGACAATCTAGTCAGGATATCTAAAAGGGAAAAAAACAAGGTAAATGACAAGTTTATATTACCAGGCCGTCTTATCCTTGCAATTCAGAGGCAAAAGCAGGAAACTACATTGTTCTCAGAATGGGAAAGTTTTGTCTGTAGATAAAAAGCATTTTGACTTCTCTGACCTCATTCTACCATTCTTTCCCTTACTAATAAAAAGATAACAACAGTATTTCAGATTCCACTGCCTTACCTATTATTTCATTTTCTTTATCCTTCTTACAATACTTTTGTCTGAACTAAGTGATCTTTTTCAGTCTTTTTATTTTATTTCCCACATTAAGTTACCATCATTTCAATGTCCTGGGTTCTATAAAGATCTGTTTTCTATAATTCTGACTTTTTTCTTTCATATAAAGATATGGGAAAACTATTCTGCTATCCAACTGATTGATTATACTTCTGGACCTCATAAATGAAATGTGCCTCTAGTTTGTCCTATTCAGAAGCTGGATGGTATGGTAGGTTGAATATAAAACTTGGGTCAGGAAGACCAGAGTTCAATTTCTGCCTTAGACATTTACTGGCTATGTGAGCCCAGACAAATCAGTTAACTTCTCTTTGTATCAATTTTCTTTGCTGTAAAATAGAAATAAGAGAACCTACCTCCTAGGATTTTCATCAAGATCAAATAAAGATGAGCATTTATAATCCTTAACGTGCTAATATGTACATTGTTAACCATTATTATTACTATTTTTCTAATGTTTCTAATTTTTTTCTAATTCTAAACAATGTTTCTAAGTTTGTGAAGTATTAGAAATTAAATTTTCTGAAACTTTCCAGGAAATATCATTAAATGACTTTTACAATTAACTTTATTGTGTAATAGTATGGAATTTCAGCAATCAAGTTTTCCCTACTTGTAACTAAAACAATAAAAAATGATAAGATCCCCAGCAAAAAGTCAGGCTTCACATTTTCCTATTTGATTCAACTTTATTGATTGTGAAAATAATAAAATGGTATAGCTATTTCTAATAGTAAAGGGGAATTTGAAGTTTTATGCTTAGTACGATTATACCACTTCAAGTTGAAATTGTTTGAAAAGAAATGGGTGCACTTGTATTATTATCCCTAGAGTGATATTTCAAATATTAATATTTATTATTAATACAATAATGTTATTAATATTAATATATTATTAATAATAAAAACAAAATAATAAATGATTAAATGTTATATTTTGAAGTGAACCAAAATTAATAATAGCTCATATTTATTTAACATCATTTTTTCTTGAATTGTTCTTCACAAAAAAGCCTGTAATGTATAAGTAGAATAAATATTACAGTTGTTATTATCCAGTAATTCTCGGTTGAGTCTGATTCTTCATGACCCTATGTGAGTTTTTTTTTTTTTTTTTTGCAAAGGCACTATAGTGGTTGGAAATTTCCTTCTTCAACCTTTTTTTTACAAATGTAGAGCTTAGACAAATAGGGTTAAATGGCTTGCCCAGAGTCACACAGCTCAGAAGTGTCTGAGATCAGATTTGAGCTCAAGATGAGTTTTCCTGATTGCAGGCATGGCACTTCAACCACTGTACCACCAAACTGTCCATAAATGTTATTTATGGATGGTGAGGGAACTGAGGTATGGACATTTTGTTCCTTGTACAGGATCAGGCCTTTATTGTAAAAGCAAGGATTCAAACTTAAATTAGGTTCCTAGTTTAGCATCATTTTATTATAATTCAATCAATAAACATTTACGAAGTTCCTACAATACAGCAAGCACAGTGCTAGGTACTGAGAATACAAATATAAAAGTGAAAGGCAATCCATGCCATTAAGGACTTTACATTCTACTGGGAAATATAGCCTGTTCATATGTAATTAAGTATAAGGTAAATGCAAAATAAATACCTAGTGATTGGGAAGGTACATTAACAACTGTGATAATCATTAAAGAGGGTGGTACTTTATCTGAACCTAAAGAAGAATGGAATTTTGAGGGGCAGAAGAGTGAGGAAGAAAAGTATCCCATTAATGCAGGATGAGGCAGGAGATTGACCATCAATAATAAGAAAGAGTTAAATGGGGACAGTCTGGGAGACCTTATATTATACAGGAATGAGGAATAAAGAAAGATTCAAGGATAAGCTGGTGTTAGGTTATGAAAAGTTTTAAATGCCAAACCAAAGAATTTGTATTTTATCCAGAAAGCAATAGGAAGCCAGTAAAGCTTCTTGCATAGGTAGTGTGTAACATGAGCAAAGCTGTGTTGGCTTTAGAATATCAATCTGGCTGTTGTGTGGAGGATAGGAGAGATTCTGTGCAGAGGGAAGAGATTGAAGGAGCAGTAAGAGATTAAGAATCCATAGGCATAGTCCAAGTGAGAGGTGATGAAGACCTGAACTAAGATAGATATGGTGTAAGCAGTTGCCTAGTTAAATATCATATTAATCAATCTTCTTTGTAATAAACAACTTTATGGCTACTTAATAAAAAGGAAATTAAACACACAAAGCATAGTTCCTATAATATAGTCTTTTAATTTGGAAATTATTGGGCAAGAAAGCTCTCTCATACTTAAAGGAAATTGTCTTCATTGTTTGCCTTTTAACCATGTTCCAGCTGTTGCCTTCCTCCACCCCATTCCGTAAAAAATTGGGGCCATGGTATAATACAGAGAAAAGTCCTTTCAAATATGAATCTAAGAAATGCTATTGGGTCCTGTGAATCAGTTTAGTCAAGGCCTACAGTTTATACTCAATTTCTGAAAGACTACAGAAGACCTCATGTAATACAATATACACAGATATTATTCCATTCAGCCCTCCCTCCCCCACCAGTCTCTCCAAACTTATTTTCCTAAACCCTCCTATCAGATCCTCCCATAATATGGGAGCAATCCCCTTCACATTATGCTTTAAAGCTTTAATTGTATAATTTCATTCAAGGTCTTCACCCTCTCATATACTAATCACTGAATTTCAATTTTCTCATTTCCTTTACTTTTCCTTTCTTTACCATTTAACACTGTTGGTTACCCCTCCTTTTGGATACTATTGAGGACTTTGGTTTTCATGCATTCTTGGTTCTTCTGTCCCACTAATTGTTCCTACTTGGCCATATATCTTGATTCATTCTCATCCTTCTGTTCTTTAAGAATTTGTCACTATCTGTAGCTCTACTTTTGTTTCTCTCTTCCCATAACTTCGATTATCCCTTCCATGTAAATGATTCCCAAATCAATATATGCAGCCCCACCCCGTCTCATGAGTTCCTGTCCTGCATCTCTAACAAGTTACTCTGCCTGGACATACCTCTAATGTCTCATATTTTCTCTTCCCTAACTTCTTGATGTTTATTATTAGTTCTACCATTCTGTCATTATCCAGATTCAAAATCTGAGCATCATCTTTGACTCTTTTTTTACCTCTCACCCCATAGCTAATCAATAATAAAATCTTCTTGGTTATAACTCTAATATCCATCTATCCCCTCATAAATGTTACATGACCTAGTTCAAGACCTTATCACTTCAGACCTGTACTCATATGATAGTATCCCAATTGGTCTCTCTGTTTCTAACTCAGCTGCTCCGATCTGTCCTTCACATAGCTGTCAACATCATCTTTCTAATGCATTTGCTAAAAAAAACATCAGAGCCTCCCTGTTGCCTATAGAATAAATTATAAACTTCATAATATTGGGTTTAAAGCACTTTCCAAGCTAGCTCCATTCTGCCTTTTCAGCCTATCCCATTTCTCTACCTATTTCAGCTGAAATGATCTGCTAATCATTCCTTCATCCTCATTTTTTTCCCATCTCAGAATTAAAGGCTTTCTCCTTGGTCAGTGTTGAAATTCTTTTTTTTATTATAGCTTTTTATTTACAATATTATGCATGGATAATTTTTCAGCATTGACAGTTGCAAAACGTTTTGTTCTAATTTTTCCCCTCCTTCCCTTACCCCCTCCCCTAGATGGCAAGCAGACAAGTATTGAAATTCTTTAAGGTTTATTTAGGTGCCATGTCATCTATAACACTTTCTCTGGTTTCTGAGATGGAAATGTTCCCCCCTCCTCAAATTTCCCTAAATTCCTTTGTCTAAATCTCTCCTTTGCTCTCATCACGTTCTACATTTTGTAAGGTTATTTATGTACATATTGTTGTGAAGAGATCTTTGGTGAATTACCAAAAAGAAACATAGGTGCTCAAAGGAAAAAGATCATTTTGTAACTCACAGGATTCCAGGAACATGGCTTCCCAAAACCTATACTTCCATGGGCACATAAATGAATTGGGGCTCAGGTATATAGTGAAATACATATATTCTGATCAGAAGACCAGATCTCTGGGTCTCTAACCCTAGATCTGATTATAATTATTGGAAGAAGTCATAGAGACTAAGGGAGAAGGAATGTAAGGGCAATTAATCAGCACGTGGTTTAGGCTTTAATTTTTTATCCACTCTACCCATCCTCCATTTGTGAACCCCGAGAAGTTGTGATTAAGAAATTTTGCTTCTCTGATTTGCCAACCTTACATTTCTTACCTAAATGTAGCTGACCAAACTAATTAAAGGAGCTTCCTGGTACATAGGGGGTTCAATCAGGAGTATTCCTGTCAGCTACAATCTAACAATTGGCCCATTTTTATTTTCATCTTTGTATCCCTCACTAGCCACCATAGTCTTTGCACATAATAGGTACTTAATTTTTTTAATTGAATTAAAAACTAAGATTCTAGGATTTTTTTGGCAGCAAAAAGTAAAAATCTGAGAAAAATCATAGGAATGAAAGAGTTGTTGTTCCTTTTTCATTGTATCAAAGAGTACTTTCATAAAGGAACATATAAATCTCATTTTTATTGGAAATTCAATACTCTGTTCAGTCTTTTCTTCATTTTGACTCCTTTTGCGAGCCTTCTCAATCTCTGCTGTAGGAAATTTAGAATTATTAATGCTAGACACCTGCAAGCTATAATTGATCTGGCAACGATGCAAACATTCTGGTTTCTGTCCAAATTTATCTTGCATTAGACCATCCTGCAATGTCAGGTTTGTTAGCTGGTAAAAATGTTTTAGGCCTGATTAATCCTTTTAAATCTTTTATACTTCTTTTTTGTCAGATAAACTCTTTGAATCTTTTAAAGTTATTTTTAATCTAATTCTTTAAAAACTGTTATTTAAATTTTCATGGGTTTTTCAAAGAAAAAAATGTAATTCAATTTCTCGAGTGATAGATTTGGTCTAAATTTTCCACATTTTTCAAATAATTTCAAAATTATGCTGTACCCTAAATTCATTCATTGGCAGAGGAGGTAGGAGACAGGTGTAGAAGATATTTCATGCTATTTGTAAAGAAAAAAAGCAGTTTTTCAAATGGAGTAGATTCAATAATAATAATAATATTATGGAATGTCTCTTTAACAAACATGTATCCACAATGACATTTGGAGTTTGGAGACTTGGATTTAAATCTTGGGTCTGAGATAAGCTGTGTGATATCAAATAATTCACTTTATTTCTCTTAACCTTGGTTTCTTTGTCTGTAAAATGATATTTGTACTATCTGCCACATAAATGTGTCATGAGGAAAATACTTTGTAAATGTCAAAGAGCTATATTTATGCTGTTAATTGTTGTTGTTGTTGTTATTGTTGTTACCTTTCAAAAACTTCCTTTCACATTATCTCTTCAGAAGGAAATTTCCTGGCCATTTCAGAAACCTCAACTGGTTTTCATTGTTTAGTGCTTGTGTTTAACAAGTATATCCCAGATACTCAGGAGAGGCAGTAACCTAATCTAGCTTGCAGCAATTTGATATTTCCAAAATGGAAAGGAGACTATCAAAAAGGGAAAGAAGAGAAAAGTCACTAAAGTAACAGAGAGGTCAGTCATGCTTTAAACATCAAAAATTTCACACATGAACAGGTTTAAGGTTAATGGCATTTCACAAACAGAAGCCCTGAGTAATCTAAGTGACCAGATTCATTTAAGTCTGGAGAAGTAGGAAATTGGTTGGCAGAAAGCATCCCAGTGTAAGTGCTGAGACATCTCCCAAGCTAAAATGTGAAAGCTTCTAAGAAAATTAATAGTGATTGTGCTGACTGAGGTGTTAGACACCTGAGAAGAAAAGTTTCTCAAGCAACAGGTTATACATCTCTCAATAACAGGAAGGACAGAAGTTATTTTAACTGTGTCCAACTATCTATCCAATCTACTTTTTTTATATGTGAGGAAATTCAGGCATTCATGGCAGAACTGAAACTAGAAGCCAGAATTTCTGACTTTTAGTCAGCCAACTTGATTATCCTGACATTCCTCATTTTTAAAGTACAGAAGTTATTGAGTCAATACTTTCTTCAGACAAAGATTTGCATTTTTGCCATTTGAAAATCATTTTGAATTGTTACCATCCCCACATCTAGTACAATAAGCCAATCTCTAAGAGCTTTCCTAGACCTTTGTCCAAACTCATCCTTCTCCAAGCTTTTTTTTTTTCTATTATACTTAGGATGGGGAAAATGATCCTGTACTCCCTGCCACTTCCACAATAATAAGATCACACAATTCCAACTGGAAAAAATCTTAGAGTCTATCTAGAACTGTTCTTCCCCACAGACTAAGCTTTGGTTTGGGAGATTTTTTGTTTGTTTGTTTTTTTGTTTTTTTTGTATTTGTTTCTCTTTACTTTTCTTAGCTAGCTCCCAGTAAGCTGTCTCAATATATGGGAGAAAAAGAAGAGAGAGAGAGAGAGAGAGAGAGAGAGAGAGAGAGAGAGAGAGAGAGAGAGAGAGAGAGAGAGAGAGAGAGAGAGAGAGAGAGAGGAAGAAAACTAAAAGGAAGAAAAGAAAGGAAGGAATAAAGAAGGGAAAAGGAAGGGAGGGAGGGAAGGAAGGAGAAAAAAAAGAAAGAAGAAAGGAAAAAAGGAGAAAGAGAAAAATGGGGAAAACCTAGCAATACATTTAAAATCTGATTTTATATTACATTTATAAATTTTATATATATATATATTATATATATAATTATTTACATATGTGAGTATGCAGAGTGTTCTACAAATATGGACATTTTCTACAAAAGAATAGGAGCAAGCATTTTCTCATAGCTCATCTTTTTTAGACCAAATTTGTTCTTTGTAATTTTTTTACATTGAGTTTTTATTGCATTGTAGTGGTTGTTCTTATTGTAGGGTGTGGATATTGTTTTCCTGGCTCATTTAAATTTACTTTGCATCAGTCTGTCTATGTTTTTTCATGATATTTATGATATTCAATATTTCTTATAGTACAGTATTATTCCACAAAATTTATGTAACAAAATTTATATATCAAAATTTATTTAGTCATTTTCTAATCAATAGGCATAATCTTTATTGTAATTCCTTGATACCACAGGCATACCCAAGTTCAAATGCTGATTCACACATTTACTGAGTTGAAAACCTGAGCAAGCTGTGTAATTTCTCCTGGCATCAGTTTCTGTAATATGAAGGAGTAAATTCAGTGGACTTGTTAAGTCCCTTCTTACTTCAAATCTGTGATCTTGTGATACTGTGGGATCCAATAATCTGTGATCATTTTGAAGAGAGGTCATCTAAGAGATCATAATGAGGCAATGCATCTTTAGTGTGAGATGTGAAGAGGAAAAAAGTACAAAAAAGGCAGGTAAAACTTCTTTCTGAATTAGAGAGGAGTTTTTATTATTATTGTTTGTTTAAATCTCAGATTAGAACTGAAAATGCTTTCCATGAAAAGCAGAGCAAATTACTTTTTAAAATTCACATTTAAAATTATTGGAAAGATTGTTTAACTGGAAGTCAAGACTTTGATCACATGTTGTACTAATTAACATTTCCCCTGGAGAATTTTTTGATTCTGGAGATTGGGGAAAACTCAATCACATGGCTTGTAGTTTAACACTTAGCACTCTCCAAATACTATATGTCAAGATCATCCAGTAATATTCCTTTTTCACCATAGTCCCAGGGTTTAAAAGTTTATGTTCATCCCAAACACTCTGACCCAAAAGGAAATGTGGTAGTTTATTCTTTGAGTTAAGTTCATTCAGAAAAGGGGGAGCTATCAGGAGGAAAAGGAAAGGCATAAATTGGATGTTGTCTTTTTTACTCTTAACTGAAGATTAACTATATGATGTCTATACTTTCACCTTCCTGGGTTATTCTTCATGAGAGAATACAATTGCTCTATTTCACTTTTATCTATCCTTTGGAAGAAAAGTCTTTTATCATTATCATCATATATAAGGACTTGGCCCAGGTCTTCTTAAGAGTTTGAATTTTTTCCACAAAATGAAGTTCTGGAGCTAAAAATAACTTTAGCAAAAAGGCAGAGCAGGCAGCCAAGAGCATGAAATACTGGACAACGGTTTCCAAGAAACTATCTTGTGATAACTGTGCAAATTGAATCACTACACTTGAAAGTACATCACAGGTGGCAGGGGAGGAAAGTCTGAGTTTCCCTCCCTCCCTTGCAGCCAGTAAATTTGTCCATCAAAGTCATGTCATCAGCACTACTTGCTTGACTGAGCTTGTATTCAGGAAAGAAGAGATAACTGGCTCCTGAGATAAGTGAATTCATTCTTCCCAGGCAGAAAGAGCAGCTGTCTGACACCTGATGCAGAATTCCTTCTGGATAGAGAGTGGCTTTTAGGCAGACTTCCCAGAAATGCACTGTACTGTCTCTGATCGTCATTCCAATTTATTGAATATGATGTAGCAAAAAGACCACGAATCTAGGAGCCAAGCGATCTGGATTCTAGTCCCAGTTTGGCCATTGACTCACTTCTCTGATCTGGTCGTCATAAGCTTCCTCATTTGTGAAATGAAAGGTTTTGGAGTCCTTGATCTCTAAGAACCTTTCCAGCTGCAAAATACTTCCATTTAGTCTTCCTACTACTGTGCTATGTATGGTCGAGAAAACTTCAAATCCTACTTATCCAACCTCATTCAACTGAATTCAACAATGAAAGCTATTAGTAATAGCTAGCATTTATATGGTGCTTTAAAGCCTGAAAAGGCTTTATTTATGCTATTTCAAACATTTATTAAGCACTTACAAGTGATTGGGCTAGGTGCTGATGAGACAAAAATAAAACCATACTGACCCTTAATATGGATGTATATTCTACTAGGGAAATACAAGGCCAGTTATATGGCTGGACTTGGAATCAGGACGATTCACCTTCATGAGTTCAAATCCAATTTCAGACATTTATAGTTATGTAAACCACTTATCTCTGTTTGCCCCAGTTCCTCATCTATAAAATTTGTAAGAAAAACAAATGTAAAAAAATGATACAGGAAATCCCTTTAGTGTATACCCAAATGGAGACAGGGAGAGTAGGTGGCACAGTAGATAGACTACCAGCCCTGAATTCAGGAGGGCCTGAGTCCAAATCTGGTCTTAGACACCTAACACTTCCTAGCTGTGTGACCCTGGGCAAGATACTTAACTCCAATTGCCTTTGGGGAAAAAAAAAAGGGAGATACCCACGGTCTTGTGAGTTGTAAGTAGTGAAGTTGACATTGGAACCCATAGCCACTAATTCCAAATTCAGACCCATTTTGCTCATGTCTTTATCCCCCCAAAACATAGCATTTTATTGAAGTGGATTCACTGTTATTTCTATAGGTTGGATGCAATAAAACCACAATAGTTCTCCATTCAAACATTCAAAGTCACCAAAAGCCACGCTGTGTGTTTTTATTATACTACATATGGTAGCATGGTTCTTTCTATTTGATATTGCCTTATTCTGCACAGCACTTGGCATAGTTTTGGACATTCACATACTGCACTGAGCAACTACTTTTGATCTTAGATCATTATTGGAATATCTGGCTAGAGGATTTTCTGGCAGTGTGGGCAATTTCCTCACATGCTAGACCATGAGATATAGCTTCTGATCTTAACAAAGTTTCTCTCTCATGTTATCATGGCAAAAGAAAGACTCAGAGGCAGAGACCAGCATAAAGCCAAACTTGGGCTTTCAAATAAAGTGTCTTTCAACTGCATCTCTTTCCTATTTGTTCTTATTCTGCAATAGAAATAACGAAAATTATTGATGAAAAGTTAAAATGACTTACAGATGTTAGGAGCCATCTTTGAGTCAATAATAAATTACTTGTTGCAAAATATTCAATAACAGGGGATTGATTTGAAGCCAGGCAGCATTTAAGACTTATCTATTGTCTTCAGCTGTGCTGAGTTAATGAGGATTTGTAATTACTTTGGATTTTAACTAATACAGCTTTTTCATTTTGGAAATTGATTTTATATTAGTGTCATATTTTACAGTTTACAGAATTGCCTGACTGTGGCAAGAATTGACTGAAATAACCATAGTGGAAACCTTTGGAATACATTGAACAATCTAAATGAGCAAAATATATTGCATTTTTTCAGGAATAGTCTGACCATAGTGGAAACCTTTGGAATACATTGAACTATCTAAATGAGCAAAATATGTTGCATATTTTTAGCAATATTCATTTTTTTCTAGTATATTTCATGTAGAGTGGCAAAAAAATCTTACAACTTTCAAAATATCTCAAGGGAAAGTTTTAAGTAATATAATTCACATGGTGCTACTTATATCTTCAGTTTAATTTTCATGATAACAGATACATTAGAAAACTATGAGACCTTTTTTTTAATGTTTCACATTTCTCTTTTATAAACTAGAAAAAATTTTAGCAACCTTGTAAAAATTGGACATGTCAGTTATTTCTAAAAACTGATTCCAAAGATGCATGTTCTAGTGTCCTTTTAGCTTCTTCATCATAGTATACTATTATACTTCTAAAAGTGAAAGGGGACAGGAGAGAAGAAGCATTTTTTACAGGACTTATTTTGTTCTAGAATTACTTCTAAGTTTAACTAATAATAGAATGGTCACTTGTGGAAAATGAGGGGGAAAATAAACAACACTCTCCCCTCTGAAAAATACTATTGGCTTCTATTTAAAAATTTCTCCCATCTTACCTAGACTAGAAGGGTAGCTACTCACAAATCTAGCCCCACAGCTGCTCACTTGCATAAGAACTTTGATGAGTGCCCTTTCCAATTTGTACTGGTATGCCCTCAAAAAAAATCTGTTCCACTCCCTGCTCCTAGGCGATTACCATATTGATGGCAGACTTAGTGTGAGCCTAGACCAAATTTACACATAGCAGTTCAGTACTTCTAAATTCAAGAGATTCCCTCAGTCTCATCCTCTTTGGTAGTTAGGATTATGGGAGTATGTCACAATACTGACATACTGGATATTATTAAATCTTATTCAGCTTTACTTCAGGACTATCATTTAAGCTGAAATAAATCCATTTTTGATCCATCATCAAATGAAAACAAGCTAAGCTGAAAACATATGACTATTTTAATCCAAGAATACAAGAGGATCATAATGGACAGGTACTTTGGATTTTCCAAATTACTTTATTTATACACTTACACTTTATCATCACAACAACTCACTGAAGTAGATTCTGCTTTTATGATTATTCCCACTTTATAGATGGGTATACTAATTATCCAAGAGAGCAGATCCATTTTGTCATGCTTATTCATGTCCATTTCCCTTTTGGAATACCTATAAATAAATGGTATGCAAAGAACCATAGGATTTTTTGGTTACATGATTGGACCTATTTTTTGGTTGCTATTTACATGTAAATTTCTGCTCTGGAAGACGGCAATTTTATCAGTAACTCACAACAGGAGAATCTGATTGATGTAAGAGGCTTTGGGATAACTAAGACTTTTTAAAGGAATAATCAGAGAGACTATGGTCTCATTTTCACATTTTGTAAAGAATTAACTTGGAGAAGAAAAAAAAAATCAGAGTGTGTTCTGGGATGATGCTTTTGCTTTCTAGAAGCCAGGGTCAAGCTTGAAGAGCTACAGTCCATTATAGGTTGGACCTTTGAACTCCAGGGACCAGAAAGTTACACCAAGGTTATAAACCTTAGTCTATGGGACCAATTAAGTCAAGAGGAAGTTTCATATGTTTTTGCAGCAAAAAATAGCTTAGAAGGGACCTCAGTAGATATTATCTATCTAAGACCTAAGTTCCTATTACAAAGATTCACCTTATGATATGAGACTGCCTTTATAATTGCAAACACTTCAGGGAGAAAATTGGGAAGAAATATGAGTATATATTTTCTAATGTGGGAACTTATTACATTATATGAAATATTTCATTAATTTTTAATAGGTCAGAGGTTAACTTCTAGATTGGTTAAGAAAATGAAAAAAAAAGATATCAGAGAAATGCTTTTTCCTATTTTATAGTTTGCAAGCAAAGCAAATTTGAATAAATATCCATGGAGTTGACATTGTAAAGCTTATATTTACATATCACTTTATCAGTTTCATGTGTATTATCTCATTTGTCTTCAAAATAATCCTGGGAAGTATGTAGTGTAGGTATAATTATCTTCATTTTACAGATAAAGTTAAAACAAAAAATTCTTAGTAACTTGGCCAAAATCAAAAAGCTAATGAGTGGTAGATCTAAGTTCTAAGGTTTCAACCTTAGATGTGAGCCCACATCTTCTGGCTTCAAATATTATACTCTTTCTAGCATAATATACTTCCTTCTGAAAGTTGTTCCCATCATAGAACTTTATGAAATTAATAAAACTGGGAAAAATGTATATTCAAGACCATCATATTAAGGGATGTTGGCCAAAATTGACTGTAGTGCTTCATTTCCAATTGTCTGAACAGTAGTTAGAAGATAAAATTTTCAGAGCTCTGGATTCTTTCAAGGTTAATGATTTCATTTTCTTTGAGTCATCCACATCTAGACTACATGGATCCTGTCACTTACTGTGAAAATGAAGTGAAAAATCACTTCTTGGCTTCAAGTTTGGAGTTTTTATTTGCTTATTTTTTTTTAATTGATGGTAGTAATCCAGTTAGCTTTCAAGGTTCCTTCTTCCTAACATTCTATGACAAAATCTATAAATTTTAACATATGAAAATTTTTGCATTCCATTTTATAACTCCATAAAACATGGATGTGGAGATTTTGGAAATATTAGATTTTTGGACTTTTTAAGGTTACATTCTATTTTCTATGGGTTTGGGGGTTTTGTTTTTTGTTTTTTTACCTAGTGTTTAAGAGTCAATGATTTTGATGAAATTAAAATTGGGACTCATATAGTAAGACAGAGAGAAAGGGAAAAGATTCACTGAGATAAAATCATCAGTTTTATCTAACTTTATCCATATCCAAGATCCAGTTTTCTTTTCATTCATTCAGCTAAATTAGCATTTATTAAATGTTTACTAATTTTATGTTTGTTAGGTACATTTTAATACTCTAAGGATACACAAAGACATTACGTTTAAGAAGCTGGCATTCTTATTGGAGAGATATAACATCTCTAAGTAAATACAAGATAATTTCAGGAGAAAAAGAACATTACTTATTAGAGTGTTCCAGAAAGGCATTGCTAGACTTGAAAAAAGCTAGGGATTCTAAAAAGCATAGAAGAGGCCAAGAGATTGGGGTGAAGGGATGGGGAGAAGCAATCTGGGAAAAAAGCATGGAAATGGAAGTAGCCTGTGGAATCTGGAGAACATCTAGAGTTGGCCAGGCTGGCTAGCATCTTGAATTTGGGAAGAGAAATAATATAAAATATTTGAAATGGTGGAAAGGAATTGGATTATCCAGAGCTAGATTGAAGCATAAGTATATTTTTTCCTAGAGCTAATAGATAGCTATTGAAGATTTTTGTGTGGAAGAGTAGCATATCAAACTTGTATTTTCTGGAATATTATTTAGACAACTATATATGAGGCTATGTGAGCTCTCTAATGTATGGTTTGTATTAAAGGGAAAGTCTTGTTAGGAAAAGAATTGTAAAAAAGAAGCTAAAAACAAGCACTTTTTCCAAGTATATTTTGTAGATTTCTTCTCTGATGAATAAAGAATTCTCACCAGTAGGGTGAAATACTACTCTTGCTTATTCTTGACAGTGTTCATCACATGAGCTGAATTTTAAAACACAGAACACATGGTTTATAACTTCTCCCCTACTCTTTTTGAACAAAGGGAGCTTGTACTTCATCTGATTGAAGTTGCTTTCTAGTCCCCCCCCACTCCCACTCCACGAGTTAGTTTTTAATCATCTCTTATTTTAGTATTCTGACAGAAATAACTATCCTGTCTCAAAATTTGTGAAATAATATAAGTAAATCTATCCATCATAATTTCTACCCTTTAAACATGAAATGGTTTTGCCACTGGGTTTTTCCCATTACTTACGGTAGATGAAAATCAGCACTTCCCTTAACTTCTATATATATCTAGCCTTAATATTTCATGCTGAGAGAGGAATCAAATTCATAAATAATACATCTCAACCTCCTAGGTGGAATAAATATGAATAGAGAGAGTTTCCATGCAAATCACAAATGTAATACAATAGTTCACTACTTTAATGTCAAACAACCCTTTGGTATCCATTTACACTGATTAACTTGCCAATAGTTCATCTAAATATCAAAATTAATCAGCATTGTGTATTTCCAAATTCTTCCAGAAATTCCATATTTAATTATGTAGTACATCCAGTTTCCAGGAGAGAAAAGAAAATTGAGTTATTTTGGAGCTATAATAAACAACACATGCCATTTAAAAATTCATACAGTTCAGGACATTTTGAGAGGATTAGAAATCCTATCAAACTGGAATTGCACCTAGATTTAAGAGTGTTACAATTCAAGTTTAGTAGTAGATGATGGAAGTTCTCTTCAAAATGAAAAATAATTTATTTCAAAGTGAAGAAACTTTCAAAATTAAATCAGATCAAGCAAAATATATTAAATGCTGCTATTTAAAGTAATAAATGATCCATTATTCACAGAAATGACAGAAAAGCTCAAGTTGCCATTGGTGAGTGAAACATTGTGTGTGTGCATGCATGTACGTGAGGAAGGCAAGGAAGAACATTTGTGTTTAAAAGAAATAAATATTGGGTTACTTTTTTTTAATCTAAATTTAAAAAATAAAAAATGTTTCTTTTTTTGCTACTTGTCAGACTCTGGAGAGAAGTCTATAGAAATCAAATAATTATGAAATCTTAATGATAGAAAGAACCTAAGAAATCATCTAGTCCAATTCTTTTACAGATTAGAAAAATAAGGTAAATGACTTGTACTGTCAAATCTAAGCTAATTAAAGAAAGTACTACAACTAAAACTTTCTTAGAGGCCTATCTTTCTCCTTGATTGCAAGAGCTTAAGCTCTTGCTGTCTTCTCTGGCTTCTGAATCTCCTCGACTGAATCCTGGTTGAGGCTCCTAGCTTATATATGCTCTCTTAAAGGTGTGAATCTTGTAGAACTATAGTAAGTACTAAGTACATGTATTGAACTAGAGAACTGTTAAGCACCATGCTAAATTAGATAACTATTGTCTCTATCAATTCCATTGACTTAGCACCTTGTTTCAAGTTCTGGCCCATAACAGATTTCCAATTAAAAACACATCTTTTTAACAATATATTTCCACTGATTTTCTATGTTCCAGAATAACTAAATTGAAGAATTACACAAAGGGCTTGGGAAAGACACCTAACCTGATGTCTTGACTGAGCTGCAACAATTATAGTACTAATGAAGAAGTAAGAAGTAGAGGTAATGAGAAGGATATCATCAGAAAGATATGACACCAGGAAAGAAGATAATTAGTCTTGTATCCACAGAGATAGATAGCCAATATCTAGTCTCCATGCTGTGTTCATACCCATGCAATGTCATGAAATTTAGTTGAAAGTTCTCCCCATGTTGTATGGAATTACTGTGGAGAATTTACTCAAGAATTTGGACAAGGGATGCACTGAAGGAAAAGATGGGGATGGGTTGATCTCTATACCATTAGAGGCAATGTCCATATTTATGTGATCATAGATCCATTTAAATACAGAGTAAAAAAGAAATATTTAACATGACTAAATATTAAGAAAATTGGTGAAGAGCTAAGTATTTTAAATATAAATACAAATGTTCTTAATTGTTAGTGTACAATAGGAAGGAGAATGATGGGAATATATCAAAAAATCTGTGTACTGGGAAGAATTAAGAAGTTAGGAAAAAGTATATGTAAATAATCACAAGTGAAAAAAATTATATAGGTGATCAATGAGCAACAGAAAAAATTATTTGATAAGATAAAATGGGATAGATAGGAATCAGTTCAGAACTATGCTCAAAAAGTTATCAAACTGTGCGCATACCCTTTGATCCAGCAGTGTTACTACTGGGCTTATATCCCAAAGAGATCATAAAGAAGGGAAAAGGATCTGTAAGTGCACGAATGTTTGTGGCAGCCCTCTTTGTAGTGGCCAGAAACTGGAAACTGAGTGAATGCCCATCAATTGGAGAATGGCTGAATAAATTGTGGTATATGAATATTATGGAATATTATTGTTCAGTAAGAAATGACCAACAGGATGATTTCAGAAAGGCCTGGAGAGACTTACACGAACTGATGCTAAGTGAAACGAGCAGGGGCAGGAGATCATTATATACTTCAACAACAATACTATATGATGATCAATTCTGATGGACATGGCCATCCTCAGGAATGAGATGAACCAACTCAATTCCAATGTAGCAGTAATGAACTGAACCAGCTATGCCCAGTGAAAGAACTCTGGGAGATGACTAAGAACCATTACATTGACTTCCCAATCCCTATATTTTTTGCCTGCCTGCATTTTGGATTTCCTTCATAGGCTAATTGTACAATATTTCAGAGTCTGATTCTTTTTGTACAGCAAAATAACGGTTTGGACATGTATGCTTATTATGTATCTAATTTATATCGTAATATATTTAATATCTACTGGTCATCCTGCCATCTGGGGGAGGGGATGGGGGGAAGGAGGGGAAAAATTGGAACAAAAGGTTTGGCAATTGTCAATGCTGTAAAGTTACCCATACATATAACCTGTAAATAAAAGGCTATT
The DNA here is from genome assembly GCF_016432865.1 of Antechinus flavipes. Lineage (NCBI taxonomy): Eukaryota > Metazoa > Chordata > Mammalia > Dasyuromorphia > Dasyuridae > Antechinus > Antechinus flavipes. The sequence continues at coordinate 493,206,287 of NC_067400.1, forward strand.
AAAAAAAAAAAAAAAAAAGGAATCAGTTCAGAAAGGATTCTTGGGAATTGAGACTACGTTTGTCATTGTTGATGGTAGTAGTGGGGGACACATTTTTTAAAGTGTATTTAGTAGCTCTGTGACTGCTATTTCAGTACAAGAGGTAACGTTGGGAAAACTAAATAGTAAATAGTAAATCTTCAGTATCCAAAGATACTGGATCCAAGAAGTAACATTGGGAGAACTAAAAAGTAAAAAATTTGAATTATCACTATCCAAAGAAGCTGTTAGAGAGAAGGAAGAAAAGGGAAAGATAGGGAAGCCTAATGTTTCCAGGAGAATGAATCAGTCATCTATTGCACTAAACAGTTTTAGTGTGCTTTGTGTACAACAGAAGGCACTAAGGAAGCAAATAGTTAAATACAATGAGAAATAAAACCTGGATTCTTAATCTCAAAAAGCTTGACATCTAAGGAGTTAAGACTTGCAACAAATTGATATCATGTATAATAGAATTTGATAAAAGAATTAAATATGATAGAATATCATTTCAGAGTAAGAAATCATAACATTCTGTATTCTATCAAAGCACTAGGATTTTGCTATTGCACTTGAGATTGCTCAGTAAATATTTTATGATCATAAAAATTATATTCACAAAGATTCATTCAATGGTCATGCTAAGTAAATGGAGGAAATTTGCATTAAAGGATAAGAGCAGTAAAATTCAATATTCCTAAGGTCATTCTTTCCTTGTTCTGAAGAAATTCTCTTTATGTCACCTCTGGAATGTAAGTCCTTGAAGGCAAGGATTGTTTTTGCTTTTCCTTTGTATCCTTAGCACAGAGCCCAAGATATACCAAGACCATAATAAAATACTATTGATTCATTGATTAAAGGAACTCTATGATTTTTGTACTTCTTTTGGCATTGTACAAGTAAGTGTGGGTCCAAAGAGTGTCCTTCTGAAAGTCATTTGGGATTACAGGAACAGTCATTCAGTTTCTGCCACATATACTATCAAAAAAAGTAATGATTTATTCCCTTGGAGAATAAATCTGTTACCTTTAGCTTATTTGAACCTCAAATATTTGTTTTCTTTAAATGAAGTCTAACTAGTTCTTGGAATCTAAGGATTTTGTTCTGTCCTAAGAAACAGGGAATTTAGGGCCTATTTTTAAATGTTTGTTTAATTGTTGGTCAGTCTGCTATTTACTAAGAGAAATACAAGCATTTTTAAAATTGCTTCAAGATGGGTAGGGTTTTTACCAGGCTTTTAGAAATGTATTAATGAAAACCTCAGATTCACTCACCTCTTTGTAACTTTCTTCCTTTTCCCCTTTTACATGGGCTTTCATCAAAACAAAATCTGGCCCTTCTTATTCTTGGAAAAGACAAGCAATCAGTGATAATAATTGCAGTAGCAAAAAGATTGTGCATGACTAAAGATCATTTTTACCCAGTTTCATAGAGAGAATGAAATGAGAAAATAGATTTTGGAGCACAAACATTTTGTGATATTTCTTTTTCTTTTAAGTTGAAGAAACTTTTCAATGGGTGTCTGAAAAAAGAAGGGGAGGTTTTTAAATTGATAGGCTATATTATTTTCCTTAGGTGTGATACTGATTGCCTAGTGAGATGGTATGAATTACTAAATGCAGTGCTAGACTTGTAATCAGGAGATATGGGTTCAAATAATGCCTTATTAGCTGTGAGATAATAGACTTCATAGGTTTTTGTAAATAGAAAAGGAAGAGACCTTAAAGATTGTCTAATTCTACACTCATTTTATGATCAGAAAGAATTCCAAGAAAGAGCCCAGTTTCTTTGATTCCAATGATCATATTTTCATTTAACTTCTCAGCATTTCAGGTATTTTTATCTATAAAATGGACATATGATATTTGAACTACTTCTCTTATAGGATATATGTGATTAAAGTGCTTTTCAAATCTTAAAGTCCAAAATAAATAAATAAATAAGACTTTATTATGTGGCTTATTATCATTATTTAATGGAGATATGAGAATATATTTATTACTACATGTCAATGCAATACACATATATAAACACAAATAATACACATACATACATATCTATTAAGACATATATACAATATACAAATACAGATTTTCTGCCCTGTACATATGCAGAATATATATTTATGTGTGTATATAGCATATATATATATATAATATTGTATAGTATTTCTAATATATTGTAACCAAAACATGCATTACATATTATAAACATTTGTTGTATATATGTACCTCTTTATATAGACACATATACTATATATGCATAGAATAAACAAAAGAGAATAAATATACATAAATACAAGGTAGATAAATAAAGGATAGTTGAAGGGACACTGGTAGTTGAAGAGAATCTCTTGAGAAAGGTGATACTGAAACTGATTTTTGAAAGAAAAAAAGGAGATTCTATAAGGGGAGGATAAAGAGTTTAACTGTGTTCCAAATATGAGAAATTTCAATTTCATTTCAAAAAGCTGGTTGATGGAATGCAATGTGTTCAGAATAGAAAGAAGCTAATTTGTTTTAATTGTAGTGAACATGAGTGAAGTGATGTACAGGGAGGCCTGAAAGATAAATTGGGATCAGATTATGAAGTACAGTAGTTTATATTTCATTCTAGAGGAAATAGAGACCTACTATAGTTTGTTAATTAGGAAAGGGATATCACAGGATCTGCATTTGAAGCAAATTACTTTAGCAACTGGATGAGATAGGGAGATAAAAAGTGAAAGGATCAAAGAAAACTTGAGAGACTGTCATACAGACTGGTAAAGAGAGACCGAGAGGCAGAGAAAGAAAGAGACAGAGACAGAGAGAGAAGAAAAGAGAGAGGAGGAGAAGGAAAGGGGAAAAAAGGGAGAGGGAAAGAGGGAAAAGAGAAGGGAGACGGAAGCAGAGGGGGAGGGGAGGGGGAAAAGGAAAGGGGAAAGAAAAAGAGGGAGGAGAGAGACAAAGTACTATTTAATTTATATGCAAAGAACTTTAGAAAAGTAACCCCAAAACATTACTACAGTTAAAATTAACAAATTTCACTTCACTTTGAACCCATTTGATTTCAACTCCATGAACAGGAGGCTACAATTCATGTTACCCTCATGTTATTTCCCTCCCCCTCTTTCTTGACTCCTTTTGTATGTTGTTTGCCCCTTTAGGTTGTAAGCTCCTTGAGGACTTCGATTATCTTTCTTTTTACTAACTATCCCCAGCACTTAGCACAGTGCCAGGAAAATAGTAAGCATTTAATAAATATTTATTGGATTGTATCGGAATTTCTTACTGATGGTCCCTAAACTAGTTGGGGGTATTTCAATACCCTTGGCACAGGTAAGGAATTAAAATTGAAAATAAGAAAGTTTTTTTCATAACTACTGGCTCCAGAGCATATTTTCATATCCACTTAGTTTAGATAATGAGTCAGGGTTAAAGGTTGGGACAAAAAGGCAAAAATTTAAACAAGTTTATTTAACTCTAGAAGAGCATAGACTAAGGAATATGTGTTCCCAGATTTAGAGATATCTAGAGTCCTAGAGGTCTGAATGAAAGCAAATTATACATCATAAGGTACTCTGGAGATAATTGAGTCCAAGCTCTTCATTTTAGAAATGAGAAAAGTGAAGTACAAAGAGGTAGAAGAAGCAATTAAAAAATTAAGAATCAAATCAGTCTGGTAGATTTTACTAATTTTCAAACCTCTGTCCTTGTCATGTTTTCCCCTGGAAAACAATAAAATTGGATACTTTATGTGTGGGACACAGATGCTAGATTCCCATTTACCGAAATTGCCTACTCAGAGGCATCTCCAGATACAAACAAAAAGCCTTTTATTCATTTCTAGCAAGAAGCAGGCCAGCAAACTCACTAGGAAGTCTAGTAGGGGGTGGACCAGTACAGAAATAGGAGTTATATAACTAAAAACGCCAAGTGCTCCCTTATCCTATTGACTTTTTAATTCATTGGTTGGACAGAATTCTTCAGGAACCTGGAAGGGGACTATTGGCCAATGTACAACAGTGTCTCCTTTTGGGGCATGAGCAACCTGAAACTTAGGCCTAGGGTCTGATCTATTTACTCTATAATCTCTGAGAAATCTTTACTTGTTCCATTCATTTATGATAAATATTTTTGGTAAAGCTTTATTTCCAATCCATAGTCTAAGGAAAAAAGTGAATGTGCACTGCAAATCTAACTGAACTCTGGGGATTGAGCATAAATGTCAAAAAATATAATGTGCCTCCCCTAATGATGTATAGGTAAGCCACATCCCAAATATGACCAAATATGACATACATATATGTATATGTATATATATGTGTGTGTGTGTGTGTGTGTGTGTATATGTATATATGTATATATATATATCCTAGGGAGTTTATGACTTCCCCTTCCCTTTGGGAGGTCTTAAAACTAAGTCCTAGGTATCCTCTTCCCCATAGTACCCACAACAAGTTCATTTCTTCTCTTCACTCTCCCCTTATTCCATTGAGTTTCAGGTAGTCATGCAAACCAGATTCTCCACAATGTTATCCTAAGTCTTTTGCAAAAGTCAGGGTAAAGTTAATCAAAGAACTATACTTGTTTTATGATACTTAAGATTAAAAGCAGCTTTATGGGCCTTTTTTTTCTTTACCATCTCTGACCTGTTTCACTTAAAATTCTTTCTTCCTTATATCTGTAAAAGCTAAAGATGTGCTTGTACTAAAAAAAAAAAAAAAAAAAAAAAAAAAAACAACTCATATGATATACTCCATAAATTTGTATTATGTCCTTATAGATTTAGAAAATAGAATTTGTTTCAAGAAAACCAGAGTAGAAAAGAAGGGACAATGATTATAGTATATTAGGATTTAGAGCCGGAAAAGGATTCTTATTTTCCAGAGAAACAAATTAAGATCTAGAGAAAATAAATGCATTTCTCAAGGTCATATGGTATTTTACATGTATCCTATGACAATATAAACTAGAAAGCAAAAAGCATCTGCATTTTAATTATATCATTTTTGGAATGAATGAATGAAAAATCTCTTATTATGTGCAGTTCTTTTGTTAAATTTCACATTGTGGTTTAAATTATACTACCCTTCTTTTAAAAATTATCTTCAGTATTAGAAACATTCATTCCAGCTAAGAACTGACTTGCCTGAAGAATATCAAGCAAAGGATTCCCCTCCCTCCCCTAAACTACCTTGCTAACCTGCTCACTGATGCTTAAAATCCATTTAACAAGAAGTAAATCTTCTTATTGTTGCACAATTAGAGGCATTCAATCAGTATCACATGGACTTAAATTCCACTTAAACTTTAAATAACTAAAATCAAATCATTTAAGATCTGGTTTATTTGGGGAGAAAACAATGAGCATTTACAGAGGGAAGAGGAAAAGAAGAGTGTTGAAAGGAAGAGGCTGGAAAGTAATGTAAATGAATTTTGTTAATAACATGATTTTTCCTAGGTTTTACCTTGGCTTAGACAAATGTAATTTGTTGAATTAAGAGATTCTAGATGGAAATTATATAGCTATGAAATTATTTCATATTTATTAAAGGCAGTTTTATGAAAATGCAAAACTTTTTGGGGTAACTAGAACACAGGTCTTGGAGTCAGGAGGACTTGAGTTCAAATGCAGCCTCAGTCACTTAACATTTCTTAGCTGTGTGACACTGGGCAAGTCCCTTAAACACAATTGCCTTGCTAAAATAAAATAAAGTAAAATAATACAGTCATATTTTTAAAAAAGAATGAGAAACTTTTATAAGAAAACTTGAGGGAAAAAAAAAAACTTGAGGAATAGAATTAAATCTAGAATCATAGAATCATGGCTCTGAATTAGAAGGGACTTAAGAAATTTAAAAAAGTTTGAATGACTAGTTAATAATTGTGGAACAGAGACAATGCTTATTTAAGTACAGATTAGACTAGTAGATTTTTGACATCCCTTTGAACTCTTGAGTTTCTATGATTTATTGACTACAACCCAAATGACAAATATATGAATATAAAACCATAAGGAAAGATTTCAAATGTGGATATACCAACAAATAGACATTTTGTTTTGGAATTGATTATCAATCACAGAGATTCTACAAGAGTGGAAATGTTGAGAACATTAAAAGGGAAGTGACCATTCTATTCAAAAAATTTATCTTAGAGAAGAGGAGAAATTTTGGGGATAGTCTAACATCTATCCTAGCTTTTGGGAAAGCAGACTTCAGTAAATTCAAAGAAAAATTATAGATAATCTCATGGACTGAAATGCTTAAAAGGAAGTCTTCCTAGAAAGCAGGAGTGAGACTGAAGAATGAATTTAAAGGACATGAATGTAAATTATACAATCAGGAAGAAAAGTTGTATTGGTATCCAGAGATTAATGTGGATGCCAAGGGAATTTACTATTCAACTCAGAATTTAAAAAAAAAAAAAATGTTTAGGGCAAGTCCAGATAAAATAACATAAATTTAATATATAATTAAAGAATAAAAGAATAGAAAAATAAGGCCCTATTTAAAAAAAAAAAAGAAAGCTGAATATTACAGGAATTTTTAAAATTATATTAAAAGATAAAAGAAAGGATAGGCTCTTTGGGGTAGAATGATAACAAAAGAGAGCAAAATTTTAATGTTTTTATTTTCCCTACAAAGGAAAATGACCTTTGCACTGGAATTGACAGAAAATAAATTACCAACAAGGAGTACCTACCCAAGAAAATTAAGAAGACAACTAGTTGTTCTTTAACAATTCAAGTTTACTCTTTTTACCTTCAAGAACCCTTCATTCTTCCCTTTTTCTCTTCTCTCTTTCTCCCTTCTTCCTTTTCTCCACCCTCCATCCCAACCCACACCCCTCGAAAATGCTGTGATAGTGATGGCTGTGGAAGCCACGGAGCCCACCATTGCAGCCATCATAGGATTGTACCAGGATATGTTCTCCAAAATGACCACATAACTGACAGACGAGTTCCCAGCTCCCAATAAAGACTATAAACTCCTGGGAAATCTGGGCAAATTGACTAGTTTGAAGTGTCTAGAAATGAAAGCCATATAAACCAGAAACACATAACAGTTCAGCCTTATCTGGATCAGATCATTTTAATTGAGGAGCAGCTATAAACCTATAAACATGGATGCATAATCTACAAAACTAGAAGCAAAGTGTAAGAAATCCTTTAGCACAAAAACTTACTATAAGAATGTCTTCTAAGAGCTAAAATACCTGTTATAAAACTTTACCAAATTGTCTGCTTCAGTTCCATAAAAGGAAGTAGTGCTGTTGATCCAAGAATTCCAGCCCTAACTTTTAGTTGGACATATAATTTTGTCTTCAGTTAAGTTCCCTGACTTCCACTTATCATGTGCTTATGTTGTGGACCAAAGCTCAGAAATCAAGATCAATCCCATCTAGAGCAGATACAGAAGAGAGGCTCTGGACTCCAGTCTCCTTACACTATTAGGACACTCCTTTCTCACTCTCCTTTGCCTAAGGGTCGATCTTTGACTCTTCTGTAAATGTCACTCACCCCTCTTTAAAAACCTCTTTTTGAACTTAAATAATAAATACTTATTTATAACCTTTAAAAAAAGAATTTAAAATTAGTCAAGATGAACTACATTTAGGGGACTTGAAAAATTTGGTAACTGCAGCTCCTTTGTCAATGAGATTTCAAAGATCATGGAAAATAACAAAACTATTAGAAAACTAGAGAAGGTCAAATAATCAACAAAGCAATAAATATTTATTAAGCAAGCACCTACTATATGCAAGGCCCTATGTTAAGTGCTTATGTTAAGCTACATGTCTAGTTTTCCAAAATATGTCAGTGTTGCAGAAACTGTGCCAAAGATAATCCCAATGATCTGTACTTGACCTCATTTTAGTTATTAGTTTTATCAATGACTTTGATAAAGACATAGATGCTGTATTCATTAAAGTTGCAAGGGACAGCTGAATGATAGAGACAGGATCAAAAATGATTTTGATACAGAGAATACTGGACCAAATCTAATCAATGAAACTCAATAGGAATAAGAATCTTTTGCTTAAGTTGAAAAAAAAAAAAAAAAACAACCCTATCAATAATAAGTTGGGAAAGACATGAATAGATAAACAGGTTATTCTAAAAACTATCCAGGATTTTTAGTGGGCTGCAAATTCAATATGAGTCAACAGTATCATAGAAGACAAAAAGAATTAATGCAATTGTAAGCTCCCTTTAGGAGGGGCATAGTTTCCAGGAACAAGAAGGTAATATTCTCACTGTATTCTGTCTTTATCAGCCCTCTTCTAGAATATTGTTTAGTTCTGGGTATTGCAGTTTTAGAAGGACATTGATAAACTGGAAAGCAACCAAAATGAGAAAGGACCTTAAAATCATTGCATATAAGAATTAATTGAAGGAACTGGGGCTGTTGAACTCAGCAGGGAGAAAACTGGGGGAAGGAGGGGGATTGAGAGGTGAATATGAAAGCTGTTTATGTACTTATTTGAGGGATTGTCTTTTGGAGGAAAAGACCTGTTCTATTTGGTCCCCAGTTGGTAGAACCAAAAATGAGTATAATTCTCCATTCTGACTTAAATTAAATTATATAGGTCAAAGTCAGAAGAATTATGGTGTCACATGGCTATGTATAAAATATAAAATTTGATAGCTATGAAGATTTTCAGAGGTATATAATATAATGTGTTAAAGTTAGGGAGCTGGATTTAGAGGAAATCTGAAGAAGAATAAGTTTTTAAAGAAAAACTAAATTCAAATATTAATCTGTCATTACCTCTGTGACTTTGGGCAAGTTACTTATTCTCTCTAAAATTTAGTTTCCTCATCTTAAAAATGAAGTAGAAGATGTACTTCAAGGTCCTATTCAGTTATTAAATGTTCTATTGTTAAAATTGGTTTAACTAGATATACATATGTATATATGTACATATGTACATACATATTTATGTTTTTAAATAGTCATATTTTCATACTATTATGCTATAAAATTTTTATATATGGCTTTATCTTGTTTTGTTTGTTGATTTCTTCTCTTAAAGTTTATTATTTATTTTAAAATGAATCTAGGCTTAAGAAAATTACTGGAAAAAGACCAGGAAAATAGTTAATATTTTATGTGGTTAACAGTAATATACATATATATATCACAATTACCCTTTGAGGAAGGTGTTATAATTTTTTATTATCATCTTTTCAGATGAAAAATAAAAGCTCAAAAGACTGAACTTGCTTTACAAATTCACATAATTAATGTATATCAGAGTCAAGATTTGGAAATATATCTCTTAGGAGTTCATAATTCTGAAACCTAGATAGGTTACTTGAAAAATAAGGACACCATCAATAATCACTCAGTCAATTAAGAAATATTTATTAAGAAATTGTAAATTGTGTTCAGTGTTGACTATACAAAGACCCAATCTTCTCCCTGAAGGAACTTACATTCTAATGGAGTGGAAAACATGTAAATAAATCATGTACTTTCTCATTCTATCCTAGATTTTCTACATTCCTAGGTCACAGATTTCATTAAATTAGTATACCATCTTGGTAAACAGTACCAAGAAGATGGCACAGGACAAGCCCATTCTTACCAGCCTTTGTTAGTCATCATCCTTGGCTAGGAGTCTGTTATCCCTGCGAGCACAAGTGTATTGTAAAATACAAGATTGACATTAGTGAAAGTTCTGGGAAGGAGATAGTACTTAATGGATAGACAGGATATTCTCAATATAAGACACAGTTTGAACAAAGGCAGGATCATTCAGGACATATGTCAGGGGCCTAAAGTAGCAGGTTAACTAGTTTGACTTTTCTTTAATAAACAATAAGAAAGCACTGAAGTCCATTGAATAGAGGAATGACATTACTGGAATAATAGCCAATATCTATGTAGTGCTTTAAAATTTGCAAAACCCTTGGTATATCTACTATGTCTTTTGCTACCCACAACAAACCTTTGAGGTAGATGGTTTTATGATTCTCATTTTTTGAATGAGGAAAATGAAGCTGAAAGAAACCAAGGGGCCTGCCCAGCTAGTATATATATGACTCGAGTCAAACTCAAGTTTTCCTTGTTCCAAGTTAGGTGTTCTATCTGTTAAGCCAGTCTGATGAGTCATTAGATCTTCCTTTTTCTTTTCCACCAGTAACATCTTTTCCTCTGCTCCTATCTTTTACCTCTCTATTTTTTCATCATTACAATAGCAGTTAAATAATTTCTAAACTCCATAATTATCCCTTTATCACTTTCCACACCTCCTTGAAACTCTGATAATCATCCATACACAAAGTCTAGAAATTTTATAGATACAATTTTAAAATGATATTTACTCAAAGTTAAATTCTACAAAGCCGATTCAGAATGATGTGACAAAGAACTTTCCTGACAACAGAATATTCTAGTTTTTGCTGTTTGAAAAATATGGCTAATGAGGCAGATGAAATAGCAATTTAGATATAGAAAAAATAGCCCTCGCACAAGGCTTGACACATTATAGGCCTTTGTAGTTGTTCAGCTGTATCTGATTCATCATTACCCATGACCATGTTATTCATGGGGTTTTCTTGGGAAAATATAGAGTGGTTTGCCATTTTCTTTTCCAGTGAATTAAGGCAAATAGAGGTTACATGGCTAACAGAGTCACACAAACTAGTAACTGAAGACAAATTTGAAGTCAGGTCTTCCTGAATTGGAGTCAGTACTTTATCTACTGAAGCATCTAGCTGTCTCATTATAGGTACTTCATTAATATCTACTGACTGATAGATTATTTTGGAGTGAAAAGATCTGGGTATGAATCCACCTTTTCTATAAAGTAATTTCCATGAAAAATTCTTGAGGTAGTTCTGAGAATCAAGCATTATAATTTACATAAACCTTTTAAACTTTATATCAACATCTGCTTTCATTATGATTACTATTATGAGATGAGGAATGAGTACATAAGTGAGGTAAGGATAACTGATGTTAGTAAAGATTCTTTGTGGACCTCATAGATATATGCTAGTAATTTAGACCTATTTTTTAAAAAATTAATTAATTAATAGTTAATGCACATTGCTTTATGAATAATGTTAGAAGAGAAAAATCAGAACAAAAGGGGAAAACCATGGAAGAGAAAATAAAAACAGAAAAAAGAAGTGAACATAGCATGTGTTGATTTATATTCAATTTCCATCATTCTTTTTCTGGATGCAGATGGCATTTTCTGTCTAAAATCTTTTGGGATTGCCTTGGATCACTGAACTACTGAGAAGAACCAAGTCTTTCACCAATGATCATCATACATTCTTGCTATTATTTGGTACAATGTTTCACTCAGCATCAGTTTCTGAAAATTTTTCTAGATCTTTCTAAAACCAACTTATTTATAATTTTTTTATAGGATAAAAGAAATAATCTAAGATAAATTATCTAAGACATTAAAGGACAATTAATTCCAATATTTCATAAAATGTTTGCAAAAATAGATAGCAGCAATCCCATTAAACTGTTTCAGGATAACAAATATGATCCCAGTTCCCCAAAATAGAAATATCAGGCAAAGAAAAAAATGAAAGAATAATATCACTAATGAATATCAAAGCAAAAATGGTAAGTAAAATATAAACAAAAATCTTTGTTTTTGTCAAATATGCAAAATACAAAAAAAAATTAATAATCCTACATGAGCAAATAAGGTTTGTTCAATTTTAGGAAAACCAACAAAAAGAATAATAGGCCATATTATAACAAAACAAAAAAAAGTTATACCTATTTGACAAAATATAACACTCATTTCTATTATTATTTATCAAAAATCAAGACCTTATTGGTAGCATTATTGATAGAGAATAAATAATGGAGATCATTGTGGTGTTCTCTTCTTTTTTATAATATAATCGTTCTCTGGGAGCAGGTTTCTCGGGGAGGTTTCTAGAGGCAGCCTTAGTTTCAGTTCAGAGTAATAATCACCTCAAATACAGCCAGCTGATAAAATCTAAAAGTTTATTTTCTCCTCCAAGTCTTGTCTCTTTCCTTGGGCCCAGGTAGCTTTTTTAGAGATCTCTCTCCCTCCTTGGTTCCAAGAGCTCTTGCAGATCTTTTGCCTCTGCCAGCTTCTGCCTCTAGCTCAACTCCGACTCCTGGCAATCTTCCAAAATGACTGACTGAAGCTCTTTTTATGCTCTTTTAGAGGTGTAAACTCAAAGGTTGACTCCTCCTCCGAGAGTGGGATTATGGGAGGTGTGAATTCACAAAGTTTCAAAGTTTTGTGTATCTCCCGTACTTGTGAACTCCAATGTGTGAATTCTCAAAGGTGTAAACTCAAGCATTATTTCTACCAATTCCAGTGAGTTATCACTAAGATTCTAACAGATCATTTTGTAAGTTTATATTAAATAAGGATGTCCATTGTCATAACTATTATTTGATATAGGGTGAGGAGAAGTGAGAAGAATTTATATTCTACCTACAGCATCAGACACTATACTAAACACTTTACAAATATTATCTCATTTAATTTTATGAGATAGGTACTATTATTATCCCTTTTTTATAGTTAGGGAAATTGAGGCAAACAGAGATTAAGTCATTTGCCCAAGGTCACATAACTAGTAAATGTTTGAGACTGGATTTGAATTCAGATCTTCCTGAATCCAAGCCTAATGCTCTAGCCAAGGAGCTACCAGTGGCCTCTTCAGGCTATAGAGCTGGTTGGTTAAGTTTAAGAAGACCTCAGACTTGAACGAAGCTCCAGGAGATATCAGAGGGTTCAACTGTCTACAAGAGCATATAAAAGGGAATGATGGCACTATTTCCTGATATAGAGAGGTTTATTCAAGATTACAATGGGCTATGAAGTGAGGATATGCACACCTTTTTCAGTTTAATTCAACAAACATGTATTGTATCTACTATACAAAGAAAGTATTGGATTAAAAGCAGAGGACAAAGATCGACAGAATTCTTACTTTCTTGGAATTCTGAAAGTATTTTAAAATTGAAAATATTTTAAAAATCTGTCTAGAATGGCATAGGTGTTTAAAGTTATGAAGGTAGGTTAAAAACCTCACAATATTTACCATTCCTGCGATTTGTTATATATATATATAAAGTCATAGAGCTTTATTTCTGAAAAAGATCATCATTTTATCATGGAAATAATGTGACACCATTAAGGCAGAGTGAAAAGGGCCCTACTTGGATCCTGGAAGCTTGAGTTCAAATCCTTAATCTACAATTTTCTAGTTTTCTCATGATTTTGATGAATTATGCAAGTCACCTTATCTTTCAGCCTTAATTTCTACAGTTTCCATATCTAAAACCTGGGGTTAATAATACATGTACTGCCTACCTGTGAGAAAATTACTTTGTGGGCCAGAAAGCACTATACAAATGTTAATAATTATGTCAAGTTTTTTTTTTTTTTTTTTTTTTTTTTTTTTACACCCATGCTAACTACATCATTCTGGCTTAAGTAGGTCAGATAACCAAGGTTTCTTTCAGCAAGTTCCAATTAGTTTAAACTTTAAAACAATAGAGCATCTTATCTGGAAAGGAGCTACCATACTTCCTTTTCCAATGCTTAGCACATTTCCTGGAACATAATGAGTGCTTAATAAACTCTTGTCAACTTGCTTGTTGACTCACCTGAATTATTAATAAATCAGAAATAAAGACACATTAGTAACTGAGAATTCTTTTTTTCCTTATTAAAGCTTTTTATTTTTCAAAGTATATGCATAGATAATTCTTCAGCATTAACCCTTGCAAAACCTGGTGTTCCAATTATTCTCCTCTTTCCCCACTCTCTCCCCTAGATAGCATGCAGTCCAATATATGTTAAACATGGTAGAAATATGTTAATGTTAAATCCAATATATGCACACATATTTATACAATTATTTTGCTGCATAAGAAAAATCAAATCAAACCAGAAAAAAATGTAAATTAAATAAAATACAAGCAAACAACAACAAAAGAAAGAAGTGAAAATGCTATGTTGTGAACCATACTCAGTTCTCAAAGTCCTCTTTCTGGATGTAGATGGCTCTCATCATCACAAGATCATTGGACTGGCCTGAATTATCCCATTGTTGAAAAGAGCAATATCCATCAAAATTGATCATCATATAGTTGTCTTGTTGCCATGTACAATGATCTTCTGATTCTGCTCATTTCACTTAGCATCAGTTCATGTAAGTCTCTTCAGGCCTCTCTAAAATCATTCTGCTGATCCTTTCTTGTAGAACAATAATATTCATAATGTTTATATACTATAACTTATTCAGCCATTCTCCGACTGATTCAGCCATCCACTCATTTTCCTGTTTCTTGCCACTACAAAAAGGACTGCCACAAACATTTTTTTCACATGTGGGTTCCTTTACCTCCTTTAAGATCTTTTTGGGATATAAGCCCAATAGAAACACTGCTGGATCAAAGGGTATACACAGAATAATTGAGAATTCTTGAGGCAGAATCCAGCCTGAATAGACATAAATTCAGAAATAACAGGGACCTACTCCCTAAGAGAAACTTTAATAATAATGATAAAACAATAATAACAAACATTTATGTAAAACTTACTATGTGCCAGGCACTATGTGCTGAGTATTTTACAATTATTATCTCATTTGATCCCCACAATAGCCTTAATAAGAAGATGCTATTATTACTTCCATTTTACAAATGAGCAAACTGAGGCAAACAGAACGGAAAGTCAGTAAATATCTGAGGCCATATTTGAACTCAGGTCTTCCTGACTTGACTTGACTTCCTGACAAGCCCAGCCTTCTATCCACTGAGCCACCTATTTCTGACTTTACAAATTCTATTATCGACTAATCAGTGAATACATATCATGTGGAATAATATAAAATGAAAATAGTAATTGAACATACAACAAACTGGGAGTGAATCAGAAAACTTGGCTTGAATCACTTAGTCACATGATGTTAGGGAAGTAATTTCATTAGGTTTCAGTTTTCCTTGTCTACAAAATGAAGGGATTGGATTAGATTAAGTCAAAGATCTCTTCTAGCAATGATTGTTTCATTATTCTCCTCACAGTGCAAGATATTATGATTGGCCACGAGTGGAATACAAGGAAGCATAATATTTCATAAGTAGTAAAATTCCATGTGGAGATTAACCCACAAAAGATAGCTTTCTAGCATTCCTAAAAGATTGTTGACCAAGTCACTGGAATATTTCATTTGTTCCAGGTCAGGATGTTGTTGCACTTTCCACTGTCAGTGGCATTTTGTAATTTTCATCTCTCATCTGAGTTTATGATCTCTTGTTTCCACTTGGCTTCAATCACAGCTAACTGTTTGGTGCTAAATAATGGCCCATCATCCACGTTGTCAGATATATCTTCTGGTGTTCTGTGGAGTTCGGTTCTTGGTTCATTGCTGTCTGTGATTTATGGAATTCTGGTACATGACGTTATTTGTCACCAAAGCCTGCAGTCTCATTGCTATGCTCAGGGCATATAAACACAGCGCTCGACATCTATAGATCTTCCACCACTGTCTTAACTTTGGAATGGTGTTTTGTTGAATTAGGAAAACAGATGTGGCTAAATCATCTATGCTTCAATAAAGAGCAGATTAAACCCATGACCAGAGGATAAAAGGTACAAAATAACAACAATAGCAATAATAATAATCCTGGCCTTAGGAGTTTGAGCTGCATTGCCCTTGAATAGAATATTCTTTATCCTCAAAATAGCCATGTCATTTTGAATCTTCTGCTCAATATAAATGGAAATAAAATTTCTCCATTTATCAATGGTTTATGACAGTGGCATTTTTCTATCTTTTCTATAAATCATATATCCATCTGTATTTGGACTTGGAAATTGTCAAGAGTCTAATTTGTCATTCCTTTTTCCCCTCATTTAGGCTTTTTTTTTTTGGCTTTTGGAAAAAAATTTTTTTTCCTGCTTCTATAGAGTATGCAGTGGTTCTCACTAAAAATAAAACCAATAGCATTGAGTTTACATTCCTTATTTAATTTGCTCTTTCTTTTACTTTTCTTTGTTAATTTTTAAAAAGTTAGATTCAGCTTCGGTTAGTATGAAAATATATATTAATCAAGGTAAGATTTCCTCAACTTAATGAAAAAGGCCAGACATTCAAAATGTCTATTTAGTTAGTAATATGTATACAAACACACACATACACACACACATACACACACACATACACATAACATGTGATTTCATATACATGCATGTATAAAACTAAGTAGATAGAATGCTAAGCCTGCAGACAAGATTATTCTTCTTCCTGATTTCAAATCTGATTTCAGACACTTACTAGCTATGTAACTCTGAGCAAGTCATATAACGTTGTGTGCCTCAATCTCCTCATCTGTAAAATGAGAAATAGCAAACTACTCCTGTGTCTTTGCCAAGAAAACATCAAAAAGGGATCACAAAGAGCCAGATATGACTGAGAACTAAACAGCACATAACACACATGTGTATATGTGTATTTCTCTTTCTTTTTGAATAGGAGGTTGATGATCTATTTTTAAAGGATTTTAATTTAAATAAGATTTTTTATGCTAGTAGTTGCAATTACTTAATTGCAGTATGTCAGGAGTTGCAGCCCCTGTGAAAATAAGTATGTGTTCATAATCTTGGGGCCAAAGAAAAGTAAGGACAAAAGCAAAGAAATTAGAATAACATAAAAGAAAATATTATATCCAGGAAATATAGATTTATTTAAAAATAATGATAGCATTTGTTATCTCTTTTGCTTTCATTTATATAAAGTCATGAGTGATAACATGTGTTTATGGTACTCTGAAGTAATATCTAGACTTAGGAATTAAAATGAGTCATTGACTCAATTATCTGAATAGTTTTAACTAAAAAAAATTTTTGCCTAAAATAACTATACCCATTTTCTAGCTGAAGTGACCCACTGCTACTCTCTTAAATATTTATTACTAGAAAGCATTTTAGCATTTATTCAAGTAATTTTCTCAATCCATACATTACTATGTAAACATGTAATGTGTATATTTCTGTAGGTATACACACTTGCATACACATACACACACACACACACACACACACACAAGCTTAATCAAGACTATGTGGATTGTGGATAAAAAAGAAAAGTTTGATTTAATACAATCTGAACGTGGGGACTTCACAGGAGTAGAACTTTGAGTTTACAAAATTTTAAAACCTAAACTTACTGTTCAAATTATAAATAAATCAGATACTCAAAGAAACACTGATTCATAGAATTCTAGAGTTGGAAGGAACAATACAAAGAATCTGATCCTTATAAGCTCTTTGCCTTCTCCAGTATACCTGACAATAAGTTATCTAACTTCAACTTAAAAACTTCTGATGGGCAGCTCACTACCTAATGAGGGAACTTATTTGACCTATTCCATTCGAAATGGTATTTCTCCCAGAAAGCCAAAATCTACTTCCTTGTAACTTCCATCCATGGATACTAGATCTATTCCTTGACACTATCCAAAATAGACCTAACTAGATTTGGAAGAAGAAGACTTGGGCTCAAAAACAACCTTCATTGTTTTTTAGAAGGCAGCTGGAAGATACAATGGAGTGCTGAGCCCGGAGTTGAGAAAATCTGAGCTCAAATACTGCCTTGGACACATACTAGTTCTGTGACCTAGGACAAGTCACTTAATCTCTATATTTCTCAGTTTTCTCTTCTGTAAAATGGGAATAATAATAGCACCTGCTCCCTATGGTTGTTGTAAAAATCAAAAGAGATAATAATGGTAAAGTGCTTAGAGTGTCTGAAAGTATAGTAAGTCCTAGATAAAAACTACATTTTCATGAGTTTAAATCACCTCAGACACTTATAGCTATGTGACCTTAGATAAGTCACTTAATTTTGTTTGCCTCAGTTTCTCATCTCTAAAATGAGCTGGGAAAAAAAGGCAAACCATTTTACTACCTTTGCCAAGAAAACCTCAGAGTGAAGTCATAAAGAGTAAGACATAACTTAATTCAACAACAATATACTACCAGCATTATTACTAACACTACCACCACTACTACTATCATTACTACCACCACCACTACCACTCAATGATCTTGGACAAATCACTTAACATTTCTTGGCCCACATTTTCTCATATGTCAAGTGAAAGTACTAGACTAGAGAGTCTCCTATAACTCTAGAGAAGAGGTCCTTGACTGTGTATGTATGTGTGTGTATAATAAATCCACTAGAAATCTAGTAAAATTGATACCTTCTCAGAATATTTTAAATGCAAAAAATAAGATTAAATGGTACAAAAGGAACTGATTATATTGACAGCATTGTAAATTTTTAAAAGAAAGTTCACAGAATCCAGGTTAAGAATATTGACTCTACTTCTATAATCCACTTTTGTATCTTAGATAACAGCCTTCTTTCCCCAAAACTTTTGTATATTTTCCCAAAAATTATCCCTTCAACTTTCCTGTTACTATTGAGAAAACCATCATCATCTCATTCTTCTGGGCTCTTCATCATTCACACTCACTCTATTATGTTCAACATGTTGTCAAATCTTATCATTTCTACCTTTACAACATCTTTTGTGTATGTCCATTTCTCTCCAGCAACACTGGAACAAGTGTAGACCTTCATCAGCTCTCATCTGAACTTTTGCAATATTTTAAAAATCAGACCTGCCAATTAAATGTGGGTTTTTGGAACATTTTTATCATATTATTTTTAGTTCAGTGTTTTTATTATCTTCATTTTCCAGATGAGAAAACTGAGGTATAGGGAAGACTTAGTAACTTGTTGTTTATCATTTATATTGCTGATGGCACAGGATGTGGTATTGACCTTGGCATCTTCCATGATTGACCAAGGCCAAAATATTCTACAGCTCATACTTCAGCTGTCTTCATGGCTGTTGGAATACGTTGTTCTCTTCTACTCATTCTGCTAAGGGAAGCCTTCACATGCTCAGAGTAGACATCCTCCTAATTCACTAGAGTAAACATCTAATTCACCTATATATTTGAGGCCTGTCAGTTACCTTTAACCTGGTTTAGCTAGTCAGCTGAAATGTTTTTCCCCAGGATATGATCACTTAATATTCAATAGCTTATTGGAGCCACAGGTTAGACTTGGATGACAGGTAGACACGAAAGGTGGATGAGCATCTCTGAAAGGGCTTGGCAAGCCTTCATACTAGAGGTACTTTTTTGCACTTCTTTCTTGAACTCCCCATCTGAAGATCGTGGCCATGATGGGATTCTTACAATCCCTGAATTGAAAAGAATAACCCAACCTGCCTCCAGAGTTATATTCAAGAGTATGGAGACAGAAAAGGAAAGGAAGGAAAGAAGGAACCATAAATCTAAATTGAAAGTGAATTTCCCTTCTAAGCACCCTGAAAGGCTTAGAGTGGTCAAGATGTGTCTAAAATTTTTCTTCATCACTACCTCAGTAACTCCAAAAAAGAAAAATGGTGCTTGATTAGAATGAAACAAAACCAAATAACTTTTGAAGGGAATTGGATTCTTAATATATCCAATGTTAAGGCAAAGTCTTATGGTGTCAATCTCTTGCTCAAAAATTCTCAGTGGCCTCAAGGATGAAATATATACACCTCCACTACCCATTACAATTCTATAATCTGGCTTCAACTTATTTGATATTATTCACTCTTATACACTATATTCCAGAAAAATAGTATGATAAGCCCTTCTCAAAGCTAGATCTATACACAAGCTGTCTTACCATTACTGGAAAGCTTTTTTCAAGGTTCAGTTTAGTTATTCATGTGAAACCTTTTCTGATTGCTCCAGTTAATAGTGCCTCTCCTTCCTCAAATTGCATCATTATTACTTATCAGAGTATATATTATACCTCATTCTGATCTACTTGTAGCTATGAGCTTCTTGAAAGGTAAATACTGTTTCCTTTTATAATTTGTGTTCCCAGCACCTAGGATAATACTTTGTATATGCTAGCAAATATTTCATTAAATGTGGTAATAATTGTACGCTTATTCAAAAGTATACTAGTACTTTTCCTAGTGTACAGTAAGAGCATTTATTTAGTACTGTTATATACTTTGATTTTTATTAGTAACACCAAGTAATTCTTTTCCCTGAATATGTGGACTCTCTTTACCTTACAATTCTTTAAATATATACTAAAGGTGCTATTACCATAAGGTGAGGAGAGTGATGGCAGAATGAGAACAGGTTAAAAAGAGTTAAATGAGAATACTTTTTTGCATATGAATTTTTTAATTTTTCTTTTTTTAAAAGAAGTTGAAAAGGGACTTGTGGGAATAGGCCCCCAAGAAGAATGACAATACAGAGGGAGAAAAAAATTGTCTAAGTATCTCCTTAGAACTCAGACTTCACAATGACAAGTGAAATTAGATTTTTCTGTGATAGGCATGATTTTTTAATAGCTCTAAGCATGTAGTAAACAAAATGCTTGACTCTGATATAACCAATGAGAGAACAATTTTCAATTGTTAAAAATAGCAGGAAGCATTTAAGAAAGACTTCTAAATGATCATTAAACATTCAAGAAAAAGATTCATTTCTTTATGAAAGATTTTCCCCTTCCTGTGGTATAAAAAAATACAAAGCAAATTGAGTAGTTTAGTGAGCAATAAAGCAATAAAGGCAAAAATTAATCAAGAAAATAATTCTTAAGTTCATACAGTAGATAAGATTCTATGTTTGGTGATGTGAAAAATGCAGGATATAACATAAAACTCCTGCCCTCAAGGAAATTACTCTTCTAATAGTTCTGCCATAGCCAAATAATGAGATAAGACTCCTTATTCTAACATTCAAACTTTTAATAATCTGGTTCTCTACCTACCTTCTCCAGCAATCTTTCTCCCTCATTAGCTTCTAATACAATTTGCTTCAATTAAAACAGTTTTCTAACTGGCTCTTAAATATATTTTGCTTCTCTTTGTTTCTATACTTGGTATGATTTTGGGTTTTTGTTTATTTGCAATGTGGAGATCAAGGGATCTGTTAGTGTAAAAAACTCTTGGGTAGGAAAACTCCTTCCACCAATGCAGAGCGGTACCTCATCTATTGAATTCTTTTAGGGAATTGCATAACATGCTGTAAGATTTAAGTGATTTGACTTCTGGTTACAATGTAGATAGCTAATTTTGCTAATTTGCTAATTTCCCAGGGCAGGCTTGGAGTCTTCCTGATTCTAAGTCTGTCTTATCAATTGGACCTGCCTACCTCTCATTCCAGTTGCCTCAGCAATAAACTCATTCCCTCCTCACCTCTTTATTCAGATTCTACCCTTCCTTCAAGGCCTACCTCTATCATGAATTGACTGAGAACTTCCCTAATTCTGGCTTTCAATAGCATTTTCTGTCTTTACTATAAATTTCGACACCTAATGATATACTACTCTATATTTCCTGAGCAAGAATTTTTGGAGCAAAAATATACTTTTTACTTCTTTTCAAAATATCTTAGTCCCTATGGAAAATAAGAATACAGAAAGTGAACAATAAATGTTTAATTAAATTGAACTTATCTTTTGTATGGTGGTATTTTTTGCGTGTACCAAATCTTTGATGTTCCTAGACAGGGAACTCTCACTAATGAAACTCCTTCTACTAATGTATATCTCCAATTGTTCTGTGTGATATATAATCTTAGAAAGTTTCCTGGGACTCTGGGAGCTTAAGTGTCCAAATCATAAAATCAATTTGTGTTAGAACTAGAATAGCAATTAGGCTGTCTCCTTCAAAAATAAAAAGAAAGAAGCAAGAAAGAAAAGAAAAAGGAAGGCCAGAAGGAAGGGAAGAAAAGGAAAGAACAGAAAAGAAAAGAGAGTTGTTGAATTATTTCTAAGTACACAGAATAGAAACGCTAGAAAAAGACATAAACAGAGCAGTTTTGAAAGTCAGACACTGAATTAATTTTATATTTTAAAAAAGAAAAGTAGTTTCAGTTATAGTCTTTTCTATTTTACTTTGTTTAAAGGCTTTTTTTTTTTTTAATTTGGGGGCTTCCAAGTTCAAAGTTAAAATAACATTTAAAACATTTTAAATAATGATATCATAAGTAATGATGCATTATTGCTGGGAGCAAATAATTATTTCTCTACTCCAACTCTATGGGAATGTATAGATGAGTAATATTTCATTGGTCTCCTAAACTTTGGAGCTCCTTTGATTCTTTTCAAGTAAGAGAGGATCATTGGGGTTTATTAGGGTAACTAAGCATGCAATTTGAAAATGTAGATATTCTCAAACTAGACAGTAAATAAACTCTTTAAAGGAAGTAATCCTACTTTACATAAATTGGTAGCTCTACAAATCTATAGAGTATCATACTGTGCAGGTATTTAGTAAATTATGTATAAGTAAACATTTTTTCACTGTATATGTTACAACTTCTTTTCTTATATAAAAATCCTTAATTAAGTCTAATAACTTATTTCCAAGATGTGATCACATATAGTTAATTAAGCATCTTTTAATTATGTATTACAATATGATTTTAAAAACTTGGCTTTTTAGATTGTGTTTATGTCATCTTCTTCCAGTTTGCATGTGTTCACTTATGAAGTCTTTCCTTCTCTCAGATCTTCATATACCATCACTCTAGCCTTCCATATAACAATGTGATTCATATTCCTAAAGTTCTTAACATTAACTTGTTTTATGCATATTTGTGTAATTTTCATTAATTCTTCAAAGCTTCCTTTGAACTCACTTTTCTTTGCTTATCTGACTCCTGTATGTTTTAGTTTTGCCATTTGTCTCAGGATCTATCATTCTACTCTTCCTGTATTCATATTTCTGAGACTTGGATTCCATTTACAATGTCTCTGTTATACTCATTTTGTTTTATCTTTCATTCCATCAATTTCCTTTGCCTTTCCTCCTCTATTGATCTAAGATTAAGTTGTCTCCCTGGAGGTAAATCTACCCTTGCCTGCTTCCCTCAGCAGGAGCAATCTTGTACCTTCCATTGTTATCTTGTGCTTCATCTCTATCCACTTTACTCATCTTTTTTTCTCCCTCTTTTTAGGGAAAAAAAATTATTCCATTTCTTCCTAAAATTCTTATTTCATAACTTTCTTATAGTCATTTGAAAATAAATTTGACTCTTAACTGTTTCATTTTCCTTTTGATTCAAGTACTTAATCATGTCAGACTATTTTCTTTATTATGTTATGTTCTTGAACAGTTGCATTGTTAATAATTGCACACATTTGTGTATTACCTTTATACCTAAAAAATTGATCTTTATGCAGAAAATGGTATCATGTTCTGATTCTCCACACCTACAATAATTTTCTTATTTATTTATCATGCTTCAATGATTTTTGAAGGTACATATTTAACATTATGTACCATTCTTTCCTTAGGATCCCATCTTCCCATGGCTTTTAAGATACTGAAATCTCATAGTTATCCTACTTTTCTGAAAGTTTCTTCCATGTCTCTTTTGTTGATCCCTTGTTCTTCCACTTTTTAATTGAAAATATTCCAGAAAGTTATCACTATACCCAATTCGATTTTTTTCCCTACATTTTCCCCTTGATGATATCATTTATCACCTATCTGGAGAAAATTCTTTTACATACTCAGTCTTCGATATCATAATTCCAACAGCTTGATTGACACCTGTACCTGGATTTCCTTCTAGCTTTTAAGGATAATATGTCCAAAATTGAACTCATCCTGCCTTACTTTCCCTGCCCTCTTAACTTCTCTTTTTCCCTCTTTCTAAAACCTGTATGGAATGTCCATAAAGAATGCATGTGGGAAAATGCTTCCCTGGCTCCTCAGATTTCCCATATCACTTTACCTTGATTTTAACCATTTTATTCTCTTCTGTAAGATAACTATTAAAGTTTATTTCTACATATCCCCACACACATATGTACATGTATGTGTATGTGTATATTTATGTAGATTCATCCTCCTGAGTTCAAATCTGTCCACTTACTAACAAGTCCCTTAATCCTGTTTGTCCTTAGTTTTCTCATCTATAAAATGAACTGGAAAAGAAAATGGCAAACTATTTCAATATCTTTGCCAAGAAAACTCCAAATGGAGTCATAAAGAGTAGACTATTACTAAAATATCACAACAATAATAACATGTATATTGTGAACAGACTATATCAAGAAGTAGATCCTATGAGATAGGAAATTTGAAAATATAAAAATGTGGTTTCTTGGCTCAAAGTAGTGTGTGTGTGTGTGTGTGCGTGTGTGTATGTGTTATGTTTTCTTCCATAGAATGTATTATCTGGTCAGAATCTGCTTATTTTAACACATGGATCATTTTTAAAAAATTATTTTTGATAGTGAGGGGATAAAGTGAACAACTTAAATGCCTTATCAAAATACAAACATACAAATGGGTGGCATTTTCCTGATTAGAAAAGGAAATGAAGTCACTCTGGCATGCCTTGCTTTTCATGCATTTATTCTGGCTCTTATCCATTACTGCTTCCTTTTCAAAGTATTCACAAACTCTCCATTTAATTCATTCAGGAATCAAAAATGAGCTCACTGACTTATTATCTGAAGAGACTCTCTCCATTTTCATTCAAAATGAAGGTACCACTTATTCTCTAAGCTCTTCACAAGTAGTTGGGCCAGGTCTGGTGATTTTGAACCCATAAAAAAATAATCAATTATTCCAACAATATGTTTTACTTTGCCTTGGTTTAAATTCCCTATAAACCATATAGAAGGTTCTATGCTGTCCAATCTGAAGCAAAGAAATAGAAGTCAGAAGGAAAATAAGAAGTTGGTAGTTATCTTTTCTCCATATCTCCTTTCAAGCTATTTAAAGAGCCAGGGGAAGTCATCCAGTATAGGGCAAATATTCTAATTAATTAGAGAAAAATATGGATAAAAATGCTTAAGATAAGGAAAATTTAAGAGATTTGAAAGCAAACAACAATTCAATTAGATCATAGATCCAGAGACCTAGGCTCATTTGGGGCTTTAATTTTCCTGATACTATTGCTAAAGGACCATGCTACCTTTTAAAAAGTATTTTTTCTATTATCTATTCCTATCTTCTATTATCATTTATACAAGTCATTTTTAAAAACTAAATTATTTGACAAATGTCTTTGTTATCCACAAATCTCTTTAGACAATCTTTTATCTTCCCCCTTATTTTCTTCTTTTATTTTTTATTCTTATGAGTTACCTATTCTTCTTAAGCCAATTTCCTTTATAGAAAAGTAAGCCATAGGGCCCCAATCATGTTTTTTCTTAACTCTAAAATCAATTTCTCTAAAATCCAGATTATGTATCCAACTAAATTTTGCAGTCTCTAAATCTAGGAAATGGATTAGATTATGCTTTTCATTCCCAGTCTCTGGGGACAATAATAGATAATTAATAAATGTTAATTACCTAACATAGCTTCTTCCCAATTTTCCCATTATTTCACCTTCTACAACAAGCTGTTCTTAATTGATTAGAATTGGGTCCAGAAGAACAGATTTCCAGATCAAAATGCAAAGTTCTCTGCTATTTACCCTAGAATTGGGAATACATTGCAACCTCTTTAACTGAATTATATCTCCTATAGCACCACATCATTAATAATCATTAACCTTCGGTTGCTTAATGGAATTCTCAAAGTACATCCACCAGTTCTGTTATCTTTTGTCTGATCCTTTTTCCAAAATTAATTCAACATCAACATTGTTTTTCTCAAGGTTATGAATCATGAAAAATATATCCTTGGATATTGATCATTTATAATTATGGTTTCATTTGATGCTCACAACATCCTTCGGAGGTAGACACTATTATTATTTTCATTTTACCATTGAAGAAACTGAGATTGAGTGATTTGTCCATTGTCATGCAGCTAATAAATATCTGAAACCTAATTTGAACTCAGGTCTTTCTCACTCTAGGATCTATCTGTTCTGCCACTTAGTTTGGGGAACAGCATGATCAAAACTGTTTTTTTTTTTTAATTGTATGGATGTGGCATTGTAATGCTGTCTGCAGGGAGATCACTTTTAGTCAAAGAAAGTTCATTTTTTCTTCAATCTTCCATTTTAATATTGGAAATGTATTCCCATAGGAAAATTCCTCCATTAAAACAAACTGAACACTTCCATCTAACTCACAATGTCAAAAATATAAATGGTGGCCAATATGTATTTTTGATTGTCAATAATTAGGCTCATTATTGGTTACCCCAAATCAGAAATGCAGTAATTTCTTTTTAAACCCTGTTTTTTCATGGTTCAGGAACATAAATGCCTATAAATATGTCAGTAAGATTCCCCTATGTTACAATAACTACTCTGTGAAGAAGCAAGCATATGGCTTTCTATGTATGGATTACAGAATTATGCTTTACTGATTCTACAATAATAATATTATTGGGAAAATGTATTTGAAAAGAGATAATCAAAAATATAATATTGTCTTTCCTGCTAAATTAAGAGAAAAATAAGGGATCAAGGACACTAAACAAATCATTTTTGTGCCAGACTTCTGGTTTCCTTGGTGTGTAATAGTTCTCAGACTTTTTGGTTTCAAGATGCCCTTGATCCTCTTAAAAATTACTAAGACTACCAGAAAGAGCTTTCATTTATCTGAGTTATGTCTGTCATTTATTAGTAGAAATTAAAATGTTAATATTATTATGAAAATAGTTCTGATCCCTCACTCCTCCCTCAGGGACACCCAGGATTATTAAACTATAACTTAAAAAAAATTAATGTTTTACTTTTCTTTAATTACATGTTAAAACTATTATTTATATTTTTTAAAGTTTTGAGTTCCAAATTCTCTGCTCCCCTCCCTTCTGAGAACTAATAGATAAGGAAATTGGAATGTGGAGACTTCCTCTCTCAGTGAATATTAGTACCTTCTAGTGCAAGTTATAGTTTTATAGAATTCTCTAAAACATTGAGGTTAAAGGGTTTGTCTAGGGTCACACAATCATTGTGCATCAGAGATAAGCTTTAAATTCTGGAGAGGAGGGATTAGACTTGTTCTGTTTAATCTCAGAGGGAAAAACCAGTTGAAGGTGCAAAGAAGTAAAATTAGGTTTAATGATAAGGATGAATTGAATAATCAAAAACTCTCTGAAAGTCAATTAGTTTCCCTCAAAAAGGCATTTGAAATCTATATATATATATATATATATATAATATTTCCTTAAAAATCAGATTGTAGCACATTTTAAATATTTTTTCCTTGGTTTTCTTTTTAAATTTCATTAATTTAATCAAATATAAAGGAAAATCTTCAGTTTTAATTTATCTCCACATTTCAGTGAGGAATGATGAGTAGTAAATCATGTTTTATGTGCCCTGATCCTCATTGCTTATCCCTATCATGAGAAATGTCTTTGCAAAAACTTGCAATGCAAATACCCAGTGGACTTGTTGAAATCCAGAGACCTGCACTCTAGCACTGAGCTACAATGAAATTACCATATTTACTTGGGCAATGCACATTTTTTAATCATTTTTTTTATTTTGCTTGGAACAGCATTTGTGATTTCTTACCATTGGAAACTCCATTTTTCTAAAGCCAAAATTTCTAAGTTGTTCCTAGGAATTTGGGCAACATTTAGGATTTCAAAATTAAAATGGCAAAAATATTTCCATTTGCTTTTGGTAAGATAAATCAGAAAAGTAACATCTGGAAAAGTATTATTTCTAGTACAAATTGATTCCACATTTTTCAGACACACATTTATTTTAAATCAAATGAATCATTTTAGGAGCATGATGGAGTAGAAAGAGACTGAAATAAAGAGTCAACTTGTATTTGCTACTTAGCTCAAGCAAGTCAGTTAGGATCTCTTGAGTGTCCATTTTCTTCCATGTAAAATGGGAGGGTTCAACTAAAGAAGCTCCCTTTAAAATTTTCCAAATCCTTCTTATGAATGATTAATGCTTCAAAACAGAATAAAATAGCTTATTACTTAAATCACTTTCTCTAATATTACTTTTTAAAAGGTAACATTTTTAACCAGTTATCACTTTAGTTTTGATAGGATTTACTTTAAAGGTACTACTTTTAGCAATTACCCACTGAGGATAGGCATATGATATGTATGATTACTAAAGTTTCTAAGAAAACTTTTGAAAGAAAAATCACAATTACCTTAGGCTTGATATCAGTAAGAGATCAATCAAAGAAATGACTCAACAAATTATTTAGACAGTCAACTGTTTGCACCATTCATACATCTTTTTTTTTTTTACTTTTATTGCTCAGATAAATTTTGCTAATATATTCTCAGAAGCCTTATGATTGCAACTATGGTACATCATCCATTAAATGCCATAAATTAGCCATTTCTGTAATTGATGAGATCAAGAAATCTTTTTGTCCCTAAGGTTGATGAATATTTTTCCCACTTTTATTTCCTTCCACTTAACATTGTCTTTATCAATGCAGTAGCAACCTTAATGACAAATGTGATTTAGAATTTTATCTTGAAATAATGTGATGACATTAAAACAAAGTCCCAAATAATTACTATTTATTTCCAGTGGAACTGGTGAATTTTGCCACACAAAAGTAATTATACAAAGTTCCACAGATAAATATAAAGGAGAGTGATTAGGCATTCCCACATTGTCACTTCAGGCAAAAATTTATGTTTTTAAGTTTTGTTGTTCATTCACTTTTACTCCAATATTTTTATTCCTAATAATTCATGTTATGCAGTTTTTGAAGGATTTTGGCATAAGTGGGATTTCAGTCACTCTAAACTGCCCAATTTGTTTGGTGATTTTATTAAAGTGGGCCCACCATTTTGTTTCTGGGAATACATATTTAAGAAGAAAGAAGAATGACCTCCTCTACAATGAAATAGTCTTCAGTTACACTTGAGTGACATGAAGTCTCTGTCTTCCATCCACAGGATTTCTCTGAGTATTAAAAAAAAAAAAAAAAAAAAAAAAAAAAAAAAAAAAAAAAACTAGGGCTTAGAGCTAAAATGCATCTCAGAGATGATATAATCCTGTCATTTTACTGATGAAAAAATTGAGAACCATATTCACTAAGGAAGTAGATTACTTGAGAAGTCATGTTCTAAAAGAAAATGAACATGAACAAACTAAACTCTTTTTAGTCAAGGTTTCTGCACTTATGCTTTGTCCATATATACTAGAGCAGGTAGACTTAACAATGTATAGAGTGCCAGGCCAGGAGTCAAGAAAACACATCTTCCTAAATTCACTTCTGGCCTCAGACACTAGTTGTGTGACCCCGGGCTTATTCCTGTTTGCCTTTTTAAATCTATAAAATGATCTAGAGAAGGAAATGGCAAACTATTCTAGTTTCTTTACCAAGAAAATCTGAAATGCAATCACAAAGAGTCAGACATAAGTACTGTACTCTCTTAACAGTTAAAAGGCTAATGGAAAGAGTAGTTTTCTCAAATGGAATAAAGGATTAAAAAAGATCTTGGGAAATGGAAGCCCTTTTGGCTTCCAGAGAAAATCCAGAATTTTTGAGCTCACAAAATAGGAAAGGGGAAGCAGACTTATCTGTGCCAGTAGCAGCAAATGATAAATTAATTTTTTAAAAAAACTTTTTATTGACAGAACCCATGTCAGGGTAATTTTTTTTACAGCATTATCCCTTGCACTCACTTCTGTTCTGATTTTTCCCCTCCCTCCCTCCACCCCCTCCCCCAGATGGCAAGCAGTCCTTTACATGTTAAATAGGTTACAGTATATCCTAGATTCAATATATGTGTGCAGAACCGAACAGTTCTCTTGTTGCACAGGGAGAATTGGATTCAGAGGATATAAATAACCCAGGAAGAAAAACAAAAATGCAAGCAGTTTATATTCATTTCCCTGTGTTCTTTCTTTGGGTGTAGCTGCTTCTGCCCATCTTTGATCAATTGAAACTGAATTAGTTCTCTTTATTGAAGAGATCCACTTCCATCAGAATACATCCTCAAACAGTATCGTTGTTGAGGTATATAATGATCTCCTGATTCTACTCATTTCACTTAGCATCAGTTCATGTAAGTCTCTCCAAGCCTCTCTGTATTCATCCTGCTGGTCATTTCTTACAGAACAATAATATTCCACAACATTCACATACCACAATTTACTCAACCATTCTCCAATTGATGGGCATCCATTCATTTTCCAGCTTCTAGCCACTACAAATAGGGCTGCCACAAACATTTTGGCACATACAGGTCCCTTTCCCTTCTTTAGTATCTCTTTGGGGTATAAGCCCAGTAGAAACACTGCTGGATCAAAGGGTATGCACAGTTTGATAACTTTTTGAGCATAGTTCCAAATTGCTCTCCAGAATGGCTGGATGTGTTCACAATTCCACCAACAATGTATCAGTGTCCATGTTTTCCCACATCCCCTTTAACATTCTGCATTATCTTTCCCTGTCATTCTAGCCAATCTGACAGGTATGTAGTGGTATCTCAGAGTTGTCTTAATTTGCATTTCTCTGATTAATAATGATTTGGAGCATATTTTCATATGGCTATAAATAGTTTTAATTTCTTCATCTGAGAATTGTCTGTTCATATCCTTTGACCATTTATCAATTGGAGAATGGCTTGATTTCTTACAAATTAGAGTCAGTTCTCTATATATTTTGGAAGCAAATGATAAATTAAGAGAATTGCAACTTCAAGTTGAATATAATCAGAAGTAGTTGTAGCTTTGTCTGGCTCACTGACTTACATAAAGAATGATCTGTCTTTGGATAGAATTTTGTGGTATTGTTGCACATACTTTATAAAGTCTTTTGTCTTCATATAAAGATAAGCTGATTTTTACTACAGATTAAGTGTTGGATACAAAAGAGTGGACCACACAATGGGGAAGGTGAAAAGGAAAACATAAACCAAAGGCTCTAGACTTAACAATAACCCTTTATCAAAAATTTTTCCCTCTCCCTCTCCCTCTTTCTTCATCCATGACTCTCTTCCTTTCTGTTTCTGTCTCTATTTGTGTATTTGTCTCAAAATAAAGAGTTTCATTGTTAGTTCTTCAATGTATCAGTAATAGTAATTTAGATATACAAAGCATTTTACAATTTATGAAGCACTTTCTCATAGTTGTCTTGTGATAGTGGATGAGGAGAGTTAAATGGCTTGTTTAAGACTACTTGGTTAACAAGGTGGAAATTAGGGATTTACACCAAAGTATTCTATCTCTAAGCAAGCCCTGGGTTCATTACATGTTATTATCTCTAGAGAACACTAGAGTTAATGGATAAGTACAGTGATTTGTTCATTTAAATCTTTTTGTTGGTGTTTCTCACTTTTCCAAAGTCCTTTCCTTAGTAACCCTATTGCTCTCCCAAATCTATTTCATATTTGCCACTCCTAGCAAAATAGTGAATTACTAATCCTACCCCACAGAGTTATTTTATTCCCAAATAGGAAAAGCATAGAAATGGGGACTGAAGCTGGGATTCTATTGGCATAGGAAACTCAAAGTAAGAAATCTTCTCCTGTGGACACTGACTAATAAATTTTCTGCAACTTTATGTCTTACAGAGTTAAAATTTCGTTGTTGAACTTTATATTGAGTTGAAAACTTTATGTCTTATGGAGGTTGTGACTTGCTCAAATCACACACCAATATTTGTAACGTCTTTCTAATTCTCAGTGCAATTCCCTATCCCACTCTTTCATGCTCCCTCTCATGCTTTGTAAATTATAAAAGTGCTATGCAAACATGGGACATGGTTTTTGTATTAATATGAAACTTTATTAAGTAAAACTACTAATAGAGAATTATGATAACAGGAATTTCATCTAAGTTGACTGAGCTATTTGTGAAAAGAGGGTTTGTAAGCAAATGAATATTGTAAACAAGGTTTGCTTCTAAGAAAATAATTTTTCTTATACTTTAGAAATATTAATTTACCTGTGATCAATATCACTGCAAAGAGAGACTTGCTAAGCTTAGGCTAGAATTATTACTGATGTGCTAATTATTTCCAGTTTATTCATTAAAAAACTTATAGAATTGCATGTTTAGTTTATATTAGATTGCTTGCTGTCTAAGAGATAGGGGAAGAAGGGAGAGAGGGAGAAAAAATTGCAACACAAGATTTTACAAAGGTGAATAAAGAAAACTATCTTTGTATATATTTGAAAAAATAAAATATTATTAAAAAACTTCTATTAGCATGAACTAATTAGCTTAACATCTTATAAAGGTATAAAAGGATCTACTAAAATCCTTTTCAGCTCTAGATTCTGCTTGTATGAGCAGTAGTTAAAATATATATACATATATATTTGACAATAGTTTAACTTTATTTCCTCATACATATTCAGTGCTATATACTTAAAAATTAATTCTGATAGTCTCATATTAGTCTAAATTAATGAGGTCTTAAAGTATTTGTGCTGTGTTGTTTATTAAGTTTTGATAACCAGCCGCAGTTTACCACCATAATTTTCCTAAATTGCTAAAACATCATCTGTATTGGGCAACCATTTAATACACTGCCTGTCTCAACAGGTTAATTTCATGTCCTCTTTTTGAACACTAAAATTAGCTTCATTATCATCCTTCAAGAACAACAACTCTTGTTAGGTTGTTAATTCTCCACCCAGTCAGAAACCACAGAGATAGGCAAAATAAATGTGAATTTAAAGGTTCAAACATTCAATTCAATATGTCGTCTACCACTATGGAACAAATGTGATTTTTACTCTTATTATTGATCATAAGGCATATAATACATGCTTCTTTATAACTGCTATTTTGTAATTGCTAAATTATATTTCACCTTTCATCAGAAAAGAAAGATAGATGGTATTTATCCTGCATTGCAAGTCAGAAAACCAGCTAATTCAATTCTTTCTAGACTATTAAATGAGGTCATTCTCATTGAAGCTAGCCACAGTAGTCGTTTATTATTACCTTTTATATCTCTTCTAGTCCTAGAAAATTCCTCTAGCAGGCCATTCAGCAAGGCAATATTTCCTTGTAGAATAGCTAAGTGAATAGCATCTTTCTTTGAGTTAAACTGCTCTAGCCCATATTACTTTTCATAAGTCAAAAAAATTCATAAACATTGTGGGGCAGCCAGACACATCACTTAACCAAATTAAAACCAAGTAAGACAACCAAAATTTGGTTAGATTACTAATCAGCAAAGTTAATGGTAAAAGGAAATTATAAGGAAATGAAAGCATAATTATAGATTATGAATTTTAACATTTTGAAAATTGCTTATTGCTGTCATAGATATCTAATTATAAGATTTGCAATTTAAATTAATTGTTTTTATATTAGTGCAATAAATTCTTCTGAAAATATTTACTGGAAAAAAAGAATGTCTTTGATTACCAAGATTAAACATATATATATTTGTTGTAGCATCTAGAATATTAAATACTAGGGGAAAAAATGTTTTCTGGTTCTGCTGGCAATGCTGATTTTGACCAAATGATGATAATGGAAATGGAGATGGGAAAGATAGCAGAGCTATATATCAACCTTTCTTCATATACTTCCTCTATGTATCTTCTATCTCTGTATTTTACCAAACTTAAATTCTTAAACCATAAAATGAATTTTCTCATGTAAAATATAACTATCCTTAGGTTATAGATATCCTCTTTGTATTATATTCCCATGCATTCTCATAGCCTCCAGTTCTGATCCTAACCCTGTAACTCAACATATACTCATTCATTTCAATTCAACAGACATTTAATAAACAGTTACTACTTCCTGGGCATTTGAGGACAAAGACAAAAAGGAAATTGGCCCTACTCTCAAGGCTTACATTCAACGTGAAAGCAGGTAAATAGTGGATAGAGTGTTAGACCTGGGGTCAAAAACCTGAATTCTGCCTCAGCACATACTAGCACCTTGTATGGAATAATAATAGATAGAGCACTTGACCTGGAGTCATGAAGATGAGGTCAAAACTAGCTTCAGATTCTTATTAGTTGTATGATCCTGGGCAGGTTGCTTAAAGTCTGTCTGCCTCAGTTTTGTAAAGTGGGGTAAATAGCATCACCTTCCCAGGATTGTTGTGAGGATTAAGTGAGATACCTATAAAGTGCTTACCACAATGCTGACTTTGGAAATGTCTGAGATCAGATTTGAACTCAGGAAGATGAATCTCCCTGACTTTAGACCTTGGATTCCATATACTGCCCAGTGGCCTATATTAGTTCATAACATTGCCCCTTAAATCTCTGTGTCCCATGTCCCAATTTCCTTGGCAAATTGATAGATGTAGAAAATACCTATTAGTAGCTTGAGAGTTTAAGCTCTGTCTCATCAGTCATACAAAATTGTACAAAAGTAGCAATTTGCAAGATTACTAATTTTTAATTTCACTATAAAATAAATGTGTCTTTATGAAAAGAACCAAGAAATAGCAATGTTTTCTGCAGGTCCCCCCAAGAAAGAGATTTGACACATTTTATGTCAATTTTGTAAAAGTGTCACTAATGGTTAATATTCTAACATTGGTGAGGAACATAGAATCAGGTAGAGAATCTGGTTCCATATGACTGGACATTATTACAATGCTTATAACAATAATGTGTTAGCTGAATGATTGCTGCCCCAAGGATAAGAAATTTTCCATGTAAACATCTAATTAACAGTTTTAAATTTATAAAAATCTCATTTCAGTGAAATTAAGACTCTTTGAGCTTCAGGATAATATGAAAATAATTCTGCTACTCATTTTGCATTATTCAAGGTTAATGTTGGCCCTCCTAACCATATTTGTCCTCCAAACAAACTAGGTAGTTTCTATCAGTCATTAACCCTTGATAATTATGCCCAGAATACATATTTGCTTTTGTAGTTAACCATTCTTATCTCATGGGTCTTTTTAGAGAAAACTGTTAGTGAAATAGGGATAGAGTATCGAATTCTCTGCTATAGTCAGTCATCCCAAGGATCGTATTAGTCTTTCTTCCAGTCTGGCTTAAGAAACCAGGATAAGGAAGGAAAACAGGAAGGGAAGGAAAGGCATCCATTAAGTACTGACTCTGGGTCAGACAATCAGCTAAGCCCTGGAGATATAATTATAAGTCCAAAAATACACAAATAAATAAAGACTAGCACTACCCTAAAAGAATTTACATTTTAATGGAAGAAAGTACACAAAAAGGAGCTAAAAAAGCTGGAGTGAATATTTAGAGAAGAGAGACATTGCTTGTATAAATGCATGGTTTTGAAAGTCAGGAACTGGACCTAGAGAATAAAGGCTGGCCAAACTGGGCCCTTTCACAAAATGAAGATTCCAATAGGAATTCATTCATGGAAGAACTGGAATGGGTCTTGTGAAACAGTATTCGGGGGTGAGCCACAAGGTTCCAGGGCAGAGTCCCAGAATTAGAGAATGAAAATCAGCTAGCAGAAATGAACTTTTCATTGTTTGTATTTGGAAATTGGCATATATTACCTTATTTGTGCAAATCCTTAGGCTTATGAAAATATAGATGAATCTTTAGGTCTTCTCTGGCATATCTTTCCCTTTATATCTGTGGGTGTGTTTCTTTTTTGTGTTGAATATTCTACTAATTCTACTAGATGCAATTTTACATTTAAGCTGCCTGAGAATTTGGGTTGGGAGAATGTCAAAGGAAATTGGCAGCAAACAATTTGTATCACAAAACTAGGCAAAATTTGTGTAGAATACTAAGGGTTTTTTAGGTAATTCCCTCTCCTTTAGAGTGAATATGTGTGAGGTCAGAAATACACTTGGTAGTTATCTTTAGATAGTTAAATAAGTTTTTTTCTTATTTCTGAATCATTAAAACCTAAAGTTTCTAAAGAAATTGTGTCATTACAGCTAAATCAGACCAGGAATGAAAAAAATTGGATGATTAGGGGTGTATTATAGTATAAGAAAAACAGAAATATAGAGAGAGAAGAAACAGAGAAAGAGAAAGACAGAAAGACTGACAACAGAGTAATTATTAATCAACATATTGTATTGCAACAATTGATAAGATCCATAGTAGAAAAGTAGTCATATCCTATGCCAATTGATTTCTTTGTATGAGACTTAAATTTTTACTTTTTTATATAGAAAAGTATGTGTTCAAACCAACGAAAAATCTATGAAACTTGAAAAGCAATTAAAATTAATATGAAATGACCTGATGACATTATTACCATCTAAATAGCAAGAAAAACCTTTCCTAAACATACAAAATTACTACACTTTTAATAATATGCATTCAAATGGGATCACTCTAATCAGTGTTTAATTCCTCCAGTCAGGAAACACCTGATTTGGTTTATGAAATAAGAATATGAATCAATTATACCAATGATTTTTAACTAGTTTTCACTAATCTATTTGACATAGACACTGTTATCTTTATAAAATATTAGGTACAGTTGAATTCTGGATCTCAATACTGGGGATCTGAAATCAATCTCACCTTTAACAATTATAGTTTTAGGTAAGTCACTTGCCTTGATTCCTTCATATATAAAATAATGGGGTTGGAATTGATGACTTCAGCACTTTTCTTTTACCTTGGAATCTAGCATTCTATGATGCTATGAAATCCCCCATTACTTCCACAAATCTTTCAAGAATTTAATTATATAAATTCTGTATTTTCCCAAGTAAGGTGAAGAGAAAAGAATAACTACCCAGTTTTATAGTGGAAAGAAATTTGGAGTCAAAATATCTGGTGAACCCAGTTAAATGATATCTATGTGACATTGACTAAGTTTCATCTCAATTTTCCTCTGTCTCTTCCTTTAGAAAAGTGAGAGGGTTAAACTAGATCATCAAGATAGTCTTTTCCAGCTCTAAATCTACCTGACTGCTCCTTCTCCATATCCTTAACTGAACCCTCTAAGCAGAAATGTGTCTCAGGCTTCTATCAATGGTCCTCTCCTTTCATACTACTTTACCTGGAGATCTCATTAGCTCCCATGAATTTTATTGCCATCTTTATGCTCATGATTTTCAGTTCTACCTTTCCTGCCCTTCTTTCTTTTGACCTCTAGTCTGATATCTTTTAAGAGCCTTTCAGACATCCTCAACTATATGTTCAGTAGACATTTTTAAACTCCATATGTACAACCCTACTCCCTATCTCTCACTCCCCACATCCAAACTGTCAATGGAATCTGCAATATCTCTCCAATAGGCCTCCTTTCCTGCCTCTGATTGTATATTCTAATGGACACCCTCATCATTTCTTGCCTAGAGTTTTGCAGTAGCCTGCCCATGGGTCTGCCCAAATCTCTCCCCATTTCAAGCCATTCTCCATTCCGCAACTAAAGTCATTTTCCTCAAGAGACTTGATCTTGTCCCTCCTCCCTGAAACACACCCCACAATAATCTCCAGTGGCCTCATACTGTCTCCAGGAATAAATATAAAATTCTCTGTTTGGCATTCAAGGCCATCCATACTTAGACCCCTCCTACCTTTCTAGTTTTCTTTCATTTTACTCCCAGATGTATACTCTTCACTCCAGTAAAACTGGCCTCCTGGCTGTTCCAGAAAAAGGACACACACTCTCTCACCTCTAGCTGTCTCCCGTGCTTGGAACACTATTCTCCTTCCACTCTGACAACTGACCCTGCAAGATTTCCTCAAATCCCATTAAAATTCTATTTGCTGTTGGAAGCTTTTACTAATTCCTCTAATTCCCATGCTTTTCCTCTTATTTCCTA
This sequence comes from Antechinus flavipes, assembly GCF_016432865.1. Taxonomy (NCBI): domain Eukaryota; kingdom Metazoa; phylum Chordata; class Mammalia; order Dasyuromorphia; family Dasyuridae; genus Antechinus; species Antechinus flavipes. Next base: position 493,243,931 of record NC_067400.1, read on the forward strand.
TATATTCTTTAGATTGCGTTGTGTATATATTTGCTTACTTGTCTCCTTTTTAGACTATAAACTCCTTAAGGGAAGGTGCCTCTTTTGGTTTTCCTAGTCCTTAGCACTGTGATTGGCACATAGTAGGCATTTAATAAACCTTTTTTAGATTGAATTGAATTTTAAACTCTTTTTCTTCAGTAGTAATTGGTGGGGTCTAAAATATCTAGCTAATTTTCTTAAATTTATCCCATCAATATAAAGTCTGTCAGTGAAACAGAAGAATATTTTATATTCCTTTACCGAAAATGTGTTTACATATTCAAAATGAAGTACAACATGATTGAGATAATTATTGGGATGGTCAAACCCAAGTAATATTTTTACCAGAAATATTCAGCTAGCCCAAGCAAATGCATCTCAATTTTCCCAAACATTTTCATTCTGAGATATTTTATTAGTACTAATCCTGGCTCAAATTGAGGTACTTTATTAGTACTAATTCTTGCTCAAACCTCTGCACCTCCCTGAAACTTCTTGTCATTACAGCAACGAACAATTAGTTTTCCTTCTTTGAATTCTCATAACACCTATCAGTCCATAAGATGGAAGTTATCATTTGATTATATAAAGTGTTATTTAATTTCTGATTACTTCATATATCTGGAAACCTAAGTGTAACCTTAAGAATACAGATGATTTATTTTCATTTGTGTTCTTCTCAATTCTTAGCAGTGTCAGGCACATAGAATCACATCATTTTAGAGCAGAATGATGCCAATGGTTTAATCTCATTCCACTTCAACTTATCAGTATTGATGAAACTGAAGTGATGCTGTCTTTAATGTTAGGTATGGTTAGGAGAAAGAACTGACAAAAATTAATCCTGAGGCAGGAGAAGGCTTAGATAGAGATGATCTTTGGGGAGGTCCTCCAGTCTGAAATCTAAATTATGTCATACCCTCGAGACCCACCCTCTGAAGGTGTCTCCAACAGTCTGACCTTGCCATGCCCTGTCAAAAATCTCAGTGATATCCCTAAGGTTAAATTTTCCCTATAAAATATACTTATGGGCCATCCCATGGCTGCTGCCTTCCTTTGAACACTCTGTCTTATAGTATCTTTCCCCTTCCCCTTCTCCCTTCTCCCTTAGGTAGTATCTCTCCTAACTCCATTATGCTTCCTAACCCCACTTCTCCTCCTACAGCTAACTCTTAGGGTGCTAAGCCCCTTTCAGGATTTATCCTGCCAGCTAAGGGCATGCTCCAACCTTATGGGTTCCTTTCTCCTGATAATTATTAAAACCCCTTTTTATGTTCTCCCAATTTTATTTTATTTTTACCATTCCCAGTGTCTATTATATCCCTAAATTTTGTCTGTAACCTCTTCCCTAAATAAAGCTGTCTTTGGCCAAAGAGAATGGCCATTGGAATTTTTCACATGACCAAACCCCAACTTTTAGAGCCTGTCATCATCCGGTGTCTACATTATCTACATCATGTTGGTCCTCAAATCACATCATTTGATACCAAACCCCACATCATATTTCCCATGTGCCAGAAACTAGTTGATTTAAGAGTAACAATTTGGTTCAGTTCCCTTTATTACTCTCAATATTACATACCTCACAAATGCAATTTATTTATCTTTTAGAAGGCAACTAGATGACTCGATGGATAGAGTGCTGGGCCTGGAATCCAAACAAACTTGAGTTTAAATCTAGCTTCAGGTACTTACTAGTTATGTGACCCTAGGCAAGTCACTAAACTTGATTTGCCTCAGTTTCCCCCTTTATAAAATGAGTTACAAAAGGAAATGGCAAACCATTCCAATATCTTTGCCAAGAAAACCCCAAATGGAGTTATGAGGTCAGACAAAATTGGAACAACTTAATATCAATAGCAATCCTGTAAAATGAAGCAAACTCACAGTTTTTCAAGGAGAAATAAAAATTTCTTATATTTGTTCATTCTTCTGTTTTAGAGTCTACGTTGAAAAAGCATTGGGAAGTCTTATGTTCAAAATTTGTCATTAGCACTAAGCACTAAGCTAAATACTTCTGGGAGAAAATGAAAATCAAAAAGATCAGTTTGGTACAAGTCTTGAGTTGATTGAGACCTATAGTAATGTGTCTGTACATGCACATGCATGTGTGTATACATGTATTTATGTCTGTATATATGTACAAAATATATATATACACATATAAACATACAAATATATGCATATACATATATAAACATATATAAATAAATACATATTAACATCCACATACCCATAAACATATAGATACCACCAGGCCATATATTTCTGTAGATAATTTTCAAAGGTATAGAGTGTTTTGGGGGGAGGGGAGGAGTGTCACAGAATCACAGAGTTTAAATGGACTTCCAAAGATCAACCCAGAGTTAAAAAAAAATCTTTATCTATAACACACCCATGAGGAGAAATCTTCTAACCTTTGTTAGATCATGTAACAAGTAAATTTAGGCTTGTCATAAAGGGGAAAAAAGCTTCCTAATAATTAGAGGGATGCAAAAAATCAAATGGGCAGCCTGGTAGTCTTGAACAAACTGAGGTCCAAAGAAGTAATATGTATTCCTAAAAGTTACTTACAAAGTATCAGTCAGAGTCTGAACATGGGCCTTCTGACTTGAAATACAGCATTACTTTCTACTATACTATAGTGCTCTTAGGTTTTCTTTTTAGGATCAAGTAAAATAAACCTGATTCCATTCCCACAAGATAGCCATTCTAATACCCAAAGATAGTTCTCTTGTCCTACAGGCTAAACAATAAAAATTCCTTTATATGATTGTTATAAGGTATGGACTAAAGGCCCTTAATCATCCTAGTTGTATTTTCTGTATAGTTTCTAAATAATCCTTTTTTCCCCTAAACTGTGGTGTCCATACCTTATTATAATATTTCTTAAATGGTTTAATAATAGTACCTCTTTATTAATAGAAGCTAGGCAGATAATTGGCAAGATGAATAGAAAGCTGGGCCTAGAGGTGAGAACATCTGAGTCTGAAACCAACTTCAAATGCTTACTATGTTACCTTGGATAAGACACTGTAAACCTCAGTCTACCTCAGTTTCTTCAATTGCAAAATTGAAATAATGATAGTACATACCTTCAAGGATGGTTGTGATAGAAATTAGATATTTGTTATTTTAAAAAAAAATTAGTACAGTGTCTGGCACAGAGTTGGTACTTAATAAATGCTTGTTTTCTTCATTTCTCCCTATGCCCATCGTAATTTAGTTAATTTAATTTTTTTAGATTTTTTTTCATTCACATGACTCTATAAACTCTTATTGTCATAGTTTAGTATAATTTATTAATATTTTTAATAATGTCTTCCCTGTATTTTACAAAACTACTTTTTTAAACCCAAGTATACAACTTCAGTTATATCCCTATTAAATTTCATCTTATCGAACTCAATCCAAAGTTCTTACCTACCATGATCTTTGTGAATCCTGATTTAGGCATTAGCTCTACCTCCTACCTTTGTATCTTCTGTAAATTTGATAAGTGTGCCTTTTATATCTTCATCTAAGTCAATTATAAACCTATAAAGGACCAGAAGACCAAGCACAAGATCTCGTACAAGCTGATATCAACTAGCATTTTTTGAATCAGGCCATTCAAGGAATACCTACATGGATAAAACCATGGCTCCTTAAATAATTGAAATCTAAGACATAAAGGATAACTATAATCATTAGAAGTTCTTAAAGAATGGCAAAAGAACATCTAATACTTAATAAAAGATGCCTTAGGGATCTTTTACCTTATGTTGTTGTTCTAACATTTTTATCATTGACTTTGATAACGAAATAGATTACAATTGTCATCCAATATGCAAATTACACAAACTGATAATATCTTTAGACTGGTACATCTTTAGATGTTTAAAGAGTTGTCATATAAAAACAGGAGTAGATATTTTGTATTGTTTATGAGAAAGAAATAAGACAAATAGATTTTCCTAGGGAAACTACTGAAGAGGAGGCTTATAATTAATTTGGAATCTTATAAGCTCTTTAAAGACTGTTAAAGGTCTCCTTTAAACAGTCAAGAACTCTATCACTAGGGATATTTAAGCATAGACTAGATGATTATAGGCACCTGAAACACTACACTGTCAATTAAGATATGGATTTGAATTATAGTATTACTATTACCTGCATGATAATTGGCAAATCATTTGACCTATCCAGGCCTCAGTTTCCCCTATTAGTAGACCTAGGAAGGTAATTGGATAAGTGATCTCCTACAAAGTGACTTCAGGATATTAGCAGCTTCACAAATCACTTTATGCAGGCTCACAAAGAGACACAAAAATAAAAATAATTAAAAGAAGCATACGAAATTACCTTGAGACTACTGAACTAGAAGTTCTGATATATTTTCCAGTACTATAATTTCATGGCCTTTTAGGTATATTAGAATCATCAGATTGTAGAAATTATATCAAACTCTTATTTTAAGGATGAAAAAACTGGGATCCAGAAAAATCAGGCAAAAAATCCAGCGTATGACAATTAGAGGAGAAGGGTAAAGTTGGTCAGTAAATATTTAGATGCCTACTGTGTGCCAGCCAATATGCTATGAAGTGGTAGAGTAGAGACTGTGTGATTAAGAACTTTCAACAGGGAATTTTTTTTATCTGTCAAATGGTAGTGTCTGCTAACTGAAAATCTAGCACCCATTTCAGAAATTTGAAAAATTTTAAGAAGGACATAAAAAAGCTGTATATCATTCAAGTTATTATCAATCTTATTAAAGTCTTGATAGAAAAGGATAATTCTAATTATTTAATGTGTTATTGAATTAGAAAATTTGGGGTCAGAAAATCTAAGTTTGAGCTGTTAATATGCCTACTGAGCCAAAAATACTGAACTTAGTTCAGACTTTTATCTTCTTTCTTGGTAGTCTAGTAGAAAGAACCTGGACTTGGAGTCAGACCACCTCTGACTCCTACTTACTGTGTGACTATATCAGTAAACCTCTATATATTTCTATTTCCTCATTTATAAAATAAGTATATGACATTATTACATGCCATACCTATTTCAGAGTAAGGTCAACAGTATATAAGCCAGGTATAATGACCTCAAATCTAGAACTTTATCCACTCTGTCATATTCTGGATAAAATAGTAGTCTTGGAAACAGAAAGATTCAAATCAAGCCTCAGACTTTTACCATGTAATCCAGGGCAAAGCGTTTCATCTCTCTAGACCTCATTTCCTGAGAAATCCTTGAGAACGGGAATGATTTTTATCTTTAGATTCCCAGTAATTATCATAATGCCTAGTAGTAAGAACTTAATAAATTGTTATTAACTGACGGACAATGAGGAGGATGGACTCAGTGACCCCTAAGATTGTTTCTAGCTTGAAATCTAAGATTCTCAAATCATAAGTCTACATCTTTCTTTATTGTCTATCAAAATATAACTGTTTATCTAATATCCAACTGAAATGTAATTATCCAGATCACATGCCATTTCCTTGGTCTGCCAGTTTTGTAAACTGCTTCAAAAAAAAAAAAAAAAGTGACATTAGCCTAGCAAAATCTACTCTTCAAGAGATCAAAGAGGTTCTCAGTAACCTCTTCTCAAATATTCGCAGATTATTCTTTAATATATCCTAAACCTTGGATCCAAAATCCAAATCCCAGTTTAAAATACCATCTTTTCCTGGTTTTTCATTTTCCAAATGTCTACTCTTCCATTGGCAATGAGGATGAACCACCAATTTGTGTCCCTGAAGCTACTGGTCATTTGCCTCAAGCTATAAATTCCCTAACAATACTTAGTTTCTACTAGTGACATAATTTGTCTTGACACTAATTTGAAGAAGTTGTAGTAATTGGCAAGGTTAAAAAAGTATTTGTTAGCTCCCTGATATATCCTCAGGAAGATAACATGTCTCCAGAGACTGTATAGAAGTAGATATATAAACATAACAAAGAATCATCAACCAGTGTCACATTGCTTCTTCCCCTGAATAGCTGTGGATGCAGTTATAATGATGGTTACAATGGTTGCCCCATACGTTAACTTGGATATTACTGAGATAATTCATGTGTGAAAATTGGACTTTTGTTATTGTTGTTGCTGCCAAAAGTAATTGTTCTTTGCTATGAAAACATTTTTTAATAAAGCAGATCATATCCATTATCTAATTCAATAACACATTAAATAACTGGAATTATCCTTTTCTATCAAAACTTTAATAAGGTTGATAGTAAGTTGAATGATATTCACCTTTTTATGTCCCTCTTAATATTTTTCAAATTTCTGAAATGGATGCTAGATTTTCAGTTAACAGACATTACCATTTGACAGATAAAAAAATCCCCTGTTGAAAGTTCTTAATCTCACAAGTAGGTTGGTAGCCTAAAGTATAGAGATGTTCATAAACCATCTTTAAAAGGAAAATATGAGGCAGCCAGGTGGCACAGTGGATAAAGCACCAGCCCTGATGTCAGGAGGACCTGAGTTCAAATCTGGTCTCAGACACTTAACACTTTCTACCTGTGTGATCCTTGGCAACTCACTTACCCCCAATTGCCTCAGCAAAAAAAAAAAAAAAAAAAAAAAGGAAAACATAATATGTTACTGCCTGTCAGTAAAAAAAGAACTTGTCTTAAATCAAGATATGAAATAGTGCCAGTTTCTAAATCTCAATTATATCTCCAAAGTTATTGAATTTTTAAACTAGCCTTCTAAAAATAATCATTTTTATATGTGTATTTATTAACCAAGAAATTTCTACTATCTTGTAGTAATTCTTGTAATGCTATTAATGTCCCACTACCTGGGAACTCTGATCATAGAGTCCATAAGCTAGGGTTATTATAAGCATTTAATGTAATGATTTACATTATGCTCAGCATCTTCCAAATTGTATGTTTTTATTGAAAAACAATTTGTAAAAAAAAAAAAAGAAAGAAAAGAAAAAGAAAGAAACATATATATGTTTAAAATACATATATGCAAAAATGAATCTATCTACTTATCTATCTATAACCATTTCAACATTAATATATAATTATATTTCAACAGGTCATTGATTTATTTTATAATTTATTTTCTTATGTATTTAAAATATTGTTATACATTTAAATTAGTTTATTCTATAATATATGTACTTTATCATATATTTAAAAATGTAAAATTTTAAATTAACTATTTTGTAATGTATATGTTTTATCTTCAATATCTAAAAACTTTATGAGAATGGATCCTAAGCTTGTACAAACTGCCAAAGGAATCCATGACACAAAATGGTTAAGAACCTATGTACAAAAGCAATTATTTTGTTAAGTATATAATATGTACTCAAAATATATTTCTTTTTTATAGTATATAGTATATACACTTTTTATAGTATATAGAACTATATACTATAGTTCTATAGTAACATAAAATATATTATATTTATATAGAAATCTCAAAATCTCTGAGATTAAAAGAACCTTAGACCTAACCTAACCCATACCTGAAAAAGTAACATCCTCTAAAGCAGTGAAGACGAATTCAAATAGAAACAAATCTCTGCAGCTGCATATTGACTTAGAAAACTACAAGTTAACATTATCTATGTTGTATTATATTTTTTATTTTGTTAAACATTTCTCAATTATATTTAATCTGGTTCAAGGCTCAAAAGTTTTGTGGACTACTGTGACAGATGATATTTCTACACTACAACATTCTCAATAAATGATCATCTAGTCTCTGCTGGAAAAGCTCCAAAGATAAGGAGTCCCATTAACTCCTGTGAAGGCGTTTATAAGTTTAACTTTTTGTTTTCTACATCCTTCACTTATTGTTCCTTGTTCAATATTCTGTGACCAAGTGAACAAATCTAAAACTTTTCTACTTGGAAGCCCTTTAAATTGTTGATGGCAGCTCTCATCACCTTCCTAAATCTTCTCTCCTTCTGAGTAAACATTCCCAATTTGTGAGCTGATGTTTGTATGGCAAATTCTTTAGTCCTTTTAGCATGTTAATTATCATTCTTTGGACACTTTCTGGTTTATTGGTGTCCTTCCAAAAAAGCACTGAGAACCGAATACAAATAAGCAGTTATTGAAGGAGTGAGAATAGTTCTGTAGTGTCCTTCAAAGAAAAATTATAAAACACTTCTATTTTGACACCATTTGCTCTAAACTGTCAGGATGGATTATCATCTGGACAAATTATAATGCACCAAGATGAAACTTCTCTACTCAGAAGTTTGAGTTGGTTATTCAGAAGTTTCAGCTAGCTAGAAAGTGTGTTATATTTCTAATACATACAAATGTGAGATGTGCACTATGGCAGATTTTTTTCTTTTTTTTTTATTAAAGCTTTTTATTTTTCAAAACATATGCATGGATATTTTTTCAACATTGATCCTTGCAAAACCTTTTGCTCCAATTTCCCCCCTTTTCCTCACTTTCTCCCCTAGATGACAAATAATCCAATATATGTTAAATATGATAAAAATATACATTAAATCTAATATATGCCTACATATTTCTACAATTATCTTGCTGCACAAGAAAAATCAGATCAAAAAGGAAAAAAAATGAGAAAGAAAACAAAATGCAAGTAAATAACAACAACAAAAAGAGTGAAAATGCTGTGTGGTGATCCACACTCAGTTCCCACAGACCTCTCTCTTCATTACAAGATCATTGGAACTGGCCTGAATCATCTCATTGTTGAAAAGACCTATGTCCCACAAAATTGATCATCATATAATCTTTATTGCCATATAAAATGTTCTCTTGTGTCTGCTCATTTCACTTAGCATCAGTTCATGTAAGTCTCTCTAGGCCTCTCTGAAATCATCCTGTTAATCATTTCTTATAGAACAATAATATTTCATAACATTCATATACCATAACTTATTCAACCATTTTCCCACTGCTGGGCATCCACTCAGGTTCCAGTTTCTTATAGCAGAATTATTACTGGTCCTTTTTACTTGTGTGTACATATAATCTTATATGGCTAAAAAAAATTACAATATTTAGTAAATATCTTTTTACAAAATAATTAACTACTAAAATTGTCATTAGTAATTGGGTAATTGAAAAGAAAGATATGGAAGAGGAGGGAGAAAGAGAGACATACAGAGATAGACAGAGACAGAGAAAAAGACAGAAACAGAGAGAAAGAGAGGAGTGTAAAATCCTCCAAAATTTGTAAAGAAATAAGAGGAGGAGGGAATAGAATAAGATGGAAGTCAAAAGTGTAAATAGATAAATGGGAATGGGATAAAGAGGGAGGGAAACAATCAGGGGAGAGAGATTTGGGAGGGAAGAAATGGGGCGAAAATAGTAATGTATACACAGAATACACAGAAGAAAAAAGAAAACCTACAAAGAGCCAAAGAAAAGATGTACAGTTCTGATACAATGTCTTCTATTATTAAATACGCTTTCTTGAATTGGAAATTTATTGTTAAATATTTTTGGATCCTCTCATGTTTTGCTATGCACATGACAGTTTTTCTATTTTGTATTTGTTTTGATAAACAAATACATTAAAAAGAGTTAAGTATTATAAGAAAAAATAATTAACTTTAAAGTACAAATGTAAGGATTTACAACCTTATGTTGTAAGATACAACACACACATACTAAATGTGTGATACAAACACAAACATACTAAATGATCAAAATAAAGTAAAACATAAGATTAGGAAACTAAAGTTTTAGAAACATAAAATTAAGAACAATTGAGTTCTTTATGACATTACATAATTTATTATTTTACAAGTAAATTATCTTTGACCAAGTTGTCAAGAAAATGATTATCTGAAATTTTTAGAAATGACTTTCGATGGAAATTTTCATGAAGTTTCTAAAAACTTGATTTGGATTGGCAATCCTCTGGATGATGAATTGACAAGTGATGAAAAAGTAATTGAATTGATATGTCAACAGATTTTTCAAATTATAATCACAATTCATAAATATCAACCTTAAAATTTTCAGTTTAAAAAAATGAACTTCTATATTTCAACATGGGATTTTTATAAAACTTTCCTATCTTTTTTCATTAGGTATTTTTATAAGCAAGCATTTTCACTCTATTCTTGTTTTAAATCAAAACACACAAAAAACAATTTTGAATTGTGTTTGTGTAGTGTTGAACCAAATATTGTATACTATTGTTCAAATAAAATGTTCAATATCCAAATTGTTTTTATATGATGATTTACATTATGCTCAGCATCTTCTAAATTGTATGTTTTTATTGAAAGACAATTTGTAAAAAAGAAAGAAAGAAACTTAGCAGGAAGTTATGCAAGATATAATAGGTATTATTGGATTAATTTTTCATAACCATTTTATATTAGTTTTCTAATTTTAATTAGAATTTTTTATTTTTATTATATTAGAATTTTAATAATTAGATGTAGGATAGAATTTTCTTATTATAATTATACTATATAAGTTTTAATTTGGAGCTTTTAGAAGTAGAAATTATAATTATAGTTATTATAAGCATTTAATGAATAAATAAAAAAGAATACTATGAGTACTATATAAAATTACCCTGAGGATTCACAACACAATTTTTTGTTATTGAAAGGGATTCATAGGATTAAAAATTGTTGGGGACCACTAGTTATTGTAAAGAATAAATGCCTAACAATTAAATATCCACTATAGTCCTACTGATAGTATGGGACCTTCAGGTAAATTTTTAATATCAAAGAGGGAGAAACAGCTGCTACCAAAGACAGCTTGCCACAGTGTAATCATTCTAAGGAGCACTGGATTTGGAATCGGGCAGAGTTTGATTTAAGTCCTGTGCCTAACAATTCTTTTGTTAAGTGTCCCTATGGCAGTCCCTGCACTTGAGCCTCTCTGAAACTAATTTTTACATTTTTAAAATTGAAAAATAATAGTATCTGTCTCATATATCTATCTATTCAGGTTGTTTTGTAATTCTAATGAGGACTATATTAATATTCCAAATGTTTGACCAACTTTAAAGTCTTACAGGAATGTCATTTTATTATTATCTATTTATTATTATGTATTATTAATACTATATTATTATTATTATAACTCCTAGCCAAGCACAGGAGTTAAGACCTCATAGATAATCTACTTGCATTCAATCATACCTCTAGGGCCAATCAGCAGCCATACCTTCCAAAAGACCAATAAAAATGATGATCCCGATTTTAAACTTTAGAAATATTTAATAATACATTAATTTTTCACCTTAATCCAGGACTTAAGGTCATTTGTTAGCAAACATTGTGAGAAAACCCAAATTCAAACTCTGAAGATCAAGTTCTTAAGGGAAAAAATTGCCAAGTGAGCAACCAAATTTGCAGATCTCATTTTCATCCCTTTGCTGCACAGTTTGCACTGTAGAACAACTGCCATAAATCATCTTAGAGCTGTATACAATTAATTTTATGTTCTCTGCCTGTCCTCCTCTACTTTTTACCTTGGTATCATTTTATATTTGATTTCTAAGGTCACTCTCAGTTTCAGAGAAAATAGCTGTGCTTAATATTAAAATATCACTGGACAATATTATAGTAGCGAGTTTTAATAACCAAATGCAGGGTCACCTTTTCCCCCTCAAGTTTTCAAATTAGCTGTCAGTAAGTGTCAAAAGAAAAAATAGCCCATTACTCCATAACTCCTTTGAATAGGAGAAGATATAACCTGGGATGGTTACAGAAATTCTTTGAAAGGTAAAATGTTTGTCCCAACAAAGATTCTGTCTTATTTATTATCAATCTAGAAGTGATTTCAGATGTTACCCAAGTTACTTACAAATTAGTCAATTTGCAGTAATACAGGGGAAAAAAATCCTTTTCTGATCATTTTCAGAATAGCTATTCTTCCAGATGGGAGCCTCCGGATCCTAAATGCTTCCAAACCAGATGAAGGAAAATACATTTGCCGAGGGGAGAATGTCTTTGGTTCAGCTGAAATCCTAGCTTCTGTATTTGTAAAAGGTAAGAGAATCCAGCAGTTCTATTGACAAGCTCTACAAATTTCACATGCTTCCTTCTCTATAAGAAACCATTTTGCCTATAAACAAAGGAATATTAATATTATTCATATGTGCACCCATAAACTATTAGGAACCTATGAACAAATATAAACAAATATTACCTTTCTATTATTGAGGGACCTCAAAACATTGCTTTTGGAATCATACATACACATGAGTTCAAATTTCACTTCTGATGCTTATTACAGATATTATTATCTACCTTGAAGTAGAAGGTGTAAGAGTTCCCTTCAAGTTCTAAATCTATGAATTTGTGATTCTCAAGGAGGGGGTGAGACGGGATGGAACAGAGAACATAGGGAGTTTGTTACAGGAATACTGATTTCATTTTGACTAAAAAGTAAAGAAGCAAGGGGCAACTTTTTGAAATTTTTCATGTTCCCCAACATAATTATGTGGTTCTCATATCAACATTAAATCCATCACATTTTCATGATAACTATTTGAAGTTGAGCTAAGAACAATTTATGGTAATTAGTAATTATATCTTGTCTATTAGTTTTAAATGATTAAAAACAATTAGTTGTTACTTGACATTCTCACCTTTAAAATGATGATAATATACTAATAATTGAGAAAGTGGAAATGTTTGACAAAGCTGTTGAAATCATAAGAGGACCTACATTCGAATTTTGACTCTGGTACTTAAAAGTTGGGTAATCTTGAGCAAATCATTTAACTTCTCTAAAATTCAGTTTTTTCTTCTGTAAAAGAAGAAAGAGAGAAGCTATACTAAATTGTCTCTAAGGTTCTTTCCTAGCTCTTTAATTATGATCCTATGATTTCATAATCTATCAAAAACACTTTATACACTTTCTAAAGAAAGTTGTATTTCACAAATATGACCTTTCTTCTTCTTCTTCACACTTTCTAAAGAAAGTCGTATTTCACAAATATGACCTTTCTTCTTCCTTCTTCCTCCTTCTTCTTCCTTCTTCTTCTTCTTCTTCTTCTTCTTTTTCTTCTTCTTCTTCTTTTTCTTCTTCTTCTTCTTCTTCTTCTCTCTACATCTTCTTTTTCTTTTTCTCTACATCTTTTTCTTCTTTTCTTCTCCTCCTCTTTCTTCTTTTCTTCTCCTCCTCCTCTTTCTTCTTCTCTTCTTCTTCTTCTTCATCTTTATCATCATCATCGGATAGTCCTGGCATTTGATAAGTGCTTAAACAATGCTTAGTGGCAATCAAAAGTCATTTTTTAAAGACCTACAATGTTCTAGACATTGTATCAGACTTTCCCTACAGCTTCTTTGGAATGAGTGATGCCTTTCAGGATATCTGTTCTTCTCAAGCCTAGTCAAAAGGAGAGCCAGATATTGTGTGTGTGTGTGTGTGTGTGTGTGTGTGTGTGTGTGTATGCTAATATTATTAATGTGTCATAGTTTAAAAGAAACAGAAGCAAATACTTGAAGCAGGGAACATCAATTAGCAACATCTATCACAACAAAACTGGGAACATGATGTAACCCTTTAATGCACACATTTCAATAGATAAATAGGAAATAATTTAGCCAGGGTATATTCTGTTTTTTACCTTATAAACCTTATGCCATAAAATTCGATTAATTAGAGCCCTGTCTTTTTGTGGGATTCTAGATTATTTCTAAGGTCCTTTCCTGATCTTCATTTAAGATCTTATGATCTTATAATCAATCAAAATCACTTTATGTTCCCTTAGGATCATTATAAATGTGACCTATCATCATAAACATCATTATCATTATCGGTCAATCCTAGCACATAAGTGCTTAATAAAATCTTATTGACTGTCAGTCAATGAAGGACTATTTATTAAGCATGTACTACTGTGGGCCAACCACTGTGCCAGACTTTTTTTTTTTTTTTTTTTTTTGTAGCATGTTTTAGAAGCAATGACTCAGGTACAAAGGGGAGGAAAGCAAATTAGTACTCTGGTGTTATTCCCAAAAAAAGAAATTTTAGGTGGTTGCCCCAGATTCAAAGCACTTTTCTATACCTTTCCATCTATAGGTCTCTATTATCATCGTTTATATGATTCATAATAGTTAACCTGAAACAGTGTAAGATCCCAAATAATCAAAGACAAATTCAATTATATTAAGTACAACCTATACATTATATTAATAGGGAGATATTGTTCAGTCTTTTCAGTCATGTTCCCCTATGACTCCATTTGGGGTTTTCTTGGCAAAGATACTGGAGTAGCTGACCATTTCCTCCTCAAGTTCATTTTTTTAGAGGAGGCAAAACAGGGTTAAGTGACTTGCATAGGGTCATAAAGTAAGTAAGTGTCTGAGGCAGATTTATATTCAGGAATATGAGCCATACTGATTCCAGGCCTAGGTGCTTTCTTCACTATACCACCTAGCTGCCCTGAAGCAGTAACAAGACCAATATTCTTTTAGAATACCTTCAATAGCAGAGATCAAAAAAGATTTTCTTCTTAATCCCCAGTTAACCAGGATTTTGTTTAGCCACAATACTGTGTTCTGATTAAATCAAATTTATGTGTTATATCTTCTCTAAAGATATTAAATTTGGGGGCAATTGGGGCTAAATGACTTGCCCAGGCTCACACATCTAGGAAGTATTTAGTGTCTGAGGCTAGATTTGAACTCAAGTCCTCCTGACTTTAGAGCTAGTGCTCTATCCACTGCACCATTCACTTGCCCCAAGATATTAGTTTCTTGATTGTTACTATGCAGGGTATTTAATATCTTAAGATTTCATATTTAAAATAAGTTCTATCCTATGATTGTTATTTTACTCATAATGACTCTTTAGAAGTAATTCAAGTATTAGAGAATTTAATGATGCTTTGACACAAGGAACATCCCAAAGGGAACGGTATGGATTTACATGGGTATCATACTATTACAGTACAATAAGAAAGCTGAGTTTGATTTAAATTAAGTGACTTGCTAAGGTCTCACACAGATGCAGTATTCGAACCTTGGTTTTCCAGTTCCAAAGCCAGCATAAATCTCCCAAAGTGGTGAGATCTTACAAGACCAACAAATATAGGATTCTCTCTGCTTTGTAACTCCACATATTATTACATACTATAAAACCAAGACAGAAGAATCTAGGGAGAATGAAAAAAGACAACATCATGATGCCAAAGTATGGATTTCATACTCCATTTCTCTTTGTCCACAAAGACATAATACTATTTTGAATTACTAAAAGAAAAGAGCATATTGGAAATTCCATATTGTCTTTCCAATTTAATCCTACTTTGTGGTACTGTATTTCAAAAGGAAATAGTATGGCATTCTCTATGCCAAAATGCCAAGACACCAAAGAGTAAAATTTATTTCTATGTTTGCAACTGGACATTTTTAATTTGAGCTTAAAATAATCTGTTATTTTTTATCTTCTTCTGATAATCCAGTTTAATTATCATTTTCACTAAATTGAACAGTAATTCAGTCATCATGTAGCCATTTAACTCACTTCTATCTGTTTCTGGAATAAGTAGAATTTCCTAATTAAGTGAATGCTACCCAAGTGAACTACACAGTGGGATTCCCATTATATAGTGAATGTATCTAAAACAAAACTGTATTTGGAAAGCAAATAATTTATCTCATCAGTGTGCTGTTTATTTGAATTAACAATTTAAAATATACTATTTATGTGCTTTCAACAATTGTAATATTTATGTTTTGTTGTAGGTTTTTAAATTAATCTAAATACTGGAAAATGCTTCATGAAGCATTTCTTCCTTCATATTTTTTTATAGAACCTACAAGGATAGAACTTACTCCCAAGAAGACCGAGTTAACAGTGGGAGAAAGCATTGTCCTCAACTGCAAAGCAATTCATGATGCCAGTTTGGATGTCTCTTTCTATTGGACTTTGAAGGGACAGCCTATTGATTTTGAGAAGGAACGTGGACATTTTGAAAGCATCAGGGCCGTAAGTGCAACATATTTTTATTTTTATATGTATCACAGATTTCAGTGGACAGCTTTTCCCAACTATGAAATTCAGATAAAAATAGAAAATAATTGACTCAAAATAATAGCTTTAGTCAGTACTTTAGAATTATAGCAAACATTCAAAATAATGATAATTACATAGGGACCCTAATGTGAAATAAATGATTTTTGCTTCCCCAATGGGTATATAAAACTTTCATTGGAAATTATTCAACATATTACCAGCTATCTTATATAATATTAACATTTCTTATCTTAGAACATGTACTAAAATACTAATGGAAAAATATATACATGAAATAGCCTTTACATCCTAGAAATTATAATTTTTTTAAAAATTGGATAATTGCTTTTAATATGAAGTTTTATCATAAATTTTGTTATCTTAATATCTTATACAGGCATTAAACTTATGCAATCATTAAACTTTTTTTTTTCATCCTGTCTATTATTTCTCTATGTCACAAACAACAAAATGGTTCAAGATGTTGCCTGCTCCAAGTTCTCCATAACTATTTGGGATGGTTGTCTAAATTGAACTTTAGTCATATACCCAAAATAGTCAGGACACTTCAGAGAGATAGGGTTAGCAGTAGAATTTAGCAGAAGCAGTTTATTCCTTCTCTAATTTTCTTTTAGTATTTACAGATACTATCGTAGTTTTCAAATGCCAATATAACATATCCTTAGTTTGCTTTGGATTTTTAAGAAATTTGATTATCTGTTCAATAGCATAAAATTCATATATTAGTTTATTTTTTTCAATTGTACTTTCCCTATATGATTCAATAGAAGGAAGCAACACCTTAGCATATTCATTTCACTGTGGTTCAACTTTTGGTCATGGAGTTATATATGAATAGAAAACTACCATTCAAGAGACCCAGTCAACTTTCAAAATTATAGGGGTTTAGTGCATAATGAACAGGACAGATCAATATTTGTGCTTTGTTAAATTACACTCGTGCTATTTGTCCTCTTCCTTTTCAATGAGCTATTAATTCCATAGACCAATGAATTCAATGTTATGCCATGAATCTCATGAAACTGAACCAGCAAAATTTGTCAGTATTGGACTGAAATTTTAAGTGTTAGTCTATCTGATTATAAAGATACTTTATATTAGGTGGCATGGGGATATAAAAGGGAAAACCTAAAGTCTTAAAGTTATGTGCACTTGCTCCTTGTTAACAGATATTCTATGAATTTTTAAATACCAATGAACTTTATGTTGCAATTATGCCAGTGCTGATTTTGCCCCTGTGATAGTCATGCAAGCCTAGCTTAATAGCCTACATTTGTGTCAATAAACACTTTGGAATCCCTTTAGAATTTTGTTTTTCAGGATAATAGTACCTGTCAGCTTAGGCTATTAATAAATACAGTCATTGTGTTTAGAGGAACATAATTTGATCATTTGACATGCAAATTCATATAGCTAGAAACCATGTTACTGTCAGCTTCTGATACACTGTGCAGTTGAAAAATAGAAGGGCAAGAACTTTTTATATTCTTGAGGAGAGAAAATAATTACCTATAAGAAAATTTGAGACTGATTTTGATCATTAAAATAATTGGATGAAATGTATATATCAAATCAAACATTAAGAAAACCTAGAAACTGGATTTAAATAGCATATGTAAAATCAAAATGAATATTGCCTGCCTATACAGTGTTAAATAAATTTTAGTAAAAACAAAAAAAGGCAGTGACTTTGGGTAGTTTTGTATAAATTATAAAAATGGTAGTTTGGGATTTTTTATCTTTCAACTCAATTGTTATTGTCCTTCCTATAACCCTACTAAGAGCTGAGTATATCCTCTACTCAGTTGTTAAATTGACCTTCTTAAATAATGAGTCTGATGGTGTCACCTCTATTCAATAACTTCTAATATTTTTCCATTAGCTACAAGATCAAATACAAAATCCTCTTTCATTTAAAATTTTAGAAACCTGGCCCTTTCCTACTTTTCAAATTCTCCACATAATCTAAGATCCAATAAAACTGATCTCTTTGTTTTTCCTTACTCAAGATGCTCTCTCCCAATTGATCATTTTCATGGCACCACCCTTCCACCATGTTTAGAATTCTTTCCCTCCTTTTCTCTGGATTATGGCTTCTCAGCTGCCTTTAAGACCCAGATAAGATCCCACCTTCTACAAAAAAAACTTTCTTTATCCTCCTTCATTCTAGTGTCTTCCCTCTGAATCTTTTCCAATTTCTCCTATCTATATTGTGTTTAAGCATAGTTGTTTGCATGTTACCTTCTCTATTAGACTGTGAGTTCCTTGAAATCAAGAGTTACTTTTGGCCTTTATTTGTTGTCTCAATTTTTAACACATAGCTGTCATATAGTAGAGTCTTCATAAATTTGTGTTGCTGGTTGTCTAAGACTGAAAGATGTTAATACTTGTCATCCTAACATATATTATTACATTTCAT
This sequence comes from Antechinus flavipes, assembly GCF_016432865.1. Lineage (NCBI taxonomy): Eukaryota > Metazoa > Chordata > Mammalia > Dasyuromorphia > Dasyuridae > Antechinus > Antechinus flavipes. The sequence goes on from NC_067400.1 coordinate 493,262,334, forward strand.
AAGAAATAATTCCATATTTCAATTGGAGATAATAATTAAGGACATATAAAACTCAGAAAATCATAGATAGCATTTTAAAATGTAAATTCTTAGGACTGTAGTAGTATGATAGGTTTTATACTTATTTTTTAGATTTGTACTTATTTGCTGTGGACCATGGTTGCACATGGTTCTGTAGACCAGGTTCTGTAGACCTGTTATGGTATCTTTAGATACCATAACATATATTCTATAAATATGGAATTATTTCTTATGAAATGTAATAATATATGTTAGGATGACAAGTATTAACAGTCTTTCAGTCTTAGACAACCAGCAACACAAATTTATGAAGACCCTACCATATGACAGCTATGTGTTAAAAATTGAGACAACAATAACTATTAAGGGAAAACCATTCACTCAGTATTCAAATGTCAATTCAATTTAGTCTGATCAGTTCTTGGAGAGTGATAAGAATTGACCAGAAAGTAGTCAGGTCTTGAGATTTTCATATATTTGAGTTTCATAGATAGTATAAATAGAACATGAGAAATAATGTTTTTAAGCTGATTTTCTGGCATGATATAGTCATAAATTTATCTCTTCATATCATTAATGCAAAAGAGATATTATTTTTTTTCAGTCAGTCAACAAAAATCTGTAAAGTGCATGCTTCTTGCTAAGAATTATGCTAAGTGCTGAGGACATGAAAAGTCCCTGTTCACAAGAAGCTCACAATCTAGCAAGGGAAAGAATATACAAGCAATTGTGTACAAACAGCTATATAAATAGGAAATGGGATAACTAGAAGATAAGGTAGAAAGGGAAGACAGTAGAACTAAGAGGGAATTGGAAAAGCTTTCTAAAAAAGATAAGTTTTTAACTGAATCTCAAAGAAAGCCAGGAAAACCAGGAACCAAGAAGATGTAGAGCGAGAGAATTTTAGAAAGACAGTGAAAATGATGGAAATCAGGAGATGGAGTGTCTTTTAAGAAAAACAGCAAGAAGGAAAGTAAATGGTTTTATGCATTTAGAAAACTATTCCACAGCTTGTATGTGTGTATATACACATCTATACATATGTATAAATGTGCATATATGTATATGTGTGTATAACATTACATAGTTGTTTATATTTGTCTCCTTCCTTAAACTATGAGCTCTTTGAGAACAGGAAGTGAGTTTTGGTTGTTTTGTTTTGTTTTTCCATTTCTCTTTATCCCCAGCACTAGCACCATGCCTGGCACATAATAGTCATCTCATAAATGATTGTTCATTGGCTGTAGATACAAAGAAAACAGCAAAATGATTCTTGCCCTCAAGGAGCTTAAATTCTAGCAGGGAGACAACATAAATATCTATAAATATAAACACAAATTCATTATATATACAAAAAGGACACAAAGTCATTTTAGGAAAGCAAGATCACTTTCTATAGTGACTTGAAAATCTTACAAGTGAAATAAGGCATGAAATGATTAGGAAACAGATTTGAAATACTTAAATAGATTTTTAATCTTATTATTATTAATAGGGGTGTTAACTTCAATGGTAAATATTACAACTTACACATAATAGCTACCCTGTCCTTTGTGCTTCTAACTTTCCTTCCTTTAAGTTTGTGACCAGGTATATGCCTTGATCAATGGTTATTTGACAAGAATTTCACAAAGTACCCACAGCCAAGTTAATGTTTATAGATTATCTAAAACCTCTGATTCTTAGCACCCTTAGCATTTCTGAGCATGAGACACTGTCATTACAGAGATGAAAGAATAATCCATAGTAGTTCTTAATAAATGCTTATTTCCTTTTTTTCCCTTTTCCTTCATTAGGGCTCAGTTTTATTATCTGTAAGATGAAAATCAGACTAAATAGATTCCAAAGTCTCTTTTATCCCTTTATTTTAGTATGAGAATGTGAAAATTACCTTTTAACTCTATCAATTAGATTTTTTTTCTTCATTTTCATCTGAAATCACTATTTTTCAAATAAAGCCAATTCAAAAATTGAAGATTGAACAGTGTTCAATTTGAACCATTCTGTTTGCCCAGTAGATGATAATGGCATGAAAATAAAATAAAATGAGAGGGATCCAGGTAAAGGTTGAACTCACAAAACCTCAAAAAGGAAGATCTACTTTAGGATTCTTAAATGTGACTAGAACTACTTTTTCTGTTTACCTTTGAAAATTATAATCTTTTATTTCTGTTGAAAATCTAATTGTAATTCTTCATGTCTCTGAACTTCAAACTGATTTTCTTTAGTGTATTCTTTTTGAATTACTTTTGAAGTTCCCCCAAAAGTTAAAGTTGACATGGAATGGAGAAGCTAGGTCCTTTGAAGATTTTGTCTACTGAATTAGCCACAGAATCTTAAGGGAACCTATATATAAGCCAGTCCATCCCCACCCTTCTTTCAGGCAGAAATTTTCTGTATAATAACCATCCAGACAAGCTGTCATCTAGCCTCTGATCATACAATTTCAGAGAAGTCACTACCTCAAGAGAAAACCCATTTCATTTGGAGGCAGCTGTAATTGTTAGAAAATTTTCCATTCTATGGAGTCATGATTTGTTTCTCTATTTTTATTTTTAGAATAAGGCTGGTGAATCTAACCCTTCTTGAGAGGCAGCCATAATGAATAGCTCCCTGTCATTAGAGGGCTTTAAAAAAAAACATTATATTTGTATCCTCTGTGCCTAGCACAATTCCCAGCATGTAACAGGTACTTAATAAATACTTGTTGATTGATTGGATTGATTAACTGCATGATAGCCGCAAGCTAATTTCCTGCTGAAACTCCTCTGACTGCCAAACAAATCTTAAAATCAGTGTTTACTCCCAGTGGTATCCCTGGTAAAAACTCATCACCATCCCTTTAGATACAACTCCTCTTCAGTCCGTGGTTCCTGACATGTCAACAAATTCCATTCTGTGAGCAGAACTTTATTTCTGCATATGTAATTCTCCATGTCTACTAAAGGATTATGTACAATTTCAAGTCTCCTGTTTCCCACTTCCCACTCTGCTCCAGTAAATTTGAGACAAAATCTGACTCTAGGCATGTCAAGCTTTATTCCAGAGAAAATGGCAATGGAATGTGAGAGGTAATGGAGGCACTATCCTTTTCAAAGCAAACAGGTTTTTAATTGAGGAGTCCTACCTTGTTAGAAACAGAAATCCACTTCTGATTCAATCACATTGTCTCTTGTTAAATATTTTACAAAACCCTAAATAAAAATATCCAAATAGGACAAGCTCAATTTCTATTCTATGATCATAATTATTACATTTCTTAATTTACTTCCTATGTCTTTATTTTCTTTCACCATTTACATAATATCATTTGTTTTTATTTCTTTTTCTAGTATTATCTCCTTTCCTTATTCCCACAGTTTTTATCTCTGTTGCAAGTTAGTGTATTTGTTTCTACTCTGATTTATTAATAATTTCAGATACAAGATATAACCCCATAATGTTTAGTCTATATTTAACTCTCCTTGCAAGGATTTTAATGTTCCTGATATAAATTGGCTGTTTAATTATCCTCTCCTAAGTTTTATAGAATCATCCTCTATATGAAGCTTTTCCTATTTTATCCATGTATTGATATTCTCTCTATTTTGAAATCAGTTTATATTAGAATCTCAGAATTACAATATATGTATTTTGTACTTATGTGCCTTTTATATCTCCTTCCTTATTCCCAATAGAAGAAAAGTTCCCTCAAGAGAATACTTTTATGTGTCCCTAACAGAACAGTCTTCTGTATCCAATTAAGTATTCAGTAAATATATATTGATATGAATGAGTTTAGGCAGTGAGATGTAAAACTGCCAGACTGACAAGAAAAGTTTCTCATCTTCATAATTAATTTTTCTAATTTGACTTCTAGTTTAAGTGTGGTCTCAAGCTTGTTCTAATTATAGAATGATATTAAATATTATAAAATTATAGAATGGAATATCTGCTTCTACCTTCCTTAGCTTTTCAAGTAATAATAATAACTCACATTCATGTAGGTAAAATAATTACTCTGGCCCCACTCTGGGTCAAGGCTGGTGGTATATTTTATATCCATGGGATTCTCTAACTAGTTGATGAGTCTTCCTTCTTTGTTACCATGTGAACTTCATTTAACTAATTAACTGAATTAGTTTTTACAAAAAGATTATATAACTTCAATATGGAACAAAAACTAACTTTCACCCTTATACCTAAATAACAAAGCAAAACAAAACAAACCCTCAAAAAATACTGGTTAATTCTGATTTTGAAAATAATGGGGGTAAAAGATCGCAACCCAGAATGTCCACACATGCCTCAATTCTCCATTCTCCTGGAAGCTGGTTTCCCAGCATTTTCTGCCTGGGTTATACCATTTTACATACTCTTTTTATGCAAACCCCCTAATACCTATATCACTTTAAAATTTAAAAAACATTTTATACATGTCATCTCGTTTGGTTTTCATGATGATCCTATGAAATAGGTGGTATTACATTATTCACGTCTTACAGATAAGAACTGAGACAGAGTGCCTGAGTTGCCCAATGTCACACAGTTGTAAAGTGTTTAAGGATTTCAACTCATTTTTCTGATTTCAATTCCAATACTCTATCCATTATACCACCTAGATGCCTTTAGTGTTTTGTTTAATATACCACAATACTTTCTTATTTCTCTTGTAAGATTCTAATAGCTAACCATTATTATTGTCTATTAAATGTTCTGCCAAAATTATTTACCTTTTAAAAAATAAAAAACTTTCCCCTCCAAATTTTGTATTATGACAATACTCAAATATTTGTAAATGGTATCATAAGCACAGTATATTTGCTTTTGAAAAAAATATTTCTAACAAGCTTTCTAAGCAAAGTATTACTGCAGTATCTGAAAACATCTTACCCTTGAATTTGTAACATTTAAATTTTTCTTCTTAGTATCAAAGCACTGATGTCAAATATACCTAAATACATACTGAACCTCAAAAGTGGAAGCATTTTTAATATAATATTACCTTAAAATCTCATTTCAAATTAAGTTTTTTTTAATTAACTAACCCCATTTCTTTCTCAAAATTACTTTTCATTTTTTCTCTAATATAGATAATTGCAATTATTAAAAGAGTTGTGTCAAGCAATTGGTAAACATAAAATTAATATATAAATGCTAGCTATTCTTAATACTTACATTTGAAATAACAATATTACCTTTTGTTTTGTTTTGTTTTCATCCATTTTTGTTTTTTACCAAACTTGTGATTCCCCTCAATAAAGAGAGGTCTTCCTCCTAAGGAACTTCTCCTAACAATCCAAACCAGCACCCTCCAAACCAGCACCCTCTCTGCAATGTTCACAGTTTTAGCAATGTATATTGGAAGCCTGTAAAGCTGAATTATTTACCAAGGGTTGAACAGCATTTAAACATTAAAGGTCTTGCTCTCTTAGTCATTAAGCATTAGATGAGAAACTTAAGCCCAAGTTTTATCTACTCTGAGGTCAGCTCTCTAGTCACAATGCAATAGTGAAGTTATTAAATTCCATTTCACCAACTGGTAAGCTAAACTATTTTTCCTAGTTATTGGGATGATGTCAGCTCTTTAAAAAGCAAATATGAATGCCTTACCAATAAGGATTTATGAAACAAGAGAATATTGATGGTGTCAGTATACTCTGATGAATAACATTGATGCAAACCATTCCCATAAACTTAGCCATCTGCTTCACACACCCTATAAAATAAACTCTGGTTAAAAATAAATGCACAACCCTAGGATAATGCAAAGTGTGTTTGAGTCGTGAGGTTTCTTTTCTTTAGTTAGACAACTATGTAAACTCTCTTTTCCTTTATCAACTTCATACCTTAGGGAAATATTGGGTTGGAATCTTACCCCATATAAGATCATATGATCAATGATTTAATGAATTTAATAAAAACTGTTTAAAAAATAAGAGGATGTCAGGAAGATGGCAGAATGAGCAGTTTGCATAGGAATAACCCTGTCTCTATCATACCAAATTATACCAGTCTCCAAATATACAAAATTCAGCAATGACAGAGAAAGTAAAAGAGACTGCCACAAAGCAATTGTTAAATTAAAAAAAGAACTGAAGACCAAATCACAAATTAAATAAGGTGAACAAAGTTAATAATAAATATAATAGTATAAATAAAAAGATCATTAAAACAAAGTTGAACTCTAAACAATAAGGAAACTATGAAAGTCCTTCAGAAATTAAGTAGTTCCTTCTTTCTTCATGTAAGAAAAATGAAGGGTTACTTGAACAAAATATTGAATTGTCAAAATATTGACATTGTCAAATGTCATTTCTGACTGCAAGATTTTGGTAAATTTTTTGTTTCATTTTTCTCTATCAAGGGACAGGGAGGAGAGAAGATGCACACCAAAATGAATATTATGTAAAGCCAAAAATCAATAATAAATATATTTTTAAAAAGAAAAATAATTTGAACATTCTTAAAAATAACTTCCTACTTGCTTGCCTCTTCAGCTGCTTTGTGGGTGTATTTTCCCAAAACTCACTCTGCTGTTGCTATTTTGCTTCTGTTTTACAATGCTTAAAGCTTTTTGTACTGATTTTATATTTTTCAGTCTTTTTAGGACTGTTTTATAGTGAATAGCAAATTGAAGATATTGCATTACTCTGTCTTTTACTATCGAATAGTAAAGAAGACAGGAAATGCTGAAAAGTGGGTTTGAACTCTTCTTGGAAGAATAGAGAAAATAATTACATTCTTCAACTAATTATTGTATATTCTCATTTCCCATATTCTCCATAGTATTTTATTTGGATAATTCTTTCTTTTTTAAATTAACATGACTGTTAAATTGAACTTAAAATGAGTCCAATTCACATAATAATCCACTAGACATCCAAAGCCTGACTATAACCAGTGGCTCTTTCCCCCACTTTAAAAATTATTGATAACCTAAGAAAATATAATCATTATATTCTAATGTGATTCTGGAAATGTTCAGTCTCCAATAGTCTTTATTCTTTTTGTTTCACCTAAAATTAGAAATGGGACATATGTCTATGAATGGTAAATAGAAAAGTTGAAAGTCAGCATGACAGAATGAGTAAAATGCTGGAATTGAAATCAGGAAAACCTGGTTTTGTAAACAGCATCTGATACTTAACTCCTTTAGCCTCAGTTTCCTAATATGTAAAATGGGAAAAGTAATAGCACCTACCTTATGGTGTTATGGGTGTCAAATGAAAAAATATATAAAGTACATGAAAAAATGAAAGCATTGGTGGGGAAGAGCAAGAAAAAGAGAAAAACAGAGAGCCTAAGAGAGAGACTGAGACCAAAACAAAGAGAGAGAGGGGGGTTGGGGGAATGGAATGGGGAAGGGAAAGAGAAAAAGGAAGAGGAAGAGGAGGAGGAGAAAGAGGAGAGAATTTTACATAAATTAGAAGGAATTGTAATAGCTAGACATAGATAACAACCATTTATAAATAATATCATTGTACTGAGAAAGATTCACCTTAACATTACTATAATTTGTTTTATGCTTGGCTATGTACTTCATGAAAATAATGATATAACAACATAATTTGAAAGGAGGTTATAAGGTTTAGATATTACATGCAAAAGGAGCTGTTCTCTTCACTTGTGGACAACTTTAATGGATGAAACTTTTATAATGTAAAATTATTTGAGGGTTGGATTTTTATAAAGCTATGTTTTTTTCTTCTTTAGTTCAATGTTTTAGAGAGCAATTTCAATATGAGTGTTGTAATCAGGCTGTCTACTTTTATTATTCCCTTAGTGATTTTTTTTAAAGTATCTTGAGAGAGGCCTTTATTCTTAAGTCACATCTTCACATTACTTCCAGTTTCTTTTGTCCTCTATTCTTATGCAGCTATTATATATTGAATGCTAGATCTTGTGCTGTAGGCTATCTAGCTTTTCAAAATATTCTTGTCTGCTTTCAGATACTGTTTTTGATCATATTCCAAAATCTCTGTGAATCTTATTAATTTCATATTAATAACTGAGCAGGTTGCTTCACACTGATGTCTCATTTCTTTATTTTCCCAAAGGAAAATTTTAGAAGCTTCTCTAATGACACTTTTTTTATTCATTTGCCTTGCTAATCCACCAATTTCCCTTCAAGAAAAGGAGAATAAGGCCAACTTACTGAACTCAGAAAGCATCAAACTCCTATCTCTACTGAGATAACTTGAGGCTTTGTGGAGTATTTAATCAATGTCTAATCTGTGAGTTCACAGTCCTGTCCTAGGATGAATGTATTCATCTCCACAGAACCCCAATAACCAAACCAGGGTAGTCCACTTAAAACAAATCTAATTTCACATAATATTGCTTTAGGTGAAATATTGTTTAAATGAGCTATGTGGAAATTGCCCATGAGAGCTGCCTAAATAGCTGTCATTACTCAGAGTTTTTGTGATGGCAAGATATACATTCCTAGCAAAGGTAATGTTTTCAGATTTTTCCAAAATAAATATAGAGACATGTTGTTTATTAGCTTTACATAAATATGTGTTTCATATGAATTTATTTGCTGCTTAGGGTTTTCTGAAGGTTATTTGCCATAGAAATTAATTCATATAAATAATCATGACCTAATATTCAGTATTCATGGACTGCTTCCTTAATTTGGAAACAATTTTTAGAATACAAAGTAATTAGAAAAACAAATACTAAAATTTAACACTCATTTTATCTTCTAAACCCACCCTTTGGATATCCCTTACATTTTCTTTCACCTCTCCCCCAAATATGTACATCAAGGAACTTTAAATAGGTATAGTGTTTTAACATGCTGAGACTTTTGCATTCATTTTTGGGACAGAAATAAGTTTGTAGAGAGGGCTAAGGAAAGCTGAAGTTAGGAAGTGAGGCAGGAAGAAATGCATGAGTTTCTAACTGGATATGTCTTTAGCAGCAAGACATACTCTTGGAATTAATTTTCAATTGAATTCAACTTGAGTTCATTAATAAAGGTTATTCAACCAAAACTAGTACAATGTTAGATGGTGATTTGACTAAAAGAACTGAAAAATAACCTTTAAATTATACTGTTTCTCCTTATATCCGTTCATGCAAATACCATAAAACTAAAAATTCTTTATTATAGGGAATGACATTAACAATGAAAGGAAATAGTTCTACTAAATATTACAGGGATTATTATGAAAGGAAAATTTGCGGGAACTCCAAGAGTTACTACTTGATTTTTTGTTATTGTACTTTTTGTTGTTCTCATGAAGTCATTTCAGTTGACCTTATTTTGTGGTTTTCTTGGTAAAAATTCAGGAATGATTTGTCATTTCCCTATCCAGCTCATTTTACAGATAAGGAACTGAGGCAAACGGGGTTAAATGACTTGCCCAGCATCTCAACAAGTAATATGTGTCTGAGATTGGATTTGAACTCATGAGGATGTCTTCCTAATTTTAAGTCTAGTGCTATATCCACTGCACCATCTGACTGCTGATTGTTATATTTTATACCATGAATATACATGTTTATGTATGCATGTATGTGCATATATATATATATATATATATGTGTGTGTGTGTGTGTGTGTGTGTGTATGCATTGCCTACATATACAATTAGAGTTTGTAATATTTATTAAAGTTTTTGATGGTATAAACATTTTTGCTTTCCATGGAAATATTACCATTTACTTTCTTTAATTATTGATAGTTGCCAGGAGTTCATTGATTCTGCAATTATTGTTAGAACCATGTAGATTCTCTGTTTTGAACATGTCACTTTAAACAACCATTCTCTGAACCCTTTTGATAAATATCTCTCTGCTGGCTTCAAATTAGCTTCAGGAGATATCAGGAGATTTAAGTGTATTCAATAGGGATATTTCCATTGGCTGCTGAGAATGTTATTATTTTTGAGACTCTTTTTCATATTTCCCAAAAAGCAGGATTACAAAATCTAAGAGTTGAGATCATTTATGTCTAACTAAGTATGAATTTCCTGTAGAATATTGAATACTTCAATGGCAGAGAGTTTACTTCCTGAAGAAGCATCCTGGACGTCATAAGAAAGAAATATCTATTTGTCAGGCTTAGATTATCAAGAAGGAACTCCTGTTCCATTGTCAGTCAACAGTCAGCAAGTATTGATTAAGCAACTATTATGTGCCAAATATTGTGCTAAGTGCTGAAGTTAGCAAGAAAGGCCAAAAACAATCCTTGCTTTTAAGGAACTCACAGTCTAATGGGGAGACAACTTGTAAACAATTATGTACAAATAAGACATGTGCAAGATAAACTGTAGACAAATCAACAAAGAGGAAGCGCTAGTATTAAAGGGGAGTGGGGAAAAGTCCTTAATAAGATAAGATTTTAGCTGAAAGTTGAAGAATGGCAAGAAGTTCAGGAGACAAAGAAGAGGGGAGTGAAATCTAAACACTGAGAACAGCCAGTAAAAATGCACAATTGAGAGATGGAATCTTATATAAGGAAAAGCAAAGAGAGCAGCATGACTGGGTTATATATCAAGGTGGCAAGGAGGGAGAGGGGGAGTGAGGTATAAAAAGACAGGAAACATAGGAAAAAGCCAAGTTTATGAAGGGCTTTGAATACCAAACTGAGGATTTTATGTACAATCCTATGGATAAGAGGAAGCCACTGGAGTTTATTGAATAAGAGGGTGATTATTAGTGGAAAAAGACTTGAGGCAAAGAGATTAACCAACAGTTTGGGGTGTTAATCCATTGTGGATTGAAAGTACTAAAAAAGAATCAAAACTATGTTGTCTGTGACAAATGAACTTTATTTTCTATGTGATTATATTCTAGACTTTCCAAATCAAACAAAAGATTGTCATATAATATGTTGTCGGATAGACAAAGAACATACTAATACTATTTTTAAAATGATTAAATGCATAAATCTAAAAACCAACACAGGATGCTTCTATCTATCCAGGCTGGCTCAGTTGCTTGGATTTGATTGAGATCATTCTCACTGGACTGATTCTTTTTTAGTACTTTCAATCAAAATAGTACAGTTGATTTTATGTTATGGCTACAGTCATAATTCTATTGTATTTGGCCATATTTTAGTTGAAAAAAAGATGATTTTATGAAATTTCTGTCATATCCCTTGATGCAAAGACAATTTATTCAGTTATTTCAATCATGTTCAACTTTTTGTGACCTCATTTAACATTTTCTTGGCAAAGATACTAGAATGATTTGCCATTTCTTTCTCTGGATCATTTTACAGATGAGGAAAATAAGGCAAACAGAGTTAAATGACTTCCCCAGTGTCACACAGACACTAAATATGTGAAGCCCAATTTGAACGCAGGAAGATGATGCTTCCTGACCCCAGATCCATTGCTTTATCCACTGAGTCACCTAGCTGTCCATAATACGTTTCGATATTGCCAAAAGTGAAAAGGTTATATACTGAAAATTATGTTCAAATTTGAAATATTTGGAAAAGATACTAAAATATTCTCTCCACCTGTCTTTTCTGAAATATAACAAATACAAAATGGCTGATGGCTAACATTTCAGTTCTCTGTATGTATCAATGTTCAATTTTATGTATCTCTAGAAAAATATTCTCATTATACTATGATGTGTGTAAATGTATATATTTGTATATATACATACACATATATGCATATTCACCATAAACATAAAATTATTTAAGCAAATTGTATATACATATGTATGGGCACTTGTATATGTAATTCTTGATATACAGTGAAAACTCTTAAAATGTATTTTTGGAAAATTAACTTAAGAGCTACTAAAATAAACTTGCATTTGCATCTGAATTAAACATTAAATATATTTTGCAACAAAGAATTTAATCAAAGAAATATGTAAGACAAAACAAGCACAAATAGAATTTAGGACATAGGATGATCAGAATGTACCCATGTCAAAATATTTGTAAAATAAATCAAAGTCTAGTTTTAAAGGAATTTATCATTTAAGAAAGCAATTATACAGCCTTAGAGAAAGAAAAAGTTACATTCATATCGTTTTTTAGAGCATTTCAAAACTCTGATGTTCCTCATACAGTGAACCAGGGGACATAATTCCTGTTTCTATGAATTACTACATTCACCACAGTTCTTTTAAGAGACAGCAAAGGGTGACATAGTAAAAGATGTGAATTCCTCTCCTGTGCCAACAGAATTTACTAGAGATTTAGAAGAAAAAAGCTTTCCATAGATATTTGAAGGTTAAAAGGAAGATGCTTGATCTATGTTGACTTTCACATGCAGACTATGAATGAGGTTATCATGGTGATATCTAAAATTTGGCTAGACCAGGAAAAGCCTTTGAACTCAAAGGTAAAAACAATTCTACTGGTGAATATAGTGGGATCCAGTTGACCATTATTCAGTTTGAATAACTAGTAAAATTTAAGAAGCTAGTCAGAGATAATACCATCAAAATTTAAAGATTGAAGGAATTCACATACAAATAGTGGTTTTCTAAGTCCTGGGCTATGGAATCAACCCATACAAAAAGTCATGAATGTAACAAAAGAGCATAACATATATAAAAACATATATAACATATATTAAGTGCTATATGAAAAGAATGTATTATAACTATTATAAGTCTTCAAAAAAGTCATCTAGGAGTTTCTATATTCTATTACCTGTAATCTTAAAAAATACAAAGGGATAAAAGATCTATTATGTATATAAATTGCACATAGTACTTGATTTTCCTGTTGTATGACCTGTAAAGGAAGCATGGTTTAATCGATCAAAAGCTATTCTCAAAGCCAGGAAGAGAAGATCTACATTCAACCCCCACTTGCTATACATGCTTGCTATATGACCCTGACCCTGCACAACTCATTTAACCTCTCCATACCCTAGACAACAACCTAATATTTAAGATTGCAGTGTATATACTAATCTATAATAGTAGAAGGATTTCCCTATATCAATGATATGCTAGGTCCAATCTCAATTCGAGTCATCTGAGTACATATCCTATTTGCCAGAAGTTAAATCAAATATAGTAATAACTCACTTATTTGAAAGTCAGGTTTCTGAACATATTAAGCATTAAGAAGGAAAAAAGGAAAGGGATGAGGAGAAAGATAGCAATATAGACAATAGTAAATGTTGGATCCTCAATATATATCGGGAAGAAAGGGATATTTCCATTGGCTAGCAGTAACTATAAAAGCAAATTTCATTGTTCCAAAAGTTAAGAAAGTAAAAAGAAAAGAAAATCAAAAGAAAGAATAAGGAGAAAATAGGAGTAAAATAAGAATTTACCAAAAGCAGTGGATGATAGAAGTGTTGACAAAGATTAGAAGCAGTGACAGAGAGGGTGAGTAGCAGTCATTACTATGAAAGCTATGATAAATGACATTATAAAAGAGAACCTGACATAAGGAGACAAAAAATTAGAACTCTGCAGTATAGGGAGAAAAGAATTCTTCTGTGCATACCTATTGTTTTCAAATTAAAAAATTAGCTCACTGTCTATTGGGGCTCTAGATGGAGAAATGAAATGAACAGGGTAAATGGTAAGCAAAGAAACTAAGCCCTATTCATTATGATGGCCTCTGAACACATCATTCTATTTAGTTAGAGTCACCAAAAAGGCAAGTCAATCAGTCATTGGTGGGAATATCCACCTCAGACCCTTGACAAATTAAACTGAAACACAGCTAAGTATTGTAGTCCCTATAATATGTGTTTAATACATATAACAGAATCTAAACTTATTCAAATATTTATTGAAGGTCTACTCATTTCAAGGTAAGGTATTATTCACTGGTGAAAAAGGTAAGTAAGCAGAGGATAGATCACAAATTGAAAAGAAAATGCCCCTGTTACCACTGAGCTCACAATCTAAAAACAGAAAATGACATACATGTAAATATCATGTTTTCTTAAACAGTTAAATGAAGAAGTGAAGTACAAAATGTTATGAAAAATCTAAGATCCAAGATAATTGGGATTATTTTTACTTGGGAGGAATCAAAGGCTTCATGTAAAAGATGATTTTTGACCAGTACTTTGAAATTAAGGTAGAATTTTGATAAATTAACAATGAATGGAGAGTATATTCTACGCACATATAAAAGTCTGAACAAAAAGAAAGTTAAAAAAAAAAAACCAGGACCACCACCATCCTAACAAAAATAGAAAAAGATCATTTTTTTTTTGATAGAGAAGGAAATTAATAATATATAAGGTGAGATAAGGGTGATTGTGGTAGTGGGGAGCTATATTATGAAAGACTTTGAATTTAGACTGTATTCGGCCAGTTGTGGAAGGCCATTCAATGTTTTTCAACAGAGTAATGATATGATTAAAGCTATACTTTTGGTATACTTTTGGAAACAATATGATGGATAGATTGGAGAGGGAAAAGATAAGAAAAAGAAAACAGTTAGAAGGCAAGGATACTAGTCTACAAAAGATCTAATCAGGCAAAGAGCCAAATTATAAAAAATTATGTTTACCTCCAAGAATAAAATGGACAACAACATCATACTTTGAAACAGGAAAACTAAGAATAATTTTTGCAAATTTGTGTTCTGTGCTTTAAAAAATCTTTATTGACTGACAATGTTTACAAGCTTCCTTTTTCAGACCTATAATGAGAATAATCATTACTTCCTTTTATTCATCTATTCAAAAAAGATTTGTCAAATACAATGTACAAGGCAGTGTGCTAGGCTATGAGTGAAATACAGATAGAAATAAGTCATAATCTCTCCCCTCAAGAAGATTGCAATCTAACAGAGGAAATGAAACATGTCCATAAATAAGTAAATGGATGGAATGAAATAATCTAGACTGCTATAGGAAACTTCAGGTTAAGAAACTCCCTCTAGCAAAGAAAGTCAACACTTTGTACACAGCTTATATTTTTCGTGAACTTCCTGAGTCATTTAGAGTTTCAGTAATTTGCCCAGAATCACACAAACGTGTATGTCAGAGGTAACACTTAAATGTAGCTCTTACTGACTCCAAAACCAGTACCATATCCACTATCCTATGCTACTTTTTAACGTAGTTATTAAAATACTCATAGACACATAGACAAGTGACTAATAAAGGATTTTAATAGTAGCATAGGAAAAATTCTTATTTGCTAAAGCAAGCCCTCTTTCCTCAGATCAAGAACTCTTTGTGCCTATGAGTTATTTAGTTCTTAGTCTGTTCTGTATCGCACAATATAATACATTTCTAAGTGGGAAGCAGCTGAAACCTCCAAATCTAGAAGTCTTTGACACTGACTTCTTACCTAGAGACCAGACTCTCAACAGCTGAACGTTTGACAGGATTCTTAACAGCTGATTTCCTGAGAACAGAATCTCTGATAAGGAACTTTCAAAGATGTCACATAATTATTTTGTTGCTTATAGAGTAAAAGCTGATATAAATAGGCAAAGCAATTTTGGAGATTGTTTTGCTTTCTTTTCTTTTCTGATTGGTTCTGTCATTTCTTTGAACTTTCATTGTAAAATCAGTTCAAAACCAAAAACTAGAATGCTGAGAGCAAGTTAGTCAATTGGAGTTCAGTGACAGAGCCCATCCTGAGGATGCAGGGCTAGTGATTGGTACTATTTTTATCATCTTTCATTTTGGCAAGATCATCTCATTGTTGTTTTTTTAGCCAGACAAAATTAAGTGATTTGCCCAGTGTCACACAATTAGTTTTAGTTTTAGTCAATGGACTAGATAATATTCAAAATGTGAGTCATCATTACAGAAGAAATTAAACTAAAAATATGTATATAAATGCACAAACATAAGGATTTCAATCTTATAAACATTAAAGAGAATACGTTTGCATTTAGCCCTCAACAGAATGATACTAAAAAGTCACCAAACACAAAAATCAATAGATTTTCAGTTGTCCTTTTCATTTCCATCCAAATAGCTGGTCCATCACTATCCAAATGACTTAGTTCATCAAGTGATATCCTCCCACTTAATCTCATTAACTTTGGGATTCAGTCTGCAATTTGGATGCTCCATCTGATTTCTAAGCTTGCTACACACTCTGTCCAGGTTTATTTTCTAGATGGTTTGCTTACTTGCTTGATAGATAGTCTCAAATACATTTGCATTAAATATGCCCGGAATTCTCCTAAAAATAAAATGGGAAGGAGGGATTAGAAATAACTGTAACTTTCAGAAGTATCTTCTTCTGATTACATTTTATAGACTTCAAGTCAAATTTTACCCAAAAGACTATCCATCAGTTCTTGATTGCTACAAGATACCACTTCACAACCAGTAGAAATAGAAAAAGTAGACCAGAGGTCAGAAAAATTATCTTAATGTAGTTTGTTTTAGTCAAGTGTACGTGATTTCAGTAATTTAAAAGTTCTCTTCACAAAAGCAGAAAGCAAATTAAATATATTTTATTACTTGGTCTTAAAGACATAATCCTGGGGATTAAAGTAACTTTGCCATAGTTAAATAAGGCAGCAAGTATCTAGAAGTAAAATTCAAATATGACGACTCCAACTCCAGCACTTTGCCTACTATGCCACATTGCCTTTTCTTTATGTGGTATTAATGAAGAATGGGTTCATGTTTTGAACAATGCTTTCAAATCAAAGGACATTGATAATACAGAGATGCTATTTTTTTTAGAGAGAGGAAAATCACTTTAGAAATTACTTTTTTAGTGTTTTGAAGACAGATAGGTGGTACAATGGATAGAGGATCACATGTGAAATCACAAGGACTCCTCTCTCTGAGTTCAAATCTGTCCTCAGGCACTTAGTAGTTATGTGCCCTTGGGCAAGTCACCCAATCCTGTTTACCTCAGTTTCTTCATATTTAACATGAGCTGGAGAAGGAAATAGCAAACTCTTTCAGTGTCTTTGCCAAGAAAACCTCAAAAAGGGGTCACACAGAATGAGCCACAACTAAAATAACTGATCAACAACAAGCCTTTTGAAGTTTCAGTGTTAGCCTTTCTCCCAAACCCCAATTCTACAGTCAAAAAGCTTACTTGAAACTTTCTAATTGGATTTCTTCCCATCATTTAAATTTAACATTGATAAACTTGATTTATCTTTACCTCAAAACAGATGCTTATCAAAGAATTCCAATACCCAGATCTTATTTTATTCATCAAGGTTACAACTATCCTCCAAGTCAGTCACCTGTGCTCACAATCTAATCTTAACTCCTTATGCTCTTATTCACCCGACATATCAAATCTGTTCTCAGATCTTGTCTTGTATATATCCCTTTCTCTTCACTCACACACTTATCACCTTTGTAAGAGGGCTTTTTCTTCTCTCACATGGACTGTAACAATAATTTTCCAATTGGTCTTCCTGCCTCAGGTTCTTTCTCACTTCAATTTATCTTTCACTCAGCTACCAAGATCACTTACTTATTTACTCATTCATTCATTCATTTATCTATCTATCTATCTATCTATCTATTTATTCGTTTGTTTAAAACTAAATACAAAATAAGAAAAAACACAATAGAAAAATAAAGACAGAAAAACAAAACAAAAAATTGTCATGCCTAGCAGAACACCAGGGAGGATTCAAAATATATAACAAAAAATTTCCATTTCAAGAAATAATTTATAATAATAGAAGAAATTATATTCATAACTATCCATCTTTTCTTTGCTTACCTTGTAAGTTATTCTTTGTTCTCTGCTAAATGTTTTTTGCTTAATTCTTTTTTTCCCATTTTACCCACCACCTCCCCTAAGCAAACTATAATTAAGCACAGTTATATTAATATACCATACTATATATGTAAATATATACACATGTATGTATATACATACATACACACATATATGCATTTACACATGAAGACACATCTAAAATAATATTAATATGACTGACATGTAATATACATTTCTTTCTAAATCAAATCTTTAAGTTTGAGATCAATGATTACTAGCTCTATTTTTGTTTTTATAATAAATTTTATGCCTGATACTTCTTAAGTGTTTGTATCTACATCTCATTCTTATAGGATAATTACTGTTTTTATCTTTTCCTAAACAGTTTTGCTTTTTAGAATCAGATTGTAATGCCGGAGAAACTGAGGCAGGAGAGAGATTAGAGAGTTTTTAATATTTTATTAATGGGAGAGTAAGATTGACTGGACAGGACTCTCGTCTCAGATTATCTAGTCAGACAGAGATAAGTATACTGGGACCAAGGAATCCATATTGGTCCCAGGGCTGGAGGACCCAAAGAATCCAGCGTCCAGCATACAGCTGCCAGATGTCATTCTCCAGCAATGAATGAAGAAACCCCAACTTCTTAAATACCTTTTTGGAGACAAAGAAGAGAAAGGGAGGGAAGGTTTTTTTATCAGGGAGGGGAAGCCATAAAACCTAAAAATTCCAGAAACAAAGAAGTAAAGATATCATGGGTTGATCTTGGAATATTCTAAAGGAATATTGTAAATCCCTAAAAGAATCAGGAGATCTACTCTTTTATCTTGCTAATTTATAACCCGAGAGCGAATAATCCTTAGTTTTACTGGGTCAGAGACAGAACAGTTAAGGAAACTGAGACAGGGAAACTGAGTCAGGACAGTTAAAGAAAACTGTGGCATAACAAGATCATACTCAGCTCTGCCCCAATCTTTCTTTTGAACTATACAATTACAGATGTCAATCATAAACATATAGTTTATATTTCCATATAAAAAACAATTTGTCCTTGTTGAATCTCTTGGAATTAATCTTTGATATTGGCTGTGTGGGTCAGAAACCATTAATAAAACAACTGAATAGATCTCTAGAAGCAAAGCAAAGTTTATATATGTTCTCGAGAATGGCTGTCCCACCCATGGAGCAGACAATCGAAGGGAGGAGGCACCATAGAGGGTAGGGTCGGCGCTTTTATCCCTAACGCAAATTCCCCCTCCCACCACTGACCCTCATCCTTATTGGCTGAGGATCTTACATTCTAAACGTGGGAACTATCCAAGAAATTGAACTTGACCAACAAGTACATAGTTGCCCATGTTTGGCTGAAATAGAGAGGATAACAAGAAGGGGACTTAAGTATGCCCTTGGGGGATAACAGGGAAGGGATAGCAGGAAGAGACTTTAAGTATGTCCTTAAGATAGCAGGGAGGAGACACTTTAAGTATGCCCTTGACTTAAAGTCCTTCAGGCCTACTCAAACTTTGAAATAGATGAAGCCTTACTCGATTTTCACAACTGTCTTGAAAGATCTCATTTTATCTTGTTCATTGGCCTTATATGTTAAGTTTTCTATTGAGTTCAGTTTTTGGTTGAGACAAGTCCTGAAAAATCTGCAAGTATGGTGAATGTTCATTTTTTTCATTCAACATTATGATTAGTTTTGTTAGATATGATATTTTTGGACACAGGTCTACTTCTTTAGATTATATTAGTCTATGACTTGAGTTCTTTTATTGTAGTTGCTAACAAATCCTGTACAATTCTAATAGTATTGCCAGCATATTTGACTTTTTGCTTGTTTCTTATAAAATTTTCTCTTTGATCTGGGTGTTTTGTTTTGTTTTGTTTGAAATTTAGGCTTTCCTATGTGTTTTCCTTATAGCATCTCTTTAAGGGGATGGAATACAAGAAATAATCAAAGGAAGTTTTCCAGAATAACTTTCTTTGATTATTTCTTATATTGTGTCAAAGTTCTTTTTTTTTTGGCCCCAGCGTTCAGGTAGTGCAATTATTCTTATGTTTTTTTCTTCTTGATGTTCTCTAGATCTGTGTTTTTCTTATGTTTCACATTCTGTTCTATTTTTTCACTCTTTATATTTTGTTTTGTTATTTATTGGTCTTTCAAACAATTATTTTCTTCCTTAAGATACTCTATCTTCTTTCCTAGTTGGTTAACTTTTTTCCCCTAATCTTTTTTATTTTTCTTGGATTTTTAAAATTTTTCCTCAATATCTCTCATTTGATTTTTAAAGTTTTTTTTTTCAGTTATTCTATAAATTTTTTTCTAGGCAAATAATCATTTAACATTACTCTTTAGGATAGAAAAGGCTTTTTTCCCTCACTGTCCTCTTTTGATGATGAACACCATTCTTTTCTATTTCCATAGTAAGTTTCTATAGTTGAGTTCTTTCTTCTTTGCCTGACTTTTTTTTTAAAAATGAGAACAACTAGTATAAGCATCTCTAATTCTAGGGTGGGGAGTATGATGTCTCTGCCTTCACTTTAGCTCTCCATTCTGATCTGTAACCACAAATCAAAAACTTCTAGGATTAAATATAAAATCCTCTGGCTAGCATATAAATCCACTTACAACCTGATCTGGTCCTATATTTCTAATATTGTTATACTCTTCTAGTCTTATATTATACCCACAAACCTAAAATCTAATGTCATCATCTGTCTTAATATTCCTAGCAGAAGTCTCTTTATCCCTATAAGACATAGTTCAAAATCTACCTTCTTCAAGAGAAGTTTTCACAGATATGTATGTGTGTGTACATACACATAGAAACCCACAAACATGCCTATATAGAGATATATCTATAACCTATGTCTGTATACTGTGTATATATCTTAATATGTACTCAGGTATATTTATATGATAGAATTTATTCTGTCCTTGTGGTATAGGAACATTTTTTCTGTGTTTCTCTAATTTTATCATAATTCCTGACACTTAGTAAGTATTTAGTAAATATTTATTGACTGACAAATTGTGTTTAAGCCTTCAAGTACCATCCAAATTTAGGTGTCATGGCTCATTCAAAACACACACTCATGCAAAAACATAATACATATTTTCAATGTCTGTGCTTTCAAGGATTACTGAGGTGTATGTGATACTTTGAAGGAACCTACCACAAAACTCTTTTATCATCCCACTCCACTTCTAGATCCCTTCTCCTTTGTTTTCACTGCTCACCACTGCCCTTATCATGATCATCCCTTTCTGATTAGTGATCTCCATCTCCCATTTTTCCTCTTTCCTCCTTGTTCCCTCCCTTACTCTCCCTTTCAATTTTTCACTTCTAGTTTTCTAAATTTTTCTGGTTTTGCATAAAAAAGAGTGACCTTTTTCTTCTCCTCAACAAAGAGCAAAAAGAGTCCCTTTATTCAAAGGAAGAAGGTATACAAAAAAAGACTCGACTGGTGCCAATTGTATTTCTTTGTTCTTAACATTTGTAAGAATACTTTGATTTTCTGTCTAATACCCTAAAGTTTTCACTGAAATTCTTTGAAGTCTCTTGGACTTGACTAATTCAAGACCAAGTTGCTATCCCATTGACACAAGAAGCCAAATAGGTATATCAGGATGGGTGTATTAGAGAAATTTATCAATGTGGTTGACGTGAAAAAGTTATGGGCAATCAGCTCAGAGGATAGTTGTTTTTTGTTTTTTAACATCCCTGATATTTTTCAATTATTGCAGTATTTTTCAAGCATCTATTGTATCTACTATGAGGGAATGTTCAGATCATAACAATATTTTCAAGTTAACAAACTTAAATTTTTCGTCTTTTAAATGTGTTACAAATTATATCATTTTAATAGCAAATCATTGAACCTTTCTGGAAGGCCTGGCCTTAGGGACTGGTGTAGGGGAAAGGAAGGATGGAAAAGGAAGGGAATTCCTTTAATTCATTAGTTGGTATCTTGTGAAGAATGAATTATTGACTTTGCTTTTGTAGATAGCCCAAATCTGCTGTATATTTACCTACTCTTTAGCAAAGGAGACCTTGCCTAATGAATTTTCAGAGACTGCATAATTTCTTCCTTTTTTTTAATAAGAGGAATTCTTGATCAATTATGCTTTTAAAAACTAAATTCCAAATCACTATCAGTTCATATTAAGCACTGGAATCTTTTTTCTCTTATGCCTGTCTACCTAACATTTTATGTCTTCAAAGTGTTATTGGATACATTTTATATCTAATGTAATAAATACATGTAACTGGGATTTGATGCTTGTTTCTTTTTGCTGCAATTATAATAATGATTCTTTCCATTTCTGAAAACATGCCCAGTTTTTTAGTTTATGCAGAATGAATATCCACTTACCGCTAAAGAGACTATAATAACTCATAATCATGAATCCAGCTTTATTTAGATGAGGATTTTAACAACTCTTTAGCAAGAAAAGCAGGAAGTCACCATTTCTGCTTCTCTTTCCCTACAATTTCAGCACATAGTACATGCAGTTATTCTCTGAGGAGAGAAGGAAATGTTCACTGATTGTAATCAAATATTGAAGTATTGCCATGAGTTTGTCAATAATATTAGTCATACTCAATAGCTATGTTTCATAATTTGATATTTAGTTTTGTGCTAGGCAATATAAATGGGGCATAATTTGTAGAACTGATTTGCAACCATTTTCACTTTCTGTGTAGGGTACTCTTTTTCTTTTGGCTTTAGTCAAGTGTGGTGCATCCTGAAAATTAAATAAATCTTTAGTAATGTTACAAAAGTTACAAAAATCCACTTGGCTTCTTCTCCCTGGTTCGTTCACTCAAGCAGAGTCCTAATATTTATGAGAACAACACACTTCGGTTCTCTTGTAGTGATGATTCTTTTCCCATTAGCTTCTTATCTCAGGCATGCTTTGTGCACAGCCCTACCAAAGGAGACAAAAGAAAGGTTACTCCTTACCCTGAACAAATTTCCTATTAGTAAAGAATTATATTGTATGGAATGTGGAAGGTGAGATGAGAGCTCACACAAACTAGGGCAGGATGGATGATCTGGACTTTGCCCAAGAGTTCAGGAAATTAGAGGATATTAATAGAATTTGCATTCTTTCATGAGATTGGGGGAAAAAAATTGAGTTGTGTATCTCGATAGCAAAAATAACAAAGATAGAAAACTGCTAGAAGACTCCAATTTCCACTGAATTAGTCCAAATTCCAGTTAGTTAATAATCAGTTTAGTCCTATTAGTGCTCTTTCTGAAGTATGATGGAAAACTTAATTTATATTCTGAAGGTATATGTTCAGATCTTGGTTCTTCTGCTTAATACTTGTATAAACTCAGGAAAATCTCATAACTTATCTAAGCCTCACTTCCCTCATCTATAATATTGGGATGAACTACTTGCCCTATTCTCCTTACAGGATTTTTTAGAGGATCAGATAAGAACGTGTTTATAAATTGTTTTGAAAACAATAATAATAAAAAAAAAACATTATTAGTATTTGTTCCCTTTATCTCTTTCCCCAAATCTACCAGAAAAGTAAATTACTTTATAAATTTATTAAATTTACTTTAGTTTGCTATATTTCAAAAAATACAATAAAGACAATGCTGAAGAAACAAATAATAGGAAATTATTACTGTGGATTGGGAGTAGGCAAGGATGTCATCATGGAGGTGTTGAATGTTGACCTATGTAAAATCATTCCTTGACCTTATTCTGACACACACACAAGTCTTATAAGCCTTAAGAAGTAGAATAGTCAAAAGATGATCAGATAAAGTCCAGTATCATAGTTTCCAAAACCATAATGGATATCAGAAAAGCCAACTGGAGAGAAATTGAGAAATAATAGACCTGAAAATAGGCATTTACCAACTATTATATGGAAAGTGACAGTTTATATTAGGCAAGCTAGAAAGAACAATAACTTAGTTAATTTTCCTATGGTTGGCTGTTGGAGTAGTACTTAGAATGTAAGGGGAAAAAAAATGAGTGGATGAAATGTTTCTTTATTCACCTTGACACACTGTAGACTATCCTTACTTTTTGTATTTATTAGCTTTTATTGAAAATACAAATTGTTTTTGTCTTCCAACTGAAGTGAAAAGACCTAATCTTGTCTGAGGCAGCAAAAAGTTCTAGTGGTAGTCACTGTTAAAGTTAAACAGGATCATTCATGTTTATGCAAAAGATAAAGGGACTATCAGATTCAAAAGTCAAAATAAGAGATTCAACTCAGCTTCCTTCACAATTCTTAAGGGATTGAGCCAGTGCAAATGTACTTTCTTGATATAGATGTGATAGAAAACTCATAGAATGTTAGGAATGACAGAAATCTTAAAAATTCACTTAGTCCCAAATTTCTTAAACTTCTTCAACCAAAGCTACATGTGGACACCAAAAAGAGCATAAGAGAGGCCAGAGGTAGTGTGATGGTGATTAAGGCCAAGAGATGCAGCCTCTCTAGTGTGTATGTTACTTCTGCCAATATAATTAAATTCAAAGGCCAATATGATTAAATTTATACTTATCCCAGGATGCATTTTAATGGACACCTCTGGAACTTGAGATAGGTACAGAGAAATTTAGCATAATAGACAATTAATTTTTTAAAATTCCAAGTATATTATTGAAGTAAATTTTTATTTTCAATATAATCTTTCTGTGTGCTTTAAAATATTGAAGGAGAGAGAATCAGAAATGCATGATGGAAAATAAGATATCTTTTGTTTGCTTCTAGGACTTCATTAATTCTCTGTGTGTCTGTCTGTTTCTCTCTCTTTCTCTCTCTCTCTCTGTCTCTGTCTCTCTCTCTATTTCTCTCTCTGTCTCTCTCAGTATAGACATAGAATTCTTAATGGGCTTGTGGTTTTTTTTAAATTTTTGATAACTGCATTTCTTTTTCCCCCTAATTTTTCGACATTTGTATTTAAAGTTCTGAGTTCCAAATTCTATTTCTTTCTTCCTTTCTCCCAACCTCTCCAGAATAGTAAGCAACCAGATTATACATGTGCAATTTTATAAATCATTTTCATATTAGGCATTTTGTACTCAAAAAAGAGAAAGAAAAATTAAAGGAAAAAGTGAAAAAATAGCATACTTCAGTCTATTTTCAATCATTATCAGTTCTTTTCCTGAAGATGGATGAATAGTAAGCCTTATCATTAGTCCTTTGAGATTGTCTTGGATCAGTGTATTGCTGAAAGTAGCTAAGTCCTTCAAAGTTTTTCATCAAAAAATATTGCTATTACTGTGTACAATGTTCTCCCAGTTCTGTTCACTTCACTATTTATCAGTTCATCAGTTCATGTAAGTCTTTCCAGGTTTTTCCAAAATCATCTTACTTGTCATTTCTTATCACACAATAATATCCCATTTACAATCATATACTACAGTTAATTTAGTTATTCCCTCAGTTAATGGATATCCTTTTGATTTCCAATTCTTGACCACCACCAAATGCACTTCTATAAATATATTTCCTAATTTTCTAATATCCTTTCCAATAACTAACATTTTCCTTTTTGTCATGTTAGCTAATCTGTTAGGTCTGAGGTGGTACCTCAAAGTCGTTTTAATTTATACTTCTCTAATCAATGATGATTTGGAACATTTTAAAATGTGAATATAGATAACTGATATCTTTGTCTGAAAACTGCCTATGATCATTTATTAATTGAGGAATGATTCATATTGGTATAAATTTGACTCAGTTCTCTATATATTTGAAAAATGAGGACTTTATCAGAGATACTTGTAAACATTTCCCCTATTATTCTACTTTTTAAAATAATTTTGATTACATTGGTTCTGTTTGTATGCAAACTTTTAAATTGTATATAAACAAAATTATCTATTTTTACATTTTGCAATGCTCTCTCAATCTTCCCTCATTCATCTATCTCGCAGATAAAGCATGCATATGATCTCTTAATTTGTTTATGTGTAAATCATGTACCCATTTTTATTTTATCTTGTAATATACATGTGAGAGTTTGGCCTATACCTAGTTTCTATCATAATATTTTTCAATTTTCCCAATTCCCAGCAAATAATGAGCTAAAAACTTGGATGTGTGTTTATCATATACTATATTACTATAGTCATTTACTATTATATAATTTGTAACTAATCTGTTCCACCATTTATAGTTTGAGATCTTGTCATATAATATCTTAAACTTTGGTTTTTGCCAGATGAATTTTATTATTTTTTTTCTATCTCTATCAGACAATTTTAAAATTAAAATTTAAATTTTGTTTGGTATTGCACTGAATAAGTTATTTTGGATAGAATTGTCATTTTTATTATATTGACTAAGCCTAACCATGAGCAATTACTATTTTTCCAATTGTATAAATCTGATTTTGTGAAGAAAGTGTTTTATAGTTGTGTTCATATAGTTCTTGGTAGGTAAACTCCCAAATATTTTATATTGTACACAGTTATTTTAAATAGAATTTCTGTATCTTGCTGCTAGAGTTTTTAATTTGTTCTTTTTCTAGTTATTTCTTTGTTTGTTTTTAATTATATGCCCAAGTCGTTGAACGACTTTTTCTCTATTTTATTGATATAAGCAATTAGAGCCATAAATTTTCCCCTTCAGCTGAAGTACAATAAGTTCTGCTCCAGACTTTTAGTTTTATTCTCAATGTCTCTTTTTGCTTCAAATGTGTTTATTGTAAACAACATATTGTAGGATTCTGGTTTTCATTCCATTCTGCTATCTACTTCCATTTTGTGTGTCAATTCATTCCACTGACATTTATAGTTATAAAAGCTAATTGTGAATTCCTCTCTTTCCCTTTCACCTCTTTCTCAAGTGTTTTACTTCTTAACATCACATTCCTCAAAATACCCTCCTTTATTTCAATCCCTCCTCCTATTTTTGGATATATCCAATTAAGCATGTAAACTATTCCCTTTTTGAGCCAATTTTGATGAGAATAAGTTTTAATCTTTGCCTACTCCCCATACACATTGTTTTCTCCATTAAAATAACTCTTTCATGATTCTTTTATGTAGGATAATTTACTCCATTCAATTTCCCCTATTTCCAGTACAATTTTCTTTCTCACTTCTTTATTTTGCTTTTTGGGGTATCATTCCATCAAAGTCACTTTATATCTATATCGTCTGTTCACATATTCTAGTTTCTTTTATAAAAATAAAGTTTTTAAGAGTTGCAAATATTATCTTGCAATGCAGAAATATAAACACTTTAACCTTACTAGATTTCTTATTTCTCTTTCTTGTTACTTTTATTTAAAAAAAAAAAAAAAACTTTTTATATGTCCCTTCAATTTTGTATTTGGATATCAGATCTTTTTCACACAGTTCTAGTATTTTAATTGGAAATCCTTGTAAAGTCCTCTGTTTTGTTAAATAGTCATTTTTCCCCCTGAAAGATTATATTTAATTTTGCTGAGCAGGTGATTCTTGATTTTATTCCTAATTCCTTTGGTTTCCAATATATCATATTCTAAATCCACCAGTTCTTTAATGTATAAGCTGCCAAATCCTGTGCAATTTTTACTATGGGTTCATGATATTTGAATTGTTTCTTTTGAGTTGCTTGCAATATTTTCTCTTTGATCTGTGAGCTCTGAAATTTGGTTATACTGCTCGTGGGGGCTTTCATTTGGGGATTTCTTTTGGGTGATTTTCTGTGTATTCTTTCAATTTCTATTTTGCACTCTGGTTCTAATATATCAGGGCAATTTTCTTTGATAATTTCTTGAAAGATGTTGATCAGGGTTTTTTTTCTTACCATATAGTCCAACGATTCCTAATTAATAATTCTAGGTCTATTTTCTAGATCTAAGTTTCTCCAATGAAAAATTTCAAGTCTTCTTTTTTATATTTTTATTTTGTTTTATCATATCTTTATGTTTCATAGAAACATTACTTTTCCCTTTTTCAATTCCAATTTTTATAAAATTATTTTCTTCAGTGTGCTTTGCTTTTGTACCTCCTTTTTGACCAATTCTATTTTTTAAGAAGTTATTTTCCTTGATAAATTTTTGTATATCTCTTCCCATACTATTGCCCCCTCCTTTTTTTTTTTTCTCTTTTTAAAAGTTGTTTTTTTTTTTTTTTTTTTTTTTTTTTTCTGGTCATCTTTTCCAAGCCTTTCTAAAATCAGCTTTCTTGTCATTTTTATAGAACAATAGTATTCCTTTACTTTCATGTGCCATACGATTCCCTAATTGATGGTCATCTACTCATTTTCCAATTCTTTGCCATTACTAAAAGAACTGCTATAAACATTTTTACATTTGTGGGTCCTTTTCCCTCCTTTATGATTTCTTGGAATACAGATTCAGCAATGGCACTACTGGGTCAAAACTATATGCATAGCTTGATAGCCCTTTAGGCATAGTTCCAGATTATTCTTCAGAATGGTTGGATCACTTCACAACTCTACCCACAATGCATTAGTGTCCTAATCTCCTCCAATGTTTATCACTTTCTTTTCCTATCATTTTAGCCAATCTGAGAGGTGTGAGGTGATATTTCAGAGTTGTTTTAGTTTGTATTTCTCTAACCAGTAGTGATTTAGCGCATTTTTTTTCATATGACTATACATGGTTTTAATTTCATCATCTAAAAATTATTTGTTCATATCCTTTGATCATTTATCAATTGGGGAATGACTGGTATTTTTTATAAATTGGACCGGGTTCTTTATATAATTTATTTATGAGGCTTTATCAGAAACACTGGTTGTAAAAACAATTTTCCCAGCTTTGTACTTCCCATTTAATCTTGTTTGTGTTGGTTTTGTTTGTGCAGAAACTTTTTAATTTAATGTGATCAAAGTTTTCCATTTTGCATTTCATAATGTTCTCTAGTTCTCCTTTGATCATAAATTCTTCCCTTCTCCAAAGATCTGATAGGTCAACTATCCCGTGCTTATGGTATCACCCTTTACATCCATATCAAGTATCCATTTTGACTTTTATTTTGGTATGTGTGAAATATAGATCTATGCAAAATTTCTGACATATTATCCCAGCAATTCTTGTGAAGTTGTGAGTTCTTATCCCAGAAGCTAGAGTTTGGGGTTTTATCAAATACTAGATTACTATAGTCATTGATTATTAGGTCATGTGTATTTAACCAATTCCACTAATCTATCCCTCTGTTTCTTAGCCAATATCAAATGGTTTTGATGACTGCTGCTTTATAATGTAGTTTTAGGTCTGGTACTGCTAGGCCACCATCCTTTATTTATTTTTTTTTTCATTATTTCCCTTAATATTCTGACCCTTTTGTTCTTCCTTCTATTGCCTCTTTTTCATGATTCATTTCTTTTCTCATTTTTTCCCTCTACTTTTCTAATTTGACTTTTAAATCTTTTTTGAGCTTTTTCCCTTGGGTTTCAGACCAAATTACATTTTTCTTTGAGACTTCACTATTTTTGACAATATTACCCTCTTCTAACTTTATGTCTCCATCCTCCCTATTACAATCTTAATTTTTTATAGTCAAGCTCTTTTTTTGTTTCTTTTGGTTTGGGCTCATTTTTTTTCTGCCTTTTTGTGACTTAGTGTTGTTATCTGAGAGTTGGGCTCTAGTCCTCTACTCTCCCACGCTTTTAGTACTGGGGTCCTGGTCTTACTGCTGGCTTTCACTAGATTTTAGGGCTTAGCTGCTTACATTGTCTAGAGGGCAGGTTTCCTTTCTGGCTTGTATTAGGGGATGGAGCCTCTCTGTTGGCCTTCCCTGAACGTGGGGGATAACTGCTGGTTTACTCCAGGATTGGGGCTTTGCTCTTGGCTTGCTATACTAACAAAATATTTCTGGTGACTGGCTGGGGGAGGTATCTTATTGTTGGTCTACCCCAAGATGGTGCAAGGATGCTGCTGGGTTTCTCTGAAAACAGGTCTCTCTACTGGTAGAGCCCAAGGGTAGGGTCTCCTTGTTGGCCAGCCTTGGGCAGGAATTTGCTACTAATCAGCAGTGAGGTCAGGGCCTGGACTTCTGAGGAGAGTGGAGTCACTGGGATGGAGACTTGCTGCACTGTCCAGACTGCTCACTTGCATGGGAGCTGCTGGTTTGCAAAAAATCAGGGTCTTACTGATGGATTGCAAGCTTAGAGTCTTGCTGCACACCCCCTGGTGTGAGGTTGGCTGCTGCTGCTGCTGCTTTTGGACCTCTCTTCCCTCCCATCCTAATTAGACAGAGTTTTCCTGTTGTGCTGGTAAACTGTCTCCCTGCTCTTAGATCAAGCTTGAGGCAATTTTCTAGTTGTTTAAAGGGGAATTAGGAAGGACTTCAGAGGGTTCCTTCCTCACTCTGGAGTCTTGGCACAGAAGTTCATTAGTTGCATTTCAATATAATTATTTTTCTTTGTAATCCTATTAAACTAATGCTAGGCATTTAAAAATATTCTTGTGAGGGCAGATCTGAAGGCTTCACCAGACTACCAGAGGGATCAATGACACACACATGATCTAAAGAAACTTTTACTGTGTCATCACTTGGCTTCAAGCAAGAGATCAGAGCCTTCAGACAGTGATTGTTAGAAGTAATTTTGTGGCAAGTAGCCAATCCCTGAGATAAAAAATATCACAACATCTCTGTGTTTTTATAATTCACCTAAGAGTTGGATTCATTGGGAAACTAGTGCCTTCCATTCCACTCTATTCAGAAATAAAAGTCTATTGAAAGGAGTCCAAGAGATAAATTTTTTTGAGAAGTTAAAAAAAATAGTTTTGATTTTGTTTTATCCTTTTAAATAGTTGAAATCATTATTAACTCTCTCCTCTCCTTATTAACTGGCTTCCTTCAAGTCTCCATTTCCTCTTTTTGCCTGAGGTTCTTTGTAATTCCACCCCTGCTAATACCTTCCTCTATAGCAATACTTCCCTTCTATTTTGTATGTAGCTCATATATACTTAATGTTTTGTATATCCATATTGTCTGTCATATTAGAATGTTAAATCCTTAAAAGCAGGGATTCTTTTTGCCTTTCTTACTATCACCAGAACATAGTAAAGTTCCTGGTTTAATAAATGCTTATTGAGTGAATGACTAGCTAACTGATGGGCATGTGAATATTACAAAAGAATGCAAATTTATGCATTTTTATATGTCAGTTATAAAGCACATTGCAATTTGGAGTAGAAAGAACCTTTATAAATTGCTCTTAAACTTGACCATTTGGGAAAGTCAGCACTTTTCCTCTGTATAACCTTTTCCAAAATTGATTCAATTTTTTTAATTGTTTTTTAACTTCTCCATAAATTTAGGATACTTCTCCCATGGTGACCCTTATTATTGTGGTTAAATTACTTTCACTGTTTAAAAATCCCACTGAGTTTTCAGTTTAAATTGTTGTTGCAGATAAGTATGGTAAAAGATTTTTTAGCCCAAAAAGGCTACCTATATAAGGAAGCAAGTTGGAAATGTGAAGGTTGTTAGGAGAAATTTAACTTGCTTCAATGTAATACTATACTTAAATTTCAAGCAACAGCAAATGTCTGAGAAGGGGAAAGTCTGTGATTGAAAAGAAGACTCACCTACTTCCAATAAGAAAAAAATACTATCTTTGCATTACATTTCTTTAACACAATGATTAAAAAAAGGAAAGTGAAGAGAATATTGAAAAGCGACAAAATTATGCAGAACTATAAAAATACCCCCAAATAGTTGTAACATCTCTAAGTTTCTATAGCATCTGATGAAACTGGAGCTAATAATAGGACAATTCATATAGCAAACAAGCTTTGCTTTCATTAATTGAGAAGGAACACTTGAATCTATCAGTTAGTCAAGAAGTGAATAAATGATTGAATGAATGAATAATATAATAATGAATGAATCTTATTCTAAATATGTTTAAGTTTATGGATGCAAAAGAAATGATATAGGGGTTTTTCATTAGGTAGGAAGAGAAATGCTTCAAAACTTTTGCCTCTTAATAACTTATGCAAAGAATTTCTAATCAAAGATTGGGGAGATCAAGTGTACATTAAGTAGTAATTGATAATAGCTACAATGAAAGGTGAGCTTTTTCTTCTCAAAACGCAGCCAGGTGATAAAAGTTCAGATCTTTTATTATCTCCAATATAGCCCGGTTAGCTTAGAGGCCTATCTCTCTGCTTGGTTCCAAGAGCTCTTGCTGCTTTGTCCTTTGCTTCTGCCTCTGCTTTCTTCAGCCTCCAGAGCCAGCACCAAGATGAATCTGTCTTGCCTTGAAGAGAGGGCTTCTGGCGTAATTCTGCTGAAATCCCGACTTGTAGCTTCTTCACTCTGAAGAACTTCTTCGACTGGCCCATTGAAGCTCTATTTATGGTAGTGCTCTCTGGCCCAAAGAGCTTCAAGGGAGGTGTGGACTCATTGAACACCAATGAGTAAAGGTGTAAACATAAGCATTGTACTAATTAGTTCTACTTAGTACCTTGTTTCAGGTTCTGCCCAAAACATCTTCTTATAAGATTAGATCAACTCTAATTAGTTAGCAGTTAGTAAGGATTCCAACATCTCCCCCTTTCTTTTGTTTTAAAACATAGGGTGTTTCTGAGGGGGTACACATAAATCCATCAATATGGGCCAGAACTTTGTAACAGATATACATGGTATACATAAATCCATCAATATGGGAGGCATTACACATAATTTACATAAGCACATAGCAATATAACACAGGCTAGTAGTAATGTAACAAATAACAAGAATCAACCTGAAATTTTACACATGTCCAAAAGTCCTAGAAATAGTCGATAAGGAATCCATTGTCCATTAGTTCATGTGCCAGGAATCTAATAATTCCTGTAAGCTCTGAAGTACTGCAAAAAGTCTCATCAACAATTTTTCATCTTAAGGAATCCAATGATTCTTGCTGTTTTTTCAAGAACTGAAACAGTCTCATCTTGTCTCAATCCAATGATTCCTGGGATTTTAAAAAGTTCTTTTAACAGTCTTATTGTCAGCTATCTGATTCTTTCTCCATCTGTGGAAATATAAGCAGATCCTCTTCCCCAAGCAGTTAACCTAATTCCCTTCTATTTACCAAATTTGGGATTTCTCCTCATCATCTGGTAATTACATTGGAGTTGTTTGCATTGGATATTGTCTTGTTGTCTTAAAAGACCTGTATTCTTCCCAACTGTAATCCTGATTGCTTTTCTGTTGGTTGATGACATCAGAGTTCTGAATTTCTAAAGTCTCTCTGGGTGTAACCTCAGCTGCTATCAAATTCTTATTCCCTTAAGACACTCACATTCTCTAAGACTTTGAACTTTATTATTTATTCTTATGTTTAGCTATTTCTATACTTTTTTTTTTATTATTATTATTTAGGAAAGGTCTGGAAATTTCATACTCTAGTCTGCTTCTCAGCTTAAACATCTATATTTTTCCAGGAATGGCAACTTCCACCTAAAATGTGTGATATCAAGCTTGATGAGGCTGGTAAATCAGCTGCACGAATTATAACACTAATCCCACCAAGAATGGGAATGATACCAAGCTGCCTGAAGAGAGGGAAACTAGCCAGGTCAGAAATTAAGCAGGTCAAAATTTCCCATTATAGTCAGAGTAGGATCAGTTCTATGAGTTGATCTTCTATTTGTAGCCTCAATGAGATAGAGTCTTAAAATGTATTTATGCATGAATATATATACATTTTGCTTCAGAGTACATGCCCAAGGCATCATTATCAGCAAATAACAGTATATCTTAATTATAATTCAAGTACCTTAGAAGCAATTAATAGTTTAACTTCCTGAATTTGCAAATCTTAAATCTACAAAATGATTATAATAGAATCTTGTAGATTAATTTGTTAATAAATTTGAAAAATCTAGACACAAGACCTAGAAATTGTAAAAGAAAAAGAGAATAAAGAAATATTTTAAGAAGAGCAAAATGAATTAAACAAGGAAGATTCAGAAAGGCGAATGACCCAAAGGTTCTCTCCATCTGTCTTTATTTTTCTTCTCTAAAAAAGGACATATTGGTGGACTATTAGAAGCCAAAAATGAAAGTCACAACCTCAGTAGGATGCTGTAGCTAAAAAGAATCCTATATGACCAATACATTTAAGTGTTCCAGACTTCCTAGTGTTACAAGAGAAGCTCACTGTGGACAGTCAACACAGCCTTTTCTAAACTTCAATTATCAGAAGCACCATTTGATGCTATAGCTCTTAAATCCAAAGTAACCACAAAAGGAAAGTAGAAAGGGAAATGATTATCAATGAACATAAAAAAAGATAGTATAACTGCTAAGAAAGAGAAAGTGAAAATGAAGTGTAAATGTTAGAAAGCAAGCATCTGCTGGAAGTAACTATTTCATTAAAAGTTCACTAAATCATGCAGGTTTTTCATCAGGAAGTGCAAGCTGTGGGGTGAGATTAAGTATAATGGTCTCTCTCATGAATACTTCTCATTATTCCTCTTGAAAGATCAGTAAATCTACTGAGAGGGTAATTTAGGTTTAGTCTCCAAGATCAAATCATTTTCCTTTTAATCTTTCCTATTTAGAATTGTCCATATAAGTGATGCATATATAAAGCCAAAACAAAGGGATCCATTAAAATGAACCTATTCCAGCTCTTTGAATATTCTTGGCTCCCAATATATGCTCAGTACTTTAAAAATTATGGCCATTGGTTTTATGTCAGTGATAGGTAGTGATGGAGATGCAGCCTGTTTATAAAAGATTGCAAGCTATTAAGTGGAAGAGTCAAATAAAGGACAAACCAGAGAAGATCTTATTTGCTTTTCTCTGCTGACTTCTGTGAATCTTTTTCTGAAGACTAATGATATTTCCTCCTCATCATATAAAAAGTTCACCCCTCACTACAGTGCCACAACAGAGCAGCAATTTTTGATTAATAATGGAAAAATAACAGATACTTAAAGAGATTAGAAGAAATTATCAGGTCAAGAGAGGAGAAAAGGAGGAAACAGAAAAATGAAATAATAATTTAAGAACAGCAGGATAAAAATGAAAGATTTCTATTGCCTGCCAATAAGGTGTGCCATGCTAAAATCTTATCAATGAGTATAAGTCTGGTTCTTGAAATACTTGTAAAGATCTTTTCAAATTCATTTTCAAATACATTTCAATGAAATGTCATGTCTCCTCTCCCCCAAGAAGCCACTTCTTATTATAAATAAAAATTCTAAAAGGTCAAACAAAAAGAAAAAGAGGAAAAAAATCAGCAAGATGTATAACCTTTTACAAAAGTCTGGGGTTGGGTGTGAGGAAGGACAACACATCACACTTGTAGACCTCCCACTTCTGGAAAGCATGTGGGGTTGGGATGTCTCTTTATATCATTGCTTCAAGGCATACTTATTCTTTGTAATTATGTCATATTCACTTTTTGGCAGACAGGGGGTTTCTTTCCATTTACAAGCTTGTAGTTATTATGTGTATTGTTTTCTTGATTCTGCTTACCTCCTTCTGCATTAGTTTATGTAGATATTTGTTGGAATCCTTACAAAGTGTAAAGTCATTAGAGTTGATAGAGACAATAATTATCTAATTTAGCATAGTTCAGTATCATTGATCTAATCTTACAAGGAGATGTTATGGGCCAGAAGAAACAAGGTACTAATTGAAACTGATAGAAACAATGCTTGCATTCACACCTTTAGAGAGCTCATATAAGCAAGAAGTATTTAAGTGCTCATTGGAATTCCCAAGTATGGGAGACTCACAAAGTTAACTTTGTAACTTTGTGAATTCACACTTCCCTTAATCCCTGCCTCCAGAAGGAGGAGTCAACCTTTGGGAGATCAGATATATAGAAGCTCTTAGAGCTTCAAGTTAGTTACTTTGGAACATTGCCAGGGGTTGGAGAGGAGCACTCTGGGAGGAAGCCCACAAGCCCACTCTCGGAGATGGAGTCAGATTCATTCCAACTTTCATCTTGGTGCTGGCTGGAGGCTGAAGAAAGCAGAAGCAAAGGACAACTGCAAGAGCTCTTGGAACCAAGCAGAAAGATAGGCCTCTAAGAAAAACTAACTGGGCTATTTTGGAAGGAGAAAATAAACGTTTGAACTTTTAGCACCTGGCTGCATTTGGGTGATTATTACTTTTAACTGAAACTAAGGCTGCCTCCAATGCTCCCAGAGAGAACCATTATATTTTAAAGAAGAAGAACACCACAAATATTTCCAAGCTTCGTGGTATTTATCACATTTATACTTTCAAAAAAGTACAATCATATTCCATTATATTCATGTACTGTATTCACTATTCTACCAATCAATGGATATCAACTTTATTTCCAATTTTTTGCTATCACAAAAACTATACTCCTAAATATTTTGGTGTATATGGAGACTTTCTTCTTATCAATAGTTTTCTTACAGATAAATCTAGTAACAGAATCTATGGATCAAAGAAATTTAACATTTTAGTCACTTACTTTGCATAATTCTAAATTCTTCTAAAATAGTTGTACTAATTTATAGCTTCACTGATGTGCCTATCTTCTTACAGTAACTACAACATTGACTATTTCCATATTTTATCATTTTTGCCAATTTCAGAGCATATAGTTTTAAAAAACTGTGTTGTTTTAATTTTCATTTTTCTCAGTGATAGTAATTTGGAGCATTCTTTCATATTGCTGCAAATAATTTTCAGTTCTTCTTTCAAGAAATCTTTGTATGATTTTAGTGATGTCTCTGTGTTAATTGTATATTTTTAGCTATGACTTTCCAAAAAAATTAATACAAATATTTTCTCATTTCTCAGTTTCTCTTCTTGTCCCATGTGCATTGATTTTGTTTGTACAGAAGTTTTCAGTGTCATGTATTGTTATTTTTTTAATTGTTCCTAAAACTTTGTTAGTAAAGAATATATTTCCTGCACTTATCTGTGAAAGATTGCTCTTCCAACTTTTAATGGTATTTTCTTTTATCAATATAAAAGGTCATGGATTAATTTAAAATATATGGTAGAATATGAAATAAGGTATTGATCTAATGAGTGTTAGATTGCTTTCCTGTTTTCCAGTGTATTATTATTATTCAAATTTAGGAGTTTTCATGATGTATATTTAAATATTTGATCTCTCCCAGTTAAAATTTTTCCTAGTAATTATGAACATTGTATTTTTTGTTGTGAAAAAATACAATTGCCTAAATATCCTAATTAGCTAAAATATATTTCTTTTTCTTGGATGTTATGATGGTTCTTATAATTGCTACTATGTATATACTAGTTAAATGTGTGTGCAAGAATGGAAGGAAGTTTGTGGGAGTGGGGTTTTGTACAACTTCTAAGGAAAGTCAGAAGGGAAATTCATCCAAAGAGCAAATCTGGAAATTTTTGTATATGTAATTTATTTGTTTTTTTTAAATTTTATTTGTGTGATAGACTTTGAAAAGCATTCTAAATTCATCATATAATTAGATAATTAGTGTTTTGTCATAGGCTGTGAAGACAATTAATTATATGTAATTACATTATTTTTTTAAATCATATTAGTTGTGTTTTATATTTTTAGTCCTGGTTTCCTTTGATCTCCATGATCTCAGCAGGTTTCCAAACTGTATATATCATTTCTTCATTATGATGTTGCTTTTAATATATAATGTTTATATATAATTTATCTGTGTTTATTTTGTTTTTTAAGTTGAATGGCAAAGCCATTTACATAAAACAGGATTGATTCTAAAATGTAACAGCAGGGAAAGAATTGAGAATAAAAATCTCTATTGCATTACTGAAATATCTTGAATCTTGAAAAGGCTATTCTTGGGCTCAACTAGATCACTTATAAAACAGGAAGATTGAGCAACACTATTTCTTTTTCCTTCTTCTTAAGACTATTCTTGGGCTCAGTTTGATCACTTATAAGTTAGACATATTGGACAACACTATTTCTTATTTTTAAGGCTATTTTGGGGCTCTGTTTGATCACTCTAAGGTAGGCATATTAGACAACACTATTCCTTCCCTCCTTCCTTCTTTCTTTCTTTCTTTCTTTCTTTCTTTTCTTTCTTTCTTTCTTTCTTTCTTTCTTTCTTTCTTTCTTTCTTTCTTTCTTTCTTTCTTTCTCTCTTCTTTTTCTTTTTCCTTCTCCTTCTCCTCCTCCTCCTCCTCCTCCTCTCCTCCTCCTCCTCCTCCTCCTCCTTCTTCTCCTTCTCCTTCTCCCTCTCCTTATCTTTCTCCTTCTCCTTCTTCTTCACTATTCTTGGGCTTAGTTTGCTCCTTTATAAGATAAGGAGATTGGACAACACTATTTCTTCTTTTCTCCTCCTTCTCCTCTTCCCCCTCCTCTTCCTCCTTTTCCTCCTCCTGCCTTAAGACTTTGAACAAGCTATTCAGCTTTCATAATCCTTAGTTTCCTCATATTTTAAATATAAGAGATTAGAACTGATGGCCTTTGAAGATTCCCACAGCTCTAGATGCATGTGATCCTGTGATTCTGTGACATATCTAGATACTCTTCCACTTCCTAAGGGTCACCTAGCTGTTATATTCCCCATAGAACTTTCATTATGCTAATGGAAGTACCTTAGTAAGTATAATGCTGTTTATTAGATTATACATATTTTAACTGACAGAAAACATTGAACATATTAGCAAACATTTCTGAAATACTGGTGTTTTGATAAAAAAATACATAAATATCTGTCTTATTAGGGAAGATTTGCATCTTTCCAATTGATAAAGATACCCATGTGACTCCTAAATCTTAATAATGCAAGCTGCCTGGGCTCTCTGGCTTTAGTTCAACATGCCCTGTGATCAGTCCACTGCTGTTTTGTGAATATTTACACCAAAGTCATTGTCAACTAGTGTCACTGAATAACTTTTCTAATGACATTGAATTACATCTAACAAGGTCAATCAACATTATGTCTTTTTCTTTTGACACAATAGCCATTGAATAATATAATTTCAGAGATAAAATGGAATATAGAAAACATATATTGCCCCCACCCCAGTTTTGCATGTGGAAAAACTGAAGTTTGCCCAAGACCATGTAACTAATTGGTAAATGATAGGGCCTTAGACTTATTTACCGATTCTCATTCTAGTGATCTTCCCATGACATTTTGCCTTCCACCAACATCTACAACCCTTCTTTCTCTATTCTTCCTAGTTTCATGTGCTAGCTTTCTAGTACATGTTTAATTTGATTCACTAATAACTTTTAGATCCTAATTAACTATATACAAAATGTATATGTAGATTTTGTGCAATATATATATATATATATATATATATATATATATATTTATATTTGATGGAAACAAATAGTTTCCATGTGAAATCTAAAAATATAAGACAGTATCTAAGAGTCATCAGAGAAGGCATTCAATTAGTTAGAAAAGTAAATTTGTATAAAATTAATATGACTAAAATTGAGGCATCCAAAAGACTGAATTTTCCCCAAATTCCTGTGGTCCACCTATGCCTTTGAACCATACTGGACATCCAAAGACATAGCTTCCAGTTATAATATAGTAGGCAATGCATATACTGATTATATTAATTAAATATGTCATTCAGCTAACGTCTATGATATCAAAAGGAATACATTTGTCGTTTGTAGTTAATTTCCTCATGTGATATAGATTAGACCTTAATGAATAAGAAATGAAGAGGAGATCTTGAAGCATAAGATTTAACTCTTTTTATTTAAAAATTTGAGTTATGTTTATAAATGTTGCCATTTTTTCTGTCATTAACATAATATAACCCAAACTTTTAATAATAGTCACAACAGATATAAAAAGCACCTTGAGGCAAAGTGGTTTAGTTTAAGGTAAACATGAAAACAAAAAGCAAATTCCTAAAGTTGAAAAGCGTATGAATCTGGACCTGTGGTCTTAAAATATAAAGTTGTGTAAAGCCTATAAATATTCTGCCTTTTGAAGATATGAAAGTAGTAGATAGTATAGGAGAACTAGATGAGGACCATAAAGTGCTCTTTGTAATAGTCTTGTATAACAGTTTCTCTCAAGGCTATTAGGAATGGAGGCTGTACAGTGAACAAAAAAAGCATATACTTTGAAATATTTGTTATGACATTTTAATGTATTCTCACTATATATCCATTCTTGAAATATCTAGGACAGAAATTCTTAACATTTTTTATGTCATGCACCCCTTTGGCTGTCTAGAAAAGTGTAAGAACTCTTTAAAGAATGAGACTTTTAAATGTATGAGTATATGTGTGTGTACACAAACATATATATAAAAATAATATATATATTCATATTATGTATATTTTATATTATATATACATATGTGTGTAAGTATATATATTTATATTATATATACATATGTGTGTAAGTATACATATATACATATAATTACAAAGGAAACCAATTATACTGAAATTGATATCAGGATTTTTTTTTAAGGTCGCAGAATCCAAGTTTAAGCTCTATTTCAACAATAATTACATGAAGCTTCTTTTATGTCCTTGAGAAATAACTTCTTCTGAATAGAAACGAACTCCCATCATATGTTGTGATATAGGAGCCACCTGCCAGTGGCGGGAGGTTTAACTCAGACCTGTAGAATGGATCTCTTCTTGTGAGAGGATGATACAACGAGACTAAGAGGCAGGTGCATTCTCTGACCTCTCCACTGAGAGGCAGTTGCGTTGTCTGACCTCTCTCCTCTTCCCTCTGCCTCCCATTTATCTCATTCCCAGTCCGCAACACCTGTTTCAGCAAAGGCTGCCCTGCAGCTCCTTCAGATGTTATGATCCACAGCTGTGGAGGCTCTCAGAGAATCGACCTGTCCCTTCACCTAGGCATTATCACACTCCATTATCTCATCATTCACACTGAGTAAACACCCTGCTGAAAGTATCCTTGCTTCAGGTATACCTTTCCCAGAGATCCCCACTATCTTCGGTCCTCTACAATCATTCTTCAAAGCAAGAGAAAAAATACTGATTCATTCTCATCATGAAGTATTCCCAGATTAGGAATAGTCTTGGTATGTATAGTTCAGAAATCATTAACTCAAAGAAGCCATACATTTCTGGAGTTACTACACAAATAACCTCACAAACAGCTTCTAATTATTGGCCAAAAAAAAAAAAAAATGCATTCACATTATCTACAATACAAGAAAGTATTTCTAACAGCTAGTATCATTCTCTGAATTTTCATGATGTCAATCTGTTTAAAGAACCAAAATTAAAATTGTTGCAAAATGTACAGTAAACTGCTCCAAGAACAAGCAAAGTTTTAAAACATAATGTTTTATCATTGTATATATGTGGGTTTGCTTTTCAAATCTCTAATTTTATCTACATGAGGAATTCACAGGATAGAAAACCCTTGTACCAATGTAGATCTTCAGTTAGTTTGCAACTTATCTAGTCTTAGAAAAGTCACCAAGGACATTGAAAGATCAAGTACTTTGCTCTTGTCCACATTGCTAAGTAGGTGTCAGAGGCAGGACTTCTGCTTCTACATTCCATGAAACTACCTTTACAATGGAATAATGTAATTATAAAAGCATACAGTTAGAAGAAACCTCAGAAGCCATCCAGGGCAAGCTCAGTGCAAGCCATTACAAGAATCCCATCTACAGTACTCCAAAGACAACAAACTGTCCTTCAGATTCTTCTTTGCCCAAACAACCATCATGTGGCTTAATTTGGATCCCAAACAGCTCATTTTTGGCATTTTTCAATTTATTATGACACATCTTAAACATTCATGTGTGTGCTCAGATATTATTAATTAAAAGAAATGTGGATAATATTTGAAACAATCATTGCCAATAACAAAGATCCATGCAAGAGATAATCTGCACTCATTCCATTCTCTTGTCTTTTGTATCATAGAAAAAGTATTTCTTTAAAGAGTATTTAAATTTTGCAATATCATTATCTGAAACAAATGTTCTAGTTGTTATAAATAGCTTATCTTCACATATGCATCATAATAAAGGAAATCATTTCTTCTCTGAGAGAGCAAGAGACAAAATTAAATAATGGATGAGTTGTTTGCACCATTCATTCTAAAGTATAAGATCATCACAGATCCCATGAACTGATAAATCCAAAAGGTACTTTCCTTGATGCCTATTTATCACTGTAACTGCAGTTGTTCTGATAATGTTCTAATCATCCTCCATCCAAGAATAGGGTGTTTTGAGCTTTCTGTGCATGCTGTAACTTAACACTGATTAAGAAAGATTGATGCTAATCTGAACACCCTGGTCTTGATTACTATGAAAGGAATTCATCTTTTGCTAAAAAAAAAAAAAAAAAAAAAAAAAAAAAAAAAAAAAATGTGGTCAGGAGACTAAAAAGCATCTCAGGCCTTTCCTAAGATTGTTTCCCATGAGCTAGTTCAAAGAGTTACTATTGCCAGACAACATGAGGATTTCTTTTGTCTTCTCAATTTCCTAGAAGTTGTTTTGCCCATTAGGAATATGTTCATTCTTTATTTTAAAAAAATGAGATAATCCATGTGTAAGAAAGCTGCATTTTATTGTTTATTGGTCATTTTTTGGTAACTTTGAAAACTATATGATAAATTTGAATGTACATATC
The DNA here is from genome assembly GCF_016432865.1 of Antechinus flavipes. Lineage (NCBI taxonomy): Eukaryota > Metazoa > Chordata > Mammalia > Dasyuromorphia > Dasyuridae > Antechinus > Antechinus flavipes. Next base: position 493,304,489 of record NC_067400.1, read on the forward strand.
AAATATATTTCCTAAAAGAGCTTTCTCTTGCTGTTCAATTTTTAAATGCAGCACAATATGTTTATGTCATATATTCCCAATTAATAATTGCTTAAAATAATTAACATGCTTTCCTTAGAGTAGGTCATGTTTGAATTTTGAATTGTTGTTATATAAATTGTAAAGTCCTAAAACAGGTACTTTTACTAAAAATGCAAAGTTCCCCCCTTAAAACCACCTTGAACCAGGCAGGTTTGCAACATTTTAAACTGGCACTTCATCCCTCTTTCAGCAAGCATCCTCTGCAGATTTAATGATCAGGAACATCCTTCTGATGCATGCTGGGAGATATGGCTGCAGGGTACAGACCACAGCCGACAGTGTGTCAGATGAGGCAGATCTTCTTGTTAGGGGTGAGTATGTTCATAGTGCAGTCTGAAGGCATGATCACCATAAATTACCATACAAAGGAATTTAAATGCATGTACTTTGAGCATATCAGTACTGTGCATTTTACTTCCAGTTTTATAATACATGTTATTTTTTTTTTGTGTAACCTTTGTTTCTGAAAGCATCTAAATGATAAACTGTTCCATAGCTAATGACACAACAAATAAACCCAATGAGAGAAATCAAGGTATTTTTAATAACAAGGAGTTATAAACATCTTTATTTAGTACAGTTTGATAAATGGAACTGGTTTAGCCAACAATGTCAATTTAAAAAATTAAATTCGAGTCAGTAAGACATTTGGGCTTCATAAGTAAAAAAAATTAAATTATTATGGCAAATATACTTATTGTTTCAGTAGTTCTTAAATCCTGTTTTTGTGACAGAAAAAAAAAAAAAAGAAAACTCATATATACCATGAGGACATTTAAGCCTATTAACTCACAGGTGCCTAAAATATTTGAAGATGTTGACATAAAGCTTATCTGTAAATAAATAAATAGTGGTTAAATGCTCATTGTCTTTTTGAAACTATAGATCCAAACATATATATATATATATGTATGTATGTATATATATATATAAATTTTCACATTAAACTATTTGAATATAATTTTATATTGCATGTCATGACGTTTGTTCATTCTCTGACTATATAACTTTTTCATTCTATCCAATAGTAGCAAAATCTTATGTTCTAGAATAATGCCTTGCTTTTATCTATCTTGTAGAGTTCCCACGAGTTTAAATTCATATTTGAATCTCAAATATCAAAATTGTGGAAATAGTAAAAAAAAATACAAAATATACAAATTTTTCAATATATATATTTAGTCATTTCTATTCAAGTGTTTATTGACTTCTGTTTTATGCACATCATTGGTAAAAAGAAATATGTTTTTAAGAGAAGAAATGTAATTTCCTCACCTGGGGAGATTCATCACCTTTTTTTTTTTTTACTCCTGAAAATCTAGTTATGTTTCACTTGAGCCTCTGTGGAGACTATATATCTTTATCATTGTCCTCTTATAAACATTCAGCTTACTCAGTGTTCATTTCTTCTATAGAAATTTAGTTACCTAAAATTCCACCTTTGTGCTACATTAATGAGGGTCATAAACTTCCTTCTCTTTCACAGCAGTCAAATTTATGGAAAAGTTGTCATTTTTTCAGCTCACTTGGCCTCCTTTAGATTATCTCTATTTATTCTTTAGTACTTGCTAGTCATTCAGAATGATGCTACTTAGATTGTAGCATTTCAAAAGGAACAATACAATTTGGACTCCCTTACTGTTCTTTTTGGATATTGCAAGGGGTGAATTGAAATAGCATGCTCACATTCTGCTTTGTAAGTAAAATTAAACTAAACAAGGCTTGGAACATAACTCAGGTTTGGCTATTTCATTTTCTGCTCATCTAGCCTTTGGCTTTATGCCTAGGAAATGATAGAATACATAAATTCCAGAATTTTACTTGATAGCAATTCCAAGCAGGTTGCTATTGTCTGATTATTCATGTAATATTCAATTCAGAAGCTTTCAGTTTGCTAGTTTGATCAAGTAGCCAGTTTCCAATTATATATTTGTATTATTTTTCTAAAATTAACACAAATGACTCAGTAAATACTTCTGTCCTGTCCAATTGGACCAAACCAGATTTAAGCACTGAATTAACACTTGTTCTGATCTCCTTACACACACACACACACACACACACACACACACACACTTTTAAGTTAATGATCCCTAATGATTAGAGGGGTTGTTGGATTTTGGTATAGTTCTCATATATCCTTCTATCTTCTTTTATGCCTCCATTCAATGGTTTACAATTTCATGCATTCATAGCATCCCAGGCTAGTATATCAGAGTGAAGTTTTTTAGGTTAAACCATTTGTAATGCTAGCCACAATTTCAATAGCAGAGTCAAGCAAAAAGTTATTTGGAAGTGTCATATAAAAATGACAAGAAATGAAGGGAATACTATTATCTATTTATAGGAGGTGATCTCTGTATTGGAATTAAGAATTTCAGGAACTGAGTGAACTATTTTAGTATTGGGACCAAAGTAGGGTGGGGAAGAGAATGTTCCCATCCCTCTCTCACACTGATGGGGGTGAACTCTGAAATTGTGTCCCCTTTGATCTATAAAATAATCACTCTGAGACTGTGTCCCCTTTTATCTGTAAAAGAAAGGAGATTTGGGGTTTCCCAGAGAGTCTGGGAGGGAGCACATTTTCCAGATGGCCCTTTTCTAAAATAAGCAGCAACATTCAATTGAAAATCTCAGACAACTCACCCCACATTGATCTTTTGGGTAGCCGGAGCCCCATTCAGTAAACTCCAAATTCTGGAAAAAAGCCTCTAAAGTAATTTCATTCAATTGGGAGATCTTGGTCTGATAATCAATTCAAACTGCCCCCAGCCCCAAGATTTGTTCATAAAATAGGTTTCTGTTAACATATTCTTTGCAAATCTCCTCATTAAGAGATTTGTCCACTAAGAGAGAACTTCTTCGTAAAAAATAAAACTTCCTTTTTTGCCACTAAGATTTTGGGTTCGTGAATTCTTTTCAGGTTAGACCTGCCCCAATACAAGACGGGATACTCACATCAATTCTCACACCTCAATTCTCTACCACTAGAACAGCATCAACACTATAAGTGAAGATTTAGGGAATCTATACATTTCCATCTAAGAAATTCTATTTCTCCTCATCTCATCAAAGCCAGTCAAAGCTTGATTTTATAGGTCCATAAAGATAGTATTGCTTGTATAGATATTGACAATTTCTACATGGTACCTCTGATGTGTTAAGAACTATCTGCAATACTTATTTCCACTGTGGCTATGAGTATATGTTGTCTGTGAATGTCAGCATTGTTATTTGCTTTTAATCTACCATTATTATCCTTTAAAATGGAATTTCCCCATAAATAATCATCTGAAGCATAAAAATCACTTGTTTTAAGCATTTAATATTCAGTGAAGCAGTATTATGATGGCATTATGCATAATTTGGAAAAGCATAATAGAAGTAATGAATATGCTAGAGGAAATTATTCTCATATGGTATAAAATGAAATGGAGATACACCTGAACAAATGTCCACAATTTTAGAGACCTGTTCTAGTATAATATAATATTATAAAAGGTATGGATAGAGGATACTTCAGGGAGCCCTTTTTTTTAAATCAAGAGAATTATGGTGTTCTATTGGAAGGGCTAGGGAGAGAAGAGAGAGAGAGAGAGAGAGAGAGAGAGAGAGAGAGAGAGAGAGAGAGAGAGAGAGAGAGAGAGAGAGAGAGAGAAACAAAGAAATATGGGCTGAAATTTCAAAGAAAGAGAGACAGATAAGACAGAGGGAGGGAAGAAGGGAGAAACAGATAGGAAACAGAGAGAAAAACATTGAACTTCACTGTTTAGAAAGGGAAATCTCCCAAGCATTTACATTTTCATGATTTGCCTTGCTCTTGCTACTCTACTTTGAAATAGCTTTCAATAGGGCCACAATTTGTGAAGTAACCTCTGAATTTTGATGGTGAAGGTCTACTTGATCTAAAAAAAAATTCACCTTCTTAATTCCCTCTAGATATGTGCTCTCTGTGCCCCAAAATGGGATAATAGTCCCATCCTAAGGACTATTCTTTCCTGGATGTATAAGAATTCACTAAGGCAAAGGCGATTAATTCAAGACAAAACTTAAAGCCATTCTCCCTTAGCTTTTTCCTTGCAATGTACAAATCAAATGCTATTTTTCAAATGAATTTCTCTTTCTCCTCTCAAATTTCCCCAATTTATTTCTGCTTTTAAAAATTAACTTCCTTGAAATTTAATCTACTTTTTCTGTCCAATAAGAATTTGATGGTATGAACCTTGAACTCAAGAAAGAGTCTAAGAATGAATTTATGAATCCAGGAGATGTCATCTGAACTCAATGAAGCTGATACAATCACTGAAAGAAAGAATATAGAAAGATAGGTGGCTTCAGGAGAGCAATTTGTGCTACATCTGCCGGAATATAGGTCCTAAAGGATGATCCAGCAAAGGATACAGAAAATTAGCAGGCAAATATGAAAGAGGGGTGTCATGAAACCTCAGAGAAGAGAGAATATCTGAGTGAAAAGGATGGTCAACAATATTAAATACTGTAGAAATGTCAAGAAGGATGAGTACTGGGAAAAGGCTGTTCCACAGACATTTTATTAAATTACACTCTATAAGGAAAAAAATCTATGCTAGATATTTGAGAAACAAAGACGAAGATACCTTATACCTCCAATATCATGTGATGTTTCCCCTTCAAGCTCTCAGAACAGTACAACTTTGCACTGAAGATCCTGTTATAACAGAGACTATAGGAAGAGAAGAATTTTCTTCCCCCAATCCAAAAGTATAAAACATTACTGTTCTCAGGTCCAGAGAGAAAGAAACTGCTTCAGGGAATATTTGAAAATACTTTGTGAATAATTTTGATGAGGAGAAAGATAGTACTGATTTGTTTCAGCCTCAAATATCTCACAACAGTCTTTCACCTTGGAGTGAGCTATTATTTGATTTCCTATTGACACCACTGCACTAGTGAAACACAGAAGTCATAATAATAATGGAATTGAACAAAAGGTTTAATTGACTATTTTTCAAAAATTCAAAGCACAAAAGTGGACAAAGTATTAAGACAACTTCTACTGTTTTCCTTTTTTTCACATTCATATTTTGAGAAATAAATTCAATTTCCCCAATTTTTAAAGACTGTGTACAGAAATTGAAGGAGTTGCACATACCTTTAGAGTGATGATACTTTTGGATTTTGACTTATTAGGAGGTTATATCATTAAGAACATAAACTTAATAACAATAAGAAGGGAAACTGAGTTTGTAAATATACTATAGTATTTGGGGCCTGGGAATAGGGAAGGGAATCTGAGTTAAGTACAGGTGCAATGAAAGTTACAGTTCATTTCTAATGTAATTTTTTTAGATGTAATGAATAATACATTTACAAATCACACTCATAATTCACCTTAAAGTTTTCAGATTTTTTTTCCTCATAATGACCCTATGAATCATACAGTACATCTAATTTTTTCACTATTATATGGATCAGCACTTCTTAAATTTTTTTTTCTACTCATGACCTCTTTTCACCCAAGAAATTTTTATGTGGACATATATAGAGAGGTATATAAAATAGATATACAAATCAAACATTTACTGATAATAAATCATGATTTTATAACCCCAACATTCACTTACATCACCTTATATGGATTTTACAACACATTAAAAAGCTTTAATATGATGACTGATGTGAATCTCAAAATGATGGTGGGACACGGGGGTGAAATGTCAAAGACAGGAGTACAATTTAAGTTTACCCTGCCTCTGATCCTAGCACTCTTTCCATTACACTGAACTGCCTCTGGATATTAATAAGTGTTAATTAGGAAATTAATATTAATTAGGACTTAATTCACAAATAATTAACTTAAAATAAAATCTATGATAAGTGCAAATATTTCTGTTCTTATGAAGTAAAAACACAAAATTTCTATCTAAAATTAGATAGAATGCAGCTTTACTTATAAGGAAAGGATAGTAGATTGAAAAATTGCCTTGAAGCCAAGAAGACCTAGATTCAAGTATTACCTCTAATATATAGTGGCTTTATGACTTTTAGCAAATCATTTTAACCTTCCAGTTCCCTAAGAAACTCTTAATATGTTGTAGAGAAGATATATAAAGTTTCCTCATCTTTCCATATGAAATTCCCTATGTTAGTGAAAACACAGGTCCAGTCTCTCTGACCCATATTGAGACAATGAAATAATATGAAGATTCTTAGCTTGGGTTTGGTAATTCTTATTTTTTTTTGCTAAGTCAATTAGTCACAAATGCTATGTTAAGTCCTAGTTTCATACAAGACTATGGGTATATTGCAAACATATCATATTTACCTATGTTGGGATTTACCTCTATACACAAGCCAAATTGCTAGATAGAAAAAAGAATTTGCTTTCTTTTGATTCTTTAGCTAATTTTGAGCTTTTAGGGGTTTTTTTGTGTGTGGGGGGAAGGGTGGTGGTTTTGGGTTTGGGTTATTTGTGTTTTGGGGGTCTTCTGGTTTGTTTTTTTTTTGTTTGTTTTATTTTGTTTTGTTTTTTGCTAATTGAATCACCTAGATAGAACTTTATAAAAGTTATGCAGACTAAATAAAATATTAGCTCTGATAAAAATTATTTGTCCTTCGTTTTCAAAGAGGACCATGATATCAGGGAGGTGATGCCATGACATGCAAGTGAAAAAGATTTAAATAAGGGAAGCTGGGCAAGCACCTACCTCACTTTCCCCTCCAGAACTATCTAGATCCAATGGCCAGACAGAGATCAGGGTGACTGAATGCAATGGGAGACCTTCGCCTTTTTAAGCTAATGTCTTCCACTGTTCCCAGTTTGACTGAGAGTGCACTCATTCAGTGATTAAGGGTAGGTAACAATTGAGACAAAAAATCTACTCTTTCACCTAGTCCAAAATAAATAAATAAATGAACAAAACAAAACAAAACAAAACAAAACAAAACAAAAAAAAGCCCAATCTAAATAAATGAATAAATGAATGAATGAATCTGGAAAGGGAAGGCCCTAAGGATTTCTGGCCAAAGTAGAAATGATTGCTTTTTACATTCAGTCTGAGTCAGTCTTCTTGATTCATCAGTTGATTGAGCAGATCTAAAATTACAAATACAATTCAACTAATCTGCATGGTCTATGTTTGAGTATGTATATGTCATTGTTTCTGTATTCATGTAAACACAGAATTAATAATTAAAGATTTTAAGATAAGGAAGTATTGATTAACATGGTATAGAGTGCAACTGATTGAATAAAATAACTTTTCCTTTTTCAATTTATCAGTTTAAGATTATGTAGTTACAACTTCCATTGCTCATAAAATTTTCTTAACAAAAGGTTTGACTGACTTTTTATTCCATTAAAAAAAATCTAGATATCAAAGTATTATATTATCTTTATCCTTAAAGTTATCCAGTTCACAAAAAATTTTTTCTATATGTTCATGATGAATGTTCAGTCACTTTTCACATTACATTATTAGAATGAAGTTGTCAATGATTGATTTCCAGGATTGACATTACATTGAGAAGACCTGGATCTAAATCCCACTTCTGATGCTTACACCCAGTGTGACCTTAAATTACTTAAGATCTTAGGAATGAGGACTAATTAAGGAATTAGACTAGTGATTTCTGAGGCAAGCTTCCTCCAAATATGAATGGATGAACTTATGATACATTTTCTAAGTATATTCAATGTCCAATGTCATTCCAGGAGGGAATTATTAGATATTTTTAGTTATCTTTGCAGATTTGATTGTAATTTGTGACTATATTAACTAATCATTTTTTAGTATAACAAAGTATCTCATTTTTCCCAAAACCAAAGAAACTGAATTTTATAAATATATACATGCATGTATACATATGCATATGAATCATGTGTTATTATGGTAGTATTGGTGTTTCATTAGTGCAATGTGTAAATATCCAAATTATTACCAGAAGGTTTGTGTTCTGCTGATTTTCAACTACTGACATGGCCCATCTCCAGACAAGACAATTACAGAATGGTAAGTTTTTAGACTTTGCTGTAAAACTTAATTTTATTTCAACCAAAGTTTTCCTCACTGTCATTCTGAAACAATTATCTTGTTTTCTTACAGTATGAAACATCCCATATTTTTATTTTTCTATCATTCTTCATTGAAGCAATTTCTAAGCAGATTCAATAGAGAAGGGGGAAAAACTCACCCTTCCTGGGAAGAATCTACTCCTGCCTTTTTAAAAATTTGTTTTAAAACTCCAGATTGGCTTTTGTTCTTCTGGCAACACCTGGAAAGGTAATGTCTCTGTTTCACTACATACTCTTTAATTTGAAATTACAAAGCCAATTAGTTCTCTAACGAGTTAGAGCAATTGAGGTGAAAGAGTCAGAAAGAACTCTTGAACACCAGATGAAATCTGTTATTGCCAAGAATAAGAATAGATGAGCTTAGTAGAGTTAGTAAAATTGATTCTGATTTAAATAACTCTTCCTTGTCTTTTCTAAAATATATGATTGGTGTTATTTTATGCAAACAAAGCAAAAGGCAGTTAAACAGATTTGTATTTCACATTTGTAGTTCTTGGGAACCTGAGTTAAAATTCTACATTTTTTGGTACATAAGGGGAAAGGAAGGGAATAAGTATATACTGTATAGTACATATATAAACAAGTATATATATTATGTGCCAGGCACTGTGACAGTGATTTGTAATTATTATCTCATTTGAGCTTTATGACAATCCTTGAAGTAAATACTATGATTAGTCCCATTTTGCAAATGCAGAAACAGAGGTTAAGTGCTTGACCAGGATGAAAAAGCTAGTAACCAGGCTTGGATTTGAATTCAGATTTTTTAACTCCCAGGCAAGGCTGTATTTAATTTGCTACATAGCTCCCTCTATAAAGGAATAATGGTAGCTGAACATACAATAGGACTACAGCATCACATTTAGAGTAATGTGTGTGTATGTCTCAATCTATATGTGTAATTTAGAAAAGTTTGAAGCAGTACCTGAAAAACTAAAAAGAAATCAGATATTTTGTCTAATTTTAGAAAGGATATGCATTAAAACTGAAAATAGTGTAGACAAGTTGGAAGAGGGGAAAGAGTAAATATAGACAGAATGAGTTATAGTAAGGACATTTACAGGGTTACTTACTATGGAAAGGACAACACATTTCCATAAACTCTAGGTAGGACAGAATTACCTTTGCTCAAGGACAAGAAAATGATCTATAGAACTGTACTACTGGGGGAAAAATTTTTTTTTGATGGGAACAAACAAGTATCCAAAGACAAGGTATTTAAAATGTTTTCTGATAGCAGTCACTTTATTAAGTTTTTCTGAGAGTTAGCATATTGTCTTATATGCTGATTTCTCAAGGATTATTTTATCTACAATAGAACTATATCATATTCATTAGTAGAACCTGCCCCTCTCCCCAATTCTGATTTCTCCATAACAATCTTTCTTTCTCAAGTCATTATTAACCTTCAATGGATATTAAATAACCACATTAATAGTCCTTCTGAAATTTCCCAGAAGATTCGAGTCCCAAAGAATCCAAGATATATGTGAATCATCAACTTGATCATTTTCTTATCAAAGCCAGAGAAGAAGCCCAATAGGCAAGCAATGGGTGATCGAGAGTCCCAAATACGAAATTAGAGGACCTAAATTTTAATCCCATTTTGCTGCTTATTATAGTGTCTCTGTGAACTTGGGCTCGTCACAGCCTCTCTGGATCCAGATGCCTCATCAGTGAGATTGGAAGTTCTAAGTCTATGATCCTGTGGGTGAACCAACTCAGTCACTACAAGTCAATTTGCCCAGTAATTCCATTAATTTTTTGACACTAGACTTTCAGTGTTCCATTAAGATAGTCACAAACATTTTGACTCCAAAATTATCAACATATGAAGATTATAAATGGACATAATATTATTTCTTCTGCAGTCACTATAGTGAATAATCTCCAACATAGATTTAGAATTGGAAGGGATATTAGAGGTCAAACACATTCACTTAACAGAGGAAAAAACTGAAGGTCAAACAAGTTACTTGACTTGTATAAGGTCATGGACACTCCAAGGGATAGAGCTAGAATTAGGATCCAGACCCTCTGATTCCAGATCTGATTCCCGATCTGATTAATATAGTAACAAGTTATCTCAGCTCCTACAGACATGCAATTATAGAAATGATTGCTTTCTTCTAGCAAATTTGCCTTTCTTGACATTTATTCCTATGAATTAAGGTCCTTTTTGTGGCAGGGTTCTGTTCTCTACCCCATTCCCTCCTCCAGACATATTCTAAGCAAGATTTAAAACCTTTTCTCATAGTATATGGGGAATTTCTATGTAGGAGCAAAAGCCTGTTAGTTTAGGTAACAATTTTGGTCATATGCTGTGTTGTTGAAGCTGCACAGAGACTAGGTGCTAATGAATCAAGTTTTTAGAGCATGCACTTGTGTAGACAAGGTCTGAGTGAAAGCATTAAGTAGAACTGTTTATATCAGATATCCCCCCAAATCATTGCAGTTTTAAATAATTTAAATAGTCTTAAATAGCTTAAAACTTCAGTAAAACTTTTGAGATCACCCTGTACTTCAATTGTATTTAAATTATAGAAATTTTAATGATTGTAATCATATTTTTTTTAAAAATTTCATTCTCATGAAAATGGATAAATGTATATTCTTCTCTTATACTTTTCTATAATATCAATTTAGCAGATTGTAATCCTATTTTTAAAAAAAACAGACCTCATTTTAGGTCATTTCAAAGAATAGTAATACCACAAAAATAAGAGGAGCACCTTTGGGATTCTAGTTAAATATTTGGAAACAATCTTGTGTAGAATACTTAAACTTATTATTTTAGAAATATAAGTAAGATTAAACCTGAAGCTATTTCATTGATTCATTTTAAATTTGCTATAAAACTATGCCTTACTATTTTCCCTTAATTTTTAAATTTCTGTTGAAGTATTTTGCTGTGAAACAGTAATACTAATTTAAAAAAAAAGAAAAAGAAAAAAAAGGAAAAACTCTGGGCTTAATTCCAACCTTTGAGCTATACTAGGTGTGTGACTCTGGACAAGTCACTTAATGTCTTAATGCTCCAGGAAACTCTCAAAACTATAATTTAGAGAGAAAGGGTCAGTCCTTTAGCAATGAAATAGCATGTCCCATCTAAAAAAAAGAAAAAGTGAATCATTTTGTTGTTAGATTATATTTATTTCAAAATATAGCCCTCTTCCTTACCCCCAGCTATCTTTTTTGTAACAAAGTATTAAAAAAAGAGAAAATAAGCATTTCAACAAAATCTGTGAATAACGAACAATGGTCCTAAGAGTATATATATGGTGACTAGATAGCACAGAAGATAGGATACTGGGCTTGGAATCAAGAAAACTCACCTTTATGAGTTGAAATCTGGCCTCAGATACTTACTAACTGTATGACCCTGAAAAGTCACTTAACTATGTTGGCTTCAGTTTCCTTGTATGTAAAACATTCTGGAATAGGAAATGGCAAACCATTCCATTAGTTTTGCCCAGAAAATATTCCCAAAAATGGGTTCACGGAGAATCAGACATGACTGAAATGACTAGACAACAAAAGTATATATAATATTCTTTACCCATAATCCTTCATCTGCATGATAAAGAGTGTATGATTACATCTTTGGTTGTTTTTAGTATGTAAGTTCATAGATGCACAGATTTGGAATTGGAAGATATTTTAGAAACAATCTAGTCCAACTCCTTCATTTTATTCTCAGGAACCTGAGGCCTCAGGAAGTTGACTTAATTTACAAGATCACACAAGTTGTAAGTGGCTGTTAGGTCCTCTGACTTCAAATTCAGAAACAGAAAAAACAAAACTACTAACCCTCTTCCTTTCCTCCTCTTTTTCCTCTTCTTTCTCCTTCCTCTTCTCCTCTTCTTCCTCCTCCTTTTTTTGCTTCTTTTCATTCCCCCCTTTCTTTTCTCTCCTTATCATTCTCCCTTCTTTCTCCGCCTCCTCTAATCCTTTTTCCTCCTCTCTAATCTGAGAATTTAATGAACTCTATCAAATCATTAGCAGGCTCATATCAACTTGGTAAATAGACATTTTCATTAATCTCAGAAAATTATGACATGTAACAAGTCCCTGAATTAAGCTTTGTTCTGGAGATTATTGGATCATATAATTATTTCTTTCAAGCCAACTCGAGTAATAGGACGATTATTAGTAAACTTGACTTAAAATTTAAAATCACTGTTGCCTGAGCTATTCCATCACCTGAGCCCCATCTGTAAATCGAAGCTAGCTTATTTGTCTCATAAACTTGGCTCCCAGAATGTTAAGTCAAACTAATAAGCAGCATTGATCACACATGCTTACACCAGATTTGTGGCATTATAAACTCTTTTCCTGTAATTCATCCATCATCGAGTGCATCTGTTACAATTGATTAAACCTCTCAGGCCACCATATTTAAGTGTCCTTACTGTAGTGTATTGTCTCCACTTCTCCAAGTGAGTAAGAGTATCTTCAATATTCATCCAAGTTTATCATCAGTCTATAAGAGCAATAATCTGTCAGCCTGTGCCAACAAGCTTAATTGGAATAATTCATCCCACAGTGTATAGAAAAAATAAGTGGAAAATGAGCCATTAGTCAGAAAGAAACCACTAAGAAAGTTCCATTTCTACAAATTCCATTTTCTTATCTCTAAGCAGCCCATTCCTTCTTGGTGAGTCAAACTCTCACAAGGCAAAATTAACTTCCTTTTCAGCCACTAAATGATTACTGATTAACCCAGTTGGTTAGAGCATGGAATTAATCAGGCCAAATTTGTGAGTTTATGTCCATAAAGGCCAGTTAATTAATCTCTTCCATGTCCAAAAATGGCACACTTAACTCAACCCAATCATTTTGCAAAATTCTGTTAGCCTCTAATCTAGCCTGAGTGTGAGAAAAAAAATGCTAAACATGTTACTAATTGTTACTAATTGTATGACAATGACTACAACTACTTGTATTACTACTGGTTTTAGTACTATTACTACTACTACTACTATTACTGCTACCACTACTAAATAATAATGATAATAATAATGTGACATTTATATAATGCTTAAAGTTATACAAGAAAATCTGGATATATTACTTCATTTGTGTTATTCTACTTTACAGTACAGTTACAAGGAAGAAGTAACAAACATATGTATAAATAACACTTAAGAACATGATGACAGAGGTTTAACAATCTATTTAGTCATATATTATTCTTTGTATACTAATTTTCATGGCAGGACTTTAATGTCCTACACAATAAAAAGTTTAACATTTATATAAAGCTTTCCAGAAACACTATGGCTGAGATATTGTAGCTCCCCATATAATACTTTTTTCAAAGATTCCTTTTATTTATCTGTTCTCAGCTTTTATGTAATACTAATTTAAGACATTAATCCTATAAAATTTGTTTCAAGTCAGTGTCTGGGTTATTCGTGTTTTTTAATAAATTATTTGAATTGCTTTAATAATTTTTCCTCTTTAATCAATAAAATGTCTCTTTTTTTCCTTTCAGATATGGTTTCTCTCAGTGGATGGACAGCATCATTTTTATGTTGAAACTTAAATACTATGGACATCTTTTAGCCATGTAAAATTATTAAACATTTAGAGCTATTTCCTTGCCTGGAATCACTGAATAATTTTTTTAATCCAAAGTATGTAGTTGGATAAATAGTGTCTGTATTTCCTAACATGAAAAGTTAGAATCTTTACAAGGGATATTTAGCTTGTCTCCTTGGTTTAGGCACTTAATAATTGGAGTCAGACAAGCAAAAGGAAGCAGAGAATAGAGGCAATTATTTCAAGCATACAGTCCATTATTATGCCTTCTTGCTGTATATTTAGATGTTTGAAATGATAAAGATTTGGACATCATGAGATGGATGATGTCTCAATTCTCTGAGTCTCTTTAGGCTTCATAATACACATTTAAAATATGGCAGTTCTCAAAACTTTTTTGATCTATGACTACTTCTCTTTCAAATTAAGCTTTATTAAAATTGATGAAATTAAAGTTCTTAATGAATGAAATATCATAAAGAAAATGATGGTGTTAAAATTATTAATGGAAAGTACAAGTGTAGACATTGTCATATTATAATAAAAACAACAAGCATTTATATAGTGCTGTAAGGTTTAAAAAACACTTTACAAACATTATCTCGTTTGGTTGGGAGAAGGCATGATAAAATTGAGGCAAAAAGAGCATAAGTGATTTGCCCAGGATCACACAGTAAGTGTGTGAAATAGGAACTGAATTCAGGTCTGCTTAATTTAAGTCTAGTGCTCTATTTTGATATTACCAGACTAAGCAGGGACCACCTGGCAATTTCAGAGTAAAAACTACTAATCCAAAAATCATACTTACAGAACTATTGCTGTGGTATATTATAAATGGTGATTTGCTCACCAAATTGTCACAATTTGCATTTGTTCCAGAAACCATGGTAATCCCCAGATTTCAAAGTGGGGATGAGAGAATCCCAAGAGTTTCACTAGGTTTCTGTCCCTTTGTTCCATAATCCCTACTATCCATTCTCCTTCAAATGCTAATTGAAATAAAAAAGAAATACCTTCCCTCAATTAAGTAGAGAGAGAAGTATAGACAGAACACATAGCAATAAAGGAAAAATAATAAGTAGCCAGTATAATATAAAGATTCTACTTTAGGAATCACACATCTGTTTTGTAAACAGTCTACTGAACAGTTACCACTTTTCCCATATATTTTGCTATTTATATATGCAGGATCTCAGAAATTACAAAATGTTAAAAATAAAAACCTGACCTTAATCTGCTAAACTGGATCTATGCATGTGGATAAACCAAATATTCGGGCCAAAATTTTCTTTTAGGAATTGTCTGAATACACTTATCTGATTCAGTAATTGACAGCTCTATATCCCTGAGCATATTCTTGCATGCCTTTTCCTTCAGAATGCATCTACAAGAACTGTTTTCTTTTCATGTTGCATGTGTGTTTTTTAGTCAATTGACTTTAAAATATAATTATATCAAGATATATCTTGACTTATTAGCCATTTTTATTTTAAATGGTTTGTCAATGATTTGTATGTGAATTGTTTTTAAATGATATGTGTCTAATTTTGCCCTGAAAACACTGTGAGGAAAGTAAAAGTAGAGACCAAACCAAGTAAAAATTAAATTCAAAATGAACAGAATAATACTAAAACAAATAAACAAAAAGCATTAGAACAGCATGTTCTCTGATGCTAAGTGAAATGAGCAGAACCAGGAGATCATTATATACCTCAACAATGATACTGTTTGAGTATGTATTCTGATGGAGGTGGATCTCTTCTATAAAGAGAGCTAATTCAGTTTCAATTGATCAAGGATGGACAGAAGCAGCTACACCCAAAGAAAGAACACTGGGAAATGAATATAAACTGCTTGTATTTTTGTTTTTTTCCCAGGTTATTTATACCTTCTGAATCCAATTCTCCCTGTGCAACAAGAGAACTGTTCGGTTCTGCACACATATATTGTATCTAGGATATACTATTACCTATTTAACATGTAAAGGACTGCTTGCCATCTGGGGGAGGGGATGGAGAAAGGGAGGGGAAAAATCGGAACAGAAGTGAATGCAAGGGATAATGCTGTAAAAAATTACCCTGGCATGGGTTCTGTCAATAAAAAGCTATTAAAAAAAAAAAAAAAAGAAAGAAAAAGAAAGGCATGTTCTCAAATCAGAGAGAGTATGAATAACTGGCTTATTTTCATAAAATCAGAAAGATTGACCATGAGAATCAGTCCCAAGCTTATTGGAATACTTGTGTCTATATATTATACCAAGAATCAGCCGCCTCACCCTTCCCTCTTTTTAGACTCCCAGTTTAGAATTCCCACATAAGATGAAAATATTTATACACATCTAGAAGATGCAGCAAGATGACACCCTACAATCAATCAACAAATTCTTATTAAACATTGACTATGTTCTAGGCACTCTACTAAGTAATGAAATGCAAGTAAAAAAAAAAATGAGATAATCCTACTTGCAATAAGCTCACATTTTATAGATAACAAATACATAGAAAAATATATACACACAAATATAAAGCTTGTAAAATAATTCAGTACAAGAAATGGGGAGTGTGAGTGCTAGCAATTAAGGAGTTTGTACAGAAAATATCACCTGAACTTCATCTTTTGGAGGTACTTTTTGAGGCAAAATGTAAAGAGGGAATGCATTCCAGGCATGTGAGAAAATTAGTACCAAAGCTGTGACAGAAATGGACTACAATATGTAGTGTAAGGCATAGAGCAAAGTTTGACTAGGTCACAGAATAGAGAAAGAAGTTCAATGAGCCTGAACAGAAA
The DNA here is from genome assembly GCF_016432865.1 of Antechinus flavipes. Lineage (NCBI taxonomy): Eukaryota > Metazoa > Chordata > Mammalia > Dasyuromorphia > Dasyuridae > Antechinus > Antechinus flavipes. Next base: position 493,320,954 of record NC_067400.1, read on the forward strand.
GAAGGGAGCTAAATTATATGGAGACCTAAAAACCAAACACAGGAGCCAAGATGTAATAAGAAGACAAAGACAAACAAAATCAGTAGGTTTCCCCTTTCTTGAAAGTCCAATCAGATCCCTATACAGCAGCCTTTGAAGGCTGAGTTGTCGCCACAGACTTTTATGTGTTTATTATATATAAACTCTTCAGTATTAAATGTTTTCTGTGTTCATTATTTTAAAAATTCATCATTCTACTCTATGTCAGGAAGACACCAGACGCTCAGGCTGGCACCAAGTGCCAAGTCCCAAATTCCTTTTGCCACTCTGCCAACTTGTTTCCCATTACACTATTCTTCATGACCCTTTAGAATAAATCCATGACAAATGATTAGGAATCACAATATGGAGAAAAAATAAACAGACCTCTGACCTCCTAGCCAAAAAAACTATGTGAATGATCAAAAGTTCATATTAAATTACAGAAGTAATTAAATTAATTTTAATTCAATATTGGCAAGTATTTGCATGATTAGCAAGTTAGCTGAGAGTTTTAAGTTTATGAAAGAATGTATAGCAGAATTCTTTAATCAGATGTGAAAAAATTGGTTCCACTTATATAATTGGCTACATTTAAACATATAACTGAAATAATATTTAAGTTCTAACATACTAGTCATTGTCAGAGCACTGAATTTGGAGTAAAATTGGTTAGTTTGCTTGGTATCAAGGTTTGCTGATCATTGCTCTGCTACTTACTCTGTGACCTTGACCAAACAAGACCTTGTTTCCTCACCTATAAACTAAGGAAGTTAAAGTAAGATGACCTTCTATGATTTCATTATTACTAATTCCTTTATAAAATGAAGAAATTAGATGAGATGACCTTTTGTGACTCCAAAATTCTATGATTCAATTCAAAATTACTCAGCTAAATTATGATTTCTTATCTCAGTATCATGACATCAGAATAACAATGAGAATTCTTGACAAATAAGGTTTATTTTGTACTTGTGTGAATTTATGTGTATTTAATTTTCTCACTTTACAAAAATCAATTTTCTAAAAAAAAAGCAAAAAAGACATTCTCTTTCAAGTGGAGCAAACTATTCATAAGATAAACATTATATCCATGAGATGAGTTGGTATAACTAGTAATATACTCAGACTTTTATTCAATACAGATTAATTGTATACAATAACTGTTAGTGAATGGTCCACAAGAACATGGCATCTTCACCAAGATTAAGTACATCACAGGGTATTTACTAGTGGTCATTTTCTGAAAAAAAGCTGATTAAGGAAAATTTAAGCAGACTTTGAACTTTTACCCTGAATTGTATATTCTCAAATAAAAATTCGATTTTGGGGGTCCTAAACAATAACAGCCCCAGGGAAAAAAGCTTCCCAGCTTAACTGTCCAGCTGACACTATGAATGATTACAGCTGAGCATAAAATTTAATGAGATTTTCACTAAGTGAGTGACATCTGCATAGCTCTCAGGTCCTGGCTAGTTGTCATATATTTTTCATCATGGAAGCATTCATCTCTTATTAATTCACTTTTAAAGGTGCCCTGTGTTAACTAATAAAGCCTTCTCACCAAACTTTAATGCTGAAAAAGAATTAAACATTACCAATAAAGTCAATCTTTATGGAGGCTTAAAATAAGAATACATGGTCTATTATAAATTTTACATAAATTTCAAACAGCTAGAATTCTGAATATTTTAAATTTATGAATATTCTATAGTATGTTTCTGAAGGGGGGCTTTTCTCTATAAAAAAGAGATTAAGTACATACCACAAATATGAGCATATACTCTATAATATACACTTAGATATTTTCTGCTACTACTATATAAATGTCCTAGAAGCAGAGATTTGTTCATACAAACAGTTGTAATAATGATAATAATATTTGTATAACAATATAATGTTTTCAAAGTACTGTGCAATTATCTCATTTAATCCTCACAACCTTTAAGATTAGCTGCTATTAGTATCTTTATTTTACAGATGAAGTAACTGAGGTAGGCAAGAAATGAATGACTTTTTCAGATTTAAACAGAGCTAGTAAATAGGATAGGCTACATTGGACCTCAAATCTTGCTCACTCAATATACAGGACTGTATCCATTATATTACCTGTCTGATATAGAGGAAAATTAATTGGAAGTCATAAGACTCATTTCCAGGTCTTTTATTTACTGAGTGATTTATATGTGAACTTTAATTTTTTTATCTGTAAAATGGAAATAATAATACTATACCACCTACCTCATAGAATTAGTTTAAAGAATCAGAGAAACAATGTACATAAAATATTCTATAAGTTATATTGTCATCATCTGATAGTTTACCTTAATGCTTACTTTGAAAAAAATTAATGAAAAAACATATATATATATATATATATTTGTTCATTGTAAATACCCATTTATCAAGCAGAAGCTTTATTTCAACATGCTTTTAATAATAATTTAATTGAAAATTATTAAATAAAAGGTGATTTCACTTTGTACTCTACCTAATAGGGTTTGTATGTTATTGAAATATCCAAAAGCAGTCTGTAAGAAAGTAGTCCAATTGCATGAACTCCAAGAAGAAATTTCTACCAATGCTCTAAAATTCTAGTCATTTTTCAATAAGTTAACTAGTATTTATTAGTGTAAGCTATATGCCAGACACCATACTAAGCACTAGAGATGCAAAGAATATTAAAAAAAAAAAAAATCTCTGCTTTAAAGGAACCCATGTTCTAATAGAAGGGACAGAAATCAAAAAAGATATATGTAGGAGCTATATGTAGAACTTTTTGAGCTCATATTGGTCTGATAAATCACAGCTGGAACACTGAATCTTGATGTCAATGTTGTGATGCCATTGTGGTCCTCTTCAAGAATGAAAGACAGCAACCAATCAAGAAGAAAGTAAATATAATCAACAAAGTGAAGGCATTAAATTTAAGGAGAACCAGGAAAATTCTCTTATAGAAAGTAAGATTAACTGAGACTTGAAGAAAATTAGGAGGCAAATTTGATGAAAGAGTGTGTTCCAGGCACAGAGGAAAGTCAACAAGAAAAAATAAGGGGAGGAGGGGACTATTTACATCATTACATCATTCTTTTGAATTTAGAGTATTCATATCCTTCACCAATAAATTTGTAAGAGCACAGATCTAGAGCTGGAAGATACTGCAGAGGTCATGTGTTTTAATCATTTTTCAGATAAGCAAATTGACATCCAGAAAGTTAAGTGTCTTGCCAATAGTCACTTGAGTAGTAAGCATAAGAGGCAGGAGTCAAACTCAGACTCTCTGCCTCCAGAGCCACTGGACCACAATATACTCGAGGATATTTTTTTGCTTAAGTTATTGTGTAAATTTTCCAGTGGGCACTTCTGCTCTGAATTTATGCTTACAGAATTTCACAGCTACTTACACAATGTCAAATTATTAAGCCTTCTCCACTAAGTTTTCATATACTTTCTTATCTTACATGTACCAACTCATTTAATTGTTGTTTCCTCCATTAGAATGTAATCTCCTCAAAGGCAGGAACTGTTTTTACCTTTCTTTATCAAGAACTTAGCATTGTATAGCACATAATAAAAATCTAATAAATGCTTGTTGACTGATTAAACTCATTTTTTTGTATAAAATTAACTTATATCCATCAGCTATGGTTGAATCATATTGATTGAATATAATCTTATACTTAAAAGAAACTTTAAAGTCTGGTCCAAAATTCTATATTTCACTCAAGAAAGAAAAACTTCAATAACATTCTGTTGGAATCCTTACTAACTGCTAACTAATTAGAGTTGATCTAATCTTACAAGATTTTGGCCAGAACCTGAAACAAGGTACTAAGTAGAACTAATTAATACAAGGCTTGTGTTCACACCTTTACTCATTGGAGTTCAATGAGTTCACATCTCCCATAGTGCTCTCTGGCCCAATGAGCTTTAAGGGAGGTGTGGACTCCCTTGAAGTTAGAAAGTGTACTTTGTGAAGCTAGCATACTTGTGGACTCCAATGAGTAAAGGTGTGAACACAAGCCTTGTCTTAATTAGTTCTACTTAGTACCTTGTTTCAGGTTCTGGCCAAAATCTTGTAAGATTAGATCAACTCTAATTAGTTAGCAGTTAGTAAGGATTCCAACAACATTCCTGACACATTTATCCAGGCTTTGAAGGAATACATTTTAAATGGGATGCTTTCACTAAAAGCATGGTGCTATAAGACCTATTGTATACTTAAATAAACATAAATAAAAATTTAGAAAGATATCTTAAAATAGATTTTTCATCTTTACTGTGAAGTGTCAACCATACCAAAAATATTTTGATTCAATAAGCAAAAAGCAATTATAGTAATACATATTCCAAGTGGTAGGTAAATTGGCACAGTATGTAGTGATTTCTATGACAAATATTTCAGAAATGTTGGTGTGAAATACTTCAGAGACAGAGAATTAGTACATAGATCATTATATATTTTATTTATTTAAATCTCAAAATTTTAGTTTAAAATTTCATAATGTCTAAATCACATCTGTACATTTATTGGATACATGGCATCCTACTATGTTCTCTTGGTTTTTAACTGTAGTAGAAACTATGATAAACAATTGTATCAGTATACAATTGACACAATTTGATCATTAACACAGAGGGAAGAGCTTGATTGCAATTCTGGAGATCAGTCTTGGGCTTTAATAAATGTTCTCATCCCATGTCCCTATTAGTGCTTTCTCCATTCTCAGATATTCCCAGAGCATTTTTTTCTTTGTTTTCCTTAGCTCTTTCCTCCAGCATGCTCAACTATAAATATATCATCACCCTCTAGGAGATTACAAGTTTCTCCAGGGCAAGGACTATTACATTTATGTCTTTGTTATCTTCAAGAGTGTGGTGCTTAACAAATATTTGTGGAATTATATTGAATTGATGTAGCATCAGAATAACATTACTGGAGGGATTTACTAACAACAATAAATCTAGCTCCTGCTATGTTCAGGGTATTTGAGACTCTACTTTAGGGAAGACTATTAAGACAATTATAATATATACATTGCCTCATTTGCTCCTCCTGATAGTCTACAAAGCAGGTGGTGCAAGTGTTGTTTTCCCCATTTTACTGATGGGAAAAGTAAGGATCATTTAGTTTACTCGGAAAGTAGAAGAACCAGAATTTGATCACAGCATTTTTCAGGCTTTATTTAATCTGATCTAGAAGGCAGTTATTTAGTTCATTATCTCTCCATTGATATAGATCCCAGTCTTTCTTATTTTTGTGCAGTTGATATACGTGTTTTCCTAGGAATTCTCTACAAAAGATTTAGCCAACACACTGGATCTTTCTTTTTCCCTGTTTTATGATTAATGGTGCAGCATTTGATAAACTTTGACATTACCCAGATTTTTTTTTTTCTTATAAACTATTCCTAGGAAACCCTTGAGATGTGTAATTTTTTAAAAAATACATCTATTGCTCTTAAAAAATGTTTTTCAAACACATTTTTCTCTCACCTAACCTATCTATTGGGGGAGGGGGACCAAAAGGACAAAGAAAAGGAATAAGAAAAAAAAAAAGGGAGTTTGGAAGTGATGTGCCTAGAGGCAAAAAGATGGATTTAAATCCAACCTCAGACATATACTATCCATGTGACCCTGGACTTAACCTCAGTATGTCTTTGCTTCCTCAACTGTAAAATGGTGAATGACAGCAGCTACTTTGCAGAGTTGTTGTAAGAATCAAATAAGAAATATTTGTAAAATACTTAGCACATGTCTGGCACATATCAGATACTAATAAATGTTTGATTGTCCCTTTCCTTCCTTTTTTCCTTCTTTCCTTTCTTCCACCAAATGATGATTTTCCTTGGGCCACAGAAACTTGTGAATATCATTTACTAATATGAAGAGGAGATAGCATCTATGGTGGAGGAAACAATTATAGACCCTTGAAATAAACTGCTGTTAGTAGTAATATATTGTACCATGGAAGAAAATCAATGATATGATATTCAAAAAGTTATATTAGTGAAAGGAATTAACTGAATTGTTCTCAATGACACTTAATCTTCCAAAATTCAACCTGAATGCATGCTACAAATCAAACTATAACCAATCACCTCATATATAAACATCATTTTACATTCTCTTTATATTGGAAGTATTAAATTTAGAACAAAGAACTAGGAGTAAAAATATCATTTTATTTTAGTGACATTGGTAACTTTTGAATTTTTTTTGCCAGTAATTTCCCAATATTATACACACACATTCTAAACCTTCCTTTAGAACAAAGAATAATAGTGACTTGCAAAAATCATAAAACAATTCTATCTGATAGCATATGTGACATTCTGCATCCATAGTTACTCTTTGCCAAAGATATGTTTCATCATATGTTCTCTGGAACTACCAAAGCATTACTTTTAAGGGAAAACTGCCTTGCAACATGTCATAGTAACAAGATATTTCAGGTATCTCAAAAGATTTGCATGTGTAAATCTTTTCTCTGCTAAAAACAAAATTTCAGCTGGTTAGTAAATTCATTCATTAGAGTCATATTTATCCTTTGGTAATCTCTGTTTCTTTGTTTCAAAAAGGCTTCTATTATAATCATTGAGTTGATTAGTAAGATAAAAAGTGCTTGATGATCACAAGTACATATGAATTGCTGACAGGCAGCCATTATCATGATTGAAGAGGTGACCTTGGATCCTGGAAGAGCTTATTTCAAATGTATTCTTGCTGTATGATCCTAGGCAAGCCATTTAATCACTGGGACCAGTCTAGGATTACAAATTGCAGATGAGTTGCTAGTTTGTATCAGTAGAACAAATTCCCAGATTAAAACCATAGAAAGCCATATAAAACTTCCATCCTTAGCTTTCACAAAAGAGTCCTTACTCTTTGATAGTTTCCCAAAATAAGTTTTTAGTAAGGGCCATGGTCATTCTTAAAGCTAATACATAATTGGACCCTAAATAATAGATGGACTAATAGCAAATCCCCATTCATAGGCATTAGCCCAACATGAGTTCTCTATCTGTAACGCTTCACGTATCATGTGTTGACAATGTCTTAATGAAATCCAAAATTGTTTTTATTCCTAAGTGCTTTGCTTCAATCACCTTTAACTGCTGATTCTGTAAACTGTGAGCTCCCTCAACAGCGTTAGTCAATATTGGCATTTATTTCCTGAGCTTTGCTTCTCATTCTTTTTCTTTTACTGTGAAATGTGATGTTAATTGGTACTTGCCTCAAAGTATACAGTGAGAGATCAAATCAAATCTATAATTAATTTACCCCAGAAATCATGAACACCAACTGTATCCTATGACTTGTACTGTCAATTTTGGTTATTAAATATGTATTTCATTAAGGTGATTATATCCTTTGATCAAGCCCTTCTTGGAAATGCATCTCTTTGTCATGATGACTCAATTAAGATTCACAAAATTATTTTCCTAAAGCTACATTTCTCTAGAATTGTATTTCTTACTGTTTGCCTATAGGTCCTCCAGGTCCCCCTGGCATTGTAATTGTTGAAGAAATCACAGACAACACAGCCACCCTATCCTGGAGTCCTGCTGCAGACAACCACAGTCCCATTTCTTCCTACAATCTGCAAGCTCGAAGTCCTTTCTCTCTTGGCTGGCAGACAGTAAAAACAGGTAAGAGGGGCTAATGAAATAGAAAAAAAGAGAAAGGGGAGAAGAAAAAGAGAGAAGGAAGGAAGGAAGGAAGGAAGGAAGGAAGGAAGGAAGGAAGGAAGGAAGGAAGGAGGAAGGAAGGAAGGAAGGAAGGAAGGAAGGAGGAAGGAAGGAAGGGAGAAAGAGAGGGAGGAAGGGAGGGAGGGAGAGAAGGAGGGAGGGAAGGAAGCAGGGAGGGAGGGAGGGAGGGAGAGAGGGAGGGAGGGAGGGAGGGAGGGAGGAAAGAAGGAGGGAGGAAGAGAGGGAGGGAGGGAGAGAAGTAGGGAGGGAGGAAGGGAGGGAGAGAGGGAGGGAGGGAGAAGAAAGGAAGGAAGGGAGGGAGGAAGGAAGGAAGAAGGAAGGAAGGAAGGAAGAAAGGAAGGAAGGAAGGAAGGAAGGAAGGAAGGAAGGAAGGAAGGAAGGAAGGAAGGAAGGAAGGAAGGAAGGAAGGAAGGAAAATGAAAGAATATGCTAAGTGTTTATGATGTTCAAGCCCTTGCCAAGTGCTAAGAAAACAAAGGTAAAACCGAGGTAGTTCCTGCTCCCAGGTAGCTCACATTCTAAAAGGGTAAAACAAGACATATAGAAAGTTTCAATTGCAAGTCAAATACAAAGATGGTAATGCATCTTCTTAAATGTCATTTCTATTAATAAAGCTATAGTGTTTTCTGATATGGAAGCAATACCCATGGTTTGAGGACCTACTGCTATTCCTAGAGTTCTGTTTATTGCCTGTTTATTGGTGGCAACTGGCCTAAGCTGAGGCTAGAGGGGATGGAGAGCCTCTTCTCCACAATGTTTGTTCCCCTTGTCCATAGCTGTAAGTGATGGTGGTGGTGATGTTGGTATGTGTGTGTGTGCGTGTGTGTATGGGACGGGATTGATAGAAGAAGAGGGCAAAAAACTGTTGGACTCAAAAGTTCTGGACTCTCTCTACCAAGATTTGAAGGGAAACACTTTGACTTGTCTGGCAAATGCTGCCTCCTGTTTTTGCCTTAGGGTGAATTCCTGCTTAAGATAGGCCACCAATCAAGGGACCTGCATTAACTGGGAGTCATGGAAACTAAGCTAATAAGATAAGGATGTTCTTCAATATTGCTATGAATATTTACTATTGTTTTCCTGTTCTCATTTCCATTATACTGAAAATATAAGCACACCAAAAAAATGCAACTCCTTTTGACTAGAGGAAGTTCTTAGATCCACTTAAATACAATTTATATGAGAAGTTTTTCATTAATCCTTCAGCAGGGTGGGGAAACAATTCTGAGTTCTTTATCTGTGAGAAAAAAGCTCAGCTGATCTCAAGCTAAAAGGGCTTCAGCTGTGATCTAATGATGACAGATGACAGATTTTTTGCTCTTGCAAAAGTTAGCTATGTAGAGATTCATCACCAGTAGCAACTTCAAGATAAACTATTTTTTGGTCAAGTTTATTCATGAAATGGACAATTTAAGATATCCCTCAATTCTTTTCAATCCTCTTCTTCTTCCATAATGATGCTGATAAAGTTAGAGAAAGGAAAGCAAGGGCATTTAAAATCAGTGCTTATGCTTCAAATATTTATTTAATTTTTGATTCTTAATGCATAATCTTTAATACACTATAAGAGTAAGATTCCATATCTCCATTGATATTCTTACGTAAACAAAAGCATTTCCTAGAAAAGCTTATCTAATGAGAAATAGTCACCCCAGTAAGTGGTCTGAAAGGGTCCAGAAATGATTTCAGTAAACAAACACATACATATTCTCTTTTCTATTCAGAGACATAACAAAGGCAACACTGGTTTAGAATGCATATTATCTTTAAAAAAAAAATGGATTATGCAAAATTATAAAAAAGAGGGAAGGGAAAAGTGGTTGAGAAACTAAGCCTACAAAAAGTTTGATATGAAATTCAGCTAAGCCAGATCATCCTAAAAATAATTTGTAGATGAAAATAGGATGAGAGATGTGTCTTTATTTTATTTACTTACTTGTAGAGGGTCACAGTCAGTGGAGGAACTCTGGGTGAGGTAAAAGACCCTTCAGCCCAGAAGGAACCTGCTAACTGTCTGGTTCGGCTCCCCATCTCCCCTAAGCGCTCGCATCCTTCCTGAGAAGTCAAGAGACAGTGACAACCTGTGTTGTGATTGAAGCAGAGTGATACCAGGTGGAAGAGTGATACCAGGTGGCAAACTACATACAATAGCAAGTTGTTTATGTGGTCCCATGTGCACAGTGTTGTTTTTGTTATATTATATAAAGGGAAAGTCCTTGAAATAAATGGACTCCATTTTTCCACCATCCTTAGGAGTCCCACCTCATAACTTCTCCACTAGGAAGACATATTTTAATCACCCAGTGTGGTGGTTCTGGAAAGCAACAGTACATTTTGTCATTGCAACTTGGGGGATCTAGAAAGCAGGACACAACATATATCTTACCCAGAGTTCCCTCACTGACTGTGACCCTTGTGAGGGATGTAGAAGACCCTTACCCAAAATGACTACTCAGAGATCCCTCAGTAGAAGGCAGAAAAGTTGTTTATTGAAAAACCTCTGGAGGATGAGCCTTCCCATCGCAAGATAAGCTCGCGTTAGGAGGGCTAAAGAAGTAGTAAAGATACATAGCTTTTATACAAGAAATTACATCACAAGTAAGAGAGCATTGAGAAGGGGAGGGGGAGGCATCTAATTGGTTGTTGCTATTTGGGGAGATTGGAATGGAAGGTTTCTGTTTCCCTGAAATCTCCTAATTTCTGGGAAACAAAGTCAGGCCTTCAGGCTTAATCAAGCAGACAGTGGTCCAGCTAATAGACTAAATATTGATAAATGTCAAATACCAATAAATGTCATCAGTTCAGGTTAAGTAAATATGTTTCTAGCTGGCCAAGACTCAAGTAGATATGAGCCTGCACATATACAGGTCATAGGGGAGACACAGAAATAATAAAATACAGAAAAAGAATTCATACATTCCTGTAAGTTCTTCACCTTATCTATTCCCCACAGCTCCCCCCTTCTAACATGTAAATGATTTTTATCAATTTCTATGAAGAACTTACACACTGTTCAAAATCAGTTAGTATATCTATATATACATTGTTTATCAAGTTCACAATCAAGATCATCCCTCTTTAATACATTCCAGTCTTTTCTCTGAAGAATTATCATTTTAATAGCATCTTCTATATGCAATATTTTGATAGGGACCACTGAACTATTCTGGTTACTAATGTAATTATACAGGATAGACATAGCAGCAACAGGATAATACCATTGATTGCAATAAGTTCATACCATAAAAATTGCTTCCATCAACTATCTTAGAAACAGTTATCACAGAACAGATTGGCATTTGGCAAACATAAAAATACAAAGATAAATAAAGATGACAATCTAGGGAAACTGAGGCACAACATTACACACTCTTCTTCTGAATATTTGAATTATTGAATTACCTCCCCAAGATACCTGGGAGGTCTCAGCACCATAATTTTGACCAATCCAATGTGAGGCAAATAAGTCAAAATGAAACTAGAAAATGCAAGGACTTATGGCAAGGGCAAGTCTCTTCTTGACAACCCCAGAATTATCAGCAGTATAAAGGCCCTCATCTCAGCCAGAGAATCCAGTTTGAGATGGACAGTTCACTGTGTTAGGTGGTCTGCAGTCATTTGTGCACTTAACTCAGCTTCTGCTTATAAAGGGAGTAGCAGGGCTCGAGACAGTCATGCTGCCCATTCAGAGGGGCAACCCACTCTAGGGGAGAAGGGTGAGGCTTAGTGTAGCTCCACCTGTCCCCACCCAGGGGGACAGACAAGGCTGCTACTAGAATACAGATTTCTGAGCAGAGCTATCAGAGCATGCACAGTTAGAATATGAAGGCAGGCAAACCCCAACTTTAGAGGCTTGGATCTCAAAAGGGCAATGTTATTAAAAATGCTGAGGTACCAGTTAAGAAACTGGGGTTACAGGGCTGGAGATTGCCAGTCCCAAGACAAGTGTCTTTATCTTGGAGATTTCTTTAAAACAGAATAGTTCCCAAAACTGAGTCTGTCAGGGCAGTTCCACAGAATAAGGGGTTTCAAAGCTAAAACATAGTAAAAACAAAAAGGATTGTTTAAGGACTTCCAATTCAATCTGAACTGGTGGTATAGGGGATGGGGCAGAAGTATGTAAGGCAAAAGTGAAAGAAAACTAAGGGTTCCCACTCTTTTAGGTATTTTGAGAAAAATCCACCAGTTTCCCTAGTTCCCTATCTCTTCCTCTCCTTTTTTTTTCCTCATGGAAAGGAATCATCCAAAAAAAATAATAATAATAAATAGTCAAATAACCATCCACATATAAATCCCAAGAGTGAATTAAAGTTCCTACATACATAACAGTCTAGTATAGGAGGAGTTTCCTAAAATCAATCAAATCAAATCAAATCAAATACATTAAACAATTACATATTCTGAAGTGAACATAGATATTATAAACATTTTATAGCTTCCTTAACAGCAATAGTTACCATTTTTAATAATTTCCATCCCAAATCTTAAACACACAGTAATGTTTGCATTTTTTTTCTAACTCTAGTAATAGAATTGTAATTTTAACAATAATTCATCAACCACTTTCCCACTTCCCCCATATCAGTCCAAATTACATCAGGAGCACTGGCGATGGTCTCGATCTTAGCTGCTTCAGGCTGAGAAATGGGCGAAGGTGCTCAATCCATGCAGGGGTGTGGGTGTAGTGTCAATCTAAGCTTCGGATGGGCCAATCAATGTCTCAGAAGAGATTCAATAATCTGTAATTTGACCAAAATCTAGAACAAAAAACTAAATCTAACAAAGTTAGAACAGTCTGGACCTACAACAACATGTGGGGAGGCCAGTATAGATTGGCCAGCAGTTCCTGTGTGAAGGAATAAGCTTGCTTCACAGGACAGGCAGACAGCTATAGTTCCAATAAACAGCAGTTAGGTTTCACAGACCATTGTAAATTGTCCTCTTATCATTTAAAAAAAAAAACATTTAAAAAATAAAACACAAATATCCAGTAACAGACAGATGACCAGGCTAAATACTTATTTGGCTAAGTATTTAGGATATAATGATTATATATAACCAGATTGGAAACAGCAAGGTATGACATATTTGAATTACATTAACAGTTCTTATTAACTATTGTTCTGATCATAGAAATCAGTCATAGGAGGAAAAAATGCAAGAACATAACTATAACATAATATAAGCAGTTAAAACTCAATCTTCAGCACATCGAAGAGTGGAGCTTTAAAACTTCCAAATAGCATTAATTACAAGCCCAAAGAATTTCGTCTCCAAAGTTTCAAATAAATCTCAGTTATTTACCATGACCTTATATCAATAACAGTAAGAAATTTATCCCAGGAAATTCACACAATTCTTATATACCCAAGTAGATGTTGCATCTTGAATAAATTGAATATACCAATCATTTTGCTTTTAAAATACCCAATATACAGAAAAATCCAAAACTATATATGATTCACAACAAAAACATTTTCAAAAGGAAGAAGGCAAAAACTATTATCCTTGAAGTCCCATATCAGATAATTGGCATCAATACAGTTAATTAAAACTTCCTATTTTCACATAAAAAAGAATCTGAAAAGTTCTTGAAAACATCAATTAAACTTTTTGAAATAACCCTTTCAAACTATGTACCACATTTCTGATCATATTCTTTAATATTCATAACCATTATGTATCTAAAGAAACAAATATTCAATCAATTGACATCTTGTAAGAGCAATTTGTCTCTTTAAATAGCCGTTTGTTTTCTTCAGCCAAAGGAACCAAGCAGCTGCCACTTTCTACTGCTGCTCGCTTGCTCTCCTCCCACAAAAACACATCCCTTCTCACAGCCATCTCTCTGTGACTACCCTTTCCAACCAGTTCCTTCTTTTTCCTACTGATGACTTCTTGAAATCATTCAATCCTTCTTAAATTACCTTCATTCTCCTATCCAATCTCTCTGTCTCTCTCTCTTCCCAATGCTTACTTGCTCAAAATTTATTACATACTTTAAACACTCCTAAACCAAAAATCCTTCCGACTAGATGCTCTATTTAAACTATTAATTGCTTTTGTAAATCAATCTCTTTCCCCTTGTCTTTAAATCATCTTTTTTTAAACTTTAAACTTCAAGATTCACAATTAATTTTGAATCAAATTTCATAAAACTTATAATATAGTTTACAAATTACTCAATACTTTTAAAAAGCAACATACCATTTAAGTAGGGAGATACAAACACAAGCTCCCCCCCAAGGTAAGCTACTGGTATTTTGTTTAATAACCTATATTTCAATTTGAAGTCCAACCAAATAATAAAAAAAAAAAAGAAAAGTTTTTCTCTTCAGTTGTAAAGGCCACAATATTCGAAAAATTCTTAAGATTTTATACTCAGAATAAATCTAACATGTGTAAGACAACAGTAAATTATTTCCCCCAATTTTAATTTTATTTCAATTTCAAAATTATAGTACCTCTTTAAAATATAGTAAATTCCCAAAACTCTTAATCAAATATTGCAAACAATTACCCAGTTTAGTCTTCTTAAACTTTCTTTCTCTAATTCCATGAAGGCAAATTTACTAATAATGATTTTTCTTTTTTTTCCTGCAAATTTTTTTCTTTAGAAGTATGCCTAGTTTTCCCACAGGTCCAACAGGTCAGAATGCCCCTGTGTTCAACTATTTACCTCTCTTACTCTATATTTATTCCTCCCTTCCAATATCTGCAGTTTCTTATTTCCGATCTTAAATTTTCCAGTCTTAACACACACACCAATTTAAACTTATTTTACTTCAGTTTGTGAAATTTCTTAAAATTTACCTAGATACTTTATTCCCATGTCTTTTCTTTAGTAACCAGGAAAGAGTTAAGCACCAATCCTTGCTTTACCATGAGAATTCTTTTCTCTGGCTGAGTCCTGATAACAGGCTCCTTGTTTACAGGAGCGATAGCTACTGTTCTTCTATTTTTCTCAAAACTTTCCAAACTTTTAATCTATGTTTTTATTTTTCCCCCTTCTTTCCCTCTTCCCGCAAAGCCACTGCCAGAGACAGAGGGAGAGAAAGAGAAAAAAAAGATTTTCTTTTCTTGAGAAGCCCAAAACTAGTTCCCAAATTCTAAGACCAATACATTCTGAGCCATTCTGAAAGAATTACTACTCTGAATGAATTCCATTTCCCACAATTCAGCCTGATATTTTTCTAAGCCTGTAACACAGAGCTGAATTCTTATCTTTTATGAGTGTTCTAACTTTTAACACAGAACAAAGGCAATGCAAAGCAGACATACACACAAGACATTCACAAAACTCTATTTTCACCTTTTACATACAGATTTAAGTCTGATATACCCAAATAATCCTGGGATATACATCTTCCCAGTTTTCTTCCCTTGTATATCTGGAAGTTCATTCCAGTCTTGAATTTCCTAGCTAATGTCCTGATACAAATTTTCAGACTGCTTCTATACCACCCTGGACCCGATCCAGGTGTTGGCGGAGGCCCTATGTTACCCTCACGCCCCCACAGCCACCCGAGAGCCTCCTTAGGAAAAGTCCTTTATCGGTGGGGTTAACAGCAGTCCACACCAAAAATAAATTTAAGAGGGCTAATCCCTCAGGGTCTCCCTCGACCCAGCCAATAAATCCCCAGACTTCCCAAGAGCTTTACCTCGAGAACATATGTTTCTTTTCAGGCTGCAAATGCCGGCCATCAGGACTCTACTTCTTTCAATCTTCAATTCTGCGTTCCACTGAGTATCCCTGCTTCGGGTTGTTGTCTAAGAGGGGAGGGAGGCTGCTCACCCAAAGCCAGAGACCATGGAGAAAACTACTCCGTGGGCGCCTGTCCCTATTCAGGGTGCACATAGCCATCTCCCCCAAAGACCCCATCCCGGACGAGCCCCCAACTGTGAGGGATGTAGAAGACCCTTACCCAAAATGACTACTCAGAGATCCCTCAGTAGAAGGCAGAAAAGTTGTTTATTGAAAAACCTCCGGAGGATGAGCTGTCCCATCGCAAGATAAGCTCGCGGTAGGAGGGCTAAAGGAGTAGTAAAGATACATAGCTTTTATACAAGAAATTACATCACAAGTAAGAGAGCATTGAGAAGGGGAGGGGGAGGCATCTAATTGGTTGTTGCTATTTGGGGAGATTGGAATGGAAGGTTTCTGTTTCCCTGAAATCTCCTGATTTCTGGGAAACAAAGTCAGGCCTTCAGGCTTAATCAAGCAGACAGTGGTCCAGCTAATAGACTAAATATTGATAAATGTCAAATACCAATAAATGTCATCAGTTCAGGTTAAGTAAATATGTTTCTAGCTGGCCAAGGCTCAAGTAGATATGAGCCTGCACATATACAGGTCATAGGGGAGACACAGAAATAATAAAATACAGAAAAAGAATTCATACATTCCTGTAAGTTCTTCACCTTATCTATTCCCCACACCCTCTACATCTCACCCTTTCTTTTGTTTTAATTGAAGCAGGTATATACCAGTGGTTAAATCAGTTACCATGGGAGGAAGCACACAGGCCAGTTGTAATATCATACAAGCAAAGTAGTAACACACAATATAAATAAACAAAATACTATAAAGATTTCCATGAGTCCCAGAAGGAAGGGATAGAAAGTAACTATCAATTCACAACCACACATTTACCTTCTTCAGCAGCCAAGAAATAGTGCAAAAGCAATCTATACTTCACGTGTCAGGGAATACAATGATTCCTGCAGGTTTTGAAGTCCTGCATCAGTCTTACTGAGAATTATTTTTGATGTTCATGAGTACACAAAGGGTTAACTGCCAGGCTCCTTCAATGGTGCACACAGTCATCGATGGAACCACCTGATGCCTCAAGGGTCTCTCCCCCCCCCCCCAATCCCTCTTTGATGGACCAGGGGAATACAGCTCATTGGCACCCATCTGATTCCTTCTACATCTGTAGAGATACAAGCAAACCCTCTCCTCCAAGCAGTTAACCTATCTGGTCCCTTCCATTCACCACTTTCTGGGTCTCTCCACATCACCTGGTGATTGCACTGAACACTGCCCTTCTGGCAGGTCATAAAACCTGTCTGCTGGGAGCAGTGCTTCTCCATCAAAAAAAAAAAAAAAATTAATACATAAAGTTAAATTCAGAAGTACTCTAGCGTTATCTGTGGCTCCCCCTCTCTTTTCTTTTTGGAGGAGCATCTTTTTATTATTATTATTATTATTATTATTATTATAGCTTTTTATTGATAGAACATATGAATGGGTAATTTTTCAACATTGTCCCTTGCAATCACTTCTGTTCCAACTTTTCCTTTCCTTCCCTCTCCCCTCTCCCCTAGATGGCAGGCAGTCTCATACGTGTTAAACATGTTAAGGTATATATTAAATACAATATATATATACATATTTATACAGTTCTCTTGTTGCATGAGAAAATCAGGTTTAGAAAGGTAAAAATAACCTGGGAAGAAAAACAAAAATGTAAGCAGTCATTTCCCAGTATTTGTTCTCTGGGTGTAGCTGGTTCTGTTCATCACTGATCAGTTGGAACTGAATTGGATTTTCTCATTGCCCAAGATATCTACTTCCATCAGAATTGATTGGAGGAGCGGCTTGATCCTGGAACAGATGGGAGTGCTGGCAGGCCTTCTATAGCAGCCCTGCCTAAAAAGCCGAAGTACTTAATTGTTTCCTAACTGTTGATGGGGAACCTTTTTTTTAATACGCTAAAAAAGGAACAAAATCCCCTGCTACATCCCCAAACCTCCACCCTAAAGGGACAGCATCAATTTCAACTGCTGGTATCACTGCCCCTTCCACTCCTCCCCCTCCAGCCCATGAAGGCAGAGTTGAGGAAAGAGGCTTAGGAAATGGGGAATACCCTAAGGGAGCATGCTCAGGTGTAGGCAGAATTAAAAATGAGCTTTGAAGGTGAAAAGCAAGCTCCTCAGCAAGGTACTTAATGTACTTAATTCCCTTTCTGCTCAACAGGCAGTGGTACTTAAGATATTTAACTCTCTTCTCACTCAATTGGCAATGCCCTGCAAACCTCCTAGAGCAGTAACAAGCTATATAAATCAGTAAAATACTAAAAAAAGCTTCCTTAGCTCTGCCCCAGGTGCTGTACCCTTCACAGCTACAGGCACCAACTCTCTGCTTATTTTTCTCCTCATACTTCCTGTTAAATCTCTCCTTGTTTTAAAACTTGTTCTCCTAGTCACTTGCACATCTCTGGCTCCAAATTCTCCTTCTTACAAAGCCATGGTGCACTCCAGAGCATCTGAGAACTCAATGATCTGCTTCTGAGTTACCAACAAACCTTGCTTCTTGTTAACCTAATTAAGCATGCTTCATACTTCCCTTGAAGGGAGGCTCTTTTCTTAGTATTTGCCTCATTTCAGTCGAAAAACTAAAGTGACTAGATTAGCCCTTACTGATTCTTCTAGCTTGCCTATTTCTATACTTTCCTTTTCAGGTCATGGGGACTTTCCCTGATTGTATCAGTTGAGCTGATTTGTATAGGACCTCAGCTAGAGCCCCACGTTTGAGCACCAAATGGTGTGTCCTGTTTTCTAGAACCCCCAAACTGGGGTGACAAAACATACCATGCTTTCTAGCTCCCCACACTGGAGTGGTTACAATATACCTTCCTAGTGAAGAAGAGATGAGGCGAGCCTCCTGAGGATGGTAGAAAAAAATGGAATCCGTTTATTTCAAGGACTTTCCCCTTTATATAATGTAACAAACACAACACTGTGCACATGGGACCACATAAACAACTTGCTCTTGTATGTAGATTGCCACTGGTATCACTTCCACCTGGTATTACTCTGGTTGAATCACAACACAGGTTGTCACTGCCCCCTGACTTCTCAGGAAGGCTGAAAGTCCTTATAGGAGAAGGGAAGCAGAGCCAGACACTGTCAGCAGGTTTCCTCTGGGCTGGAGAGTCTTATACCTTACCCAGAATTCCCCCACTGTCTGTGACCCTCTACCCTTACTTGTTGAGGTAACAATGGGAGTGAAACATTACTTAAAGTATGACACCTCAGTAATTATTTGAGCAAGGGCCAATGATGCTTACGAAGATGAAATCAGAGTGATCAGATTTTTTGTATAGTTAAATCAAACAACAACAAAAACCTGGGTTGAGTCATAAGATCTTAAGTCCTAGCTACCTACTAGCTGTGTGACATTGAGCATTTCAACTTCCATCTGTTTATCATTTTGATCTTAGCAACATGATCTCTAAAGTGCTTTTGAAGTCTAACTTTTTTAATTCTGTGAAAAACAAAGAATTTTCTGATTTAGGAAACATTAAAGGCATTCCTTTTAAAATCTTTGCAGGAAATCTCTTTTCAAGGCTTACTGATAAAATGGCTAGTGACTTCAAGTCTGGAAAGTTGGATTCAAATCCCACCCCAGATACTTACTAGCTATTGCAACTGTGGGCAAATAATTTGAACTTTCTTAGATTCTGTTTTCTTCTCTAATATATGGGGATGGTAATAGCTATAGCTGTTACCTTACAGAGTTGTGAAGCTAAACCAAGTTAAAACATGCAAATCACTTAGTAACCCTTTCATTGCCACATAAATATTGTCAGTTTAAAGTTATAAAAAGTTGGAGAAGATTCCAGAAGAAAGAAAAAAATACCCAAGGTATGATCCTAAAAAATTAAAAATAAAGGGTAACAAAGAAGATATCAGCCACTACTATGTAAACCTACTTTTTCACCTATTTAGAACTTTTATAAAAGTGATCTATGAATATTTTGATAGTAATCTTAATTAAAAACATAAAAAAGAAAAAAAAGCATTTTGTCAATTTTTAAAAATTGAAGACAGCTTTTTTTTCAGTGATAAAATTGATTACGAAGTTTAGACTCTTAAATCCCATTATGTCTATTATTTGTGGATATGTTTTAAAAATGGACCCATTAGAAAAACATTTCTTTTTTTCTTAAAGACTCTCCTTAAACAAAATTTCTTCTGCACATGTGAGAATACCATATGAATCTACAATAGAAGGAGCTTCAGGAATGACTTTATTTATTATTGATATTAAGTAAGTCATATGATCCAGTTTGCTTAAACTTATCTGACTTGCTAATGTTGTAGAGAAATCCTACAGTTCATAGAGTCAGGGTTTCCTACTGATGACACAGTTTTTGTGAATACTTCTTCTATTTACAAATGGTTTATTGCTTATTCTGTAACACCCTGAACTCTGAATAGACTTCTCAATGAAATTTCCTGTAACTTAAAAATTTTCAAGAACCTTGGCCACATGTCTAATGAAGAATAACACATTTAGTAATTGTTCTTTCTGACTGTTGATAATTGTTCTACTATGTGTTAATAGGCAATATTGTCCTCAGGTTTTCCTCTTTGGTAACCCCGAAGTCAAGGGTTCTATGTAACTGCTTTCTAGGCAGATTCCATCTCTAGAAGAAGGAAAGACTATCACATGTGACTTCTGAAAGTTGAGAATCATCAAGGGAATTTATTATCAGGAAGCAAAAGCCTTGGGTTTTGCTCCCTTTTACCATGAGGAATTCTGGAAATCAATATCTAGAGTTGCCTCTCTTGCAATATCAAGTTAGTTTTCATTCCATGTAGAGTTCAAGACTTCAGCATGACACCATAAGGCTGAATGCTGAAGAAAAAGTGATCTAACCAGAATACCAAGAATTTATCTGGGGTACAGTGCATCATTCTTTCTCCCTAGGGAAGTCCAAAACTTCATGATAGTTTCATAAGACTAGGTACCCGTGTGCAACTGCAATGAAAATGGCCGTCCCTGACTATTGACTCTCTCTCTCTCTCTTTTTTTTTTCTTTAAATAACTTTTTTATTGACAGAACCCATGCCAGGGTAATTTTTACAGCATTATCCCTTGCACTCACTTCTGTTCTGATTTTTCCTCTCCCTCCACCCTCTCCCCTAGATGGCAAGCAGTCTTTTACATGTTAAATAGGTTACAGTATATCCTAGATACAATATATGTGTGCAGAACCAAACAGTTTTCTTGTTGCACAGGGAGAATTGGATTCAGAAGGTATAAATAACCCGGGAAGAAAAATAAAAATGCAAGCAGTTTATATTCATCTCCCAGTGTTTTTTCTTTGGGTGTAGCTGCTTCTGTCCATCCTTGATCAATTGAAACTGAATTAGCTCTCTTTATTGAAGAGATCCACTTCCATCAGAATACATCCTCAGACAGTATTGTTGTTGAGGTATATAATGATCTCCTGGTTCTGCTCATTTCACTTAGCATCAGTTCATGTAAGCCTGACTATTGACTCTCAAATAGAGCACTGAGTCTAGAGCCAGGAAGTCCTGAGTTCAAATCCAACCTCAGGCACTTACCAGCTATGTCACCTTGTTTACCTCAGTTTCTTCATCTATAAAGTGGGAATAATAAAGCATCTACTTCTACTTGTTGTGAGGATCAAATGAGATGATATTTGTAAAAAGTGCTTACACAGCTTTTGGGATATAGTGGGAGCAATATAATGTTTATTCTTTATTCTCTCCTGGTAGACACTAGAATGGTCAGACAATGGTTAACAAATTCAGGATTGTTTCCCTTCTCAAAACAAAGAAAAGCCTTCAGCCATAGAATGATACTATGAATCAAAGGAACAGTGCCTCAAGAAAATATGGGACTCTGCTGAAAGGAAAGAGAATTGCATTGATTGCCGATGGATCATCTTTAAACTTTATTTATTTTCTACAATATTTATGGGTTCTTAGAAATTCTGTTTCATATGTTTTCTATAGGGTGAAATAAAGGTTCTACTGTTTTGGAATCTTTACAAAGTGTAAAGTCATTAGAGTTGATAGAGGCAATAATTATCTAATTTAGCATGGTTCAGTATGATTGATCTGATCCTACAAGGAGATGTTATGGGCCAGAAGAAACAAAGTACTGAGTAGAACTGATAAAAAACAATGCTTGTGTTCACATTTTTAGAGAGCTCATATAAGCAAGAAGTATTTAAGTACTCATTGGAGTTCACACATTTGGGAGATTTCAGGGTTTAGTATGAGATATCTGAATTCACATCTCCCTTAATCCTTGCCTCCAGAAGGAGGAGTCAACCTTTGGGAGATCATAAATAAAGAGGCTCTTAGCTTCAGGTGAGTTAGTTATTTCAGGTTAGTGAATTACTTCGGAACATTCCCAGGGGTCAGAGAGGAGCACTCTGGGAGGAAGCCCACCAGCCCTCTCTCGGAGGCAAGAGAGATTCATTCCATTTTTCACCTGGCTGGCTGGAAGCTGAAGGACAAACCTTTGGATTTGGAAACATTCAGAGGGAACTCTTGGAACCAAGCAAAAAGATAGGCCACTAAGAAAAACTAACCAGGCTATATTGGAGAAAATAAAAGATCAGAATTTTTAGCACCTGGCTGCATTTGGGTGATTATTATTTTTAACTGAAACTAAGGCTGCCTCCAGAAAATCTCCCCGAGAAACCTGCTCCCTCCCAGAGAGAACCATTATATTTTAAAGAAGAAAAACACCACACTACTGTACCAACTATACACCCATACAATATAAACACATGTGGATACATGATATATGTATGTACGTAGATATATATACATGCTTGCATATATACTTATGGACATATTGTATGTATATACATAAATATACAACATACAAATGCATTTGTTTAAATATATATGCATATACACATGAGTGTGTGTATATGTATATATACACTATATATATATATATATATATACATATATATATATATATATATACATATATGTATATATATATATATATATAAAGATTTAGATTTTAATTGTATTCAATCTCAACTTAGAGATTTCTTAAAACTCTGGACATATAAATCAAAAAAAGACTGATTTGGTAGATAATAGCAAAGATCAAAACCAGTTCAAGCTGGGCATGGTGGCACAAACTTATTTTACTAAGTTTACTAAGGAAAACTGAGACTAATGGACTGCTTGAGTTCCAGAGCTCTGAGTTTCAATAAGGATGAAGGCAATTGTCTGACTTCAATATGATGAGCTCCCAAGAAAGAGGAAGCTGTCATGTTGCATAAGAGAGGCAAACTAGTGTAGACTGGAAATAAAGCAGGTCAAAGCTTTCACTCCAATCAGCATTGCTTCCACTTCTAGCCTCAGGAAGATGTGAAGACCTAATTTCAAAACAATAAAATCCAGGTTGCAATAAATGATAGTAGGCTAGGCAACAACAGTTAAATATTGCAGGTTCTTGGTTTACATAGAAGTAGTTCAGTCTTGGAAACCATTCCCTCCCCTTACCATATTATTTTTTCTTTGACTTCCTGACTCAAAGTTAACTCAGGGAAATGTTAGAACATACTTTGATCATAACTTATTTCCAGGTTTCCATAAAAGTTCATAAGAGGATCTCTAGCTCCCATGTAGGCCCTATAGATAATAGTGCATATATTTATTACCAGAGATCCACGAATTCACCATACAAAAAATGCAAAGTACTTATAAGAGCCCATTCATAATGCAAAAGCAAAAAAAAAAATATTATGAAAATTGTCAATAAACAAGTAATAAAATTCCTCTGCTGAGTGCCACCTTTCCTCCAAGCACTTTATAGTCTTTATTATCAACCAGTCAACAAGCATTTATAAGCACTTAACATGTGCCAGGCATTAAGGATAAAAAGACAAACATAACAAAAACAAACAAACTAAAAAACCAAATTACAATGCTCTCAAGAGGTTCTAATGGGGGAAAGTGTGTATACAGAAGTATAGCCAAAATTACTAGTTTGAGAAAGGAAGGCACTAGCATCTGGTTAGGCAGGGATTGGACAGAAAGGTGGTATTTGAGTCAATTTTTGAAGAACATTGCAGACTCCTAAAGATTGTGTATGTATGTAACAGCAAGCAGAACAGTAGCTATACCATTAAGAAAGGAAAGATTGTCATGTGATTTTGCAGAGTTGATACATTACAAAGAACTGGGGTTTTTTTCGGTATAAGAAATGTCAAACAATATCAGATAAACCTGGGAAAGTAAACATCTGAGAGAACTGTAATTTTCTGGTCAAGCCACAATATAGCATATTTAGAATTGCTCTACTACAAATTTTGGAGGCACTAGACAACCACTGAAATTTATTTTGAGTAGGGAGAATGGAATGACATACTCAGATTTTCACATTAGAAAAATTACTTTAGCAGCTGAGTACTGGTGTATGAACTGGGAAGATACTTCAGGCAAGGGGATCAATTAGGAAGTTATTGCAGTAGTCTGAGGTAAAAAATGATGAGGGGCTGAATGAGCATGGCAACTATGTGAATGGAGAAAAAGATATGCATGTGAGAACAACAGCGGGCTTTCGAATCTGGATAACTGGAAGGATGGTGGTACCCTCAACAGTAATGAGAAATTCAGAAGAGTGGCAGGTTTGGGAAGAGAAAAAAAAATGAGTTACGTTTTAGACATGTTTATTTTGAAATGTTTCTGGGAGATTCAATTTGAAATGTCCAATAAGCAATTCATGATGTCAGATTGGATCTCAGGAGAGTAACTAGAGATATATAGACCTGGGTTAATTGAATAGAGATGATTATTAAAAACATGGGAGCTGATAAGCCACATTGTTGAGGGTTTGTTTAGAAACTAGAACAATAGGGGATTGGAGACAAAAGGATTAAGCATTTATTAAGCACTTACTTTGTGCTAAACATTGTACTCAGAATTTTATATATGTAATTACATTGGATCCTCACAACAATCTTGTGAGATAGTTGGCATAATCATCACCATCTGAGGCAGACAAAGATGAAGTAAATTGCAAAGAATGACATAGCTTTGAATTCAAGTCTTCCAGACTTCAGTCTCAATATCCACTAAACTACCAATGCGTAGGTAGTAATGAGAAATGAAAAAAGAATGACAGAATACTCAATAAAATGAAATTAATATATTTTAAATCTTTTTAAGAAAAAATTATTCTTAGAGAACAAGTCTAGTGCCAATATCCATAGTAATTGAGCTTTTGTGGTTGGATTTTGGAATTGAACTGTTTGTTTAGTGAAGGATTGTCAGTCTCTATCCCTGACTCTTGAAATATCTCCCACTAAATGCTTCCTTGAATATGGAGGATAAATAAAACCTTGTGTAGTCTTCCTCCCATAAACACTCTAAGGACCATGGTCAACTGAGACATTCTTTCACTGTAAATAAGGAAACTAATCACCAGGGAACATCCCAAACTCTCTTTGATCATGATAAATGGCCACTGATTTTGTCCCTAGGATGGTGACCACAGGTCCTTTCTGAAATGAGTGGCCCCGGATATGAAGGGATGATGAAGTACCTCCATATAACAGATATTATGTCCAGTTGTGGGAGGGAAATTATTTTTCTCACATCATCCCTCTTTTTCACAATAAACTTTCAGAAATAAACACACTCCTACATTCCCTCCAGTCAGGCTCCACATCTTTGTTTCATGAATGGCCATAGGCAAAGAATTTATCATCTAAATTTTTAGCCTGATAGTAAATAGCCTCTCCACACTTAGCTAGACTGGTCCTTTCACAGCAGAAACAATATCTAAGAAGAAATACTCATAATCTTTGTTCCTTGGTTTAAGAGCTTCCAGAGCTTGGTGCCAGATTTCAATGAGTTTTATAAAAATTTATAAATTCCACGTCTGTCAGTAAAGTCACTAGTAAATTGAAAGGAGCCTCCTAAAATGGAATTTTAAAAGGCATTTGTGATTCCTTTTGTAAATTTCAGCAGGTCCCATTTGAATGCAAAAATATGAGTAGTAGAATTTTTCTCTTTAGCAATTCAAGTAGAGGTCTACTTAGAAGCTTGACTGAGCACATCCCATAGTTAAGCGACAAACCCTAGGTATAAGTAAAAGCTGTCCCTTAAAGCAGCTACCGAGAATAGAATCATTTTTTCCTCCTGAATGAAGTCTAAAAGTAACCATAGCAAATAGACATTTTAGCCTGCAGGCCACTCTCAGCTAAGTCAAATTACTTTTCCCTTAGAAAATAGACATTTCATTCATGTAAACCAGCAAGTATAGTGAGTTGATTTCTTTGACTGGGTCTACATAGAGATACCAATTCAACTGTCTTGGCTAAATTAACTTTTAGTCTAACACTCTTTTGGGATTGTTGCTAGTTTTTATTTTTCATCAGAATGTCTAATGTTTGATTAAACTGACCAATATATTAATTCATGTTTTGGCATCAGGTAGACTTCAAGTCTAAATTGTTGGTAATTAACAAATTTCTGTAATTATCTTTTCTCTAAGAAGCAGTCTCAGTGAGCTATTGTCTCTCAAGAAATGTAGAATTTTCTATTTCTTTTAATCTCCTCCTGTTTCTTCCTGGGAACACAGCCTGCATGTTTTAAACAGAATTGTCCCCATAGTTACAGAAAGTATATCTTTTTCAGAAGAAAAATAATACATGGCTATAAAGGCTTTAAAAAGATTTGTTTGGGAATAAAAGCTACATTATCTATAATCTGCATAGGATTTGTGTTTCAAATCAAAATCCTAATAAAAAAAGATGTTTGTCCCTTAATCTATTCCACATTGTATACAATTTCATCAAAAGTTTTTAATATCCTCCTCAAGCTTTTACAATTATTTCAAGCCCTTACTCTTAATGATGAGTTTAGGAAATCCAGGCTAGGGTTTTTTTTTTGTTTTGTTTTGTTTTGTTTTGTTTTGTTTTGTTTTGTTTTTTTGGTTTTTGCTTTTGTTTTTTATTTAAAGGTCACTACAAACTGGAAACCAGAGGCCAAAGAGAGTATTAAACTGGGAGAAGAACCCATACTTCTTTTTGATATGAAGATTTAAATATCAAGGCTAATAAATGAAAACTTCATCAAAATTCAGAAATTAATTTTACAAATGACTGTCACATCTAGAACTCTGAGCTAAGATCAGATTACAGCCTGCAGGACACAGCCTTTTGCATCTTGCCTAAAAAACAAAGGAAGAATAAACTTCTCTCATTCACTTCAATGAGTTTCTGGAGAAGAGCTCAGCCGCTATAATGCCGGAGAAACTGAGGCAAGATAGAGATTAGAGTTTTTAATATTTTATTTATTGGAGAGCTTAATTGATTTACTGGGTTGGACTCTCGTCTCAGAGTACCTGGTATTGAATGTGAGACTCCAAGGCTTTTTATAGGACTTCAGTGAGAAGAGAAATAAAGGCAGACGGCAGAGAGCGGGAATTTTCAGGGACAGACCATAAACTTGGTTCTGACATGTTGGGGGTGAGAACTATAAATTCTTACAAATTGGGAGTTAAGGAGGTAGTCAAATTAGAGACAGAAATTCTGGAACAAGAGATAAAGGTAGAGGTTGCCAATTAGGTCTGAGATAGGACATCTAGAGTTGTATCTTTTTGAATGCCAGAATGACCAGATCTCCACAGTCCTAATTATCTCAGCCCTAATGAACAGAAAATTGGGGTGGGGGGAACATAACATACTAAGTCAGGGAAATTGAGATATTATAATTCAGGGAAACTAATGCAAGGAAACTGAGGTAGAACAATTTAAGGACACTATGGAATAACATTGCAAACACAGTGAAGAAAAAAAAATTCTTCTCCAGTACTTAAATAAATAGGGCTTTACAAAAGTTGATTTTAGGCATGATAAGCTATTTTAGAGTTCTTATATGCTTGGGACAACTTAATTATGCCCAAATTGGGGGAAGGAAGGAGGAAACAATTCAACAAATCTTATTGATGGTGTGCCAGAATTGAGCATAAGAGATCCCCTAACAGCAATGGGATCCCCTTGGCTAGTTGGCAGGTTTTGCAAAAGAATTTGCAAATCCCAATAAATACAGGTAAGAGATTTGTGGCAAAGAAGAGATGAGAATTGAGCTTAAGAGATCCCCTTGGGTTGATATTGCAGATTCCTTGCAAAAGAATTGGCAAACCCGAAGTTTGTGGCAAAAGGGGATTTATTTGCTCTAAGAAGACAGGTTTCTTAATGGGCAAAGAATTCTGGCCTGGATCTGGGGAGCAGTTTGAGCCACTCAAAAGGATGTTGACTATGCCCTAGGCTGAGATTTCCAATTGAATGGGAGTTGTCTGGGAAAGGTGGGACCCTCTCAGTATTTGAGAGTCAGGAATTACCCCCAAAGGGGCCATAGTTTACACCCACCCACCCAAAGGTTAAAGAAGACACAATTTACATCATTGTGAACACATTAGTCAAATTTCCTAGTATTTACAATGTACTATATCCAAAGTCTTTAATCCCTACAAAAGTAGGAGAAATGTATATTTTCTCTTCTCTGATGTCAAGCATGGCTATTACAACTACAAATTCATTTCCAGGATTTGTTGTTGTTGTTAGTCATATACTACAATTTATATAGCTCTTTCACAATTGGTAGGTATCTATTCTACAAATAAAGCATTTCCAAATAAGACTTCAGACAAATAGGATAAATATTTAGAAACCAAAAAGTTGTAGAATAAATTCACTGGTCTCCCAATAATACTTTGTTAGGCCAAAAATCAATGGAATAAACAAACACAAATTAAGCTAATTCTGAGAAATTTTTACTTCCTGAGATAGGACCTGTCTTCTCTTATTTGTTTTGCTAAAAATGTCCAGCAAGAATAAATAGAAGTCATTGTGATGTTACAAAGATATTGTATTTTCAATCATCTGTGCTATTGAATCCTGTCTGCCACTTACTACTTGTGTGAGCTTAAATAAACTACTTAATTCTTCTGAAGGTTTCATTTCATCATTTGTAAATTAAGCTATTTGAACTATATTTTCCTTCTCATCTCTAGGTACTAGGATGTTACAGATTTGCATTAGAAAACAAAATATTAGTGAAAGGCATAAGAAAAGAGATGTGTAAATTCAAAGAGGAATTTAGAGAGAAAAATTCTTCAATAAAACTGTCAGATTTATTACTAAGAAGATGTTAATACATTTAATGAATACTTTGCTAAGTTCTGAATGCAATCCATATTTAAGAGGCAGCATAATACACTGGATAAAAAGCTATCCCCAGACTCTGTATTCAAGTCTGATATCTGACAAATGCCAGCTAGGTAAAAAATCTGGGGAAGCTGTTTAAACTTTTAATGCAGCAGGCTATATGCTTTAAAGGGCAGCTAGCTAGCAAAGTAGAGTGTCCCGTCTGGACTCAGGAAAACCTGAGTTCAAATGACATCCAGTCACTTACTAGCTGTGTGACACTAGACAAGTCACTTAACCTTGTTGGTCTCAGTTTCCTCATCTGTAAAATAAACTGGAGAATGAAATAGCAAATCATTCCATTATCATTTCAAAGAAAACCCCAAATGGGGCTACAAAGAGTCAGATATAAGTGAAATAACCAAACAACAACAACAATTAAGATATTAAGGGTACCAATTTATATTAGTGGAAGAAATACATTCTCTCTCAATGAAGGCCAATATCTTTTGAAATATTAATATTTTACTATCTTAAAAAATTACAAAATGATCCCTACTATGCATGATTTTCATGCAAATATGTTGTACAAATATTGATTATTTTCAACTCTCTTTAGTAATATATGGAAGTACTTATTTTCTCAAGATTATATTTTCATTTTGCTAATGAGACTAGAATTGAGATCATGGTCACATATCATATGACATTCTGTATTGTCCTGTGGGCACTGTTAGTGGCTTTGATCTATTTGACTGCCATTCATGATAGTATATAGAGTTTTCCAGAAACTCCAATGGCTTGAAATTTGTTTTTGTTTTTTTTTTTTCAGTACCAGAAATCATAACAGGAGACATGGAATCTGCCATGGCTGTTGACTTGAATCCATGGGTAGAATATGAATTCAGAGTGGTGGCAACTAATCCTATTGGGACAGGAGATCCAAGCACACCATCTCGAATGATCCGTACTAATGAAGCAGGTAAGAATCTTGAAAACTGGCGTTACTCATTTGAGCCAATTCTGAACAATCAAGAAATACCAAAAAAAGGGGGGGGGAGGGGAGCAAAGGTACTGTTTCTAAAATAAAAACAACAACAATAATAATAATTTAAAGGCTTTTTAAAATTCACCTGTATAAGATTAAAAGATAATACTATTTCTATATTAGAGTCTTTTAGTTCTACAAAACTAAAAATTCAATTCAATAAGCACTAAGTGAATGCTTATTGTGAAGTAGAAAGACAAAAAGTAAATAATATCTTTCCTCAAGAAATGGGCATTCTATTACAATGCAGAGAGACATCATATGTACACAGATAAATAGGAAGTATACACACAGGAAGTATTTTGAAGAACATGAATCTCTGGAGGGTTTGAGAGAAGTTTGACCCCTTGAAGAGGTAATACTTAAAATAAGTGTCAAAGAAAAATATGATTTTGGAATGACAGAAATGAGGAGAAACCTATTCCACATATGGTTTACAACTAATATGAATATACAGGGTCCAGAAATGGAATCCAGACTTTGGAATAACTAATCATCTAGTTTACCTTGAACATAGACTGTATAAAGAGGAGAAATGTGAAACAAGGTTAGAAAGGGACTTCAGAGCCAGACTGTGGAGGATGTAAATGTTAGGGAAGAGAACTAATTGAGGGAAGTAACCAGAATTAATATTAAATAGAATTATAATTTAATTCCTTTATTTATATAATTTATATATTTATATTATATATTATTTATATAATTTGATTTTATTTATTGTCTACATATTGCTATTGATTATTGCAAAGTACTGAGTAAAGTGCAAAGTTTAAAAAATGTCCTATGCCTGTAATCATGGTGCCATGGTCTCAAAAGAGAATAAGAGATATATAAAAATAAATATAATGTAAAATTAAATTTGATGTCCTGATGACAACTAAAATCTGATGGTTACCATGGCATGAGAATGATAATGGTTTCTCAAAGCCAAGGAGGAACCGAATACAAGCTTAGGTAGATCTTGCCAAGTTATCAGATGTTTGTATAAATATCCAGAAACATATACAGACACTTGGAAATGCTGGGTCTTGTATTAAAAAAATTCCATGAATGTAGATATCAATTTATATTTTTTAGTTGAAAGGGAATGTCACTTGAACTTAAGTATCTAGAGATCAAGGACCAGCTTCACTATTTACTGGCTGTCACTTTGGGCAAGTCAGTTAACATCTCTGAGCCTCAGATTCTTCCTTTGAAAAATGAGAATAATTTTTTTTAATTATGTAACTCACAGTGTTGATGTGAGGAAAATGCTTTGCAAATCCAAAAGTTCTCTTTAAAAGTATCATTATTTTTATTTAGGAATCTTCTTTGTAGATATGATATTTGAAGCCATTGTAGTTCATAAACTTGACAGTTTGGAAAGTGTAAAGAAAAGAAACTACCAAAAAGGGAAGGAAAATATAGATTATATCTCATAGCTAGATGATTAAATTGAAATTCCTCAAAGGTAAAAGCAATGCAATGATCTATTTTTTCCTTGTTAAATTCTGTATGTGGTCTATATTCACAGTAATCACCAATAACTAGAATCTCTACATAGAAAACATGCCATGACAGATTAAGTTAATTTAGTTTTATGACAATTATCAAAACTTTTTCCTTGGACCTCCTATGACACTTGGTTTCACAAATTTCTAATTCAGTTTTCATGTCATATTTTATATTATGTTTGTACTATGATTGTATCTTTTCCTCCTAAGTAGTTAAATCCAAAGATTGTTGTCTTATGCAAATTTTTAGCTTCCCCAGAAGATGGTACTATATTTTACATGAAGTTGGTGATAAGAAAATTTAAAATAAAGGAATGATTAATTAATGGTAAATTGTAAACATAGAACATATATATTTTGGCTCATGATGTCCTTATGTACAAGATGGAAGAAATAAAGCTTAAAGGAGGGCACAATTTCAATTGATTCAGAATTGGTTGAATATAGATTTAATGGAATATGGAATGGTGGGAGATCTCTAGGGGTTGTCCTCAGTCCTATTCTGTTCCACATTTTATCACTAACTTGTGTGAAGACATAGACACTGACCTACTTTGAAGATAACAAAAATAGAGAATAGCTTGTATTATACACTGACAAATAAAATTAGTATGTGGTTAATACATACTAAAGGGGAGAATTGCATTTTGGTTAGAATACTGTTCTTGAAGAATAAAAGATTTGAGTTTAAATCTTACCTCAAATACTTAAATTTGGTTTTGGATCATTAAGATAATCAGTTCTGATCTACGCAGAGCAATCTACCCACTCCTTGTTACTCAAGGATACTAGACTTAGAAAATAATTTCTTCCCAGATGATCTATTTAGAATATAAATAATCACACAAAAAAGAAGATGGGTAGATTGTTGTACTACAAAGCAGGACTTCAATAATCAAGATAAATGAAAGTTAAAATACTCTGCATACATTGAAATAAACACCTTTCTTCCTTTGTCATTTATCCATTACAGATTGTTTTTCTCCCAGGGTTTTTTTTTTTTCCTCCTTTTCCAGCATGCAAATTTTAAATTGAACATTAATTGCCTGGTTGCGTTTTCATGCTTTCATAAAATCAGCCATGCTTTCATTGTGTACAGGTGTTCATTAATTAAGTACATAATAGGTTAGTCATTCCTCATTTTATTTACCTGTTATGCAGATATTGAAATGACTGGTAATCATAATGTGATGTTCATATCCTTTTTTTAAAAAGCACCCCTGATTTTGCATATTGTTCATTGTGTTTCAACAAAGCCAAAGATTACTGCTTAATTCAAGAGTTCGCTATATAAATATTCATTTATAAAACAAACAATCTGTTCTGGATGAGTAATCCTTTTTGACTTTTTTTTAATAATATAATCTCTATAGTTCTATTAAAAAACACTTTTTAAAGGTTTAATAAAAAACACTTTTCTCTCTACAGACTAAATTATGGTAAGGACGTTTGATGTTTATTAATACCCAAGAAATGCTGCATTTTAGAAGATTTCTTCCTCTTTTTCTGCAGGTTTACTTCAGTCATATAGTCTCCATCTTTTTTTTTTTTTTTTTTTTCCCTTACCAGGAGCTCTACCCATACATACTTCAAATCCTTATAATCTTACTTAAGAAAATAAGGAAATCACAGGGAAAAAATGTATAAAGGACTGTCAGTTGAAAGAGAATTAAAGGCAGCTTTTACTGCCAGCATTATGTTTCCCAGGTTTGGATACCACATGTTGCGCTGGAACGGCTAATGCTGTTGAACCCCATGTTCCATTTGGCCTCCAATTCACCAGACAGCATGGATTAGAAAGAACACTGACAGCATTAGAATTCTTATCAAATGACAAGCTGTACCTCATATGTAAATCTCTCATAAATACGCATGTAGAATTCTAAAAGATGAACTGTTCTAATCAACCAACTATATTCTGAGATTTAATTAAGGAGGTTTTGGGAGGAAAGAATCAAAGATGCTTTGTTTTTGCATCTGAATCCTATTTATGAAAAGGCGGTGTTATATGCAAGGATGAGTGCCTTAAACTAAGGATGTTGGGAAGTAGAATTTTCCCACTCTTAGCACTTTCTTTAACTAACTCTATGATATTAGGCAAGTCATCTAAGCTTTCTTGTCTTGTATTTATAATAACAATATTCTGTCAATAAAACGATATAAATAGGAGCCACTGAATACCACAGTCACTGAAGATTAAAATTAAAGGTCACCTGAAGGAGAGATATAATATGGGTATTAGTATTTATATAGCAAATCAATAATGAGAAATTGCATGGAAGAGATGGCATAAAGGATGTCATTGGAGAGATGTATGAATGGGAGAAAAAAGATAGACCAGTCACACAGTGAAAACAAGAGTTGATTGAGGGACAATTCATTCATATCTAAAATTTTGAGAAAACCTGAAGAAGGTCTTGACACAGTGGGCAAACTCTGTACCTACAGAAGAACATAAAGAGGAGTCACCCAGATTAAGAGAGTATGGTTGGGTTGCAGCCTGTATCACTAAAGGAAATGTGCACAATGATAAAATCATAGACCCAGTGAGTTATCTAAATGGGTGGGTAGAACTAGATGATCTCACAATTCTCTTTCAGCTTTAATATATTGTTAAATTTTAACATGACTTTAATTTTGTTTTTTTAAATTAAAATTTAAAGTTTCCTTACCATATATACCCATTAAAATTTCTATTATATTGCCTTTCACATCATCCTTTTGAGACTTTATTATAAATTTTCTTCTTAAGACAACTAAGTGCTAAGTGCTGAAAAAAGGAAGATTGGAATCAGCTTATGGGGGCATAGAATGACAAGGAGCATTTTATATTTTTGCAACTGAAAGACTCAAGTAAAGGAGTTACATAATTATAATAATATTCATCAATTTACTTTGAATTTAAAGGATAGTGAAATTTCTAAAATTGAAAGCTATATCCTTTGGTATTAAAGAAGGCAGATGAATTCCTATAAGTCAAACTTTCTCCTGGGATGATCTGTAATCAGAATATGATTCTTTACCTAGTTATTCCCGTATCTTTACCAAGAAAACCCCAAACTGGGTCATGAAGAACCAAACACAACTGAGAAAGTGACTGAAGAATTATTTTTGTTGAGTAGGAAGATGAGCTGAATTGCATTTGAGAAATTATGCAGTGCCTTTAGGGATTCCAAATTTCCCCCTAAAACAGAGATATATCTTTTTAACTTAAATATTCTTCAGTGGTGCTATCTTACTAAAAGGCATGGAACATCATAGTCTTTGAGCAATTAAAATCATAACTAACCTAAAGAACAATGAAGAGGAACAATGTGGGTGAAGAGACTGCAAGATACTATCAATAGAGAAATGTGCAAGAGTCATGCCAAATATTAGAACTTAAATTCTTTCAAAATGGGAATTGTTTCATTCTTCGTATGCGTATCCTCAAAACCTAGCATAACTTTTGGCACATAGTAAATGTTTAATAAATTACTTATTGATAGAATTATTGGTAAAAATATCAACCCAGGAATGGAACTGGCATATAGTAAGAGATCATCAATGGAAAAACAATATATAGTCTTTACTGACATTCATAGGTTATCAAGAAATATAAAGAAAATCCTCAGAATTCTGGATTGATGCTTCTGGGGGAGAGAAGGATAAGGGAAGGAGAGAAGAGATGTTATAAAATAATATGGACTAGAGTTGTGTATGATAAAAATGAATGGATAGATTGTGATGCATGGATGCATCAGACAAAGGAAATAGTTGAGATCACAGATCCACTGACATACTAAACTTCTGAAGACTTCTGACAGGGTCTGACCACTAAACTATCCCCATAACCACATTGTATGATTTAAGTCAAAATATTGCCATTCTTATTTCACTGTTTACTAAATAGACACACAAAAAGTAGAAGATGAAAAAGTTGGCACACCAAATAACAGAAGATTTGGGAGGGAAATTGCTTCATGTTCATATGACTTGTCAGCTTTAAAATAAAATATTTTCTAAGCAGTTTTCCTCTTATACTTCTGAAAAAGACACTATCACACAAAGCTCAGGTTACAAAGGAGAAATGACTGTATTCTCCACACTCAGTGTGTATTCTAGGTCAAGATCAAGTGGAAAATAATCATTTAGTTGAAGAGAATTGGGGCCAGATCTGTGATGGTATAGGTACTGACCTTCATAGACATGACACTGACCATATAACCAAAAGTATTCTTCCTTACATTTCTCTGAAATTATTAATAAGAAAATTTAATGTATTCTGTTGAAGGAACTGGGAAAAGGTAAAATAAATTGGCAATTAAATAAATAGTTAGCTTTCTTCAGCTACACACATAAATAATTTATTTTAATAAGTAAAAGAAAATGGTTTTCTTTTAGATTAACAGAAGGTGAAAATCATAATAAACAATAAAAATACTCACTTACTAGAAAGAATTGACTGGTCTATAGAAATTCTTTAGTACTTTAGTAAAAATTAATTTGGTAACATGAATAGTGTTCCAGATTTATGGTCAGGAAAACTTGGGGTACAATTTCTCCCAACTGGCACTTGTGGTGTAATCAAAGGAAAGTCAGTTAATTTTTCTGAACCTCAGTTTCCTTTTTCATAAAATGAGAATTATACTTGCAGTGCCTTTCTTATAGAATTATTATGAATTCTAGTGCTAAAATCTGTTCATTGCATAAATTAAGCACTTAATAAATATATACTGATTGTGTATCAATCAAGATTAAGTATGAAAGTGAATTGCAAAATTATCATTAATAATAAAACTGGCCTGGGCTCTACAGTATCTACATATCTTCTGCAGTTTTTATTAGAGGTTTATATGCAGAGATGGAGTAATTATTTTAAATCTTACTCAGAATAAAATTTGCCTTAACAGCAAGGCATGACCAGTTTTACTAAGAGTTCTAATTGTCTTTAGATCCAATGAGAAGAAAGCAATGACAGTAAGTACAAAGTCTGAATGTAAAGGGAACCAATCCCAGAGAGAAGGGCTAGAAGAGAAGTATAGGACTCATGAATATCTTTAATTCAACTTGAACTTTTCTCATGCTCTTTGTTTTAGTTTTAGACTCTCTGTGAATTAAATGTTGTTTCCACTCCATTGCCTCTTCTTCCCTCCCTCTGCCAAATTGTCTTAACACCTCAAAAAAGGCATAACTTCAGAAATTCAGTTTGGACACTTGAGCAGATATAGATATGCCCACAGATAGACTTGTGCCCACAGACAAGTTTATTAACCCTTTGACTTTGGAGGTTTTTTTGTCCAGTTACCAAATGAATTTAAAAACATGAAAAAAAAGTAGCCAGATTAAAAAGTCTTCATTTCCATCAGTGTTATTATTTATGGGATAGCATACAGATGAGAGAGCTCTGTATTTCCTAAATTATCTAATGACTTTTGCAAATTTACAAGTCACCCTCTGCCAAAAAAAGGGATACTTCTATTTTACAATAGAAGCATAGAATTTTGAAGTTGGCAGCACCCTGAAAATCACTTTTTAATTTTTTAATGTTTTTAAATGGAGGAATTAAGGGTCAACTTAATTATGTAATTTGATTAAGAATATACAAAAATCAAAGATGGGGTTAGATCCGAAGTTTCCAGATTGCTAATAAAGTTTGTATTCTACTACCCAACCCTGCCTCCTGTTAGTACTTTCTAAGAATCTACTTATGATTCATTCTCAAGATTGATTCTACATACGGCAACATGACCTGTCGAATTGTTTGGCTTCACACAGAGAAGCATTTTTTAAAATTCAGTTTTATAGTTCTCCCCACCACCCCCTATCCTCAAAGCTTTCAGTTACATTTTCCAATCTTTGTTGCTTCTCCAAATTGGTCACTGGTTTACTACAAATCTCCTAAATTACTTTGCCTTTTCCAGGCCTCTAAATAAAGCCATATTATTTAATGAGCCATGGTAAACACCTACTGAAGCAGAAATTGGAATGATTTCTAAAGGAAGACAGTTTGATAGATGGGTTCCTCCTGCCTCTTTTTATTTAATTGAATCCTAATTTAGTTATTTAATATTTAGTTAGTGAATGGGCTTTTGCTACAGCTATTTTTCCAGTATGAAACTCTGTGACATTTTAGTGTGCTTAAACTGTGGTCATTTGCTATGATTTGGTCACTCCTAGCTTTTACACAGCTGTTCTCAGCCCACAATTTCAGACTAGCCAATACTCTGAATTTTACCATACCCAATGTTGCATTGAAGCAGCCAGGCATTTGCAGCCTAGGGGCAGGGTATCCATTATATTATTTATTCATGAAGGAGCATGGGTAGAAACAAAATTGAGAAGAATCAGAGTTTAACCTGCTAATCGTGCATGCAAACTTGATTCTGTGAGTTAATAAGCTCGTGACATTTATCAGTAGCAGTTCACAGAGTATGTGAGAACAAAAATCTAGCTACTTAATTCTAAATCAGGTCTTCCTTGCATTACAATGAAAAATATGTCCAATTGAAGAAAAGTAGCTACTTTGACTGAAAGTGTGTTTTTATGAACGTGATTGGAAAAATAAATACTATTTGCCATTAAACTGATTTCATTAATTTTATTCTAATAATGAAGAACAATCTAATCATACAATGTTAGAATGAGAAGGGACCTGAGAGACAATCTAGTCCCACTCCCTCATAGAAAGAGTTCCATTTTTCATTAATAAATGAGGATTATTAAATAACACCTCTAAGATCAAAGGACTCCGTGCATAAATGTGAGTGACTCTGTTATACTTTATACAACTCTAGAGGAATAATAATGTTAAAAAATCAGAGAAAAGGATTGTTTCTCTTAGGAAGAGGTTGGACTCATTATCCTTTCTCAGACATGGTCCCCCTTTACTCCCAGATGGAGCTAGCAATTACACTTGTGATTTCTATGTTCACACACAGATAGTAAAGTATCTTCTCCATTGGCCAACCAAGTACCTCCACAGGGAAGTTAAGCCTGATTTCTGAATAATCAGGATTATTCATTCCATTAAAGTTCTTTCTTTTTTCCCTGATGATAATAATACCTACCTTGTTGCAAAGTTCCATTAATATCCTAAGAGTTCTTAATTAGAGATCCATTAATTTGGGAGGGTTCATATTGATATAATTGTATTTCAACATAATTGGTATTTTTTGTAATCCTATGTATTTTGTTTTGTGCATTTAAAACATTCTAAGAAAGAATCCGTATACTTCTCTAGACTGCTAAGGGAATCTGTGACACAAAAAGAGTTAAGAACTCTGATAGAATGTAAATAATACTTCTCCATGCTTTTCATACTCAAATAGCCATGTGTATCTCCACCAGTAATTAATAGTAATTCATCCAGGTAGATCGTATGTAGGAGTAAATTTATTCTTTATGAGCATATCAATATCATTTTAAAATGAAATGCTGTGATATAAAGGTAATGCTGAAGTGTAAAATTACTAGAGTAGCTTCAGAGCCTGGAAAATGATTCCTTTTAATAGTTTTCTTCATTTAACATTCTTTCATTTGAAAATGTTCCTTTTCAGCTGTATATTCTGTGGTTTCATGCAGTGGAGAGGAAATTTATTCCTTTGACACATTTATTCTTTTAATAGTTATTCATTTGAAAAAGTTTCATTGTGTGACGATATATTTTACAGTTTGCTAAAAAGATTCGCTTCTTTGACAGGTTTATTTTTTTTAAAACATTTGTTCATTTAAGTAGGTTCTCACTGGATGATGCTTTTAGTAAGACTTCTGTAAAATGAAGTTGCCAGGCTGCTCCAATAACAAGGGAATAATGGCTTCAACCTATACCTACCTTGGAGCCCCACAGTCAGATAGCAGCACTCTGATGGGTAGGCCTTGCTTAGCATAACTACAGAGAACAAGCTATAAAATGGCTTTAAAATTAACCATTACTAGGAGTGCAGTAAGAGTTGGATATAACTGAAAATGACTGAATGAATGGGTCTACTTAGAGCAGCTAGATGGCTCAGTGAATAGGAGCCAATCCTAAAGACAGGAGTATCTGAGTTAAAAGTCAGCTTCAGACACTTATTAGCTGTGTGACCCTGGGGAAGTCACTTAACCCTGTTTACCTTAGTTTTCCTCATCTATAAAATGCTCTGGAGAAGGAAATTTCAAAGCACTACAATATTTTTGCCAAGAAAACCCTAAATAGGGTGACAGAGTTGGACATGACTAAAAAGACTCAATAACAATATGTACTCAACTATATAGACTAGATTTGTTAGAATTATTGTACCTTAATTTCCATGTGTATACCAAAATCAAATTCAATATTAATGAACCATAAGTACATATTTTCTCCTAAAGGTTCTTTACATTACCTTACATTTACTTATCTGGCATGTTATAGCCTACTGATTGTAAAGTCCCGAGAGAACAAAGAATTAGTTCATAAAAATTAAATTGAATCTAATTGAATTGATCATACCTTAGTAAATAGCTCATGAATGTCCATGAAAGTCTGAATGATGGCAATCCAATCTCTAATCACCCTTCCTTTTCTCTCATTTGAAATGTAACTCTCACTCTATTATTTTAATAATCTATGAATAATTGCATTTGTGAGTCTTTCCATTACTGACATGAACTGCAAACTTTTCTAGCCAAAGGAGATAATGTTATGAATTGATCTAGTTACCAACACTCTAATGATAAGCCTCTCCACATTAAGCTAGAATTGTCCTCAAAGGATAATCACATTGTCCATTGTTCACATGCAAACTCAAGTGCTTCTCTGATTGTGCTCACTGTCATAACCTTTGAGAAGCCAAGGTCTTCCTATGTTGTGAGGGAACATAGGAAGTGGCTATTCAGATAGACAGATATGGATATGATATTTGTACATATGTAGAACCAATACAGATTGACTACTGGTTTTTTAATCAATCATAACTACTGGTTAATCAATCAATAAGCATTTATTAAGTAATATCTGGCTGGTGTAAAAGAATTAAGAGTTCCTGTCTTCAAAGAGCTTACACTCTATCAGATAAGTCTCAGACAGGTGTCTAAGGCACATAAAGGTTAAGGAACTCATCAGAGTAAAGTAATACTAAGGTTCAGAAGTGGAATTTGAGTTCAGGTTTTCCTGATTCCAAGATTATCAATTTTTGCTCTCTATATATTTTTATATATCTTTCCCTATTCTTTTCCTCTCCTCCCTGTCCCTCCCATTTTCCCTATCCTTCCTCTCCCTTTCCCCTCCCCCTGCCTCTTTCATCCCCACTCCTCCTCTCTTTCTCTCTCATCATAGAGAAATATTCACATGTAATCAGAAGAAAGCAAGAAGGGGAAGGGAGGGAGATAATAATAGTCAATATTCAATAAAATTTTTTATAGCTTTTTATTGACAAAACATATGCATGAGTAATTTTTTAACATTGATGCTTGCAAATACTTCTGTTCCAACTTTTCCCCTCCTTCCTTCCATCCCCTCCCCTAGATGGCTGGTAGTACCATACATGTTAAATATGTTAAAGTATATGTGAAATACAATATATGTATACATATTCATACAGTTCTCTTGCTACACAAGAAAAATCGGATTTGAAAGAAGGTAAAAATAACCTTGGAAGACAAACAAAAATGCAAGCAAACAATTAACAGAAAAAGTATTATTTATGCCCCAAAGAAGCTCCTAAAAGAATTTCTACAAACGTTATTCTGAAAATGTATAATCTCAAAAAATTATAAACTCTATAGCCATTCTCCAAATGATAAATAGTCAAAGGATATGAGCAGACAATTTTCAGATGAAGAAAGTA
This sequence comes from Antechinus flavipes, assembly GCF_016432865.1. Taxonomy (NCBI): domain Eukaryota; kingdom Metazoa; phylum Chordata; class Mammalia; order Dasyuromorphia; family Dasyuridae; genus Antechinus; species Antechinus flavipes. The sequence goes on from NC_067400.1 coordinate 493,361,961, forward strand.
AAACTATTTCTAGCCATATGAAAAGGTGCTCCAAATCACTATTAATCAGAGAAATGCAAATTAAGACAACTCTGAGATACCACTACATACCTCTCAGATTGGCTAAAATGGCAGGAATAGACTTAGACAAATGTTGGAGGAGATGTGGGAAAATTAGGACACTAATATATTGTTGGTGGAGTTGTGAACAGATCCAGCCATTCTGGAGAGCAATTTGGAACTATGTTCAAAAAGTTATGAAACTGTGCATACCCTTTGACCCAGCAGTGTTTCTGTTGGGCCTATCTCCCAAAGAGATCTTAAAAGAGGGAATGAGTCCCACATGTGCAAAAATGTTTGTGGCAGCCCTTTTCATAGTAGCAAGAAACTGGAAACTGAGTGGATGCCCATCAATTGGAGAATAGTATATGAATGTTATGGAATCTTATTGTTCTATAAGAAATGATCAGGAAGATGATTTTAGAGAGGCCTGGAGAGACTTACATGAAGTGATGCTAAGTGAAATGAGAAGAACCAGGAAATCATTGTACAGGGCAACAAGAAGATTATACAATGATCAATTTTGATGGATGTTGTTCTCTTTAACATTGAGATGATTCAAACCAGTTCCAAATAATCTTGTGATGAAGAGAGCCATCTATACCCAGAAAGAGGACTGTAGGAATTGAATATGGATCACAACATAACATCCTCATTTTTTTGTTGTTGTAAGCTTACATTTGTTTTCTTACTCATTTACTTTCTTTTGTGATCTGATTTCTCTTGTGCAGCAAGAGAATTATATAATATATGTTTATATATATTGAATTTAACCTACATTTTAACATGTTTAACATATATTGAATTTTGCTTGCCCTCTAGGGGAGGGGAGAAACGGGAGAAGGAGAAAATCTAAAACACAAGGCTATATAAGGAACAATGTTGTCAAATTGTCTGTGGATGTTTTGAAAATACAAAGCTTTATAAAAAAATTTAAAAAAATTAGGTATGTATGTGGCACTTTGGACAAAGCACTGGCCCTAAAGAAAGGAATCTTAACTATAGCCACAGACACTTTGGCCAGTTATTTAACCCTGGTCTGCCTCAGCTGTAAAATAGGGACAATAATAGCTCATACTTCTTAGGTATTATGAGGATCAAATGAGATATAATTTATAAAGTACCATTACAGTTCCTGAAAAATAGAGGAACTTTAATAAATGTTTATTTCTTACCTTAAAATTACATAAGTACTTAATATTGACCATATTTTTCATTATGATATGGATTTCCCCCCATGTCTCCCTCTCTAATAGTGTTTAAGTCCTAAAAAAAATTAAAGAAGATTTTCCATCATTCCAAAAGAACATTGATCAATTTCAGTTACTAATCTCTAAATACTGCCAAAGTCATACAATACACTGAGATATTGAAGGGGTCAATGGAAGTAGCTAACATAAAAGCACAAGAATTCCAAGTATTTGTTCATTATATTTAGGCATGATCTTTATTAAGCATTTATTATTCCATGGATCTATAATTTTTCAACCGTGTGAGTACTCCTTCCACAAAAACAGCTTGCAATCCATTCTGTATAATCTATGTCCTTATTTTCCCCATAAATTCTCTCTAATGCATCTAGCCTATATACTATAAATCTTCTCTATACTTTTTAATATTTCAAGGATGTCAAAGCAACGTTTAACTATTTAGTTTTTCCAGCATGATCTTGTAGCATGATTAGTTCACCATCTTTCCAGAATCATTAGTGGTAGTACTTATGGTCTCTTTACAACCACCTCATATTTTTCCAATACCCTTTGGATATAAAGCATTTATTTGATGTCCTTCATAGATGAGGTTGAAACTCTTTATCTATTGATGATGGGGATTTAGGAGTAAGTTGTCCTTTTAAATTCTGGGTAAAAATTAGTGTCATACCACATGTGATCTTACCAAATTCTTCCTGTAGTCATTTATTTGCAAGATGATGGGTTCAGGAATGGACTCAGTTTTAGGAAAAGAGCCAAGTAGACTTGTCTATGTGAAGATTATAATATAGTTTTTGTCTCATTAGCAGAGTGGCATAAACAAATATTGTATATGCTGCCATATGAATCATAATTACATAAATTCAGAAAAGTATATTTTGCATTTGATAGAAAAGAGTATAATAGTGACCTTAGCCAGAATCTCAGCTCAAATATTTGCTAGCTGTATAATTATAGAAAATTAACTAAACCTCTCTGAACCTGATTTTTTGAAGATGTGGACAATAATACTTGCACCACCTACCTTTCAGAATTATAAGGAAGAAGCTTCATGACCATCTTCATTTGTGGACTTTCTTCTCATCTTCAGGAAGCCTCTAGGAAACTACTGGATTGTTAATTTTATTCCTTCCACATGGCAATTTATAGTTTTCTTTTAATGTCCTTGTCTTACAGTACTCTGTAAAAGATTTATCTCTTTTGGTATCTTGTCATCCTAGCAGATTGCAAGCTCCTTGTGGTCAAAGTAGTCTCAACTAATTTTTTCTTTTTTTCAAAAACAAAAAAAAAAAGCATAGTACCTGTACACAGTGGGTGCTTAATAAATGTTCCTTGACTGTAAACCTTAAAGCTATAAGTGCTTTAAATTTTTTTTAAATTAAAAAGAATCTTTTAAAAGCAGAAATAGAAATGCATGTTATTATTATTGTTGTTATTTGGACTCAGCTTGAACAGAACCACAGGATCTTTATTGCAGACAAGTTTAAATAACATAAATATTCTTTCTTCCCAACCCCACCCTTTTTTATTTTTAGTTCCAAAGACAGCTCCTGCCAATGTAAGTGGCAGAAGTGGAAGAAGGCATGAATTAGTGATAGCCTGGGAGGTAAGGAAGCTTGTTACTCCGTCATTATATTTTATTATAAATTTTTAGAGGACAGAGACATTTTTTCCTCACTAAATTATGTCCCATACAAAATATACAAGGCTTCCTCTCTTCAAATGAAGATGTGCAAAAATTTGGAGTCTTCATCACAATTCTGATTCCTAAAAACAAGCTTTTCATTTTTTCACAGCAGTTACTCAAGTGACTTTCCTCCAACACTGCACTATATTATCACTTGGAGTTAGCTAGACAAAATTTCTCAGAGGTTTGTTTAAACCCTCGGTTATGTTGTCTGCTATACATTGATGTTACTACTCTAATGCCTCTACATACATCTTTTCATAGCTAAAATCTGTAATCTGTGCCTCTTCAAATATCCTTTGTAGGAGACTGTAGATGGCTATTCTTCATTAAGTCACTTTTATGGAAAAGTATATTATCAAAATATACATAGATAGCATGTAAGTAATTATTTGAATCTCTATATAAAAATTTCTTTTGGAAATAACCTAAGAGGGAACATCAAAACTTTGGCTTAGGTAGGAGCGTTACAGTTTTCTAAAGAAGTTAATTCCCTCATAATCTCTCAATATGTTGATACATCTTACACTAGAACATCTTCCCTTCTTAAGAAACTTTCCACAAAGTACCTCGTTATTTCAGCAGTCCTGTCTCTGCTTTCATTAAGTGAAGGAGTTTTAAAGTTTGCCTCCAAAGTCTATCAAGATGTAAACTTCTTCATTAACTGGATACATGGACTCTAAACAAAATTGATGAAGACTCTATTTGCCATGTAAACTGAACTCAAAAATGAATACTATTTTACAATAAGAATTTCCAATCACAAAAGAATTCACCACTCTGTATAAAAAGTATCTCTCCTATATTAACAAAGCCATCTGTATTTTATAACTTCTTTTCTATCACAGGCTATCTCTTTTAACCAGCTCTCAGTTTTCCAGCTGCTTGAATCATCTATTTTCATTTATTCATTTATTTATATGATATAGATACAAAAAAGATTTTAAATTAAATACAATGATACTTTTTTCTTCACACTTTCATAGAGCACACAGAACTCAACATTGAAAAGGTATGTTGACATCTAATTCTAAAACTGCTGTGGGAATGACCACACTAAACCTACTTAGCAGAACAAATTTTTCCTAATTTAATGGCCATTTAATTTTGCCCACTGGAACCTGAGACCCCGGCAACATTCATTTTATGACACAACTAATTGGAAGAAAATCCTAATTTAATTTAAGAGGTGTCAATACTCCAGATAGTTAAAATGAAAAAAAAGAAAGAACCCCATGTTATCAAGCTGGTGCCTAAGATTGTAAATGATTAATAAATTTATTTTAATTTGAATTTTCCAGATATTATTTTTAAAGCCTTTGATGCTGCAGAACACTTTGGAGCAGTTATGCCATCATGGTTTTCAATGTGCTATTTATATTCAAAATTTCTCTTTTTCTTACTCATTTTACACATATTTATTACTATGTAATATATGCATTGCATTGTGTTAGATACCCAGGGAGCTACAAGGTATTGGGTTCTCTCCTTTTAGAAAGTCACCAATTATGAAAAGATTCATGGTAAACCTGAAGTGTGTAAAAGTGTTTAATATTTAATTATAATTGCACTTTTCTTCTTCAGCCAGTATCAGAAGAGTTTCAGAATGGGGAAGGATTTGGCTACATTGTGGCATTTAGACCCAATGGAACCCGGGGTTGGAAAGAAAAAATGGTCACTTCATCGGATGCTTCAAAGTTCATCTACAGAGATGAAAGTGTACCTCCACTCACTCCTTTTGAGGTGAAAGTTGGAGTATATAATAACAAAGGGGATGGACCTTTCAGCAATATTGTGGTCATCTGTTCAGCAGAAGGAGGTCAGTTTCCATATTTCTTTTATATTTTAATTTGATTACATAAGAATACTATGTAAAATCAGTTTAAAAAATTATTTATTGGGGTAATCAATTAAACAAAGCAATAACATAGCTATTACAATAAAGAATTTGAGAGACCAGCCCAGTGACATCTACATGGAACAATGGATAGAGTGCTGGTCCTAGAGTTAGGATGCCCTAAACTCAAATCTAGACCCAGGAACTTTCTATTTGTATGACCCTAGTCAATCCATTTAACTTTTCTCAGCCTCAGTTTTCTTATCTGCAAAATGAGAATAATAATAGGAGTTTTCAGAGTTTTTATAAGGATATAATACAGTAATATATGTAAAAGGCTTCACAAACCTGGAAGCATATTATTATCATTTATTCAATACTACTTTATTCAAAATTCCATCCTAGAATCAGTAGGGAATACAAAGAAGTAGAAGTTATTTTTTCCTTAGTAAGCTAATACTATAACTAAGAAGGTAAATTCCCTGAAAAAATAGCTAATGGTAGAATGCAATATAAAAATTCATGTCAAGTGAATATAAATATTGGTAAATACTATAGAAATGCCTAATTAAGAGTCCTTCATATTCCTCTTCTCATAGAAACCTTCTTGGAATAAGTGAAGCATGAACTGAGTCCTTAAAGTGATGGGTGGGATTTAACTCAATAAGAGAAGTGAGAATAATACCCTATTCCAAGGGAATGTCATACACAAACATCAATGCAGGAAAGTTCAAGACCATTAGAAAGAGCAATGAACAGGATAGTTTGAATGAAAGCAATCATCCTGTACATAGGTAGTAGAAAAGGTATAGAATGGTAAACTGGGACCAAATTGTGGAAGTCCTTGAATGCCAGATTATTTGGATGTTACTCCCTAATACACACAGTATTATTGAAGGTGGAGCTACCTGAACCTAAGTTGATAAGGGACTGAATTAGAGAGTTAGCAGGAAGAAGAAATGGAAAGAAGAATTTATAAAGGAAGAATGAGTACAGCTTGGTGACTGATCAGAATTAGTGGGGAAATGAACAGTAATTGATCACAACAGATGTTTTAATATGGAATATAGTTTTGAAATGTTTACATTCAAAAGACTTAGAATGATCCTTGATACCTTGGTCTGAATACTTCCTCCACATTCAAAGAATGTTGTCTGCCTATACTGTATGAGTCCAAGTTCCTGAATATGACATAGTAAGTTAAAAAGAATTACTGAATTAGAGTACTATTTCCATGAAATTATACTAATGTCTAGCATACTAGTAAGCTTTCAATAAATATTTCTTAATTGATAAAATGGGTGACAGACAAATTTGATAAACTTCCCTTCTACTTTTTCTCAGTAGTGTAGAATGATTTCCACTTTTCCATTCATAACTTTTCTTTTTTATGTGGCTAAAACCAATTTTTTTCAGGAGGGTGGGGTGAAAAGGAAATGACAAAAGCATGGGACCTCAACTTTTACATCACAGTATTTGGGACACAATCAAAGAAAATGTTGATTTCCTTCTATTCTAGGAAGTCACAGAGTTATCAGTCAAAGATTAAAAGGGACACTCAGGCTCTTCTAAATAGAGGTTAGAGATAAAATGCAAATTTTATATTACCTACACTTGTCCTATTTGAGAGAATGAAAAAATGAATACCTTTGAAAGTTAGTTTTAGCCATTATCTGTGCATGGGTGAATAAAGTTTATTTAGCTCTCCAATCACAGAACATAAATGCACACGAATGCAACTTGAATTGCTCATGAGAATTGTTTGTCTTCAACAAAAATAGTTTTTTTCCTATAATGGAAAATAGAAAAGAGAACAACAGTGAGAATTTTCCCAGACCAAAAAAGCTTATTTTTGGAAACAAAAGTAGTTTCAGTTTTGGGTCAAATGTAATTTTTCATCTATATGAGTTTTGTTTTTCATTTTCATAAAATATAGCAACACTTAGAGGCAGAAACAGAAAGCTTATTAATAGGAACACTGCTGCTGTGAAGCTACATGAAGAGATGAGAAATAGAATAATCAGGACCAACAACCACTGTAGACTTAATCAGTTTGATTTGCATCTGAAGAATATGCAACATGAGAGAGACATGCCCATTAGATAGATTGTTGCCTTGCACTTTTCACCTCTTCATGTTTCTGGGTAGTTTAAAAGGCAAGTCTGAGAAAATATTACAGTTATATAATCCAGAGGTCCCCCAGAGAATAATACATCAATAATATATAATATTGTTTAACTTGTCAAAATTCAAAGAAAAAAAATTGTTTCTAACTTATCACACAGATGAGCCATATGAGGGGAAGCCAGAGACTTTGGTAAACATGCTTAGTGTGGTTCCCCTTAGTGCTTTCATGAAATTCTAGAATTATAAATTCCTTGTCAACCTTTACTATAAAACTGAACCACTACAATGGTCATGATTTTCAAGGCCATTTCCCCTTAAACTGGAAACAATTGGCCTTTGGAGAGTTCTTTGCAAATATCTATGGGAAATACGCACACTTTCCATCCAAAAGACTTCCATTTTTGTTAGAGCATATTCAGCATAATACATCAGTTGGTTCATCAACTCCAACTATATAAAAGAACATAGGAAAGTTATACTATTGGGCCATGTTTTATTTTTTCTTTCTGCTAATGAAGTTCAAGTTGATATTTTTCAATCACCACATTTATTAATATGGTACGAGACCAGCAAACAGAGAATGTTTTCCTATTGCTTTTATGCTACAATATGAAATATTGCTAGACTCATGCTAATAATAATCCACATATTTTTCAGCCTACTCTATTTAGAGTAATGCTTCATTCCATTTACTATGTTCAAGGGATAGTGCTTTGATGGATTTGGAATATGAGGACCTGGGTTGAAAACATCCCCTGTAACCTACAGAAAATATTTTAACTTCTCCCAGTCCCAGATTTCTTATCTATCAAATGAGAGGTCTTCAGCAGATCACCTCTGAGTCCCTTCCAAAAATAAATCCATAACCTTTCCAGTTCTACCTATGATCCTAAAGCTTATAGAAATAAAATAATTGAATTTAATTATTTGGTAGAATTTCTCACCTATAATGAATGAATATTCTCAGAATTACTCCACAAAGTACTTTTCATAAATATTCTTGGCATGCAGTTGCCCTTCTGTCCCCACAGATTAGCTATCCTCTGGAGTACTGGCTCTGATGGGTTCTACAATATTGAGAATCATAAGGTACAGTCCTGGCAACAAACTTTGTCTACTTTCTAAGAACTTAGCCTAGTGAAGCACAGAAAGGATTATCTCCAGCAGTATGACTTACCCCATGAATACTCGTGAAATAAATAAAAAATATAAAATAATTTCAGTCCTATGTGGCTACAGATATAATAGAGCCAGGGAGATAGAAAAGGGACAGAGCTGCTAGTCTTATACATTTCTTAGACATATAATAGATACATAATGATTTAATTTAGATACACAATAAGTTAACTGTTAATAGTCTATATATGTTACAGTTTTCCAAATACTACTTGATGGAGAAACTGAATTAGTAATGATAGCCTTACTATAACAAAGCTAGAAGATACATGGAAAGAAAAGATGACTAACTAATTCTCCTTAGAGATGCAAATAAATTCATTGACAGTTTTATGTGCAAAGGCAACCATAAACCTCAGGTTAAGTGTTATTTGGTTTTCTTACTTTTTCCTGCTTATAATAAACATTTGTTTAAAAAAAATGAAGATAATAACAATATTGTACCCAATACCCATTACAAAAGATGAGGTACATAAATTTTATGAAACTTCAATAAAACCCTATAATTTAAGCTAACAAATATTTTAATATCTAATAATTTTGATATTAAATTAGACATAGGGGAAGTCAGTAAAAAAAAAAAAAGTGAATTTGATGATATGTTTCAGAAAAAAAAAAAAGGAATGAAATGCACCAAATACTTATAAGTTGGACAGGTGCCTCATATCTGCTTTGTGAATATTGTTGTTTTTTTTTTTTTAAAGAAGAGATTTGGCAGATGCTTGATATTTCAATACACACACACACACACACACACACACACACACACAAGAAAATGATTATGTGAGCTGGATCCAGAGTCACAGATCATAAGTTAAAATCACTGTTCTCTGAGTGTGGTCAAGTGAAATACTAGATGACCAGTCAGGTCCTTATTAACCTAAACCTATGATCTTGTCATGCTACTTAGAATTGAGTTATTAAAACAACAAATAAATAAAAACAGGGAAAAACTGGTTAATAATGTGGAAGTATTTTTTAAATAGGTTCTCTTCATATAATTTTATCATCACCTTATTGGAACAAAGGCCAAAATTAATGCCAAATTTAAGGAGAAAAAAAGAGATATTATATAATTAAACAAATTAAGCAATTAAACAAATTCAAAGCAATTGATGCCCCCAAATGGTAATTGATTAAAAGTACATATATTAACATGTATTATCATCATTTCTCAAGGAAGTTTAATGATTAATAAATCAATCCTCACATCAAGGAACCCAAGAGAAGTGGTAAGGCACCTCAGGCAGCAAATACTTGATCCTCTTGCCAAGCAGAAAGACATGGAAGTCAAGGAAAGAAATCTTTCAGAGGAGGATAATGGAGGATAATGAACATTATATCATCATTAAATAACAAATGGTGAAAGGAAGGTTAATTTTACAGAAAGCATGGCAGGAGAATTTATTAAACCAAGTCATTTCAAGAACATTTAAAATTATGAAACTGGATGAAGGAAAAAATAGATGAAAATTTAAAAAGATTTGTAAAATCAGCAAATTAAGTTTCCATCATAAAAATTAACACATGTTAATTTTACTATCACAATACCCAATTATCTACACTAAGAAGTAAAAGTAGCACCAAAGAAAACAAAGACAAGAAAAGAAGTATACATAAATGTGATTCAGGTTAGATGTAACACAATTTTAGGCTATTGAAAAATCAATTTTGAAGAAATTCAAAGTATAAGAGAATAGCAAAAAAAAAAAAAAGTAGAATGGATAAAGAAAATATTATAGATGTTATTTCTAATGAACATGGTTGAAAAAATATTTATCAACTACCAGCCATCATGACTACTTTTATTTACAACAAAATCTTTATGAAAATAATGTAAACATGTTAAGTGAATCATTAATTAAGGCACAGGAAATGAAAACATCGACTTTGCAAATGATATTCTCCAGCAGACTGCATCTTTATAATCACTCAATTAAATAAAAGCTATAGAATTAAAAGTTATGTTTTTTTGAGTATGGAAAACATAAGTTTTCATAGAGCAAAAATCATATTTCTTCTAAATTCTGACAATTCATAAATAATGAAAAGAGATCAGCCTAACTATCCATTTAGGAAAAACCAAATAAATGGAAACTAGCATGCATTCAAATGAAAAGATGATAAAGCTAATCATCAGTATATATCTATATGTAATACACATACATTTATATATACACATGTACTGAGTATATGTGTGAGTATGTGTGTGTGTATACAGAGAGAGAAAAAAAGAGACTAGATATGCATGTGTGTATAATTATAGATCTTAGACAAGTATTGCAAAAGTCTGTCCACCATAACTTAATGTGGTAATAAAAACAAAGCTATATTTTGATTTTACTTCACATCACTCTCTAGCATTATCAAAACTGAGTTTATCAAAAAAGACATTCTAGCCCACAACCTTTACCACAGCTTGTACTTTTGTACAAAAGATCTGAACATATCAAATTATATCAAGCCAGAACAAAATGTGTTTCATATCAACATATAATACCTAGGTCTTGATGTTAGGCTCCTAAGAAATTATCTTCCCCCCCCCCCCTTCATTCTCTTTTTCTAATAGCAAACCCTCTGTTTGCAAACAACAAAAATGCCTGAATAACCAAAAGAGGGATCTGTATTTCAAGATAGAAAGTCAAACCCTCGTATTCTTCTTATTTTTCAAAAACATAAAAGTCATTTTTACATAGTTCATTTTACTCTGTCTTTCATAAGGAAAAACAGTATGAGATCAGACCATGGGTGATGAAATAAGAGGGGAACAAAAGAAAGATTTCTGTAAGCTCAAGTTGACATACATTGAAATATCTTCTGACCCTCTGAATTTATTCCTGACATTTTGAGTTTTATGCTTGTTTGTTTGTTGGTTTGTTTTTTCCTGGTGCACAGGACTATATGCAGCTTTTCTTTTTTACTTAAACTAAAAAGTCTAGTTCCTAATTTAGGAAAAATGGTACTCAATTACATCCTCATAAATAGAACTTCTGCAGCTCAAATTAAAACCACACATTCACGAGGTGTTATTCTCTGGATCAGCTTTTAGCTGAAACTGGGCTCAGTGGGATTTATGTGAACCTGAAAATTAATAAATTGGCATATTAGTTGTAAAATATAAGGAATAAATTTCTTGTCTTTGCCAAATGATCCATCTGGATTAGTGCCTGTAAAAGTTCAACTACATCTGTCTTCACTGAATTTTTAAATAATGAAATCATAACCCTTCTACTAAGAAGTTTATTAAACTCTCCTTTGATTAATGCTGCTAACCCCCCTGGGAAGTCAGATGTGTAATCAATATTGCAAGCACATCCCCCCATATTATTTGGAGAACTCCAGCTGCTAGGTCACTTATTACAAATGTATCATTTATATTCATGAACATGGTAATGCTGTTTAAAACTTTTAATCTAACAGAATCTGAATTCTATCAATCAGCCTGTCCACTCTAAATCCTAAAATGAAGTAGAAGAGCCATCTATCAGATAATTAATACCTTCATACTTTAGTACTTTTTTAATATTGATTTCATCATTTGGGGTGATTCCTCTACCAATGCAAATAGCAATCCCTTCATTCCTTTGTAGATAGTAAATTGCTATAACAAATATCTCATTACCTAGTAACCAAATTATGGATGATAAGCCTCTCTAAAGTTAACTAATTGTTTGGACAACAAAGAGATCTTGTTACTGGGCTCACATTCAAAACTTTTCAGTTGATAAGACCTACCAGAGCTTATGCTTCATTGGTCCTGTAAAATGCAAAGTCTAAAAATTTTCTTTCTACATCAAGATGAGAGTTATGTATAGGACTTTAACAGACTGCGATCTTCATGAGCAGAAGCAAAAGGTAGACTTTTTTGCTACTTAGAACAGTTTTAGCCAATGTGATCTAAGACATATGATTACAAATCTCCCAAACTGAATCAACATACCAAGATGGTTACTATTCAATAGTGAAAATAATAGTGCAGGTAGGACCCATGATAATACTTGAGAGTCAGAAACACAGGAAAGCAGCATGGTGTAGGGGAACCCAAAGTGTTGTTGAAGTCAGAGGACTTGAATTTAAATCACCCCCCTTCTATTCCCCCCCCAAACCTTTACCATCTGTGAAATCTAAGGCAAGTCACTAGACTTCTTTATAACTCAGTTTCCTCTTCTGTAAAATGAGATATTGGCCTCTGTCTTCAGATCCTAAGATGGAATTGATGTCCTTTGACATCCTTTCCAGCTTGAAATATTTAGTCATAAATAGAAGGAAAACTTGTGTGAAGGAGCTTAAGGAAACTACAGTATGCCAGCTTGGTAGAGAATGATGAAATAGACCAGAAAATAGCAATAAGATAAACTGATTGGATTCCCCAATATGCACAAATGATTCAATACAGGCTAGACTACTGGCAGACTACTTTTGAATGGACAAATCCAACAAAATATTGGGAATGTTAGAAGGCTAGAACATCTCAAGAGATCAGAAGATGAGGATAGAATGAAAAAGTATTGTATATCTCAGGCATTCTTTATCCTTTCTAAGAGGAACTTAAAGAAACCTCCTTTATCTTACTACTCTTTTCCTCTGTCAGTTATTGAAAAGAGGCTGGGCAATAAGAGTAGGAAGTGCTCAATATCCTTCCTCAGTCCTCAGATAAAAAAGATTAGGGACAGAGGGGTGGGGCAGAGGTAAAAAAGTAAGACACCATCACCCATTTTGTGTACCTACATAGAGCAAATAAATCTAATCCAAAACAACAGCCAAATTTCAGGTACTCTTTGATCAGTTTTTTTTAGGTAGGAATTTTCACCCATTTACCATAGTAAATTCTATAACTATCCTGCCTTTCCTCATACTATCATATTAAGGAATCAGATCTTAAATCTTGCATATCAAAGTATTCACTTTAAAATGCCATCATTTCCTTTTAGTTATTAGTGACATAGAATAATCTAGAAGTAATTAAATAACAGGGTGTGTGTGTGTATCTCTGTGTGTGTGTGTGTGTGTGTGTGTGTGTGTGTGTTTAAAAAAAGAGCTTTGCAGGTCTTCCCATTAGTGTTTTACACATGGCCCACAAGTAGAAGTATCTTATAGTTTTTTTTTTTTCTTTTTTCTGTCAAATGTGTACACATATTGAAGTACATTGTTAAGTTACACATTCAGAGGATGTAAGAAAGTAATGTAAGAAAGTAATCATAGTTATGCCAAGTAGAAAGAACTCTCTAAAGCACAGGACAAATGCTAGCCATATGAATATGTTTGCCAATGAATTTTGACTTGACACAGCATGTGGTTTTGTTCTGGATTTTGCCACAAGGAAAGCCCTATTTAGAAATCATCTAAAATAAAGTTACTTACATATATTTTTGAAAAAAAAAAATACTTTAATTGACTTGAGTGCAGCCTAATTTTGAGCCATACTTTTTTAGATAAATAAGATAGAAAACCAAGAGAATCAGGGTAGAGTAGTAGAGAAAAGGCAGACTTCAGGGTCAGGAAGAATTAGATTCAAGAAGAGCCTCAGACACTGATATATACAGGCTGTATGTCCCACTTGTACTGGAAGACAATTCTATATGTAATAAGTTGTAGAGTAAGGATCAATTTGTATTGGTGGACAGAGGTTTTTACCAGAGTTCTCTACCAAAGATCATAAGTTGTGTAAATTTATGGTAATACTGATACAGAAAACTGTAGAAGGTTTTTCAAAGCACTTCCAGATCATTTTGTAACAGCCCTCCAATAGAAAAAAGAATAATCATAAGATACTATTGTTTGATGTTTGATTGTAGTGAAATACTAGAATCTAATTCAGAGATCATTCATCCCTATAAGTTTTCTATAGACCACACTGAGTTTCCACAGAGTAGCCTGATTGTCAGTGGTAGCTGAGAGTCATCAACATTTTCATTGGTTACTGAGCTGTCACACATTTTTGAGTTATTTTTTGACTCTTATCTTGACAGAACTAAAATTTGGCCTTTATTCTCTCATTTCAATCTGATCCATGTTTGTAATGTTCTTGGCATCCATTGTCGCAGTAGCAGAACCAAAAATTCAATGTTCCTCGTAGAGAATACAACCAAAAACAAAATGCACTCACTGATGGATGCCAATCAGAAACTATAGGTCTCCTTCAGAAATTATTGAGAAAGGTCACAATATGTAAGAAAGAATGAAAGCAGCAGCACTGAGACCTTTGGGATTATTTCCCACTCACCATAGATGTGTCTTAAAAGTCAGTGCCAAACTTTGAAATGCCATTATTCAAGACATATTTCTCTGGATCTGATAGGGAAGAAATATTTTTCTGGATAAGACACTGAAAACAACAATTAATTTAAATATGGTCCCTGATACTAGTTATGTGTTATACCATGTCAAAAGTAACCACTTAATTGATAGATAGAGTCAAACTCCCTTCTTATTGTATAAAGAAAATAATCAACTGAATGGCTGAATTGTTTGCTTTTAACCAGTTGAATCATTGCCTAATACAATTCAATTCTATTCTATTCCACAAACATTGAAGGTCCTTCAGTGAACAAGCCCTTTACTTCTCTGTGATGTGGCAATACATATTTTAGATGACTAAGCTGACATGTACAACTTAAAGAAGAACTACATAGATGTATTCTTGAAAAGAGGTTGTGAATTGTCTGATGTTTTTTATATAAATAAGCAATTTTACAAAAGAGATAAGTATAAATATATTAGAGCATTTTTCTATTTAATGAAATGCTATTGTGAATAATTTTATTAAAAATTGGATATTTCTGTGCTGATTTGAATTCAGAAAAGCTGTATTTGAGTTCTGACTTTATTTCTTGCTACTTCTGTGACTTTTGTCAAGTCATTTGCCCTCAATGAACTATATTGTGCTGCTAGTGGGATGAAGCTGGCTCAACAACCTCTAAGGTTCTTTCCCAGATCAAAGTCTATGACCTTATGATCCTTCACCTTTATAAATACCTAATTAGTGTTTAGTATCTATCAAAATTTCTATATTATATGTTTATATAAAGCAAGGAGTTTTAGAAAACTACAAAGTCAAATTTCAAAGAAACAGTCTTCTCAATTCAAAAATATTATTTCAAATTGGTTATATGACTAGCATGACCCCTAATTTGACCAGTGGGTTCCATTAAATGATTTAAATTCATAAAGACACAACCAAAGTTTCAGGTCTTCTACCTGTAAAGAAAGAGATGTTTCCATGCTTCATAAAGTACTTCATAAAATTGTTGAAATTCATTAGAGCTTTCAAAATCTTCCTATGTCTAAACCTAATTTTCCAGGGGAAAAAAGATAAAAGCATGGCACCATTTTGATGCTCTGATAATAATACCTCTCCACTGATGATTTTCAGGTACCAAATAATGAACTGTATGTGTAAATTAAAGACCATAGGGAGAATCCTATTCCCTGTATTTAGAGAATTCTGCTGGACAAAAATATACTTTTCCTGATACAGATGAATTCAAAAGTGATTGTCCACTAAGTGATTCATCAGTCAATGCAAGGAAATAAGACTCTTGTTTGCCTTCCTAAATGTTCCAATAAGAAGCTATCGATGAAATGTGAAAGAGATGTGGCAATACACTAAAAATCATTCATCTTATTTCATTTTTTTTATCATAACTATGATGTTTTATTGCAAGCAATATAGTAAAATGCAGGAAGTCTATGACAGGTTCTCTTGCTGTACTGTGACAGAAATGACTTGTTCCAATAGAGGTTTATTATTTCCATTTTTTCTTAATACAGAACCCAGTGCTGCTCCTACAGATGTCAAGGCTACAAGTTTATCTGTATCAGAGATTCTTGTTGCATGGAATCATATTAAAGAGAGTCTAGGAAGACCACAGGGATTTGAGGTATGAGCAGAATACCAGAATAATAAGCTTTGTTGTTTTTACTCATATAGCATTCTCCTAAAAATGTTGTTTTGTTATACTTCAACAGAATACTATTTCTCATATTATATGATAATGTTTAAAAAAAAAGTCTTCATAGGAGAAATGTATCCCTTTTTGACATAGACAATATAGCTCACATCTATATTAAGCTCATATAGATCATGTAAATTATTATGAAAATTCAAGCAAAATTCAAATTATTGTTAAAAGTGATGACACAAACCCTTAAGTTACTATCAATAGTATAAAGGTTTAAGCCAGAGATGGTTTAAATTATCCTTATGTCAGGGCTCCCATTGATTAAATTTTATAAGCACACAGTTATCCTCTCATTGCCTTAGTAAATATGACCTCCAATATTGAATTTCCAAGGGTGGCATGAAAATTTAAGAGATCAATATTTATGGAGCCCATATGGATTTTTTTCCTTATGAAATCTTATTTCTTAAAATGATTCTATCAATTTCAAAATCATATTTTTCATTAATTCTATTACTTCAGTAAATAGCCTTCACAAAAACTAGAAGATATATATATATTGAGAGAGAAAGATCAAGCATTTTTCAAGCACCTACTATGTGCCAACTGTGTATTAAGTGCTGTGTATTTAAATACAAAAATGAAATAGCCTTTACCCTTAAGGGTACACATTCTATGGTATTCTAAGGTATTACATTCTATGCACTTCTTTGACCAATATCAATAGTATTCTTCATTTGTCAATAGATAATTTATTGAAGTCCTTCATCCTAAGGAGATCAAAGCCATAAATAAAAGCTCTCCAATCATAACTAATCATGGTAAATTATATACTGAATATTATGCTAGAGTTAATTTGGCTTCAGATCTCACCTTTGACACATGTGATCATCAAGACTCTTAACAAACTTTGTTTCTTCATCTATAACATAGGAATCATAATATCTGTCCTGTCTAGCTCACAGGATTGTTGTGATATGTGTAATATGTATGAGGTGTTTTGTAATCTTTAAAACTCTATTTAAATATCAGCTGTCTCAGTGTCTTCATTTTGTAAATTTGGGATACTACTTGCCCTGCCTCCCTTAAAGTGCTGTCATGAAGATTAGTGATATAAAGAATATGAATATCATTATAAATTGCAAGTGCACTATTCAAGTGTGAGGAAATATTGTTATTAATATCACACAAGAAGAAAGAAAACAAAGACAAATCATCATCCTACCAAAGATTTTAGTTGCCTTTAATTTTTAAATCTGACAATTACAATTTCTAATTTTTAAATAAGATTTCAGTGAATAACTTATACAAGCTATCCTGTATTTACTCTGCTTATATTCTAAATTAGTTTTCAGGATATGTATATGCTCAAAATTACATATATGTTTATGTGTCTGTAGATGAATACATGGACAGATAGACCAGCAGACAGAATATATATTCTGGAAACTATATATTATATTGAATAATTTTATCTTATATCTCCTAGAAAGTATGTATACATGTATTATATATAACATGCATACATGTATAAATTTTGGTTAAGATGATGGCAAATAACTTCTTGATTAATACTCAGTCAACACATTTTGATAATAGTAGTAATGAAGATTGTGTGTTACTACTGATACTTAATAGGTATAGTAGTAAAACTCTTAAATATCTAAACTATGTGTTTGTATTATTTATAAAAATCCTGCCTCAATTTATCATTCCCTACTAGTAATTAAATAGTGTGTTCTATTTGTTTCATGTCAGATACCATATCTATATATCTATATCTATATATAGATATGGGGTGTGTGTGTGTGTGTGTGTATATATATATATATATACACACACACACACACACTACATATATATACACACACTATATATGTATATATATATATATACACTATATATATGTATATATATACACACTATATATATGTATATATATACACACTATGTATATATATACATATATATATATGTATACACACACACACACACACACACACACACACACTATATACTTTTTCAATACAGAGACCTTTGCATTCCCTTATCATGTCCATGCACACTAGCTGGGATCTTACAGCAAAGAATTCATGCTGAAAATATTTCAAATGGACACGTGTCAAACTGACAACTCATCCCAAGCAAAGGGAAAGCAGCCTCAAAGATATGAACAAAATTTCACAGGAATGAACAGAATTTGAAGACCTTAAGACATAGTTAGTGGAAATTCAAAATATCAATTCATTAGTGGCTAAACTACAAAATGTTGTTCAATTCAACAACAATGGCCAAATGTGTAATGTCCCACACCTAAAACAAATATTACTTTAAATACAAATTGATAAATAAATATCATTACTTCATGGAACATATGACAGGAAAGTTATTTTATTTTAATTTTAAAATTTTTTAATAATAGTTTTTTTAATTTTCAAAATATATGTCCCCTCCCCCCAGATAGCAAGTAATCAAATATTACATAATTGTTAAATGTTAAACATGTAATTCTTCTAAACTTATTTCCACATATTATTATACTGAATAAGAAAAATCAGATCAAAAAGAGGATAAAACAAGGAAAGGAAAAAAAAAAAAAACAAGCAAACAACAAGAAAGGTAAAAATACTATTCTGTGATCCACATTCATTCCTCATAATCCTCTTTCTATAGTCAGATGACTCTGTCTATCACAAGTCTAAGGAACTGGCTAGAATCACCTCATTATTGAAAAGAATCAAATCCATCACAATTGATCATCACATAATCTTATTGTTGCTGTATACAATGTTCCCTTAGTTCTGTCACTTAGCATCAATTTATAAAAATCTCCCCAAGTCTTTCTGAACTCATCCTGCTTATCATTTCTTATAGAATAGTAATATTACATTACATTTATATACTATATAACTTATTCAGCCATTCCGCAACTGATGGGCATCTGCTCTGTTTCCAGTTTCTTGCCTCTACAAAAAAGGGCTACTACAAACACTTTTGCACATGTGGGACATTTTCCCTTTTTAATTATCTCCTCAGGTTATTAAAGACACCACTGGATCAAAGGATATGGACAGTTTGATAATCCTTTGGGCATAGTTCCAAACTGTTTTCCAGAATTGTTGGATCATTTCACAAATCCACAAACAATGTATTAGTGTCCCAGTTTTCCCACAAACCCTCCAAAAATTTGTTATTATCTTTAAGGAAAGTAATTTCAATCAGGGTCAGTGTAAAGCAAAAATTGAAGTACCTAATTTCAATATTCTTCCCTTATGTTAATTTTTCCCATATTCCTTTCTTTCCCCTTTAATTCCCAATGACATCATCATTGCTACATTATCAAAAGTAGTTTCTTTATAGCCTTTTGAAATTGTCTCAAATCATTATACTTCTGAAAGTAGTTGTCATTCACAGTTTGTCATCATAAAATATTGTTGTTGCTGTGTAAAATGTTCTCTTTATTCTGCTCACTTCATTCTACGTTAATTCTCACAAGTTCTTCTTGGTTTTCTGAAAGCAAATTTCTCACCACTTCTTATGACACCACTTCTATTGTGTCATTCCATTACAACTGATGCACAGACTTATAATCCTTTGGGAATAGTTCCAAATTGTTCTCCAAATTGGATGGATCCATTTACAATTTCACCAGCATTTTTAACCTATCTAATAGTTGTGAAGTAGAACCTCAGAGTTGCATATAGCATTTTTTGGTCAATAGCGATTTAGAGAATTTTTTTTTATATGACTATAGGTAGCTTTGATTTTTTTTTTTTTGTCTGAAAACTGCCTGTTCGTATCCTCTGACAATTTATCAAATATGGAATAACATCATAGTTTTATAAATTTGACACAGTTCTCTATATATTTAAACATTATGTTCTTTATCAGAGATACTTGCTGGGGGAAAAAAATTCCAGTTTTTTGCTTTTCTTTGGATCTTGGATGCATTAGTTTTGTTTGTGCAAAAACTTTTAAATTTAATGTAATCAAATTTATTTATTATATAATAATAATGCTCATAATGCTTACTATCTCATCCTAAAAATTTCCCTTATCCATAGATCTGAAAGATAAACTTTTCTATACTTCCCTAATTTGCTTATGCAATCACCCTTTATGTCTAAGTCATGGATTCATTTTGATGTTATCCTGAAATTTGGTATGAAGTGTTAGTCTATACCTAATTTCTGCCCAATTGCTGTCCAGTTTTCCTGATACTTTTGTCAAACAGTGAGTTCTTATCCCTGAAGGTGGGATGTTTGCTCATCCACTGTTGTATATTGTGTACTTAAAACTTTTCCATAAATCCACTGCTCTAAGTACCATTGTTTTGATGATTGCCATTTTTTAATACAGTATGAGATTTAATATAGCTAGCCTGCCTCCATTTGCCTTTTTAAGTAATTTCCTTGATATTCTTGACCTTTGTTCTTCCAGATGATTTTTGTTATTTTTCTAACTCTATAAAATATTTTAGCAGTCTGATTAATATAACATTAAATAATTACATTAATTTAGCTAGACTTATCATTTTAATGAGCAATTAATATTTTCTAATTGTTCTGATACAACATTATTTGTATGAAAAGTGTTTTATAATTGTGTCTTTAGAGTCCCTGCATTTGTCTTAGCAGGTAGATTACTAAGTATTTTATATTGGCTATTATTTTATTTTATTTATTTATTTATTTTTATTAAAGCTTCTTATTTTCAAAACATATGCATAGATAATTTGAAAATTATCTAGTAACCAGGCTTAACAACTATGTGTTCCAAATCTTTTTTCCCTCCCTTTCCCCTATCACCTCACTCATAAAGCAAGCAATCCAACGTATGCTGAACATATGCAATTCTATATCTATTTCCACAGTTATCATGCTGCACAAGAAAAATCAAATTAAAAAGGAAAAAAAAATTAGAAAGAAAACAAAATTCAAGCAAACAGCAGCAAAAAAATAAAAATACTATGTTGTGATCCATATTCAGTCCCCATACTCCTCTTTCTGGGTGCACATGGCTCTCTTCATCATATTACTATTGGAAATGTTGACTAGTTATTTTAAATGAAATTTCTCTTTCTATCTCTTGCTGCTGGGCTTTGTTGGTAATATAATAGAAATAGAAATAAATAGATGATTTATATGGGTTTATTTTCTATCTTGTGACTTTACTAAAGTTGTTAATTATATCAACTAGTTCTTTAATTAATTTTCTAGGATTCTTTAAGTATATCATCATATCATATATATAGTGATAGATTTTTTTCCTTATTGCCTGTTCTTATTTCATATATTTCTTTTTTTCTCCCCTATTGTTCTTGCTAACATTTGTTATATGATATTGAATAATAGTGATGATAATGGACATCATCACTTCATCACTTCACACCTGATCATATTGGGAAGGCTTCTAATTTACATTATTTATCATTTTAAGAAAAGTTCCATTTATTTATGTTTTCTAGTGTTCTTACTAGGGATGAAAGTTTTGTTTTATCAATAGCTTTTTATTCATCTATTGAAATAATCATGATTTCTGTTGGTTTTGTTATAGATATGCTTAACTATTCTGATAGTTTTCCTAATAATGAAGCATGTTATCTATGTTTCTGTTATAAATCCCACTTGATCATAATGTATGATCTTTAAAATATATTGCTGTGTGTATTCTCCTTGCTAGTATTTTATTTAAAAATTTTGCATCAATATTTTAGGGAAATTGGTCTATTGTTTTCTTTCTCTGTTTTTGCTCTCCCTGTTTTAGGTATCAGCACCATAATTGCAAAAGGAATTTGGTAGGATTTATTCTTTCTTATTTTTCCAATATGAAAAAAAAAATTAGGGAAAGACATGAGTCCTACCAAATTCCTCCATAGGAATTGATTGTTATTTAAATGATTATTTTGCTGGGTGCAGCTGACAACTCTATTGCAATTCTGGATCTTAGCATTTATAATTAATCAAAAGGGATAAAGGATTCTATTTGCAGTTCCAAAGCAGAGAGAAGTATTATTATGGGAAAGCAGAAGACCTAGTCACAGTTCAAGGATCATGAGAAATGACAAATGCTAGAAAATATGAGAGAAAATAGATATAATAATAAACTGTTGATGGCATTGTGAATGGGTCCAATTATTCTGGAAATTAATTTGGAATTAGGCATGGGTAAAAAAAAAACAAAACTGTGGCATAAGACTTTGATGAAATACTATTGTGCTTAAAGCAATGACAAGAGAAGTAGTTTTAGAAGGAAAGAAAAATATTGCAAGACCTACATGAACAGATACAAAATGAAGAAAGAAGAACTAGGAGATCATTGTGCATGGTACCAGCAATATTGTAATGACAATCAACTATGAAAGATTTGGCTTTTCTAATCAATGCAATAATTCAAGACAATTCCAAAGGACTCATGATGAAAAAAATGCTAGAAAACATTGATGAATTTTGAGTGCAAATTGAAATATAATTTTTGCCTCATTTATTTTGCTGTTTTTGCAAAATCGTTAATATGGAAATATCTTTGCATGACTTACATGTATAATTGATATTTTGCTTTTTTTTTCAGTGGTTTGAGTTGGGGTGGGAGAAAAAGACAATTTGGAACTCAAGATATAAAAATAAAATAATTTTTTTTTTTTAGTTTAAAAAATTTTAAACTACAACAAAATTTGCTGTAGATGGAAGGTCAAGGACAACTTATAATAAGCCTCAGTTTCCTCAACTGTAAAATGAAGATAATTTCTCTAATATCAATATCACAAAGTTGATGAGAGGATTAAATAAAATACTAAAAGCAAAATGATATGTTAACTTTATACCACTGCTTAGATTTCAACTTTATGTTCTAATTCTTTAAGTTGGATTTACTAAATCTGTTTTAATGCTATATCTATTTTTTTTTCTTGGCTTTGTAGAGTTTCCAATTCTGCTAAAACACCAATAAGATGAATTTAGCAAAAAAGAAAGAAAGAAAGAAAAATCTTTGTTAGATGTTAACTTTTCAATATCACAATTTCAATTCTGTCACAATGATAGCCAATTATATGGTCCTTGCATTTTTCTGGCCCTTTGTGTAAGCATATTATTAACTATATTTTTTTACTTTTTGATGGCCTGGCTTCATGTCAACAGTAAGTGACAAGGTATTTTTATAGCAATGGACAAGTCGACCACAATGTCCCAGTTTCAATCTTAGATTTGTTAGCACTTATTATTGAGGTGTAATAAAAGACAAAACAACTTGTTCCATTTTCCACTGTCATCACTTAAAAGGCTGCCCTAACAGCTCTGTTTCTCAGGTTTTGTGTAAAGTGTTCAGGTGTTCATTTTGTATGTTCTAAAGCACATCTTCCTTAGAACTCCATTTTACAGGTTGCTAGAGCCATGTCTGTCAATTAATTGCCCTGAAAAGGAAACCAATTTTATTTAGAGAAATAAAACAAGTCCTAATGAGGATTTTTTTTTTTTTTGAAGAAAACTGAGAGTGGGAAATAGGTGGAGAGGAGATAATCATATGATTGTATTTTATAAACTGACAAATCTGGATTGAAAACACAAAAATCATTGAATATCCTATTGTGGGAGACCATAGTAACCCATGACATACCAAGGAGATTTTAAAAATTTTGTAACTGTTTGTGTTTTAGAGAAGCTAAGGTAGAAATTAAAAAGGAAAAAAAAATACTTATAGACAGAATAACCAAAAGACTAGAACAAAGACTGTTTTATTTTCCATATGGTGTGTAGATAACAGCTGTTTTACAAAATCACTTTGTTTTCCACCGTAGCTATATAAAAGCTTAAATATCAAAAGCTAAACTTCCCTTCTGAGAGGCTATAGATTCTCTTTTAAATCAAATGGCTTTATGTCAATTTCTTTAGATTTATTTCATGGGTTATTTTCATATGATTATGAAGCTAACAGACATGATTTCATCTTTTCAGAGATCAACTCATAATACAAAAAGTTGAGGGACTACCATTTTTAGAGCCTTTTATCTTTGAAAGATTATTAGCAATTCATTCTTTTATCCTGTCCTTAATACTGTCAGACAAAGATAGCCAAGTGAAATCTAGTTTTATGTTACATGTGCAAAAAGATATATTACTATTATCTTAGCCAAAAGTTTAAATACATCATTTAAATAAAGTATTAATTTTCATACAATTGTCAACTATAACATTTTATTTGAATCTAGTATTCTTAAGTTTAATCTGACCAGAACCATGACTAGACAAATAGGTTTATCATTTAAAGCAATATTCACCAACTATGTTCAAATCATTAAATGACTGTATATTTACTGGAATATACTTTCTTAAAAGGAATCTCTTATTCCATTTCCAATGGAAGAACCATGTGACAGCACATCTGAGAGGAACATTCTCATTGGTTCTTTCCTTAAAGGGAAGCATTCTCCCTCCTATTACCAGTGTATATTCTTCTATCCATATGCATTCAGCTAACCATTAGTCTCTGACCACTCATCTCTAACCACACTTTCATGGGTAGCCACATTTTATAATGTATTAAAAAAAAAAAAAAAAACAAACATAACTATTCCCTCTGCTACAATCCTCCTCATCCTACATTCTTCAGCTGTTTTTCAGTCATGTCCCATTCTTTGTGACTTCTACTCTGTCCATGGAGTTTTCTTGGCAAGTATACTGGAATGAGTTGCTATTTCATTCTACAATAAATTAAGGCAGAGGTTAAGTGACTTGCCCATAGTTAGTAAATGTCTAAATCCCAGCATAACAACTAAGCTATCTAGCTGCCACTGCCATTCTTTCTACCCCAGTCAAAAATTGATAAAGAAAAGGTATTGCATCCCTCTTATTGGCTAGGGAGAGGTAAGATGCACTAGAGAAGTGAAGTGGTATCCAAAGTGACCTTCAAAATCATCCTCACTCATTCATATTAAGAATGAGGAAACAGGCGTAGGAAGAATGAATTTCTCTAAAGTCAAGTAGCCATTTGATGCAAGAATCCAGAATAGAACTCTGGCTCCTGGAAAGGCATTCTTTTAGATTAGAGAATTACATATTCTGTCAGATTCCCCTGGTATCAGTCAGTCCACAAGCCTTTTTGATTTTACAGACTTTATGTTAAGTTGTTATGGGCCAGAACTCTGAATTTGAAACAAAGGATTCTTACAAGGTACTAAGTCAGTGGAATTGATAGAGACAATAGTTATCTAATTTAGCATGGTTCAGTGTGGTTGATTTAATCTTACAAGGAGATATTATGAGCCAGAGCTTGAAACAAGGTACTAAGTGGAATTGAGAAGACAATGATTAAATCTAGTCTAGCACTGATTTAATCCTACAACAAATAATGGTTTCCTAGTGATATAATGATTGGTTTGTACTCAGTGTACAGCATACAAGCAAGAAGCTCTCAGGGCCAGAAAGGACAAGCACACTAGAAACCTCTCCAAGGCTGAGACACATTCATTCCATCTTCCATCTTTGTTGTGGCTAGAAGCTAAACCCTTGGAAGTCAGGGAGATTCAGAAGCCAGAAAAGGCAAGTGGGAGCTCAAGCTCTTGGAACCAAGGCCAGAGTGAAAAGGCTCTCCAGAAAGCTGCTCAAACCCAGGAAGGAAATAATAAAGGATCTGGACTATAAGAAAGCTAACTGGGCCGCAGGAAAGGAGACAAGACTTAAAAAGAGACAATAAATCATTTGGACTTTAATCCCTGGCTGCACTTGTGTGGTTATTACGGAAGGCTGCTCCTAGAGAATCCCAAGAAAACCCCAACAAGAAATTATTACATTTTAGAGAGAATATTACATTAAGTAGTACTGGAGAAACACAGAAAGTCAAAAATTTCATTCCTCCCCTCAAGGAGCTCACATTCTAAAAAGAAACAAACTGCAAATAGCATCCAGGATATATACAGTATAAATGGATTGTTGGTTAGATTTTTCCAAATGACTTTTTTTCACTTTGTTTTCTAATTATTGTTACTAGAATGGCTCTCTGTGTAAGGGAAAAAGTAGGGTTATGTCTAGAAGTAAATTTGATATTAAAAATAAAAGACATGAAAATTTTTTAAAATATAAAACCAGGAGTTAGGAGGTGTAATTTCTAGTATAGATGCTGCCACTTTTGACTATGTATAGTCTATTTTACCTCTAGGTGGTTCTATTTCCTCATCTGCAAAATGTATATCATAACATATACCTTGCCTCTCTATCTCATAGTTTTGTTGTGAGAATCAAAGTAAATGACTTACAATTCAGTGTTATGCAAATTGCAAAATTCCATGTGGAAAATAGGTTTGTTAGCAGAACAAACTAAATTGAAACTAATATATTTGTTAATTTTATAATAACTAGTAATACTATATTATATTGGTATTATAATAATATATTTATTAAATATTCCTTGGGTTAGTCACTTAAAAAATAAAAAAAATAAAGCAGACTGTAATTATTGTTATATGAGTTCCCAAGAAGTTGGATGTTTTCATTCAGACTGATATTTAATGCTTGAAAGCAAAAAAAAAAAAAGGGGGGGGGATGAGAGGGTGGGGGGAGTTTTAAGGAAGGGTTGCATGTGGGTTGCATCAGAAGACTAATTGCTCGTTTACTCAGAAAAACATTATTAAAATTAAGGCAGCTTTAGTGACCACGGAGTGTAGAAAATAAGATCCTGGAATTTTTTTTTAATCTTGCCTTATGTTCCAAACAAATCTGAAATTGTCTATAAGGGGATTTAGCTCTTTTAAAAAGCAATTACTGTCAGTAGCAGCCAAGTTGATTGACACTCAAGGTTTCTTACAGCAGAAGCAAAAAGGAGCAAATGGTTCCTTTTGTGTGTTAAATTGGCCCATGGCAGAAAAAGCAGGGAGGTCTAGGTGGCTCTTGTCATGTACTAAATCAGGAGATCCTGAGATAGGGAATGCAGAGCAGACACATGGCAAAAATGTGCTGGGGACTCACATTTCCTCCTAATGCCCACTGTTCTGATTGAACAGAATGCAGCAAGAGACCAATAGTGATGTCTGCTTTGAATTTTTTAAATACTTGGGACACCCTTTAAAGATCACTTGATCTAGTCCTTTCATTTTCCAGACAAGGCATTTGAGAACTAAAGTTGTTAAATGACTTTCTCAAAAAGCATGTCTTTAATTAGTGATGAAGCTGGGACAGAAACAGAGAGCTCCCAGGTTCTGAATTAGGACTACTTTCAATTATGATAGAATTTTGGGGAATAAACATACTAAGGAAAAGTGTGGTAGTCACAATATTATTTAAGCCCTCAACCAAGCAATGTCTCAAACAGCTCTAGTCTTCATTAATAACAACCTACCATGAAAAGACATTAAAATATCAAGGGAAGAGATCTGCCCTAAGAATCAGAAGATATAAGTTCAAGTTCTGTCTCTTCTCACTGTATCTGTAACCATTTAATCTCTATGGTCCTTTGTTTTTTTCATCTATGAAAACATGGTCATAATTTGGCAGGTGGGTGACATAGTGGTGGCTAGAGAATGAATTTGAAATAAGAAAAACCTGTGTTACAATCATGCCTCAGATTACTATATACGTAATCCCAAGTAAGTTTCTTAGCTTTTGTCTTCTTCAGTTTTTTCATGTATAAAATGAGTATAGTTAAAGTACCTTCCAAACAGGTTGTTATGTGGATAAAATGAGACAATGTTTTTAAAGCACTTTTGCAAACCTTAAAGCATTGTATAAATCTTAGTTGTCATTGTTATAACACTATACTATTACATATCATTATATTATATTGTATTGCATACTAATTTAATGCCTTATGATATATTTTCTGTTATTTCTATATATTATTTTATATTTAATATAATTAATAATAAATGTAATATAATATAATACATTTAATATAATTTACATATAATATGATAATTTTATATTTACTATAATAATATAAGTAATTATATTTGATATATAATAATAATATAATAAGTTTATATTTAATATAATGTATATCACAATTTGTTTTTGTAGTTATACTACTAAGTTATTATTATTATCTAGCTTTCAGTATAATTGCCAATAAAGTGTTTTGTAATAATATGATCTGCATATTATTACTTTTCCTTCATGATTTAAAATTCTCCTTGAGTCTATTTTTACTTAAGCCCATACCATCTCTTAGGGATGACAAGTTCCAAAAATTTTCTGCCTATTATTTGTAGCCCCTAGGGGATACTCCCTCTCACATGTAGAACTCCTTGAAAATTGACCCTATATTCAAAGTATTCTGTGGGTCTGTAATCTACTCAAACTCACAGCTTGAATCCCCTCCTTCAACTAATCTTTCAGAGAACATGATTCAAAGTAGAAGCATTTAATGAAACAGCAAAATAAGAAAAATAGCAATAGAATATTCTGGCCTCTCATAAACCTTGGGCACAGTCTCCTACAAATCAATATATTCTACCTGGGAAGACTTTATATTTAGGTTAGGGTCACAAGTAAGAGATACAAATATAAGAACCCACATGTGAGCAATATGCAGGGAGAAAGAATATATGACTTAGGCATATATGTAGAAGGGCAACCATCTTTATAGAAGGATCACCAATATCTTCTGGTGATATGATTATCACCTCCTGGGCTTGGTGGACAGTTTCTGCTAGACATTGATCCCCTTTAGTACTTTAGTTCTACTTGCATGGAATCACATTTAAATCTTTCTCTCCTGCCACCTACACTGGGCTTTCAGCTGGGATCCTTATCTAAGCTCTTTTATCTGTCTCCCTATTTAGAACCCAGAATCTTACTTCAGCTTTTTGAGAGACAAAGGCATAAGATAAGGCTCTCTGGGAGTCGGGAGGGTGGGGTGCAAAAGAAATGCTAGGGGAGATTTTTAATGATGTTTTTAAAAAGAAGAAATAAATAAAATTTAATGGAAAAAAAAATAGTTCTGTAGTTGATTCTCTCCCTAACTAGAAAGATCGATCTAATTGCAGACTTCACTTCCAAGGACCAAGCTCTCTTATAAAATAAAATAGGTTAAATAGAACCTCAAAACATATGTTCTTTGAAACTACTTCTTCTTAGCAGGAATCAGCCTCTTTGGCACAGGGTACTATCCCACTTAAAGCTTAAAAGACTTTAATTTCACTGAATTCTAAATTTACAATCTGAATATTTCTTATAGTATTTGAGGAGCTACCTTCCAACAAATTGCAAAGATTGTCTAGGTCTGCTTTTTGTAGCCTGAGATCCTTTGAGTCTTGTCACATAAATGAAACTAAGCAAGCAGAAAAATCAAAAGGAGAACAAAGACATTGTTTTCTGCTTTGTGCCCAAAATTCCTCTGTGTGCGTGTGTTTATATGTGTATGAATGTAAACAATATTCCAAGCTTGAACTATCCTACATAGGAATTTCATGTAAAATGTTTTTATGTTGGACTCCAAAAACCATATAAATTGCTCCTTTAAAATGAGAATTTATTAAAAATAACTTTCTAGAAATCATATTCTCAGAGTTCAGGAACTGAAACATACTATGTGTATGTGTGTGTATATGTATATATATATATGGATGTGAATTTATATGTTTCTGTATTTATACATACATGTATATATCCACATATGTGGAATAGTTATTATATTGTACTATATATTCATCTGTATATATATAATAATCATATATATTATATAATATATATAATAAATCATATATATTTATATGTGTGTATAGATATAGCTTTGTATATCTAAATACATAAACACAACTTCTATGTGTATATATATACATACATGAAATGTCTGTGTGTGTGTGTGTGTGTGTGTGTGTGTGTGTGTACATAAAAGAGGTGCGCTCACAGCTAAGGGAATCAAGAAAGACTATGCCCTGAAACTAAAAGTAAGCAATTTAGATAGCCCCTTAGATTAGAGGGTGAGGGAATACAATAGTAATTTTTTTTTCATATTCACAAACAGTACTCTAAAATTCTAAAATATTATATTCATCTTAGTATTTTTTTATTTTGGGCAGCTAGGTGGCACAGCAGATAAAATACCAAGGCTGGAGTCAGGAAGATTCTACTTCCTGAGCTGAAAATCTGGCTTCCGCATTCACTTAACCCTGTTTGCCTCAGTTTCTTCATCTGTAAAATGAGTTGAAAAAAGAAATGGAAAATCAGTTTTTCTGTTAAGAAAACTCCAAAATGGGGTCACAGAAAGTTGGAAAAATGAATGAGCAATTTATTTTAAGATACTGTCATGTAAAATAAATCAATATGGAGTCAGAAAATATAGATTCAAATTATCCAGAAAGACAGTTTCAAACCTTCTTCCAACACTTGCTAGTTGTACTATGTCTTCTCTCAGACTCAGTTTCCTTATCTATAAAATGAGATGATTCACATAAAGTGCTTTGAAAAGCCTTAAAACATTATATAAATGTTATTACTATTATTATATGTATTACAATGAAGGCTCAATGCCTCCAGTGGGCAATAATATACAGGAAGCAAAATTTTCAAACATTTCTTATAGCAAACAAATAAATGCCTTGCCCTGGCTGAGTCTAGTTATTAAAAACATCTCCCTCCTGGTGACTTAGTGGTCAATAATTTCAAGCCCTTGTCTTTGCTTAATTTTCTGTACATAAGGAGACTTATGTCCTATTTCCCTGGTTACAGAAGTTATATGAATAGTTATAAAGTACAGTATCTCTACTCTTAAATAAGTTTTAAAGTTCCACTGGGTTACAGCAGCAGATGAATTTCAAGCTACTATGATTATAGGTCCCCAGGTACCCACTATTCTATTCATTTCTAGTGGAGATAAGATCACATAGTCATGGATTACAGTAATGGCCTGATATATAGTGATAAAGTCATTGTAGACTCTCCTTTTTATTTTAATTTCAAATTAAGATGTTTAATGTGTTTTTTAAAAACAAATTATTTCTCTTCATACTAAAGGAAAAGCATACAGTTGTAATACTATATTCCATTAAGAAGTCCAGAGAGTTCATTTCTCATCCTCCATGTTCCACCCACGTTGGAGCATGGTCTTCCAGATATGTTCATGTTATTTTTTTTAAATACATGAATGTTCAAAGGATCTATCCACTCTTGTGGAGATGCTTTTATCAATTTATAACCAATTTATGATTTAATAGATAAATTCCAGGGAAATTCTTGAAACATGTAAAGATTAGGATTTAAAATTCAGGTCTTTTTCATTCTAAGCCTTGCATGTTACTCTCTATGCTTCCCTCTAGATGCTATCCCATGTGATATCTGAAGAAAAGATAGGAATGAACCCTAAAATCAAAATACAAAACCCCATTCTGTTTCTAAACTTCTTTAGTATTGTCTTTTTTAGACAGTAGTGACATCTTCTGGGATAAATAAATACAAGCACCTCAATAAATTATTCTTATATTTTTCCTCCACTGTAAACTTTTTTTTAATCTCAACCCCCAACCCAATGTTCAACAGTCTCATCAATATTAAAAAGAAGGACTAAGTATTGTTTATTTAACTAATCTGATTTTTTTAAAAATTCTACTCTTTGAAGTATGATTATCTACAGGGCACAAAACAATTATAATAACTTGAAACATCATATTGGTGTGTGCCAGCAAATACCAATCATAATGTGTAAATTGAATAATTGTGCCTTGTACAGAATTTGTGTCTGCAGACTGGGGTTCTGCCAAACCGAAACAATCAGGGAATGCCCTCCCTAATAAAATATCCTGCCTTCAAATGATGAGCATATTTTCAAATCCTTAGTGAGAGAACTTGTCTGCTCATAGATGTTATATTAGTAGAGAGGCTAGAGCAGTGGTAATTTGGGGTTCCAACTTCTTAGGACTTAATAGTCCCAAAATGCACTGAATTATGAAAGGGGGGATATAAAAAATGGGGGGGGGCGGGGGAGAAGCAACAATAGTCCTTACTCTCAAGGAGTTTATAATCTAATGATCCTGGAATATTTACGAGGTCAGTTCCACAAAAAGTTCACTAGAGTAATTGAACTGGAAAGGCAGAAACTATGCATGGTGAGAACGAGTTCTTTAACAGAAAGGAAAGGTTACATGAAATATCTAGGTTAAATAATGTAAAACTTATATAAATTATTAGTAGTGTAAAGCCCTTTCTTTAGGGAAGAAGAGAAGATAGTTTTATCTAATGTACCAAAACGGTGGGTTTTATGGAGGGAAAGAAGGGTTTGATCATTTGTGAAACCTGAAATCTAAACATTATCCTTTCTCCCCAACTACCAAAAGAGAGGTACAGACCAACAAGGTTGACTCAGCAACTAAAATACACATGGATAGATAGAAAGCAGCTGAACACCATGGAAAGATGTCCATTGTTGTTGTCTCCAAGGTGTATGTTATCCCATCTATGCCAACAGACTGAGTAAAAAGGATCTGTAAAACAAAAAGGCTATGAGGCAGATATTTGAACAGAAAGAGGAAACAATCTAAAAGAGAGCTCATTCTAAGAGGAAGTTCAGTTTATAGATGAAGGAACTGGGAATTTTTCAGTTATAGAAGACTTGATGGGGAGACACTATGGTTATTGCCTAAAATCTACTCCCCAGTGTCCTCATGGAAATCATTACTTTTCTTCAAGGATTGGCTTAACTTCCTTCAGCTCATCCTGATCCTCTCAGTTATCGGTGCTCTCCCCATGGAAATGACTTTATATTTTTCTTTAGTGTGGGGAAGGACTGAGAGAAGAGCATTTATTTCTGTTATTTCATTGATACATTTAAACTCTCTAACAATAGACAACTCTCTTGTAATTTACATTTCAAGAGAACTGCCTGGGGAAATGAGAGATTAGGGACTAGCCTAAAATCTCTAGTCAAATTTGTTTCTTTAAATAGAGGATTCCAAAGGTGGCTCTCTGTTTAAAAAAATCAATGTTTGTTCATCATTTAATACTGAAATTTCATATTTCATTACAACATAATGCCAAAAGAAATGATTTGTAAATTCTAAAGTTTTCCCCCTGGGTTTCCTCTCCTATAATCTGGATTTTTATCCCACGAAATTCATGTATTAGAAAACTTTTTTTTTTTTTTTTTTTAGCTTAAGAGGCTTAGATTTATAGTGATTAACCACTATATTAAATGTTCAATATTAAAAGACCAGAAGGCAAAATTCTACATAACTAAATATAGAAAGTTGAATATTATATTTAATCATGCTCTAGCCAAATATTTAAATATTTTCCAGATACTCTGACCTATTTAAAAATAAATAAATAAGGAAATAGAGCATGACACTGAAGAAAGAAAATATTGTTCCTGGACTAAGTGAATTCTCACATTGCCCACTACCTCTGAGTTCACTTTTGGTCCAAGTTTTTCCTAGTAAATGATTTGCCTGGAAGACAAAGAACTTCAATGTAGAACATTATTCTCTTAATATGGGATTTTTTATGTGTCTTATTTGTGCCTATTTATATGCATGTTATCTCATACTTTAAAATATAAGCTACTTGTGAGCAGTGAGTATTTTATTTCTGGTTTTTCTTTATATTCCCAGTATTTGGAGTAGTGCCTAGCACACAGTAAGCCCTTAACAAATTTGCTTGCTGTTTGAGTACCTGCCTAAGAGTATTCCCCTTCTATTCAAAATAGTGATAGGACCAGAGACATATCCATGCACTTAACAAATAGTTATTAATACCTACTCTGTATAAAACATTTTAGTGATTGTGGAAGAAACAGACAAATAAAATAATCCCTGACCAAAATGTCATAATGCTGTGGGGGGATTTAATATGCCACTCTATGAAATTATGAAAAAAGGAAAAATTAGGTGATGTGTGGCAGAGCATTCCAATTTCATGTTGGTCTAATCAGCCACAGTTGGACATACTGTAACTCTGCTCTAATATAGTGATGTCTCTTTGGTCCTCTTGGAGAACGAAGGACAACAACCGACCAAACATTATCCAGAAATAATAAACACCTTAACTGAGATTTTTGGCTGGAGAATGAAAAATATGAGATGTATGTAAGTGGAAAAATAAAATCAGTAAGATTTTGTAATTGCTACATCATCATTCAAAATCAGAAGGAGGGGATAATGATAACACCATCTTGTCACTCTTATAATGTTCTTTAAGACTTACAAATCATTTTCCTCATGACAATTCTAGGAGAAAGGGAGAAGAGGTATTATTATTATTCCAATTTTACAGAGTTAGAGAAGGTAAATGGCTTGCAAAAATCACACAGAAAGTAAATATCAGAGTCAGGATTAGAAACCTGATCTTCACCTGAACTTATTCTATGACATCACACCCTACAGCAGGGCAAAAGAAGAAAAGATAGGAATCCAAAGTGACTCAGAAGGCTTGAATCTAGGATTCAGTCAGCGTTAGTAGCATGTTAGAATTGTATCAGAGAGAGAAGCAGGTTGGGGGCTGGGAGAATAGAGCTCAACAGTTTGACTTTAGACCTGCTGAGTTTGAATTGTCTTTGCCCACCTGAAAGAGTTTAAGAAATGTAAATTATTATTTGGGTCTTCCAAATGAAACTGTACAGCAGGTAGCTGGGAAAAGCAGGTCTTAGTTCAACAGAGGGGTCAGAACTCTCAATTTAGTCTAGGGAGTCATTCACATATGAATTAGGTTGTCTCATTTGCATTGGTTTAGGTTCAATGCTTTGGCAGGTCAGCTAGAAAAATAATCTCTTCTGAGGTAAACTTTTTTTTTTTTTTTTTTTTTGTCTGAACAAGGATAAGACTTTGTTCATTAGAGACCAGTAATTTGATTTCACAAAAAGAGCAAATTTAGTATAAGCACTTCAAGCAATCAAGAACTTGTTCCCCAGAGAAGTCATCTTGATTTTGGGGTAAAGAAAAGAACAAGGTGCTTATGACAAATTGCACTTGACAGAAACATGTTGCAGAAGACTACCAAGTAAAATCCTTTCCTTTTTCTGTAGGGTAGCAATGCTATTTCTATAAGACTAACTCGCTACAGGGTATCTTAAGGTATTCTGTCAGCTCTTATTCATTATCCTGACACAGATTTGGGGATTGTTCTTTAGTCAGAGCCTAGAAAGGAAACATTGCTTCTGCTCCCTTCCCCACTGATTGATTCAAAGTTTCTTGACTTTGCACGGTAAATGGTCCCAATGACCTAAGAGAGGTGAGCTTGCTTTGAGGTTCTTTGAAGTACTTCTGATTTTCTGTCAGCATTTATCCTTTGCTGTTCCACATAGCTGGTCCCACCACCTCATGCCAGCAGGCTACTGGGCAGTACATTGCACTGATTTGCTCAGCACTCAGTTGACATAATGGCTCTCCACATGTGTGAGAGAGGTATGCTGCTAGAAAAGGAACAGCAAAGGTTATGATTTCAAAGATTTTTCTCAGTGTATGTGTGTGTGTGTATGTGTGTGTTTAGTGACAGAAAATATTTTGCAATATACAGATATTCAGCAATGTCCTAGAAAGGTACAAGGCCTCCCAAGCAGAGAGAAAATGCTGTAAATTAATCTGTCTCATTATGATTTGTCAACAGGTGGGTTACTGGAAAGATATGGAGCAAGAAGAAGCAGCTGAAACAGTCAAAACTGGGGGAAATGAGTCATCTATCATTCTGACAGGATTAGAAGGAAATACATTGTATCATCTGACAGTGAGGGCATACAATGGTGCTGGCTATGGACCACCTAGCAGTGAAGTACGAGCAGCTACCAAAAAATCCCGTAAGTGACCGGGGCTCCTTGTGCTTTTCAGGAAAAGGGAAAACATCTTCCGCATTTCTGGATTCCACATGTGCTACATTCTTAATAGGGTTGGAGGGTCATTTTGATTCATAGTCTTGCCTCAATGCTTAGATCTGAATTCCAAAAGAATAACAGGAAATTTTGTATTCACAATAGACAAAGGTTATCTTCCTGTGAAACAAGGCTAAGCGGTTTCGACACAGAAGGGAGATAAAAGGATTCAGGTTCATAAGCTCAGCAGAGTAGCTATTAAAATGACACTCCTGGAGCAAAAAAAGCACCTTATCCAACTCCAGCTGGAAAGAAGCCTATAATGTCAGCCAACCATAAGCTCAACAAAGCATTGAAATACCAAAAAAGAAATGTATTTAAATGCAACCTGTCAACTTACTTTTTCTTTTATTTTTCAGCTCCTAGCCAAGCACCAAGCAACATTATGTGGGAGCAGCAAGGCTCTCAGGTTTCTCTTGGTTGGGAACCTGTCAGACCATTAGCAAATGAATCAGAAGTAGTGGGTTACAAGGTTAGTGTTTCTCTATTCTTCTGTTAGATTACATCCCAAAATGTTTCTCAACCTTAGTTTTCATAAGTAGACCACCTTATTGTTCTTTCTTGTCCTTTTTCAAATTATCTATGTCCAGCAGGGAAGTCAGTGCTGTCCAAATCAACTTCATTGAGTAAATCACATAAAGTGGTTGGATCAGAAGAAACAAAAGCATCCTAGAAGGAAGAAGAGGTAGTGAAAAAAAAATCTTCAGGGCCAGGAAAACATGATTACCAGCTACTAGGATGCCATAGCAATGAACAAATAATGGCAGGATGTGGCACTCAGACATGAGATGGTTTTATTTCACAAAATTGTCACTGCATTTGTGAATTTCAAAAGAGCCAATTAAAAGCAGTGACAGGTGTCCCAAAAATTGGTAGACTGTTCATGAGGAAAAGACTGCTGGGCTTGGGCTTGTCTTCTTCATTTCATATGCAAAACTAACTCTATTGGTAGCAGCATCTTCATACACAGATCATCTCAAGTGCCAGTGTGATATCTATAAACATTAAAACATTTACAAATTTTACTTTGAAATATTTCAAACTAATATCTTCTAACTTCCCCTGCGTGTATGTATACATATGTGTATGTGGAGAGAGAAGAAAGAGAGAGGGAGACAGAAACACACACACACACACACACACACACACACACACACACACACATATACAGAAAGAGACAGAGACTGAAAGAGTCAAAGAGAGAAGAGAAAACACAGAGAGATAGAGGCACAAAACTAAGCAGAAAGCCTTAAAAATTATTCTTTTTCAAATAATGCTTGGCCATTAGAAAGATTATCATGCCTTAAAAGTCAATACTGTAGTATCAGTTTAATATTGCTTGTCATAGAATTTATAAAAGTATTGGTGAAGCCATCATCATAAAATTCTTTGACAATTTTTTAAATTAGACAGAAGCATTACTACAAAGACTGGGCAGTGTTAAATTATCACAGAGGATAATACAACGATTTAGATCTAAGGATTGAAATTTTAAAGACTAAATTTTGAAGAAGCTCTTTATGGTTTTCAATATAGATATTCATTCAATATAGATATTTCATGTCTCATAATTAGATTGGAACAACAAATTCCAAAAGCTTTCTATTACTTTCAGAATCAAATATAAAATCCTCCATTGGGCCTTGAAGCCTTTCATAACCTGCCCCTCTTCCCATTCCACATATACTCCTGGTCTTCTCAGTCCTTAAACTCCTCCTGACCACTCACACTCACTCACCCACTTGCCTCCGTTTTTTGAAGAAGACTCACTCTTCAAACACTGGGAATTTTCACTGGCTCCATTTGATTGGGATGTTCAGCTTCCTTTATTCTACTTCTTAACTTACTTCATTTCTTCGAATTCTCACTTCCTAGCTTCCTTCATTTCTTCTAAGTTCCATCTAAAATCCCATCTTTCACAGAAAGTATTCTTGATCTGCAGTAATTCTATTGCTTTCCAGCTGTTGCTTATTTCCAATAAAGAGACATTCCCTTTGTATTTTTAATTTGTTCATACAGAGCTATTTGCATATTGTCTCCTCCATTAGGCTGTGAGATCCTGGAAAGAACAGACTCTTTTACCTGTCTTTGAATGCTTAGCACATAGCACAGTTCCTGGCACAAAGGAGAAATTTAATAAATATTTGTTGACTTACTGACTTGAATTTTTCCCTAAGCTCAGCATGGAGAGGCAACATGAATTTGGAAGTTTCCACTTCCAAAGCATCTGATTTTAAGTTAGAATACTTGGGTTTGAATTCAGATATTGTCACCTGTATAATCTTGAGCAAATCATATTTTAATCTCCCAGAGTCTAAATTTCCTTATCTGTGGGTTGGACTTTCTGGCTTTCAGTTTTAAATTTCTAATCATCTGAAAGCACCAATCTGAATCTACACTTCAAGGTAGGAAGATAAGATATCCTCAGAACACATCTGCTTCAACATTCAATCCTTTCTTCCTCCATGGGTTTCTTCACCCCCACAAAACAATTCATAAACATCCCCTTCAAACAAGCATATGTTATAAAATTGAAGGGAGCAATTTGGTCAAAATGTTGTCATTACATCATATGTACAATTGAAAGAGTGAGGACAATCAGTTCCCTCTCTCACCAAAGAGTATGAGTTATGAAGCATAAAGCATAAAGTTTCAAGAATTTGTGATCCGAATACACAAAGTCAGAAGTTTAGGTCTGAAATCTGGGGATCTTACGTAATAAGTAGAGAAACCAGATCACTCTTTAAGTAAGGTAATGAAGACTTCTCATTTCTAGATGAGACTGAGAAGAATGAAAAAATTCAAAAAATGGAGCTGCTCTACAATGAAGTAAACTTTTGTTTCCTTTTAGGCCAAGATTGGGAAGATGTATAAAGGCAATAAACCAAATTTTGAATTAATAAAAAAAGAAAGAGAAAAAAAGAAAAAGAAAGAATAAAAGGAAATAGAAGCTTTAATTTCACAGCATAAACTAAGAGAATTCAAATGCAAGCTAATCTATTTTACCTTAAAACAAGAAGTACAGACTTTTATTCCAAAATCTGCATTCTTATCTGGATTAAGAAGGGACAAAGTGGCCCCTGTATAGGCACCCATAATCAATGGAGTAAAAATAAATTAAGCAAAAACAGACATTTTTTCTAAAGAACTCTTAAGAGACAAAGGGATTAGATCTGCTTCCTAGAAGAAGCCAGAAAAAATCGTGGGAGAGAAGTCTACATCTCATTAAGATAAGCAAGTTCTATCTAATTTCCCTAAAAGGGACATTTCCTAAAAGGCAGTATTTCTTTTCTCTCAGTTAAATTCATGTATATCCTGGACACCTGCACTCTTCATTAAAAATTCCACTTTTATTAGTAAGAGCTCCTATACACACCCAGCTCCTGACAACAAGTAGCAACAATAAGGAATGTAAATGGTGTGTAGAACATGGTCTCAGATTGCTCTTCCCAAAATGTAATAGCTTTCATTTTTAGAAACTGAATCACATTTGGCAATTTGCTGTGCATATTTATAAACTGTTCAGGTCAATTAATATTAAGTCCTATCTCTTATTGCTCTTTTTTGCATTTCCCAAATTAGAACCAACTACATATTTTATTAATGCCATGCTTATAAATGATCATGATGATAGAATAAAAGCATCAAATAAAAGTACCTGATCTTATATGTTTCATCTAAATAAATGCTTACAGTGGTGAGGACCCTGTTCTTGAATATATTCCCCAAACTTAGGATCATGAGAACGTCCTCATTCTATCCAATTTTGACAAGGAAATGCAGATTCTTATTCTTTACCAACACTGATATAAATAGACATATAAATATAGCCATATCATTTCTGGAATTCCTACAGGAGTTAACTTTCTAGCAGTGGTACATACTTTTTTAGAAAGATGTATTATTTGGCATGAATCCTAAAATGAACCTGGTTCTCAGCAGAAGTAAAGTCGCTGGATATAGAAAGAAAAAAAAAATCTTTACCACTCTACCAACCACCACCACCACCACCACCACCACCATCCACCCCCAACTTCTCATCTTTGCACAGACTTATGTCTAAGTGAAGGAGCATACCTCCTGACTTCTATAAGAACTGTGCTTCTTGCTATAACAACGCACTCCCTGTAACCCTCTTCTGGCATACATTTTCTTTGTTAGAAAAAGAATCTGGTCATCAGAATCTGGGACTAATCCCTATGAATACCTCCCAGGAGAACAGTGCTCAGCCACTCTCCTGTCAATATTCATTCTAGTCTTTTTCCTGTACCTTTGGAAAATGCCTCCCAGAGTCCCATATCTCCCATTCTTTCAAGGAAATGGTGGTAGAAAAAAATAAACTCGATGCTCACATTTCCGTAATATTGACCTCTCTGTCTCTTTCTGTCTCTGTCAGCTTCTCTCTAGCTCTTTCTGTATGTGTGCATGTATTCCCATACTTTTCTTCTTTCTGTTTCTCTGTCTTTCTGAGTGTCTTTGTCTCTCCATCCTCTCTGTCCATGTACCCATCTTTCTGTCTGTCTGTGTCTGTCTATCTGTCTGTCTCTCTCTCTCTCTTACACACACACACACACACACACACACACACACACACACATCAGTTTTCTCATTATTCTGTGTTGTTTTAAATATCTCCCTATTTGTTACCTTTAGGATAAAATATAATCTCTTTCTACTGATTATAAAAGTTTACACAGTCTGGTTCCAACTTTACCTTTTCAGTCATATTACATACCATATCCCTTTATACATTCATGCTCCAGCCAAACTGAACTGCTCTCTATTCCCCAATTCTGTCCTGCCCTCCATTCCATAATTGGAACACAATCACTCCTCATCCCCACAGTGTCTTGCTTTGAAAACTCATGTGCTACCTCTTCCATGAAACCCTCCTTAATATGACTAGTTAAAAGCATTCTCTCTCCTTGTTTGTTTGTTTGTTTTTTAGTAAGAACACTTAGCCTCTAGTTTTTTGTTCTTTTTTTTCCCCTTCTACCTTTTACTTGG
Organism: Antechinus flavipes; assembly: GCF_016432865.1. NCBI lineage: Eukaryota > Metazoa > Chordata > Mammalia > Dasyuromorphia > Dasyuridae > Antechinus > Antechinus flavipes. The sequence goes on from NC_067400.1 coordinate 493,402,722, forward strand.
AATTAGAGGATCATAGATCTACATCTGCAATGGAATTTAGAGGTTGAATGACAGTCCAAAGCCCTTCATTTTCAAATGAGGAAACTAGGTCCAAGAGATGTTAAATAGCCAAGAACACATAGATACCAAGTGAAAGAGCTTGGATTTGAACTCAAGTCCCATGACCCAAATTCAGTACTCCCAAATTCAGTGTTCTTACCACTGCAGTCTTCCTATAATTTATGATCCTTACCCCTTATTACAATGAACCTTGTATTATATTTTCTATGCATTTTTAATGCCCCTCTAAAATAGTGCTGAATCAGAAACTGTCATTTTCATCATTGTAGATATTCCCAGTGCCTAGAATAGTGCTTGCCCATGGTAGATGATTGCTAAATGTTTGCTCAATTGAATGTGTTGAAGTGACAATATTGTAACAATCATTTTTAGATTATACTTTCAAAAAGAGCAATGCTACATTTCTTTTTTTCTCCATTTTTATTGTAATTGAAAACAAGCCAGACAATCCATCAGAAAAATTCCCCTCGTGCCTGAAGATAACTGTCATGTAAACCTGTCAATTTGTCTATGTTCAGATTTCAAAGGCTTTCCTTGCCTGCCTTCTATCAATAGCTATTTTCAACAGGTCTTGATTTGATCTTCAGTGTGAAAAGCATTTTATATGCAGTCATAGGATCATATTCAAATCCAGTTCTGCCCACATACCACCTGCACAATCATGGGCAAGTTGTTTCATGTATTCAAGCCTCAGTTTGCTCCATTATTAAATGAGGGTTGAGGTAAATGGTGGTGAACACTTATAATTCCTACTATGGAGGAGAAAGAGGTTGGTGATCACTTAAGCATGGAAGTTTTGAGCTGCAGAAGGGCTAAAACCAATCAGGTGTCCATACTAAGTTCATTACCAATATGGTGAGCCTCCAGGAGTTTGGAACCACCAGGCTAACTAAGGAACTTAGAACTGGTCCAAGTTGAAAACAAAATAGGTAAAAATTTCAGAGCCAATCAGTAATGCAGTCAGCTTATAAATGGTCATTGCATTTCTATTCTATGCAAGATAGGAAGATCCAATCTCAAAATTAGATATATAGAAAAATAGATAATAGATAGATAGAATGAATGTTTTGTGCCATATAATCTCTAAGTTCTTTTCTAGTTCTAAATCTATGATCTTTTCCATAATTTTCTTCTCTTCAGGACAGAAGTTAAACATTAGCATTGTGTCCAAAGGCATTTTTGAGTGACTATTAATTCCAAAGTTCTTCTTCCTCACTTACTAGCTTACCAACTCATTAACTCTTAATTCTGCTTCTCTTTGAATAAATTTATAAAGGATTTATATCATCACTTTCTCTTTATGATGTCATGTATTCATGTGTTACGGGGTTTTAGGGTTTTTTTTTTTTTTTACTGTCCTTGCCTTGTCTTCAAAAATTTCAGTTTGAGCCACAGTTATCTTCAGTCTGAGGTTTCACAGTAGTTTTCATGGAGCAGCATTAGTTATGCATTGGTGGCTGCATTTTTCTGTCAGAAGAATTGTAATTTATTGAACCATAGTTACACTATCCTCTGAAACAGTCACTTCCATGCCAACACTGCTTAAATTTGCATAGTGTCTTATTCTTGCAAATGTGCTTTCTCATCCTCTTATTGTAGATCATCAAAATTCTAATTCCTTACCCAGCTGCAGTTCAGAAGATCAGAAACCCTATGACACTGATCATAGTTTTAGCCAGCTCCTCCCTTTCTGCAAAAAAGAACTGCTAATGCTTCTTGTATGCTTTGGGGAGGAGGGGAGATGTTTCTATAGTTTAGGATAGTTTAGGATAGTCTTATTGAAGCTGAGTTTAACTCTGTTGCTTCCCAATAAGAATCTAAATGGACAAAATCCTTGTATGTCTAATGTGATCTTAGAGAGATGATTCTCTCCCTAGAGCCAAAGCAAGCTCAAATTTAAGAGACAAAAAAGAAGAACAAAGAGCTAATAGGAGGAATATTCTTAGGACAACAAGGGTGGGGTGTACAGATAGTCCTCAGTTTAAAAACAGAATATGTTCCATGTGTTTATTTGTAAGTTGATTGTGACTCAGAACAAATTTCCCCATTGAAATAATATTATAAATTTTATGTGATAACCTTGTACACAAAGCCTATTTAAGTCATGACACAGTGGAAGTTCTGTCCCATTTCAAGATGTAAAAAAATAATCAATAATAATAATTCTATAGTACTTTAAACTTCTCAGAACATTCTACACACATTAATTATCTTCTGCGAGCCTCACAGCCACTCAGTGAGATAGCTTTTATAAGTATCATTTCCTCAGTTTACAGATAAAGAAACTGAGGCTGAAAGGTTTCCCAAGGGAGATTACTCAATATCAGGCTTTGAACCAAAGTCAACATTTTGTTTGTCTTCAATCAATTAGCATTTATTAAGTTCCTACTAATTCAATTAACAAGAATTTATTAAGTATTCCTGCCAGGTTTTGTATTCAATACATGATATAATGTAAATAATTAACACATAAGATATATATGATGTGAATAGAAGGTAGTATGAGGGAGAAAGACATTGGGAGCTGAGGGAATCTGGAAAAGTTTCCTGTGGACAATGGAATTTGAACCATACCTTGAAAGAAATTGGAGAAACTAAGAGGTAGAAGTGAGGGGATAAAGCATTCTGGTTGTAAGGGAGAGTCAGTGCAAAAGTAGTTGAGATGAGAAGTGTTGTGTTTCAGGAACTGTAAGGAGGCCTACATTGTTAGGTCATAAAATGTCAGATACTCTATAAGTGATGGACAGAGACAAAACTCAAACAGGACCTGCCTTCAAGGAACTCCTTTTGGAAGAAATAACATATACACAAATATTTGCAGAACATATGTGTGTGTGTATATATATATATATATATATATATAATATATATATATATATATAATACATTTATATATGATATATATGATATGATAAATAATACATAATATAGAATATCATATATTTATATATGATATTCTATATTGTTATGTATTATTTAATATATGAATTACATTCTTATATAAAACATTAATTCTGTATCATGTAATATATGAATTATATATTATATGACATAAATTATACAATATATGAATTATATATATGACATGAATTCTATATTACATAACATATATACTCTATATAAATATAATATAGGTATATATATATAAAAGGAATACAAGGTAAATATTGTTGGAAATGGAACTAGGATTTTGAGGAATTCAAAAAGATTTCATGTAGTTGCTTCAGGGCAGTTAGGTAGTATAGTGGGTAGAGCATCAGGCTTATAGTCAAGAAGAACTGAGTCCAAATATGGTCTCAGTCACATTACTTCTATTTGCCTCAGTCCCGCTTCAGTAAAATGGGAACACAAAGCAGAAGAAAATGGTAATGCACTCCAATATCTTTATCAAGAAAATCTCATCGATAAAGTCCAAGGGGCTGAATACAAGCAAACAACAACTTGTGTGAACAGAGTTTTAAAGAAAACAAAGGAATTTGTAAAGATATTGATTAGGTAGAGGTACTTCATTGGCTTGGGGATCAAGCTTTGCAAAGACACAGATAGGTTATGAAATATCATGTTTGAAGAGTAGTAAGGAGCAGTCAAAAGGTCAGTGTGACTACATCAAAGATTATTTAAAGTGGAGTGATGTATGTAATAAGGTTGGAATAGGAAACTGGGACTGGGTTGGGAAAAGTTTCAAAAGCTACTGTAAACAGAAGAGTTTATATTTGTTCCTAGAGCAATAGGGAATCATTGGAATTTATTGGCTAGAAGAATTATATGGTTAGATTTATACTTTAGGAAAATCACTTTGATATCTATGTGAAAGAAGGATTTTCCCTGTATTCTGCACTGCTTTTAATTTGTGTAATACATTATTATTATAAATTGCTGGTATGTAAAAACTCACATCCATAAAGCTCTTTAAGGTTTTCAAAGCATTTTACAAAAATTACCTCTTAATCCTCTCAACAGCCTTGTGAGAATAAAGTTGTATAAGCATTGTAATAAAATTTAATCATCAAAACAACCCTATGAGGTGGTTAATACAAACTATTCTTATTCCCATTTAATAGGTAAGGAAATTAAAACTCAGAGAGTTCAACTGAATTATCTGAGCTCAAGATGATAAGACCCAAACCTAGATCTTCTGATTTCAAGTAAAAGGTCCTTTCCACTATACCATGCTAATTCCCATACAGATTCCTTAACTTGAAAGATATTTTGCCATTCATTTCCTTGCCCAGTGGTAAATCTTTCTATATATGATGTATGACAAAAATACTTTCTTAGAAATATATACTGGTTTGGTGACAATGCAGTGGAACGATTCTCAGATTGCACTAAAAACATCTCCTGTGGGCTGAAAGAGTTAATATAGCTTCATGAAATGAATAATTTATTCCAGCAGTAGGATCAAGCCTATTTTTAAAATATAATATTACACACTCGTTTTCTAAGATAAACTCATTTGCAAAATCTTATGAAGGATAGAGAAAGATTATGAACAGTATCGCCTCATAAAAACATTGAGAATCAATGAAGGGAAAAACAAATTTGCTGAAAGTCTGGCATGAAACCTAATTAACCCTTATCAACATAGGATCATAAATGTAGGATAGGAAGGCACCTGAGAAGCCATAGAATTCAATTTCCTTATTTTACAGATGAGAAAAAAGAAACACAGAGGTAAAATAATTTGCTCAAGGTCACACAAATACATCTGAACTCATGTCTTCCTGACTCCAAGTCCAGCATTCTCATTACTATGTCTCCTGGTTGTCTTTTTCCAAGGGTAGGAAGGGGAGGAGAAGCAGGAGGCAATTGGGGTTAAGTGACTTGCCCAGGGCCACACAATAAATAGAATTGTCTGAGATCAAATTTGAACTCAGATCCTCTTGATTCCATGCTTTATCCACCATGTCATCTAGCTGAGACATCTCCTCTTGGCTGTCTTTAACTCAGAATGTTAAAGATCAAACTGAAAGCAAATAACAAATAGAAAAAATAGAAAAGATATGTCAACATTTCCAATTTAAAAAAAAATCTAAATCAGTGATAGTGAAGATCTACCAAATTTAGGTTAAAACATTACAGTGGTGCTATACAAAAATGACAATAGAATCTTAACAGGAGAATCATATAGTCATAGGAGACATGCTCACATGCACTGAATGAGGAATTAAGTAACACTAGTTACTAAATTCCAATTCTGTGTGTATATGATAGGAGAAAATTTGAAAAAAATTTATGTTACTTCATGATCTCAGAAGTAAGTATTCCAATAGAGAAGGAAAATGTTCTAGTCACTGAATTTTTTAGAAAAAGATGATTTCCTGATCATTCCCTCTCTTTAGTTATAGAAGACAGTCCACACAGTTACTACACAGGGTCCTACTTGATATACAAAGCTGGAAAAGAAAGAATTTGGTTCCTTGAGCAGAAGTAGGGCTAGACCTTGCTGATCAATAGATAGTAAGGCTCAAAGCTAAGACTCCAAAGGAGGAGAACTTCAGTAGCTAGTTTTTGTTCTAGACTAATTCTACTCATTCTAGATTAAGAGTTCCAGCTCTTCAAATAAGCATAATATTACTGTGGGTCAAAATTTCAATTAAGTCTAAAGTGGACCTAGTGAAGACTATGGACAAACAATGGAACCATCTACCCACTCAATCTATGAATTATTCCGCACACAGCAAAAGGTCAGTTAATAAGTATTTATTAAATACCTACTACCTATTAAATACCTTCTGCCATTTATTATGCTAAGCACTAAGGATACAAAGAAAAGCAAATGATATTTTCTACCCTCAAGGAGCCCACAATCTAAAGGGCAAAGAGCAGGCCAAGGGAATACATCAGAGTGATGCATGCAAGAGAAAAGCTATATTTTGCAAGGAATAATATGAGAACATCATGAGAAAATATCAAAGGTCCTGCAGCATTAAAGATATAAGCTATTTCCATGTCCTCCCCGCATGTAGGACCCTCATGCATCATCTCTATAATTGCTAACTCTTCTTGCTGATGGTGTGTATGCACTAGGTATTGAAAAGAGTGCCCTAGGTTTATGGGACAGTTAGAGAATGTAATTTTTATTATGCCAATCCAGTAAATCACTGTACTGTAAGTTAACTGAGTTCTATAGAGAAAGGTAAATACATCTGTGAAATCTCATGGGCTATAGTTTTTAAGAATGGGGTGCCACAAAAACAATTCAAACTATAGTATCTTTCTGTGTCTATAGGTTAGTAGACTCATGACATCTACATTTTTTAAAAATACAATTCAAGAGTAAGACTTGTACACTAAAGACTTATAGATTATACAGAAGCCTCAAGCCTACATATTATGAATGCTTTCTTCAAGAAAATAATCAAAAGGTTCTGAACACTATCATACACACACAAACACGCCCACACAAAATTTATTTTAAGTGATAGAAAAATACTTCTTGTGGATGTCCTAAATCAATTGTTTCTGATCAGACCACCAATGTATTACAGCAAAGGTCAAACTAGTACAAAAATAGAAAAATGATTAAATGAAAATAATTCATGGATATTTTCAGCATATCTGAAAAGTCTTACTCTCTTGCTGGTATTGTGGAAATAATCAAATCAATTACAGTAAATATCTATAAAGTATTTGCTGTGTACAAGGCATTATTATCTGGATAAGGCCTGTCCCCCACTGCCACTACATTTCCACTTTGTCTACTACACAAAATACCTTCCCCTTAGAAATTACTTTACTGAAATGTAAGTAAAACATAATTGTTTTATTGCTTAATCTTAAGTTTATAATAATTTGGGGGAGGTGGGTAATTTTGCATTAAAGATCCAGGAAGACCAGAAGAAAAGCAAATTGGTGAATGGGAAAAAACACTGGCTCTGGATCAAATTCTGCCTCTGATGCTGACTACTTGTATGACCTTTCAGGGCCTTAGTTTCCTCATCTTTCAAATGAACTGATTGGATTCTTAGCTCCTAGTCCCTTCCAGCTCTCATTCCAATTGAGGGCCACAGATGAGAGGGGATATCTGAAATCAAACTAGGATTAGGACCAGTAATTACAGCAAAGTTTTAGAAGGAATTAGAGAAATTTATGATCGAGGGTTCAGGCAGCAGCAATCAAGTGCTGGGTAAGTAATAGGGAATTGAGCTAGATAAAAATTTATCTCAATTTTCCTCCTTCAGTTGCTTTTCACACAGACTCTATGTGGCTGCTTCCAACCCCTCTCTCCCAGTGCCTTCCTCAAGTCCCTTCACTTGATAAACCCACCTCCACTGAGTTCATTGTTCTCCCTAGCAACAGGCAGGCCTAATGCATTTCAGTTTCTAAAATATATATAGATGTATATTTTTTTTCCTAAGTTGGGATAGGATAGAAAGAAAAGCTTTCCATAATAAAAATTGCTGTTTGTTGTGGAGGAACACTTCCGCAGTAAGAAGCCTTTTTCCCCTTCAAGCTTTTGATGTAACCTCTTACTATTGCTCAGATAAAAACTTAAGTCACATTGCTTTTGTGAGAAAAGAATGGTCTGGAGAGAGGGAATAGACTAATTGTCTGCTTTCAGTATTTGTTGTCTATAATCAACAGCAAATTGCTTCTGAAAGAAGGGCTACTCAAACCAACTAAAACTTTTCTAAGTGTTAAGAGTGGGAGGAGGGAGGAAGATAGTGACAGTTAGAGGGGGATAGACAATTTTGTTGACTCCTAGCGGAAAAACTGTGAAGTTCTCCACTGATCTAGGTACAATCTGAGCTCCAGGGGGAAAAAGTAAGAAATATGATTTTCTTCAGTATTTTTTGATAACTAAAGTGGGGGATTGTATGTGAGGAGATTGAAGAGAGGAAAGGGGGAGGAAAGGGGAAGAAGAGAGATTCCAAAGAAAAATGGTTTCATTTTGCTCAAAAATAAACCCTTTAAAAATCGGCAAAATCAAATCAAATCTTGTCTTATAAATTTTGCTAGTCATTCTAGTATGTTAGACCATACTTCTCAGAATAACTCACCGAGCCCCAAGCTATCACATAAATTGTCAGACATTTTTTGAACAAACTTTCCTCAATGTGCACCTCAGATTCTGGGGGCGCCTTATTTTCTTTAACACTTAGCTCTAGTGCGATTGACTATACTTCTGGATTCTTCTATTTCTTATTGTTCTCCCCTTTCTACCTAAATTACATCGTATACATTTTATCTCTCTCTCTCTCTCTGTATACACACACACACACACACACACACACACACACACACACACACATATATATATATACACATATACATATATATGTACATTTCATCTTCTCTGTACCCCCTCCCATGATTTAAGTCCCTAATAATCAAAATTCTTCATAACTAGATCCCCACCTACATTTTCAGTCTTCTTGTACCTTCTCCCCCTCACACTACACACACACACACACATACACACACACACACACACACACACACACACACACACACAACTTACTCTATGATCCAGTGATGCTGCACTCCTTGCTGGTCCTAGAAGTTCATCTGTCCATATATTTTCATTGGCTGCCCCTGTGTCTGGCACTCCCCCTTCCTCATCTCCATCTCCTGGCTCCCCTGGCTTCCTTCAAGTCCCTGCTAAAATCACACCTGCTAGAAGCCTTTTCTGATTATCCTTAATGCTCAAATCTTCCTTTCTTTAACTTGTTTATATATAGTTGTTTGCATGATTTCTCTCCATTAGACTGTGACTTTACTGAGATCAGGGCTATCTTTTGCCTTGATTGTTTTATTTTTGTTTTTGAATATCCAGTACCTAGCAATTCACTGAAGTGCTTAATGCTAATAGATTTAGATCTGGAAAAGATTTAGAACCATAATAAATAGTCACTTCATTTTACAGATAAGGAAACTAAGGCTGAGAAAGGTTAAAGGCTTTGCACAGTCATACAAAGAGTGTTTTTGAGGCAGGATGTGAACTCAGAACTCCCCTGATTCCAAATTCTACACTCTTTCCATTGAACCGCCTCAGTGCCTCTAGATATTGAAACCTATGGTTTTATTTACAGGTTTTTTATAGGCAAGAAGGCCACAGCAACAGTCAGGTCATTGAAACGGAGAAAACTCAAGCAGTGGTCCTTCTTCCTGATGTTGGGGTTTATATTATTGAAGTTCGAGCATTCAGTGAAGGAGGTGATGGAACAGCTAGCTCCCAAATCAGAGTACCGTCCTATTCAGGTAAGCACTATTATGGTCAGTTCAAGTAAGCTAACTCCCAGAACACAATCTATTATTCATCTTTCTAAGCTAATGCATTCTCAAGTAAGTTGTTTATGTGTCCACTTTTTTATTTAGATCCATGCAAACCTTGTTAGGGTCAGCTTGGGTATTTGCTCCTGGATATAGCTGCCAATAATACTATTAATATAAAACGGGCGATGTTTAGCCTGGAAAATAGATTAAAGGAAATATAGTTGCCTCTAAATAGTTGAAGGGCTGTCATGTCTAAGAGTAATTAGAGCTATTTGGTATAGTTCCAGAGGGAATTAACTAGAACCAATGTATAGAAATGACTGAAAATACAATGTTGACTTAATATCCTTTAGTTTAATTCAACAACTATTATTAATCACTTACTATGCTCCATATAAATTTAATTCAAAGCACTCTAATAGATACTGAGGATAGAAAAATAAGAACCAAACACTTCTTACCTTCAAGTGGCTGACATTCTAGGATAGAGAGGTTGGATTGGGAAGAGGCGGTAAGGAGGGGGATTACAATATGTAACACAGATAGGTGAGCATAAAGTATATACAAAGTAATTCAAGTTTAATTGCAAAGGGACAGAAAATTAACTGCAAGGTAGGATAAAAGGCAGCACCTAATCTTTATGCTTTTCAGAAAACTAGGGATTCTAAGGATTCAAAATAAGAATGCTATGCATTTCAGAGATGGAGATGAAAATACAAAACAAAAGGAACACAAAACAAAAGAAAACATGGAGACTAGAAATAGAATGTTGTGTCAGTCAGCTAGCATTTATTAAGTGCCTTCTATCTTCTATTCTTTAGCATGTACAGTGAATAGCATGGTTAGGTCATGGAAGGGAGAGTTGCTTGGTAAATGAGAATAATATCAACTAAGGTCAAAGAGGTAGGTGGGATTCAGATTGTGAAGGAATTTAAAATGGTAAACCAAATTTCCTAAGAATCTACTTCCAGATTTTATAGCTATTAAAAAACAAGACTATAGATCAATTTTAAAGCTGAAAAGGTCTTTAGAGATCATCAGATCCAATCCTCTCATTTTACAAATGAAAAAGAGAGACAGTGTGATAAGTGACTTTCCCAGTGTCATCCAACTAGTAGATGTCGGAGGCATTCTTTTAATTTAGTTCCAGGCTGTTTGGAGATACCTTATAGGAAAGTGAGTTCATCAATGCCAGAAGTGTTCAAGCATCTCTCACAGGAATGTTTCAAGGAAAACCTGTATTAAATGGGCCTGGCACTTTTAATACCTTTTCTACTTCTAGATTCTGCAGTTCTGAAATTTTAAGGGAATATTTTTAAAAAGTCCCATAGTTTATATTTTTCTCATAGTTTAAAAGGTATCAAGTTCTGTTCTTGTGCACCCCAATTAATTTGAGTATTTTAGCTTTGGCCATCAGCATGCCCCAAACACTCTTTGAGCCATACCCTCTTAACAAATTGAGTATTCTACTGCATCACTCTGTAGGATGAATAATTTAAATTTTCCTCTGTTATAAGAAAGAAGTTTTATATGCACTTTTCTGTTCTGGAATCTTTCCAATTTTTCTTCAAAAATATTGACTCCCATAATATCTTAGATCAGCTAGAAGCATGAAATTTTAGAGTTGGATGGGAGCATAGAGATGGGATAGTATAATTACCTCATTTAACAGATGTTAAGTGATTTGACAAGACAGTTAGTGGCAGAGCCAAAACTAGAACCCAGATTTCCTGGAAAGCATCAATGGCTCCCTATTGCCACTAAAATAAAATACCAAGTGTTCTGATCATCTTTTTCAGCCCTTCACAGTCTGATTGGTCTTCCTTACCATGCTTATTTCACTTTTTCCCACTTCAGATACTCTCAGTTCCAACCAAATCAGCCTAAATACTCTTCCTGCTACATGACATTACCTTTCTCACCTAAATACCTTTGCATAGGCTGTCCACCATGCCTAAAATGTGCTTTCACCTTACCTCTGCTACTTAGCATTCTTATCTTTCCCCAAGATTCATCTCAGGTTCCCCCTTTCATGCAAAGCCTATTCTAATTCTTCTAGGTTGTAGTGCTTCCTTGCTCAGCAACTTATGTTGTATTTACTTAGGTGTTCCTAAAGTGATTTTTCATTCTGTCTTAGTATTCTTTATGCTTAATAGAACAGTTTGAATGGTTTGGGGTTTGTTTGTTTGGACTAGATTTATCTCATCATTGCTGGGAAGCCACAATGACAAATAGCCCCTACAAAGGTACATATATGCATTCTCTGCAGCTTACAATCAGAGAGAGTTACTTGGCTCCTCAGAGGTCAGTTGATTTGCTTAGGGTCACACAAGCTATCTATGTCAGAAATGTGACTTGAAACTGGATCTTTTTAATTTCCCAGGCAGTTTTATTTTTTATTTTTAATCTACCATGTAACATTGCCTCTAAAAGTCTTTCAGATAGTAGAAACTTAATCTAGACACTGGATCTTTAATTCTATTTATTCTCTATTTTCTGTCTTTTCACATACACATAAATAGAGAAAGGAAGGGTTATTGTATACATAGCTATATATAGACAAGTGCATATATACATACATTTATATTATGCATATATACACATATCTATGTAAATTAGTGTGTATAAATATGATGCATGTATATGTATATACATATATCTGTATGTCTATATAGGATTATGTATAAACATATATGTATAATATATGTGTTTTTATTTAAGCATACTAACTTCTTGAAATTCAGAGAGATCATGAGAAATATTTTTTAAACTATCACATGAAATGATCTACTAAAGGCCTCACCAGTGCCAAATATAGGGGTAACTATTTCATATTTCTCATTTGTTAAGCTTGTGAAAAAAGAAAAAAATATTTCTATGAGACTTTGCTTTTTTGATTTTCTTTTCACACACTGTTAGCCAAACTCTTCACGACATTACTATCTTTGCACCAATTGAAATAAATATAACATTGCTATTTTGATTAATGATATTCCAAATAAAAGATGCTTCCCAGATTTCCTGTTTCTTGTTCAAGTTAAATAAAAAGAAGGATTGCATCTAAAAATAAATCAAAATGATGTGAGTACAATTAAAGCCTTAATCAAATCCTATAAACTTTAGTTGACTTGATAGCTTATCTGTTGTTAAAAGAGTCTGTAAATTATATCTGAGAGTTTAGGCTGGTTTTAACTAGGACCAGTGAATGCTCCAGAAGATATGTGGATTGAAAAACATCTCTGAATTTAGGGACTCATAATGGAACGGAGTGAGAGAGGGGTCATGTCTCTTTGAGGTAACAATTCAAATATTTTTAATTAATTACTCAGTTCAACTCATAGCATAGCCTCATGGAGTTAAAAAAAAAAATTACTTTTCCAGAGGAGTAGATTTCCTTTTGCAAAATTTGACCTAGAGACCCAGTATTTAAAGTGATTGCTCTGGAAAATTCTATTTCTGTAAGCATCTATATAATTGTCCACCTATCAAACTGATTGCTTGACTTAATTCACTAAATTATCTGATTGTTTTGATAACCCTTTTTTGTTTTAACTCCTGAACACTGAAATATCATAATTACATTTTTAAAAGTTAAGATTTTTTCAATAATATTTGCCCAATTACATATATAAAAACAATTTTTAACATTTGTTTCATTGTTGTTTTTTTTAGTTGTGAATTCCAAATTTTATCCTTCCCCCTACCCTTTCCCCATTTCTTTGAGAAGGTAAACAATCTGATATAGGTAATACTTGTGTAATCATATAAATCATTTAGGATTTTTTTTAAAATGAGAGCCCCAAAACTTAAAATTATACTAATCCTTCTTTGCTCCTTTGAACAGGCTGTCTCCCAAGCCTGGAATGCCTTCCCTCCTAGCTTTCACCTCTTAGAATGCTTAGCTTCTTTCTTCAAGACTGAGCTCAGGTACCAGCTATGGGAAGTTTTTCCTGATTTCTACCTAATAATGACTCATGAGCACTCTCTCTCTGTTCATGCTATCCTATATTTGCTTCTCTGTGTACATGTTGTAGGCTTGAGTAGATTGTAAACTCTTTAACACAGGCTGGGATTATTCTTTTATCTTTTTATTCCTAGTATATTGCACATTAACACATGGTTAATAAATACTTGTTATTGTAACTGAATTGATATTTCCAAATTATTTGAGGTTTTTGGCTTTTTTTTTTTTTTTTTTTTAAATAAATTGAGTGATCAAGCGATCACTGATACATTCTTTGTCAAGTATTCCTTCCCAGGTATAGTTTTGTCTTTATCTTTTTTCTACTCACATAGATTTTGAATGCATTAAAATATAAGCTCTTTGAGAGAAGGAACTGTTTTTCTTTTCTTTCTATTTTTCAGCCCTGGCATGTAGTGCGTGCTCTGGCTGACAGAGAGTTTCCCACCACAAAAGTTATCGGAGCTGGAGTTTCACTGTTTATTGAATTAAACATCCTTTACTCTTCATAGAGTAGCCATAACCTATTCTATTGATGGCTCTTTGTTTCTACAGGTGGAAAAATCACAAGTGCTCAATCTTCTCTCCACACCTTCTCAACTTCTTCATCATCAATAACAATCCTCTTGGCATTGATAGTCCCTTCAACCTCATGGTGAAGATTGAAGACTTAATGTTTTTGTTTTACTTTAGCTTGATTACATCTGTAGATGGAGTTTTATGTAAGTGGAGAAGTTGGAACCCTGAGCTAAACTTAAAAATCCTAGAACTACCCATGGTGCACTTAGAGGAGTGTTGGGGGGGAAATGTTACTTAATCATCAGGTTTTCTCTTCGGTTTTTGTAAATGTCCTCAAATAGGGGAGGACAGTTCTTGGCCCAATAAAAATATGCAGATTGTATGTAATGAACTTTTGTAAGCAAAAGTAATTTCTGTCAAATGTATTCTTTACTTTTTTAATAGGTTTGAATTTGATTTTGTAACCAATGACCCTAAGTATGTGCCATTTGTTTGTTAAAGCAGTGGTGTCTAGTACATCTGTTTCAAAAAAAAAAAAAACAAAAAAGAAAAAAAAAACAGGAAAAAAGTGAAGGTGAGTAATAAAGACTCTGAATCTAGTGTTTCTCATTTTCCCTAAGGCTGACTTTTGCAATCAACAAACCAGTGGGAGAGAAGAAAAATAGTTCAGTTATGTTGCCCATTACAGGATAAGTATAGGAAATATTTTCTGGAAAAGTATATGATTGCATATTGAAATAGTCAAATTTGTCAATCTGATGTTCTGCAAGCATTCCCTGAGCAAGTTATTAGAGCAGAGTTGGGCCTTGACATTAGCACAAGGTAAACTAAAGGGAGACTAAGAAGGGATTGTTTTAAGTGCTATTGTCTTTCATCAAGTACTGTATTATTTAACTGAAAATGAAGTCAAAGTTTATTTTTAATAGCAAAAAATATAGTTTAATTTCACAGAAAATGCACATGCTAACAAGTATGGACACTGATATGTACTATATATTCTAACTTCAAAAAAAATTACATGAATACAGCATAACCTTTTCTTTTTCCATCTAACTACCTGCTTTTTTTGTTTATTTTTTTTTCATGACAATCCTCCTCTAAACAACTAAAATTTATCATGAAAATATAGATGCATATATGTTTTATATGGAAGAAAATAATTTGAATATACCAACTTTATGTAGAATATTTTTGGACATACCTGTGCTCCACATAGCACTTGCCAAGGCCTGCCAATGATTCAAAGTAGAAAGATTTCTTGGGTTGTTTATTAGAGCTCACCCACTTTTTTTTTTCAAACACTGACCACTGTCATCAATAGGAAATTCAACATCAGTCAACTATATATTTTTATTCTTTGAGTAATGAAGAGGATAGCAACAGTAGGATATCATAGAATTTGAGATTTAGAAGGGACCTCAACAGTCATCTCATTCAAACCATAGAAGAATACTCGATGGAAATATTTTCTTTGGTTATGGAGTATGGTAGATTGGTCCCACTTTGGAGACTCTCTTGATTCAAGATTACTTCCAAAAAGTAGTAAGAAAAGAAAGTGAGTCTCAATAAATGTGCCAGAGAAGGCCTGGACCAGCTATTGTTTCATAGCTGATTGGGAATTAAGGCCCCAAGATGATATTTTTGCCTACTATTAACATATCCATTTATTTTACATCTTTAAATGAACAACAAGGAAGCAGAAAAGGGCTTGATCTTTACTAAGCAGCACCAGATATGAAATCAATAAGGAATCAAAAAAGGAGAAGGGGAGAGAAACAGGAAAAGAACTTGTGTTCTCAACACTCCTGTACATTTTTCTTCCAGAAAATAAAACAAAAAACAGCCTAACTTCTTTGTGTCAGGTACTCATTGTTGTATTTTTGGTTTGGTTTGGTTTGGTTTTTACAGGCTGTTTTTAAGCCAATCCCAATCAAGCAATTTTTAAAAATATACATGTTAATCACCAGATTGTTGTGGATCAAAGACAGATGGTGGACTTTATTTTGAGGATCTTTGTCATCAGAGCATAAAAACTCTTCCTTGGAGACTTCCTCCTGGAAAGGTTCATGCTCTTCTAAGGTGGAAAAGAGAAAAAAAGAGAGATGCATGTAATCACAATCTGTTTCAGTGCTATTGCTTGATGAAACAAATGAAAATATTGTCACTTCTTGACTGGCTGAGGCACTTTTCCACAATATGAGGTAGCTTGCCAGAGCAAATTATGTTTAAAAAACACATACACACACACCATGCACATGACAAGAACATACTGATTTAAAAATGGGGCAATAATAAATAGCCTTTACCTTAATGTCAGCTGAATTGAACTCTTTTTCTTTATTTCCCATAGAACACTTTGCCAGTCTTGGCCAATCAAAAACACCCATGGTCAAGGTGTTACCAGTGAACATTCTAATAAAACATCATACTCACAAAATTCAAGTTGAATTTCATATCCATTAATCTAATATAGGGGGCATATGCGATAGATAGTATTTACACATGGAATTAAGTTTCTGATAATGTCCTATTCTTGCAGGGAGCAGTGATTAGATGTTTTTATTCAACATGAACAGAATATGTATTTTGCATTTAGAACCTATGAATAAAACATGTTTTAAATGTTTATGGACTTATGTATTACATTTGTTACTTTGTAGACAATAGGACAATGGTCCTTATCTCCCTACATTATTTTCCAGCTTCAATATTGAGCTTTTTCCTGGGATGAGATTGTAATAGTGCAGTCTTAAGTCATTAAAAGAGACTGTATTTTTGTATAATGTCACATGAGCTATTGAGAAACTACTTATAATCAACTGAAACTCTGTGAAAGCAAGTGTTTGCAT
The DNA here is from genome assembly GCF_016432865.1 of Antechinus flavipes. NCBI lineage: Eukaryota > Metazoa > Chordata > Mammalia > Dasyuromorphia > Dasyuridae > Antechinus > Antechinus flavipes. Next base: position 493,419,330 of record NC_067400.1, read on the forward strand.
ACCAAAATGAAGGTACTATAGAGCCCCATTTCAATCTGTTAAATATATTGTATACAATCTGTATATAAATATATATACTATATATAATGGTATATACTATGTGGAAGGCACAGTCAAATTATAGTTCTGTGTACTGTTCTTGTAACATTAGATCTTTTTAATAAATAATTCTCTTTTTATTGACTTTTATCTTCTCTCCTGTCAGCTATCTTAAAAGTATTATATTTTTCCTATAGGCTACAGCATACATAGGTGATAAATACATTTTTAGTGACATTTTCACAAAGAAAATGCTAGTGTTGGAGAGGCCCTGGCATATATAAGAATCTTCAAATCATTATCACTTTTAACTCCTTGGGGTATATTTAGTTCTATCATGTTGCTTCAATTCCCATATTTGAATCAGATCAGAAAAACCAAATCAAGCAACACAATAAATGTCAAGAAGAATCAACATCAAAATGATATAGCTGGTCAGCATAGAGAATAGAGCACTGGGCCCATAATCATGAAGGCCTGAATTCAAAACTGGCTTTGTGATGTGATGCTGAACAAGTAACTTAAATTCTGTTTGTTTCAATTTCCTCAATTGTAAAATGGGGGGTAGTATAGTACTTACCTGCCAGAATTGTTATGAGAATCAAATTAGAAAATATTTGTAAAGCATTTAGCTTAATTCCTGTCTCATAGTATGTGCTCTATAAATGCTTATTCTTTTCTCTTTCCTGTAGCTCTGCTTTCCTCTCATCTCATAAAAAATAGATGTAAGCAATAACTAATATTTATATAGCTCTTTAAGATTTTCAAAGAACTTTATATGTATTATCTCATTTGATTTTCACAATAACTCTTTGAGGTAGTAGTTGTTATTTTTATCCCCATTTACAGCGGAGGAAACTGAGACTGAGAGATATGAAGTCTATGGGCACACAGGTAGTGTCTGAGTTAAGATTCATACTCAAGTTTTATTGACTTCATTAAAACATAATGAAGAAGCACTGTCTCTGAAGTCAGAGAATCTAAGTTCAGATTTTGACTCTACATTTTACTATGTATATAATCTTGGCAAGTCCCTTTACCTCTCTAAGACTCAGTTTCCTTAATTATAAAATGAACAGATAGGACTGAATGATTTTTAATATCCCAAATCACAAATTTTTCCAATTGGAAGGAATATTAGACATGATCTAGTCTAAGCCACATCTAAATTGCTGTCTCTTGCAACTTGAAATATATGCACATGTGTGGCTATAGTGTTCATTAGAACACATTAGTCCACCAAGGGCTGCTTCAAGCATGATGAGTGACTAATGTTCTTTAGATCACTAGGAATTCCACAAAAGTCCTATTTCAATGTCTTACCACAGAGAAGAGATGATCTGGGATTCACCAAGTCTATAACAGAGGAAGACTTACTCTAGTGAGCCTTTAAGCCTGATATATCTGTTATTAAAGAATAACCAGTCAATTGTCTTGTGAAGAAACCTATCATTGGAAAGTTGGATGCCTGGTGCTGACCTTTTTTTGGTCCTAACAATTCACAAAGATTATTTACAGAGGTTCAAAGAGTATATGATTTGCATTAGCAGATATTCCCACACTGATAAAATTGTGGATTTTGAAGTAAAGAAGTAAACATCTTACCAGACCTAAAGCTATATTTATAAAGCATTGGTCATCAAAACTGGCTAAGAAATAAAGTAGTCAATCAGTAGAATAGGTGAGATTCACAAGACATAATAATCAATAACTATTCTAAACTAATATTTGATAAACCCAAAGATCCCAACTTCTGGAATAAGAACTCACTATTTGACAAAAATTGTTGGGAAAATTGGAAATTAGTATGGCAGAAACTAGGCATTGACACCCTATACCAAGAGAAGGTTGAAATGGCTTCATGATTTAAACATAAACAGTAATAATATAAGCAAATTAGAAGAATAATAGATAGTTTACCTCTCAGATCTGTGGAGAAGGAAAGAATTTGTGTCCAAAGAAGAACTAGAATATATTATGGATTACAAAATGGATACTTTTGATTATATTAATTTAAAAAGTTTTGTACAAACAAAATCAATGCAGACAAGATTAGAAGGGAAGCCCAAGTCCTTGGTCTTAGTGGAGGAGTGATGAAGGCAGGAGACCCACAAAGGTGGTCAAAGAAGGAGTCCTTTATTTCAAGTCCTCTCAGCCCTTAAATACCTTAGTGTGATTACATCATTACAGCACACTGAGCTTGTGCTAACTATAGTAGCATTATATCTTCACATCACACTGAGCAAATGCTAATTATAGTAGCATTACATCACCACAGCACACTGCTCATGGGTTAACTATAAGCACCCTGTTATAGATATGTAAATGCCTCTTTACTGTGAGTACCTTTTGCTTCAAGTAGAATACAGGTGGTCACGCCTCCTTGACTTCTCAGGAAGGGTGAGAGCACCAAAGGGAGGTGGGAGCCAAACCAGACATTGTCAACAGGTTCTCTCTGGGCTGAAGGATCTTATATCTTACCTAGAGTTCCCTCACTATCTGCGGCCCTCTACACAACGAGATCATAAAACTGGTGGGGGAAGGACATATGTGTGTAAAAATGTTTGTGGCAGCCCTATTTGTAGTGGCAAGAAATTGGAAACTGAGTGGATGCCCATCAATTGGAGATTGGCTGAATAAACTGTGGCATATGAATGTTATGGAATATTATTGTTCTGTAAGAAATGTTCAGGATGACTTCAGAGAGACCTGGAGAGACTTACATGAACTGATGCTGAGTGAAGTAAGACCATTATACACAGCAATAGCAAGATTATATGATGATTAATTCTGTTGAACATGGCCCTCATGATGATTCAGACGATTTTCAATGGTCTTGTGATGAAGAGAACCATCTACACCCAGAGAAAAGATAGTAGGAACTGAAAGTGGATCACAACATAATATTTTCACTTTTTTTATTGTTGTATAGAATATATATGTATAGAAGAATTGCACATGCTTAACATATTAGATTACTTGCCACCTAGGGGAGGGAATGAGGCTAAGGGAAAGAAAAAATTTTGGAACACAAGATTTTACAAAGGTTAATGTTGAAAATTATCTATGCATGTGTTTTGAAAATAAAAAGCTTTAATCAAAAAAAAAAAAAAAAGAAATAAACATCTTGTTGGTACTCCCAACAAAACTGTAAAATAAACCTAAAACTTCTTAAACAGATAAACATAGACACATTCCTATGTGTTTGTCATTATTCATATATTAATTCACATGACACTAGATAGAATATGATAGGGACAAAGGAGAGTTATATGAAAGTGTCTGAAAAATTTGAGAAGGAAGAAATCACTTTCAACTGTGAAATTTGCTAAGACTTCATAAATAGGATGACACCTTTTGGACCTTGAAAGAAAGGATCAGTCACATACCTCCTGACAACAGAAATTAAAAAAAAAAAAAAAAACATTTTGAGGATATGACTAATGTGAGAATTTGTTTTTACTAGATTATGTAAATATGTATTAAGGAATTTATTTTTTGTTGTGTGCATTTTTTTTTTTTAATTTGCTCAGTAGGGAGAGAGTAAGAAGAACAAATTAATAAAAGATACTTACAATAAAAGAAGAAAGTTTTTTTTTTTTTTTTTTTTTCAAATAAAGCAAAAAACAGGCGGGGAAGTCACCAGATTGATATGGGAGGAAGCCTATTTCAAGTATGAGCAATACATGAATAAAGGCTTGGAAATAGGAAAGGCCAGGAAAAGAACTAATACAACATTGTATTAGAGAAGCATGCACTAGGAAGATTATTCAAGCAACAATAAAGAGAATGAATTGAAATAGGGATAGATTAGAGAGAGAGTATAGCAAGAGACAACTAATAGTATATGTAAAAAATGGGGTTAGGAGTGCAGAGATTGTTGGTTATAGTGAGACAAGAGTAGAGAAGCCAAATGTAAAAAAACATTATGAAAATAAAATTACTGTCAGTACCTGAGTAGATATGGACCATAAGATAGATAGAAAAGTCAAAAGAGATTTCAAAATTACAAATTTAGGTACCTAAAAAGAGAATAGTGCCATTTACTTAAAAAAGGAAGTTTAAGGGTAGGGCATCATAATGCAATATGGTTTTTTAAGACATACAGAGTTTGAGGAGTCAGAAGGAAATGCAAGTGGAGCTTATCATTGGAAAGTTAGAATTACCAGGCCTGGAATTCTTTTCCTTTTTTCTTTTTTTTTTTTTTTTTAGGTTTTTCTGACAGCTTTTAAAGTAAGTTTTTTTTTTTTATTAAAGCTTTTCATTTTCAAAACATGCATAGATAGTTTTCAACATTCACCCTTGCAAAACCTCTTTTGTTCCAAATTTTTTTCTCTTTCTTTTCCTCCCACTCCCTCCCCTAGATGTCAAATAATTCAATATATGTTAAAGGTGTGCAATTTTTCTATACATATTTCCACAATTATCATGCTGCACAAGAAAAATCAGATCAAAAAGAAAAAAAATGAGAAAAAAGGAAAAGCAAATAACAAAAAAAAGTGAAAATACTATGTTCTGACCCACCCTCTATTCCCATAGTCCTCTCTCTGGGAGCAGATGGCTCTCTCCATCACAAGACCATCATAACTGATGATCATAACTGATGATCATAACAATCACTGAAATTGATTGAAAAGAGCCACATCCATCAGAATTGATCACCATATATAATGTTGCTATTGTTGTGTACAATGTGTTGCTTTTGCTGTATACAATGTTCTCTTGGTTCTGCTCACTTCACTCAGCATCAGTTCAAGTCTCTCTAAGCCTTTCTGAAATCAAGTAGATCAATTCTTAAAGAACAATAATATTCTATGATATTCATATACCATAACTTTTTCAGCCATTCTCCAAATGATGGGAAACATTCAGTTTCCAGTTCCTTTAGGTCTGGAATTCTTGAGAGAGGTTGTAGTAGAAATATGATTTTAAGAGCCATCATCATAGAGGTGATGTTTTCCTTGATCAAAGCAAAACCCTATGTTGGCACATTTCATCACTTGTTTCATAATCCTGTTAAAATAAACTAGAGTTGCACCTTTAAGAAATACACATTGATATGCCATTTGACAGTCTGACAAGTTGAAATAAAAATCCTACAATAGTAGATTAATATAGTCACCTAAAGCTGACCTGAAATTCCAATTATGAGACTTGTTATTGCTTTCATTTTATATTATATCCAGATGTCCCATAAGTTAAGTTATCTGCTATAAGAAAAGGACCATTTGGAAGATGTTATATTTTACATGAAGAAAAGAAGATAAAACTGAGTCACAATTATCATCTTCAACTATTTAAAGTGTTCTCATGTAAAATAGGGACTAGATATTCTACTTGGTCCCTGAAAAAAAGAACCAGTGTCAATGGATAGATAATATATTTTTAAAATTAGCTAGTATTTATTAAGCACCTACAGCTAGGGCCTGATTATTGTAAATAATAAATCTCTTGTATTCACTTTGCATATTTAGGCCTACAGCTGGGTCCTGACTAGTGTAAATAATCTATCCTCTAAGCTCACATTGCATATTTCCACTGAGCTGGAACCAATAACCATATTATTACTTCAAATAGTGGGAATTCAAATACATGCAACCACTTCAAGAGATTTGCATTAACAAGAACCTAATAATACTATACTTCAGGAAATAATATGTAATTTAAAGATAAGTTTGGATTCCAGCTCTGCCAATGTGACTTTAGACAAATCACATAACATTTATGGGATTCAGTTTTCTCATTTATGAAATTAATTGCATTGGATTAGATGACCTCCAAGATTTCTTCCATCAACCATGTTTATAATTTGCTAGAAGATAGATTTCAGTTCATTGCCAGGTCAATTAGAGATAACACTAAAAATGGAATGGGTTACCTTAGAAAGTAATGAGTTCCTTGTGGCTAGTGATCATTGGGTAGAGGGTTTCATTGACATTCATTATTGATGTTGTAGCAGGTATTCATGAGTCAAGAAGGAATAAGTATACATCACAGTCCTTGCATGCCTTCTTATCCTATGTCATTCTTGTCATGTCCTTTCTGAAAGAGACTTGAATAGGAACTCAAGCTATAAAGTCCTTGAGAGAAGGAATAATTCCATTCTTTGTATTTGTACCTCATCACCTACCACAGTGACTAACACATAGTAGGCATTTAATGATTGCTAATTGATTGATTAAGTGATAAATTTTCAACAGTTGGCCAGTCCCTATTAACCACAATGCAAAAAAACATAAGAGTTGCTAATACAAATACAACTTAAATTGTTTTCAATTCATTATTATTCGGCAGTACCTACTAGTTCAGTACTAGATAATTTTTGAAAGTGGACTCAAATAATAAATAGTCACATATGCATGTATATCTGTATATATCTCTGGAGGTATAGGGCACTCTTCATGAGGAAATTCCCTCCAAGAATATAGATCAGCAGCTGTTGTATAACATAGAGTCTTAGAAAGTGGCTTGGGCTACTGAGAGAAGTGATTTGATCAAGGCTGAACAGATATTATGGGTCAGCAATAAAATTTAAATTCACATCTTCCAGACATCACTTCTCTCTGTTGCTCTATAATTCTCAACCTTGAATCAATAAGTCAATGTCATTTATGAGGAAAATCCCATGTAGTTGCTTATTTTTATAAGATTATTATATCAATCAATCAATATTTATTAAGCATCTACTATGTGCCAGGCACTATGATAAGCATTGTGTGATACACCCATAGCCAGCACATAATTGGTGTGTTTTCTATCTTTGGGGGATCCATGGACATAATCTGTATCAAACATCAGGAATATTATGTTGTAATATATATATTTCATATACATATATACATATATACATATACATATATATAGTTCATATATATATGAACCTCTGGCTAGAACTGATTGTCCTTTAAGGAAAAGTTTGAGGAATATTGATATGTTTAATGAAGTCACAATTTATGATAAATTAAATTATTACCATAATTTATTGTCATGACATTGCATTACAAAAGGATCAGGTTCAGAAATCTGCTTCCTTTGGGCTGGCAGTGCTTGCTATCATGTGACAATGGGCCATTAGCCTGGCACTGGAACAAATCATTCCCATCACCATCATCATCATTAACTGCAAGTATGTGGTGCTTGTGAGTGTTGCTTTGTTTTCTCTTCCAGAGAGAGTGATTTAAGCAGAGATGCCTTCTGCCCTCTCAAAGCTCGCAGCAAGCTTACCCAGATCAGTATCTCACTCTAGAAAATAAGTAACATTTGAGAGAGTGCCCGAGTACCCAGGAATAAAAAAAATAAATGAAAAGGCAGTGTTTTTTCTTCACGCAACTATGCTCCTAGAATGCCTGGCTTAATGGGAAAAGAATGTCTGATGGCTGAAGGTTTTCATTCTAGACCTGAGTTTTCTGACTCACAGAGCTAAAAGCCTTGCCAATTACTGCCAGCAGCAGTTTCTGAGACCTAGTTTGACTCTGCCCATTTAATGAACAAAATCCAATCAACCACCCTGTAAGGGAAAATAGAAAATGCCTGCCAGAATGATAAATAACTGATTGCCAGTGATGATTAGCATAACCCACCTCCAGAGAAGTGCCTGCCTCCTATTCAGCTCCGACTGAGCTCCTTTTAAGTATTGACAAATGCTTCAAGACCCCTAAAGTCAGCTTCCAGACTTATGGGGGCCATCCCACCAACTGGGATCCTGCCAGCCCAGATCCATCGAGATTCACAGACCGAGATTCACAGGAAAGCAGGTGACAGACTGTTGCTCCACTTGCCCATTTTCACTAGAAAAATGAATCATCATCTGCTTTGCCTTTGGTACAAGGATAACTATTTTATGAAACTGGCCTTTGGCTCATTGTAGACAAGTTTCAGTTGTAAAGATGGGCCCAAAAGGAATGAAATGCTCTTTAGTGCTTTAGAGTCAATAGAGAATTTGCTGCATTAGAAAGCCAAGCAGAAAGTAATGCAATTCTGGGGTCTCTGAATTGAGGAAAATAAATGTTTAAATTTCCCTAAGTCCTATTAGGATCCTAAGAAGATTGTGTACATAGAATTTTCTGATGAGATAGCTAGATATTGTATAAATTAGATCATATTGACTTTAAAGTGTTAAGATGGAAAGAAGACTACAGGTTCTCCTCTTGCACCTCTTGCACTGACTTTTTAGAATTCTTTTATTCTCTGCTAAATCCAACCAGTTCTGTCCTGTCCAAAAGCCTCAGAGATATCAAGTAGACCAGATGTTGTTGAAAAAGGAAATAAAGGAGAGAACATGGAAAAAGGAAACAAAACAAAAGAACAAAAGTCTCCCTATTCTGACAGAGAAAGATTTGACTCTCCTCATGCATCTCACTATTATTTAACAGTTTGGGTTTAGTTTGATTTTTTCTTTAATTAGATGCTGATTACTGATATCACTCCTGAGATAATCTTAACATAGCATTAAAAAGACAATCATCCAAACTTTATTTTATAATAACCTCTCATTATAGTTTTTTTTTAAATCTTTGTCACCAAATTTCCAAAGATGGTCTATATGACTGTGTTTCAATTATAAAAATATAGGCAGGTGTGCACTTGAGGTTGCCACAATTATTTGACAGGCTGAACTTCAGCCAATTCAATACAAGTGCTACAAAGAGCCCATGACAAGGTTCAGTAAATGAGAAGTTCAATTCCTTTTATTTTTAAGGAACATATAAACTGTTCCCAGTTGTCTGTAGTTCCCTAGCAGTCACTATCTCAAAGGGCTGCTGTGAAGATTGTTAGAAAAAAAATTTGGTTGCCTGAATAAATCAGGCAAATTCAGGAAAATGAGATTAAAAAATGGAGTTTATTATAATAAGGAAGGCATGTGCCACAACCTCAGCTCCAGTTCTGGGCTGTTTTTAAAAATGAATTTTTATAAAAAGAGAAGATCATCTTGATAGATTCACATTAAAAAAAAAAAATGGACTAGTGTTTTATCAGGGTTGAGTTTTAGAGCCAAATTTTAACCCAGGAAGAATGCTAATTTCCAAAGGGGATTTTTAAAAGCATCTGAGAGTTTTCTTTCCATGACATGTACTAAAGTTTTCCTTAATGAGAGAATGTCATATATACTTGTGCAGCCCCCCTTCTAAAAGAGGACTGTCATATATACTTGTTAAAGGGGGATGAGAAATATAATTCAATAATTCCCCCATTTAGTGCTAATCATTTTTACAATACAGCACTATAACTGAAGTTATACTTCTCCTTTATCCTCAACTTCATTGTTCTAATCTCTATTGCATGTAATTTGAGAACTGACCTGAGAATCAGTTTCTTGTACCAAGAGGGACATTAGAAGTACAAATAACACACAATCCCTATGAGAACACACAAAATAAAAAAAAGACATACTTTAGCTATGAAAGATTTGCACCTTCAAAAATATATCTGTAACTCATAGAGTTTATTTTTTAAATTGTTTAGATTAGTTAAAGTATTAAGTGTTTAATGGTTAGTAAAATGTTTAGTTAAACGTTAAAGTGTTTAAATGGTAGGGAACCCACTTTCACACACTCCCCTTTTATCAAAGTCTTCCTTCCATGAAGAGTTAGACTCTTGACAATAGAGGCAGTTAGAGACCTTATATAGAGCATAGAGACCCTGTAAAAATCCTTTGGACAAACTATGACCAGCAAATGTGAATCAAAAAAGCCCTGGATCCTGCAGTGGTATTAGTACAAGCAAAAGTGATAAGCATAAGAATAGGCAACAGGTCCATAATACACACATATAATCAATATAACAGAAATTTACAATAGGTGAAAAAAGAAATCCAAGATAGCTTCAGATAACCACAGCATTTTGTCATTTCTAGAATTTTATTTCAACTAGTCTGGCTGTCATGTGACATCAATGTTTCTTAAAGATATAGCTGGTTTATTTTAGTAGAATAATGAAACAAATGATGAAATGTGCCAACATAGTGTTTTACTTTGATCAAGGAAATCATCACTTCTAAGCTAATGACTCCTAAATCCATACTTCTATCACAACCTCTTCCAAAATTTCCAGGCTTATAATTCTAATTGCTAGTTGGTGAGTTCCACATGCATTTCTTGCTGACTCTTCAAACTCTAGATGTCTAAAAACTCAAGTCACCATGTTATACTGACTTCCTTATTTAAGTAATTGACCCAATCCTCTTTTCAGGTATCTAAATTTACAACTTTGAAATTTCCTTTGATTTTCCTTTCAATGCTGTAGTCCACATCTAGTCAGGTACTAGATGTGATTTTTATTTTCATAATATTTTTTGTACCTGGCTCCTCCTCTCTTTTGTCAATAACCAACAAAAACAGCAGAGAAACTTCCTTAGACTATGATTCCAGCCAATAATGAAGTAAAGTTCCACATTATTCATAAGGAATCAAAAACCAGGCTCAAAATTAACTAAATAGAACAATTTCAGAATGGAAATAGCACAATTGGAAACTGAGTCAAGAACATCCTATCTTCTTTTATGTAAGGTTGTCCCCTCAATTTTCCCAGATACAAACATCCAATTGTAACAATTCTCAAACCACATTCCCTTTTGGGGCATCCCATAGCATTTCCTTTGAATGGTGGACTATTGGCTTCATGACAATTCAGACACTTATACCTGAAATCAAAATTTAGAAAAATATGAAAATACCCTCTCAAGAGATTTTTAACTCAACTAATAAAATTTTACTAATCACAGTTTAGAAATAAGATATTTTTAGTTTTCTTATGTGTTCCTAACAGTTAATAATGAGTAAATATAAGGACATTTCATTTGTCTTACACTTATAAATTAAGAATTATCACATTCTGGAATTTCACACATACAGTGACTACATAGCTCAGATCCCAAAGAAAATTGCTATCTATTATAAGTCTCCAGACTAACAGATAATCATATTGTCCAAATTATAATAACATAAAAGTAGTTACCTAACTTTACTAAACTATTCCAATTTCTGCCCTTCATTGGATTTCAAAAGGGGTTTTCGAATGGCATTCTACCATTTTCTACAAAGAAGGGAAATTAAGCTCTGTCTTATCTCTTTGTTGTTTTCTTTTGTTTCTGTTTTTATTTATAGCCCAGAGGAAAAATAAAAAATAAAAAACTTTAGTGAAAAAAGTAGATCTTCACAGACACCAAATGAAAAAATGACTTTCTCCCCTTGAGGAGAAAAGCCTATCAGTTCTTTGAAGCTTAGCTCCAGGGGATATACTTATTTGTAATGTAAACCAGCCAATTCAATAATTAGAGTTTATAGACATTTAATCTGCTTTTTGAATCTCACTTCCCTTTGTTAATGGTATAAAAGCCCTTGTCCCAACTCTTTCTCATGGAATTAAAAGCCTGAAACACCTTTAGTTTTTGTTGTAGGACAATATCCCAAAGAAATCAAGAAAAAAGGTAAGAATCTATATGTCAAAAATATTTATGAAAGATCTTTTTGTAGTAGCAAAAAAACTGGAAACTAAAGATAGTTTAGCCAAGGATAAGGATAGCAAAGAAACTGGAAACCCACTGAACAAATTATATGAATGTTACATAATAAAATACTATAGTCCCATAAGAAATGTTGAAAGTGATGGTTTCATTGAAATCTTGGGAGATTTGTATGAACTGATATAAAGTAATGTGAGTAGAACAAGGAGAACAATTTATACAATTACAACACATTTTTTAGAAGTTGAAAAACTTAAGAACTTTAATTAATTGCAGTGATAAACTATGATTCCAAGAGACTAATAATGAAGCACAATACATTCTATTTAATTCTTCATTTTCCAAGAGGACCAATGACACAGAGGGTGATGTCTTGACTTTCTCCTAAATTAGATTTAAGTGAGGCAAAGAAACATCACCTTCACTCTTTCTTCCACAGACACTGAAGCCCAGTGTTAGGATAAAAGCCAAAAATTTCTGCAATGGTCCAAGATGCAATGAAATCTTAGATGTCCAACTAAGGGCTAAGTGCTACTTAATGACTATTGGAGCACAGTGTTCTTATCTATTCATTCCACCAGGGGAAGTTTTCATATTCTTGGGGTAGTTATCACCTTAACTCATCAACTGGCTGAGACTTGTTGGTTTCCCACAATTTGGTTTAGTCACTCCCTTTAGAGAACTAACAGAGAGAGTTCAGTATAATGCACACACACATAACACACCAATTTGAGAATTTGTTTTTCTTGATTATGCATAGAAGTTACAAGAGTATTATCCTTTTTTTTTTCTTTTTTTCCAATTAAAGGAGGGAGAAAAAAACATTTTCTTCATTGATGAAAAGACTAATAATCAAGAAAGAGTCTAGAGGAAGAAAAGGGAATACTAATTAATGGGCCTTAAGTTCATGTAATAAGAAATTCATCTAAAAGAATTGGGAATATTCTATGTAGAGAAAAGAAAACAACAAAGAGATAAGACAGAGCTTAATTTCCCTTCTTTGTAGAAAATGGTAGAATGTCATTTGAAAACTCCTTTTGAAACCCAATGGAGGGCAGAAGTTAGAATAGTTTAGTAAAGTTAGGGAACTACTTTTATGTTATTATAATTTGGACAATATGATTATCTGTTAGTCTGGAGACTTATAATAGATAGTAAAAACAGAAGAGGTGTATTCAAGTATTTAAAAGAATATCACATAGAAAGGAAAATAGACTTGTTTTACTTTGATAGAGGGAGGGGGAAAAGGGATTCTATCCATTGGATAGAAGCTTCCAAAAGGCAAATTTAAGCTTGATATCAAGAAAAGCTTTCAAATTGAGCTGCAAAGTTGGGGAAGTTGACTATAAAAAGAGTGGATTCCTTCTCATTCAAGCAAACACTGCTAGAAAGTCACTATGTTCTCTTTGTACTCTGAAATCTGTGATTTACAGGAAGCTCTCATTTGATTCTCACCACCCTTTGAGCTAGCAGGGCATTTATGTTTGTTTTTTGTTTTATTTTGTTTTGCAGATGGGGAAATAAAGTCTCACATAGCTAAAATAAACAAAAGAGATAGGACTACTAGGACTAGAACCTGGTCTTCTTATCCCAAATCTAACACTCTCCTCAATGTGTCATTAGCTTTTCCAAAAACTTTACATTATTGCCTTTTGAAGAGATGGCTTTATAGGAATATGTCTCCATATCCTGAATTGGCTTACAATCAATCCTTTAAATATCTAATGGCAATATCAACGTGAAGGATATTTTCAGGAAGTTCTTTTGAATAGTTCTATTAAATGGGAATTCCTTTCCCAATTAAAATAGCTTCTAGACTGCATTACAATAACTTTTTTTCACTTCTCTGGCACCCTGCAACCTAAACAATCCAGCATTTCTGAAAAGATGGATAAACAGTAATTCTCCTGATTCTGAAGTGTGGTCCCTATAGATTAGACGGCAGAATCCTGAGGGTTCTCACTTCCAATACTTTTTTTTCTCTCTCTAGCACCCAGGCTCAGAAGGACAGGCACAATCACTCTTTCAGGACACTGGGGGGAGAAGGGGAGGGAGCATTCATTGCTCTGGTACACAGGATGCGCCAAAATAAAGCAGCCAGGATGATATGGCAGCTAGAGTTCATTGTTTAATATTTTAAGGAGTCCAAGAGACTTAGCCACTCTCCTGTGGCAAATAACTTAGTATCAAGGTCAGTTGAGTAGTACACTAGCTAGCAAGCACAAGGCAAATTGGGTTTTGCACCAACATGACAACAAATCTATTCTTCCTCCCCATAGCAATTCCTACCTTCAGCTGTACTCTAGGAGATGGTGGGATTAATTATCCTTCTCCATCTCCAGGAGCCTTCATTATATTGCTCCTCTCCCCAGACTGCCTTCCCTGCTGTACTCTTATATGTGTAAGGGCTGAGAGATTATAAAGGTTCAATTTCGTTTAAAATGGAGTCATTGTCTCTTCTATTTAAAAATGGAAATACCAACACCAACATCACCCCATCTCAAAATTAAATTTTTCTGAGGTGAAGTTATGGTTAGATTATATCTCTAGAATTGGGTGCTGGGGAAAAAATTGTTCATATTAAATCTCAGAATTCATATTAGACAATAATATTTTATCAGCTTCATTTTATTTTTCAGAAAGTCAGAGAATAGAACACAAGAGGAAGTAGATTGTTTTGTTTCTTCCAGTTTCCAGAGAGTATATAATCATAAATTTTTAAACCAAAAGAAGTGAATCAGGGTGAATGCTGCTTACCTCTGTGATATAGATATCATGGGTTAAAGTTAATTTCTTTTAAATGTGTTATGGTAATCACATAATCTTGGAGTTAAGATTTTTTCAATGTTTTAGTTTAAATTATACTGAATAAAAATCCTTTCAGCAACATGACCAACAAATGGTCATGTGCCATTACTTAAAAATCTTCCATGAAGAGGGAATCCAACACCACCTGAGGCAACCCATGCCTCTTTGGGCCTGCTCTTGTTAGGAAAGTTTTCCTTATATCAAACCTTCAGAGTCATGCTGCACTTTCACTCATTCCTTCTAGTTCTGCCCTCTCTTGCCAAGTAAAACAAATCAAAGCTTCCAAGTTACAGCCTTTCAAATACATGATGACAGATATCACATCTCCATTAAGTCTTCTCTCTTCCAACCTACTAGTTCCTTCTACCAAAGGGTAGCTGGATAGTGCAATGAATAGTGTTGTGCCATAAGTCAAGAAGACCCGGCTTCAAAATTCTGGGACTCAGGCCAAATCATTTAACCTTGATCTGACTCAGTTTCACCTGTTAAAAGGAGGTGTGTGTAAATTTTTCCAAATCATTAATAAAAAATGCAAAATAAAACAATTCTGATATTTGACCTCATGCCTATCAGATTGGTAAAGATTATCAAAAAAGAAAATGACAAATGTTGGAGGAATGTAGGAAAAACAAGAGTGCTAATGCACTCTTAATAGAGTTATGAATTGGTCCAATCAATCGGGAAAGCGATCTGTAATTATGCACCAAAAAATAATAATAATAATTCCTAAACAGTACATGCCCTTTGATCCAGCTATCACAATAGTGAACCTCTCCTCAAAGAGAAGCAGTCAAGCCAATAAGTATTTATTAAGCACCTATTCTGTGTCAGACACTTTGGTGAGCAAGAGCAATGCAAAAAAAAAGGCGAAAGACAGATTCTGTTCTTGGGGACCTCAATCAAACAAGCAAATATGGGCAAAAAAAGCTAATGTTATGCTACAGTTCTCTTTAACTGTCCTGACTCAGTTTCCCTGTACAAGTTTCCCTTGTCCCAGTTTCCTTAACTGTTCTGTCTCAATCCCTTTAGTTGTAAATCCCCCTCTGACCCAGTAAAACTAAGGATTATTTGCTCTCAGGTTATAAATTAGCAAGATAAACAAGAGAGTAGACCTCCTGACTCTTTTGTGTCCTCAAGGATTTACAATATCCCTTTAAAATATTCCAAGATACCCCATGATATCTTTACTTCTTTGTATTCAGACATCCTGTCTCTGGATTTTTTTAGGGTTTATGGCCTCCCTTTCTTGATAGAAACTTGCCCTCCTTTCCTCTTCTTTGTCTCCAAAAAAGTACTTAAAGATTTGAGATTCTCCCATTCAGCACTGGATAATTCCAAATGAGAATCTTGTCCAGTCAATCTTATTCTCCCATTAATAAAATATTAAAACTCTCTAATCTCTCTCCTGCCTCAGTTTCTTCGGCATTACACTACATACAGGATAAGAGGTAAATAATTAAGAGAGGGAAGACACTATGGCTTGGGAAAGCCTTCCTGTAGGAAGACAGAATTTTATCTGGTACTTGAAGGAAGTCAGAAAAGTTGAGAGGCAGAGAGGAGGGAAAACATTCCAGGCCAGGAACCGAAAGATAAGGCATCTTAGTGACACAGCAAGAAAGTCATTGTTATTGATAGAAGAGTACATGGTTGACATTAAGGTATAAGAAGGCTGGAAAGATAGGGAAGGCAATTGATAAATGGTCAAAGTATATGAGCAGGCAATTTTCAAATGAAAAATTAAATCCATTTTTGGTTATATAAAAAAATGCTTTAAATCACTATTGATTAGAGAAATGCATATTAAGACAATTCTGAGGTAGTGCTTTACACATTTCAGATTGACTAAGATGACAGGAAAAAAAATGATAAATGTTGGAAAGGATGTGGGACAACTGGGACACTGATGCATTGTTGGTGGAGTTGTGATATGATCCCACCATTCTGGAGAACAATTTGGAACTATGCCTAAACCAGACATACCTTTAATGCAGCAGTCTCACTATTGGGTCTATTTCATCCTCCTCCTGAAACCTTCTCTTCTAAACTGATAGTCACATTGTTGTTATTCAAAGCTGTTAGGGTCAGTCAGAAAATCTCCTTTTTCAGCAAGCAGAGGTAAATCTAATGGTCAGATAAACTCACCTTGAAGTAGCAGTATTATCATGGAAAAAAAACAAGCTCCCAATACTTTTGGGTATCAAGATGTTAATGAGGAAGACAAAAGGCAAGAAATGGCTATGGCATCCTTTGTTGGTGTAACTATAATGTTACTAGGGGATAACATACCTCTTGCTTTTCATTTCTCTCAAGGATAAGTGCTCCCTCTTATGCATCATACATTGTCAAGTCCATATGTGACTAAGTCCCTCACAGCTAGCTTTCAGGTTCCTCAGAGCCATATTATCTTGCTCATGCTTATAAAAACCTTACTTCCTCCCTTTCTCAGCTGCTTACCTGCTCCCACACTCTCCTTCTTACCCGATGGAATAAACAATTTAATCCTTCTTGTCTCTGAGTTCCTATACACAGCAATAATCTCCCTTTCAATTTAGAATTACTTGATTCTTTTCCAAAGTCTCCCAAGGAGAAGGCAATTTGGAGGAATAATAGATAAAGTGATGGACTTTGAGGCAAGAAGATATAAGTTTAAATGTGGCCTCAGACACATACTAACTGTGTGATCCTGGAAGAGTCATTTAATTGCTGTCTGCTTACATTTCTTCATTTGTAAAATGGGAATAATAATAGTGCTCCCCTAGCAGAATTTTTGTGAGGATAAAATGAGGATAACAATAATTCTCTTTGAAAACCTTAAAGCACTAAATAAAGGCTATTATTATTATTATTGTTATTGTTATTGTCTTTAATAAAAAATAGCCTCTAACAGTATTTTAAGATTTGTGAAGCACTTTTCAAATATCTCATTTTATTCTCACAACAATACTAAAAGATAGATGCAAGTCTAAAACAGATTTGGAGTTGCCTGAAATTTCAGTAGACATCAGTTTTAGCATGGTGGTTCTAAGGAATGTTTGGGTATTGTCAGAAGAAGTTATGTCTATTATCAATCCCTTCGATTATTATTATCATTATTATATATTATATTTTTTATATTAATAACCAAAGGATGTGGCTGTTTGGGTGATACTCCTATTACTGAAGGTTACAACTAAAGAATGGAGGTGATCTATCTACATGGTCATATCATACTCAGGACATGAGTAGTTGCTTTTTGACTGTCTATCTCTCTTCTATGTTGGCAGTTTGAGTTTGCTAGGAGTTATGAAATTTCCATTGAATGTAAGTCATCAGAGCCTAGTCTTGGACTTTTCTTGACATGAAATGAGTACCTTGTTCAGAAGAGATGAACTCAATATATCCAAAAATATATATAATCATATATTGAGAGAAAGCATTAAATGTGACTGCACCTGTAGCTCAAGAGAAAAGGACTACAATCCCAGTCCGAGAATATGATATTTGTATTGATGGTAAAACCAAATATAGTTAATATTACAGTGAATGGAATCACCTTATGAGTAGGTAATAGGTTTGCCCATTTCTCTTGGTGAATGGTGCAACTGGCATCAGCTCTGGCAGCTTTATCTTTACTAATCAGGAGGCCCTTTCTGTGGACCCAGCACATCACTGACTTACCATCTCCAAAACCTTTCATGATGTTTGACCATGTGGTAGCAAACTCTGCAGATTGCCCCTCTTTATTAAGCTGATTTCCACTCATTAAGCTGACTTTACCAAGGCCCATCACCAAGTTTTATGAGGGTCACAGTTGAATGTTAGTTGAATGCAGTGTAGTATTGAGAGGAGCATCAATGAACCTGGCTTTATCTTCTTGAAAAGCTTCCATTTCTTAGTATAGAGGTACTCAGTTTCCAAGAGAGAAAGACAGTCCATGTTGGGGATATCAGGACAAAGCTGTTAGGTGATTCAAATCTCCATAAGTAGTCACTCAAAAGAGCAAATTTACTGGCTATGAAGCAAAATGATGAACCCAAAATCTTAGAGTTTACTTTATCTACCACATTGCCTTACCATGACTGTCCAAGTTGCTTGTTCAGGTGAAATCTTGAGTACCACAAGAGAGCTTGAATCACAAGACCCAATGGTATGGTTTGTGGAATGGCCTGCTTCAATTCTTCTCAGGGGACTGCAATGGTGAGTACATTAAAGGGGGTTACTGCTTATTTGAATATGCAAATCCCGGTATATTTGTAAAAGTACTTTTCTCATTACCTTTGAGGCAAATCTCTTACATTTGCAAACATGACCTAGGTTGCATGACTGCTTCTAGAGATCTCCACTTAACTCAGTTTTTAAAATATGCAGATTCATCAAAGCACTGGATGATTGTTCTTTTTTATAGTTTCTTTTTAGAGGGGATTTTGCAAGTGCCTGAGCCAGGGTACTTAAACCAAAATCACAGTGCTTGACATTTCATTTTCATAATCATTTCATTCCATATAGATTCATACTAGGAATAATTCTCATAGAACTTTAATCTTGTTGAATATGACAAGATGTATTAGTCCATAT
This sequence comes from Antechinus flavipes, assembly GCF_016432865.1. NCBI lineage: Eukaryota > Metazoa > Chordata > Mammalia > Dasyuromorphia > Dasyuridae > Antechinus > Antechinus flavipes. Next base: position 493,438,192 of record NC_067400.1, read on the forward strand.
AGTTAGCATTATTAATAAGAGCATCAGTTAAAAGATCTCTAAAGTCATTAAAAAACATTTACATTATATCTCATCTGCTAATTTCCACAGGGACCCTTCCTTATTGTGGTAGCACAGCAACTACAATTAGAGCTACATTCAGAGATTAGCCACAATCAGGTTCTCATTTACTTTTCTTAGTCTTTTAATACTTCTTTCCTTTAGGAAACCTTCCCTTCCCAGATCAATCCATCAACCCTCAATTAATCCTTTTAGCATTTCTAATACATGCCATGGTCCTAGGTTCATATATGCGACAATATGCATCCCCCAGATGAAATCTCTGAAAGAAAAATAAGTGCAGGCCTTCTTTTAAGATACTCCATAGTCCATTCCCATTTTGGGAGGCTATGATAAAATTCCACTATGGTAGTGGAATAGTTTCTGGATTTGGGATCAGAACATTTGGGTTCAGAATTCAGTGCTTCTACTTAGTGACTGGTATGACCTTGAGCAAATTACTTCTCTGAGTCTGTTTCCTCATCTGCAAAATGAGAGGGGTTGGTACTAAATGACTTCAAAAGCCCCTTCCAGTTCTCAATCTATAATCTTCACTTGAAAGGGCTTTGTTAATATCAAGGAAACCAGAATAGATGAGTCATTCTTACTTTCCTTCTTCCATTCTCTCTCACTCCACTCCTAGGACTTAAACTCATGATCGAACATCCTGGATTGTTATTCCCATTTTATTCCTAAATGTATTTTTCTGGTCCATCATATGAGGTCAGCAGATGGATTTTTGCAAAGGCAAGTAGAGCTGATACCCTATTCCCTACCCTAAATAAGCTGTTCACTTATGGGAAAGAGATTGATATGCATGTGCTTTTGTGTGGGGGAGGTGGGGGAGTGGAGAAAAGGACTCCATTGTTGGATTGTGAGAAAATAACTTTTTATCTAAGGGAATGACAGGGCAAAGATGTAGACTGTTAGTAAGAAAAAGATAGAGTAAAGGACCTTCTATCTCCCTCTCTTTCTGTCTCTGTGTCTGTGTCTATGTCTCTTTCTGTCTCTCTCCTATCTGTCTGTCTCTGTCTCTGTCTCTGTCTCTCTGTCACATGTATATATCTTTACTCACAAGAACATTTGGCACAAAAGAATGATATAGTCAGATATGTACTTTACTAAGAAGGTTGTTCTGGCAATTAGATTAAGGATAAATTGGAAAAAGAGTCAAGAATATCTTGTTAGCCCAATTGTTCGGGGTTTGAACTAGGGTGATGTCACTTGTTTTAAGAGCACTTACTGAACAACATCACTCTTCTCAAATAACATTTAAGCTAGGTTTTACAGTATCAAACATCTACTTAAATGGGGGCAGGAGGCTGTTGTTTTCTTAATCCAATAGGGAAAAAATAAAATCCTTTAGGAAAATAATTCATCAGTTAAATAAATCTTTCCTTTTTCAATCATTTGCATTGATGTCAGAGAGCTGAGTATAAATTGTATATAGTCCTTTCCTTTGAGTTGTTTATAATCCTATAAAAGACATGACAGGAATGTAGGCAACATAAATCTGTGACAAGGGGGAAAATGTTACAGAATATCCTAATCAGGGAAAGTCATGGTTTGTACGTCCCTCTCTTTCAACCCTCATCTCTAATCAGTAGCCAAGTCTTGTCAACCTCCTCAACATATTTCATATCCATCTCATTCTCTTCATTCTCATCTTCATCATGCCTAAATCAGAACTTTATTACCCAAATTTCATCTCAAAAATTGCAATAAATTCCTACTTGGCCTTCCTGACTTGCCTCATCCTTAACAAAGCTTCCAAAGTGATATACCTACAGAACAGGTTTGAGCATAGCATACTTCTCTTAAGAAACTACAATTACACTCCTTCTCACCTCTAGAATAAAATACTCCTTGCTCTATTTGATTTTTATAATCTTTCTCAATCTTTCCTGGTTTATCACATATATTCTTCTTCTTCATGCACTTGCTGTTCTAGCCCAGTTTATCCTATTTGCTGTTGATAGGCCATCTCCCATTTTTGTGCCTTTAAATAGATTTTACTCCAATATTCCTTTCAGGCATCAAAATATTCATCAATAAATAACCTTTTGTAAACTCCTTTTTAAAGGTGATTAAAAATGAGGTTATTAAGAATATGTTTAAGTGTAGAAGTTGTCCATCTGAAAAGCTATGAAGACTAATAAATAGCAATGAAGCTGTTTTGTATAGTACAGATTTTACTTAAAACAGATCATTGACATTGAAGCTTATAATCCAGAGATGAGTTAATTTAAGCACATTGAGTTTTCTCCCTAATGTTCTTCCCCGACAAGTTCCTATAAGTGTGTACCGTTTTTCTCCCGTAGATGCTAAGCACTATAAAATTATAGTATAAGGATGTGGATAGTTTATTATTCCTGTACTTGGGGCTTAAAAGTTAGAGTGGCAAGTTGGTGGGCATTTATTTCCCTCAATAGAATCAAGGGAGGATGGAAACCATTTCAAGCCATTTTAAGCCAACTGTAAACTTTTTAACATGAACCTTTACACTTTGAAAATCATCAAATCACTACAAAATGTGCTTGATTTACTGTAATATTACTTGTCTACAGACTTTAAAAAGAGTGATGGAAAAGGTGCTAATACAAATTAAATTTAAGAATACATCATGTATTCTTTTTTTTTTTTTTTCCTGGAAAAATGGTTAAATATTTGCCAGCACATCCCTGGGGTTATTCCTAAAACCCTGAGAGAGTAGGAGTATAATTGAATGGAAATCTTTCTCTAGGAATCTAGACCTTCTGGTGTGAGGGAAGATTGAACTAAGTGAATCAACCCAGGGAGTAAATAGATGTCCACACACTTATATGAGTAATATGAGGCTCCTGAGCAGGACAAAGAGATAAAGACATAGATAACAAACTTGTTAAATTCTTAGGGAACACACAGCTGTCAAAGTTAGCAAATTTACTCAATGACAAAACAATACCAAAACATGGCAACATACTGGAATAATAGAGTGAAACTAGCCAAACGAAATTCAATAAATATAAATTCCTCACTTGGGTTTAAAAAAAAAGAGTTACTGATTCAAAAAGATGTAAAAATATCTAGTTAGGGATTTTAGTGATTGATAATGTTATTATCACAAAGCTAAAGGAGTTTATAAGGGGGAAAAACTGGAATGTGAGAAATGAGGATTAGACCACACTTAGAATATTATGTTTAGTTCTGAGTACTATATTTTAAGAAAGAACATTGTTAAGTTGTAGCAATTCCAAAACAGGGGAGGGAAGGAAAGAGGGATCAAGATAGTGAAGGCCTTGGAGATGAAAGTGTGAAGATATCAGGTAAAGAAACTTGGAATGGTTAGCCTGGGGAAAAAAAAGCAGGAGTATCTGATGATGGTCTTTGAAAATTTGTTGTTTTGATCCTGATTGGGGTACTACTAGAATCATATATCTTCTTGGACATCAAAAGTTCAGTTGTATCAATCTTCTTTGTCACCAGTTTGGTGATTGGTCCCTATATTTGCCAGCTCTTTTACAATTTCAAGTCTCTTCTATAATGCCATATATTGTTCTAGCTAAAGAGATGGGAATTGATTTTGAGCAATGTTTAAAGACCAACACCCCTAACCCTGAGGAAAAGGAAAAGCTAGGGAATAAAAGGAAGTGATTGTAAATGTATACAGACATAAGAACTAAGACAATTGGAAACTGATCATAACTCAGATTTTTTTTTTTTTAAAAGAATTAAATTTGACTAAAAAGCATGCAAACAATCATCTGGCAAAGGACAGTCCAGTAGCAAGCCCTTTCTCCTCTATGATAATTTCTGGTCTTTGAATAAATGACTTCTCAATTATGATTCTTGGGACCAATAGTTAAATTGTTTATGTAGAAAATAAAACAGCAAATAGAAAGGGAGCAGCTGTGGTAATTGACAACAAATAATGGAAGAAAAGCAGGATGAACTGAGTTTATCCAGGAGTGATAAGAAAAATGTGGTCAGAAATCAAGGTCTGATGAACTAGAACAAACAATGAACATGAAAGATAAGAGGAAAAGTATGGAGATGGTGCCATGAGATTGGGCATGTAGGGAAAATAACTAGAAAACCACAGAATTAGACCTTCTTTCTTGACAATCTCATCAGTTCCCATAGATTTAATTATTACCTCTATAAAGATGATTTCTTTATCAATAGAGCCAGCCTTAATTTTGTTCTTGAACTCCATTCTGTCAACACATACTCATTGTACTCCCATATGATTCTGTTGAGCATCTATACTCTCCGGTTTCTTCTTCCACTTGTCTTACTCCTTTTCATTTCATTTTGTTCATTCATCATCCATGTCTTCCCCTCTTAACTATGTGTGGTGGAGAGGAATTTCTGAAGGCTTTCTCTAGGCTATCTACTAGCTTCTCTATCTAGGAGGAAATGTCAAATAGGACACTGAAAATTCAGGACCAGAGTTCAACAGAGAGATTGGGATATAAAGATGTAAAGATAGGAACTATCTGAGTATAAGTAATAGTTGAATTCATGAAAACTGGTTAGCTTTTTAAGAAAGAGAATGTAATTGAAACTATTACCACTCATATGAAAGAGTGTTCCAAATCATTATTGATCAGAGAAATGTAAATTAAGACAACTCTGAGATACCACTACACACCTATCAGATTGGCTAAGATGACAGGAAAAAATAATGATGAATGTTGGAGGGGATGCGGGAAAACTGGGACACTAATGCATTGTTGGTGGAGTTGTGAATGAATCCAACCATTCTGGAGAGCAATCTGGAATTATGCCCAAAAAATTATCAAATTGTGCATACCCTTTGATCCAGCAGTGTTTCTATTGGGCTTATATCCCAAAGAAATACTAAAGAAGGGAAAGGGACCTGTATGTGCCAAAATGTTTGTAGCAGCCCTGTTTGTAGTGGCTAGAAACTGGAAAATGAATGGATGCCCATCAACTGGAGAATGGCTGGGTAAATTGTGGTATATGAAGGTTATGGAATATTATTGTTCTGTAAGAAATGACCAGCAGGATGAATACAGAGAGGACTGGCGAGACTTACATGAACTGATGCTAAGTGAAATGAGCAGAACCAGGAGATCATTATACACTTCGACAACGATATTGTATGAGGACATATTTTGATGGAAGTGGATTTCTTTGACAAAGAGACCTAACTGAGTTTCAATTGATAAATGACGGACAAAAGCAGCTACACCCAAAGAAAGAACACTGGGAAACGAATGTGAACTATTTGCATTTTTGTTTTTCTTCCCGGGTTATTTATACCTTCTGAATCCAATTCTCTCTATGCAACAAGAGAACTGTTCGGTTCTGCAAACATATATTGTATCTAGGATATACTGCAACATATCCAACATATAAAGGACTGCTTGCCATCTAGGGGAGGGGGTGGAGGGAGGGAGGGGGAAAAAAATTGGAACAGAAACGAGTGCAAAGGATAATGTTGTAAAAAAAAAAAAAAAATTACCCTGGCATGGATTCTGTCAATATAAAGTAATTATTAAATTTAAAAAAAAAAAAAAAAAAGAAAGAAAGAAAGAAAGAGAATGTAGAGAAAGAAAAGAAGCCCCAGGACAAGGACCAAGAGTACAGTGATGCAAAAGAGGTAAGACACTGATCATGAATCTTTGAAGGAGAAAAAATTCAATCTGACAGGTAAGAAAATCATAACAAATAGTATCATATTATGAAGATTCAGGAAGAAAAGAACATTAAGAAGAAATGCATGATTTCCAATATCAAACACCACAGAGCAATCAAGAATGATGAAGACTGTGACTTTGGAGAGAATAGTTTTTGGTGTGATAATAGGAATGAAAGACAAATTATGACTAGAAGGGGAAAAGTGGAAACAATAAATGTTTCATCTGCAAATTTGTTAAGCTACATGTGTTTTTATCAATCACTGACAAAAGGGTTAAAAAGGATATTTTCACTCCACTAGAAATCTGCTTCTAAACAGACACGAATTATTAACAAATATTCTTTGAGTCTGGACATTCAAGCAGTTTCAAGTCCTCTTAATAATATAATTGAGGTAGCTAGATGGCTCAGATAAAGCACTTGTCCCTGAATCAGGATGAACTCCATTCAAATATGGTCTCTGGCACTTAACATTCATTCACTAGCTATGCAACATTGGGCAAGCCACTTAATCCCAACTACCTTGCCCCCCTCAAAAAAATTCACAATGTCATTGACAAACGTATATATCTTCATCTATTCCTCAAAAATAGTGAACAAATAAAAACTTTTGTAAAGAACTTTAACTATAAAATTCTACAATCTACTAATGTCATAACCATTTTTTAAAAAGGAAAATGAGGTTAATTTGCTTTGATCTGTCTTTTGATGAAATATCCTGGTTCTATGAAAATGACCACTTCCTTTTTCTACATATTCCATTGAAATCAGGATCATTCAGTTGAATTGAGGTCACACTCACAAAGAATGTAGATTGTATTCTCTTCCTGTTTTTGAAAATGAAGTCATTTGTCTTTATTCACTTCTGCAGCACCTCTACCATTTTAAAAGACAAGAGTTCAGCAATCATTTCTGCTGGTACTTCCAATATTCTGTATTATAGTTTATCTGAGCCTAGTGATTTAAAATTGTTATAAACAGGTATAATAGTAATTTTCTAACTATTTTTCTTCTAATGATAGATTTCAATTCCTTATTAGCCATATCTGTTCCAGAGTTTCTATTCTCTCTCTACAGAGATGAGAGCTAAGTAGTTCTACCTTTCCTCATTTTCACTACCATTGACTCCAAGACACACTTTAATCCTTTCTTTGAATGTTCCCTTCTTCCCAATATAAGTAAAACTCACATAACTATAAAAACAAACAAACAAACAAACAAAAAAAACTAGCTTGTTTTATTATCCTTAGTTTTTCTTTCCAGTCTAAACATCTTAAGAATTGCCACCTCTGTGTATCTGGAAAACATTCTTTGGAATTGCAGTTAAATGGGACCATGGATAGAATGTTGGACCTGGAGTCAGGAAGTCATTTTCTTGAATTCAAATCTGGCCTCAAATACCAACTGTGTGATTCTGTTCAAGTCACTTAACTCTGTTTGCTTCAGTTTCCTTATCTATAAGATGAACTGGAGAAAGAAATGGCAAACCACTCTAGTATCACTGTCAAAAACTGAAAATGGGATCACAAAGACTCAGACATAACTGAAATAATTGAACAACTAAACAGACAAGTTTATAAGTGGTATTTCTATTACTTCTACTTTTTAAAAATAAGACTTTTAGAAGAGAATGGAAGATACAGGAAATGAATAATTAGATAAGAATATTTTAATTTCTGACTAGTGTTTAAGACACAAAAATAAACAAGCTTTTGGCTAGGAATAGAGTTCATCTAATTAGTTTTAGAAAGACTATATTTCCCTGGAGATATATGGATCTGATCAAGATAGCTTTAAACTGAAAATGAGAGGGGAGGGAGTAAAATGCTTAAGAAAATCTAGTAAACTAGATAATGAAGAGAGCAGCAGTTGTAACTTAGGAATAGAAATAGCAATTGTTTTGCCCATAGTACATAAGAGAATATACAGGAAATAGAAAGTAATAATTATGTCTTTACTCTATGGCCAACTTCTCACAGCTGCCTTGACAACTAAACTAGAAACCATGTCCCAGAGGATCAAACTTCACTCACAAGAACTTCTACCTTCCATTCCTTCTTGTATGGCTGATGGTTGCCTCATTCTCCTTCTCTATCTTGTCCAAGATCCATCCATGCCTAAATTGATTCCCTCGCCATTTTCTTAACTGCTATCTTGTTTTCCAGTTTACTCTTCCCTACTCCCTCCATTCCACAGCTCTATATTTCTAGAATAATGAGCAGATCAATACTGTACTGGCTAGTGGGAAGGTGGGGCTATCAAGCTATTCCTTTATGGTTCCTCTGAGACAAATGATGGAGATCCAAAGTTATCCTCTTTTTTCTAAAGTCCTCATTTCAAAAGTTCAGTCTCTGAAAGACATTGCTGATAATGAGATTAGATTAAAATCTTGTTCAGATCCCACTCAGGTAGAGAAGCCCATTGGGCTCTACTCAGGTTTGGGTGGGGATAAATTCTTTGAATAGATTGCCCCAGGCTGGGCATTTTAGATGTAAATGACATAATCAAAGTTCATTAGAATAGATTCAGCACTTCATTGTAATATTCATTCTCTATCATTAGGATAGGCATAAAAGAGCTGGTAGATATATATTAATACCAAACAGAGCTGATTGTCATCCTCAAGAACACCCACTTTCTAAGGACACATAACTAATGAGTCTGCTGCCATGATGATCTGTGACATTCAAAAGTGCCACTCATTTTTTAAATGTTACATCACCCACCATCCTTGTAACTTTCTAAATCAAAATATTCTTTCTTCTCACCACCCTCCTATATGTTATCTCTCCCTACTAGAATGTAAGCTTTTGGAAGACTGGAACTGCCTTTGCTTTTGTATTTGTAACTAGAAAGCTTAGCACAATTTGGTACACAAATGATTTTTCAATCATATATATATATATATTTAGTTTCATACATATCTATATGTGAATGTATATGATATAGGTAATAGGCAAAATTAACTAGGTACAATACCCAGAAATCTCCCTGAGATGATAAGTTGCATATCTATTATGATATATATATATATAATTTCATATATATAATTTCATTCATATCTATATGTGAAAGTATAGGGCATAGGTATAGGTAATAGGACATAGGTAATAGGTAACTAGGTGCAATACCCAAGCATCTCCCTAAAATGGTAAATTGCATAATCTAGTGTTTTCAATTGTAAATAAATTTATTAATTAGGAACTACTTTACTAAAAAAAATCATAGAAGTGGTTTAAAGAAAAACTAGAATCTTTATGCCTAGAAATAAATATGACCTTCTAGGTATAGACTTGGTGTTATGTGACTCAGAACCAGAATACCACAATGCAAGGAAATAGGCTATCTTTAAAAAAGAGAGAGTAGATAAAAAAGACTGTGGGAGTGGTCTTACAGATCAAGATATTCTTTCAATAAAGAAAGTTGTGGAGAAATCTACAAACTAAAGAGAAGAAAAACATTCAAATATGTATCAAAGGAATAAGAAACAGAACACTGTGACAATGGGAGTGTATTCCAAAACAATCAAAAGGAGGAAATGAATGATAAGTTTTAGAAAATTACAAAACTAGCATTGAGTCAGGAGATATCTATTGAAGCATTTTTTAAAAGAAGATCAGCAAATGTTTCTTGACTTTATTTGATCGCAATCCTATCTTACAGAAAATTAGACATTATTTGTTACTCTGAATTTAATTCTAAACAATAAGGAAAAAGTAACTGCTAAAAAAGAAATTATAAAAATCTTGGAAAGAAGCGATCATAACATTTTAGACATGTTTTTAATTTATAGGCCAGGAAGAGCTGGTGGGTAGACATATACCCTTACCTTAATGAAGAGTGAATTTCAAAGAATTCTTGGACAGAATAAAATCTCAGCATGGTTACAGCTTTCTTCTGAACATTCAAAAGTCAGCAGTAACAGTGAGAAGGAGCCTAGAGTGATCTAGCCACACTGATTCCCCTTTATCTTGTGTTCATTTAGACTCCATCAGGTGATCTCCTCTTGCTTCAGTGGTTCCAAGCTATTCTCCAAACTAATAATGATGTCAACATTCCCTCCTAGATATTTAGGCTTACTTTTATCCTGAAGATTCTTATATATAACTTAGCTCTCTAGCTAGGACAATTTGGATCTTTTAATTTCACCTGGGACATTTATTTTTGTTCATTCTATTTTTAAGGTTCCTAGCAAAACCAAGCTGATCAAAGTGTTTCTTTCACTATTTTTTTGTTGTGTCCAGACTTTTGAGCTTTTTCTTGGGATAGGGAAGATACTGACTTTTGCACATTCGCAGCTGCTTGGACCATTCTCTCCTTTCTCTCTCCTTTTACAATTAAAATAATAGCAAAAGGAGAAGTTTAATTAATTAAATGCTTTGCTAATTTCTAAATGCAATCCATACTCAAGAAGCAGCACAATGCACTGGATAAAAAGGTTGCCTCAGACTCTGGATTCAAGCCCTATATCTAACATATGCTGGCTGTGTCCTCCTGGACAATTAACTTCTCAATGCTCCAGCTTATATGCTCTAAAAGGTAGCTAGGTGATGCAATGGACAGAGTGCCAGGTCTGGAGTCAGGAACACTTGAGTTCAGATCTGGCCTCAGATACTAGCTGTGTAAGTGTACTAGCAACATGGGCTTCTGTCTCAATTTCCTCAAATGTAAAATGAGAATAGCAGTAATACTTATCTCACAGAGTTGTTGTAAAAATCCAATTTGATATTTGTGAAGAGCGTAGGACAGTGCTTGACATATAGTAGGTGTTATATAAAAGCTTATTCCCTTCCCACAAATACAATGATGAAAATGATGATGATAATGATTTTATAATTACCTACTACTTTAAGGTTTATAAAGTACTTATTCACAATACACTTAGCCTGGATTACTATCCACATTTTACAGATGAAGGAACTGATATTCAGGTTAGTGATTTTCCCAGGATCAAATACGCAATAAATGTCAGAACCAGGCTTCAAACCCAGGTACTTCTGTAATACCATTCCAATCTATCCTCTGTCCACTTACAAATCCACAAACTAACCTCACTTATGCCATTCCATCATGCTCAAAATACCCCCTTTAGCCACATAAAATCCCAAAAGAGTTGTAACCCTCTTGCGGACATCCTTCTCTTGCTCACCACCATTCTGGAACAACTTCATCTAAGGTTAAAACTCTACAAACAAAAATAACTTAACTAAACTTACTCCTCAATGATTAATGCCATCCATACCTACCCCATTCCATTGATTCTGATTCTCCAATTACCATTGTTGGAATTCCTATCTTTATTCCTCACTGACCATTCCTATAATTTTATTCCTTCAATTCCCCATCCCCAATGTTGTTGTTGTTGTTCAATCTTGCCCAATACTTCATGATTCCATTTGGGATTTTCTTGAAAGAAATGTTTCAGTGATTTGCCCATTCCCTCCTCCTCCTCCTTTTTAGATTAGGAGACTGAGACAAATATAGTTAAGTAACTTGCTCACTAGTGTAAAGGAAGATGAATCTTCCTGATTCTAGGTCTGGCACTCAACAACTGCATTATCTAGCTGCCCTAGTCAAGCCCCCAATACCCTACTCTTAAACAACTCGACTGTTATTCCATTGTGCTCTCTGGAAAGACTGTTCTATAAGCAATTCAATTCAATTTTTTTTTTTCTATCCAATAAACTTTTATTAAAAATATACCATGTATAGAGCAATATAGAATTATGCCCAAAGGGCTATCAAACTGTGCATGCCCTTTGATCTAGGAGTGTCTCTACTGGGCTCCTATCCCAAAGAGATGATAAATAAGGGAAAAGGACTCACATGTGCAAAAATGTTTGTGGCAGCCCTTTTTGTAGTGGCAAGGAACTGGAAAATGAGTGAATGCCTATCAGTTGGAGAATGACTGAATCAGTTATGGTATATTGTTGTTACAGAATATTATTGTTCTATAAGAAATCATCAACAGGCTGATTTTAGAAAGAACTAGAGAGGCTTTCATGAACTGAGGTTAGGTGAAATGAGTAGAATGAAGAGAACATTATACATAGCAACAACAAGCTTATACAATGATCAATTCTCATGGACAAGACTCTTTTTAACCAAAAGGTGATTAGCATTTTCCAACAGACTTATGATCTGCATCTAGAAAGAGGACTGAAGGGACTGAATATGGATCACAACATAGTATTTTTGTTGTTGTTTGCTTGCTTTTTCTTTTATTTCTTGTTTTTTTTTTTTCCTTTTTGATCTAATTTTTCTTATGCAGCATGATAATTGTGGAAATATGTATAGAAAAATTGCACATATTTAACATATATTGGATTACTTGTGGTGATTGTTGAAAACTACCTATGCATATGTTTTGAAAAAAAAAAGCTAGGGTTTGCACAGTTAGGTAGCACAGTGGATAGAACACCAGCCCTGAAGTCAGGAGCACCTGAGTTCATATCTGGCCTCAGACACTTAATACTTCCTAGTTATGTGACCCTAGGCAAGTCACTAAACTCCAATTGCCTTAGCAAGAAGGAAGGAAGGGAGGGAGGGAGGGAAGGAGGAAGGGAGGAAAGAAGAAAATAAAAAGCTAAAAATTATGTCATTTAAAAAAAAAACTATATATATATGTATGTATATATATATATATCTTGTCATGGATGAAGCACTATGTTAAACACTTGAAATACAAAAGAGGCAAAAGACAGTCCCTGCTCTCAAGTTGCTTATAATTTAATGGAAACAAGTATATACAAAACAAACTATATACAGGACAAATGGGAAATAACTAATAGAGGAAAGACACTGAAATATGGGAAAGAGAGGTTGCTCAGAAAGGCTGGATTTTCAGTTGGCACTTAAAAGAAGCCAAGAAGATCTATAGTGAAGAAGGAAAAACATTTCAGGCATGGAAAAGAGCCAGAGAGAATGTTTGGAGTCTAAAAATGGAGTATCTTGTTCATGGAACAGTCAGGAGACTAGTGTCATTGGATCAAAAATTACATTTTAGAGTGTAAGGTGTAAGAAGACTGGAAAGGTAGGAAGGAGCTAGATTATAAAAGGCTTTGAATGAGAAAAAGAACATTTCATATATACACCTGAAGAACATAGGGAGCTTTACTGAGTTTACTGAGTTGGAAGTAGGAAGGTGGGAGAGAGATTGACATGATCAGACTTACATTTTAGGAAAATCACTTTAGTGACTAAATGGAGAATGGATTGGAGTGAAAAGAGTTGAATTTATCTCAAACCTTTTCCTTTTTTTCATTTCCTCCATCTTCTTGCTCTCACTGAGACCTGATTCTTTCTGATGACAAATTTTCCCTAGTCTCCTTTTCCAGCACTGTTGCAATTACATTAATACCCTCAACTCACTGGTCATGGTGGGTAAATTGGAATATCATTACTCTGTATTGTCAAAAACAATATAGTAAAGTGGAGGGAAATCAAAATTCAAAAATTTTAAAATAAATCAAAAGGGAAAAAAATTAAAACTTACTCTGCGAAATGGCAGAGGAATGTCAACTAAAAAAACTGTGCTGAGCATTTGGAGTCTAGGGCAATCTCTGTCCCTGGCACACAATGAGATAGCAAATATCAAATATTTATTGTTTTTGTTCTAACTCAAAGTCAATTAGATTCTTCTTCATCTTTGTTGATAAATCTTGTTGTTGTACATTTGCTCTTATCTGACCTTGTCTACCAGCCCTGGTTTTACATCTCCTTTCTATTAGCCTCCATTAAAAACTATTCACACACATTACCAAGTTAGAGAGTTTTTTCAATTTATACTGAATGATAGCATAGACTATTTTAGCATATATTTGTCATCATATTCACCAACTGCCAATATGTCTCTCTTGTCTTTGCTGCCATTCTTGTCATGTAATTTTAATCTTGAAGCCTCTAACTACAAGACCAAAAGTTGGCTCCTTTAAGACTTTTAAATAGCTTAACTTTCTTTTTTTAACTTGGGTGTGTGGCAATTCTGTTTAGCTTTTAGTGGTTCTTGCCCAAGGAGGAATTTTGCCCGGGAAGATTCCTAATTTAAACCCATGATTTCCCTATGGTTCCAGATATCCATGGATATAGTAACTTTTTTAAGCTTAATTAAGCATTTCAACTCATTCAATGGCAAACATTCTCTGCCTGTTGTCTTTTCAAACTAAGCAAACCCTTCTCTTTGGAGAAATTGCTCTCCAAGACCTTCAGGAACTTTGGAATAATCAATCATTTCTGGAAAATAATAGAAAACAGGCCAAATGTTATCTCTTCTATTGAACTTCTTAGTCATCATTGCACATTCCCTTATATTTGTTCAAAATTTTATAAATGTGTTCTTTCTATTACTAGAATTGAATCCATTATTAGAATAGTGTCCATTACTATAGACCGCTTTTCTAAAATTTTCATCTCCATTTTGTTCAAATCTTTGGTAAAATTGTACCTCATTAAGCCAAAAGCAATATAAAGTGTCATGAGAAATGATCTATAAATTGCAAGTCAACAATTAGTATAAGAGAAGGCAGGCAGTAGGGATACATCCAATGTCTTAAGCAATTGAGCAGCAGTGTGTTCAATAGCACATAACTTCAATCAGTGTTAATTAAGAATAGTCAAATTACTTTAAGCAAGAACACACAGACATCACAAAACATCATGTATTTGGAATCCTATAAGATGTACTAGTTTGGTCAGAAAAGGAATCCTCAAAGGAAAGACAAATGTAAAATTCTAAATTGGAATTATAAATTTCCAATGAGGAAAAGAAAAAAAAATCATAAAATGAAAATCAAAATAGAAAGTTCAAATAATAAATATCAATTAAATTTTTTTTCTCAATGAAGGGAGAAAGTACAGAGAGAATTATAATGGGAAAACAATACTTGGGGGGGGGGATCACAAAAAAACAAATGAAATGAAGAAAAAAAATCTAGAAAATAATTCAAAGGGAAATTTTATTTTAGTTAACTAATTAACTAAATTAGTAGTTTATTTGCTATTACTATATTATTAATTAAATTATTAGCAACTAAATAACTTTAATAGTTAAATATTTTAATAGTAAAAAATTAAGTAGTTCAGATTCATAAAATTTATTCTGCAAAATGGAAAAAATATGACACTTGAAAAAATCTAAATATTGAGAATCAGGGGAAAAAGCAATGGATTAGGAATTCAGAGACTGGTTCAAATCCTGACCTTACCATTTATCATTTAAGTGATATTGGGCAGGTCCCTGATCTTTTTTGCACTTTTGTTTCCTCAGCTATAAAATGAGAGGGGGAATATGGACTACATGCTCTAAGATCTCTTTTAGCTCTAGAAATTATAGATCCACAGGAAAAGGAAGAACAAAGATGACAGCTGACTGAGCTATTTTATGTAATATATATATATATAGTGTATGTGTGTGTGTGTGTGTGTGTGAGCACGGACAATTTATCTAAAATAGACATCTAAAATAGAGAATTGCCTGGGGCATGGAGGATATATATATATATATATATATATATATATATATATATATATATATATAAAGAGAGAGAGAGAGAGAGAGAAATAAAACTATGGGGGGAATATATATTCCCCCCACCCAATAGTTATAGCCCAACAGAAAGTATGTGAAAAGAGACATGAGACTGGGAAACTACAGATGTGCTGCATGAAAGCTTTGGTTTTATTTAACATCTTGCTTCAGAGCTGTCTTAAATGACTTTTAGGAGAGTACTTTATGATTCAACTAAAAGTATTCACTGAAGCATGTTTTTCTATGTTGTTAATCACTACTTCAGAAATAGTGTGTATTCATTCTTAAAATACCTTACTTTGATCATGGTTGTAATTTTTGACTTCACAATTCATTTGAAGTAAAAACAAGATGGATAACAGAGATTTCAGGGAATTTTATAGATTTCTGTTTATTCACTAGGCTCTTAATTTATTTTTGCCTATCTAGTTACTAGGGGAAAATTAAACTTTCTGCTCAATCTGGCTTGCAGGGATAAGTTTTCTAAATAGGTTTTGCCTCATGATGCTGAAAATGTTGTGTTGGTCTAACTTTTTAATCAAAACTTATTTCCAAAGTCACTTAAAGGCTCAGATTAACAAGTCTAGATAATGGGCCTATTTTCACATTAAATTGTCTTGAAGATATCCAATGGAATAAAAGGGAAGGATGAATCTTGACCCTTAAAATATCAATGGCTAAATGAAAAGACTCAGATAATAGAGAGAAAAGCCCAATGAGTCTATTTCAGCTTTAATAAGGGATTACTATCATGGGAACTTCCAATTTAGCTTGGGGGAGGGGAAGGGAGAAATCTCTAAGAAACTTAAAATGACTCCAAGATTTCTATAAAGGATATAGGAATATATATATGGATAGAACATAAAAAGTTAATGATGTTAGTTTTGATTTTGGTTTAATTTGGTTTTGTTTTTTAAGATTTCCAAACCAGCATTTTGGAGAGCTTCAAAAATGCTTTTATTTGCAAATGAAGGCATATGCTTTGCAAGTTCCCATTTATCTAGGTGATCATTGACATCTTCCTCCAGTCAAATCAAATGAGCCCTGGTTCTGAGGGGATCATTTCCCATGGTTCTACATTTTGTTCTGAATATAAATCTACATAAATACAGATATAGATATCTAGATAGATATAGATATAGATATGAGTCCAAAAGTCAAGGACCAAAAATTACAGTGTGCTTCCTGAAGAGACAAGTCTTTTTTTTTTTTTTTCTTTTTTGCTAAACTAATGATTTTAGTGGGCTAGTGAATTCTTGAATTCAATTAGATTTGCTTCATTTTAATCCTTAAATGAGTATGATGGGAGTTATACCATATTTAAGGGAAAGGAAGAGATAGAAGCCTTCAAATAATTCAGAGAGAGAAAAATGTCCTTATTTAGCAAGTCAAGGAATCAGTAAAAGGACCTCTAGTGAATCACCTCATTCATCCCCCTACATCAGAGCCAGATACATTTCATTATTCTTAAATCATGCCTGACAGACTGATATTGAGTTTCCCTTGGAGCATGTCACTTGACAACCTGCTGGTGTGAGGGGTATGCAATCTATTGTAAAAGCTCCCATAAAACAGAGGTAAAGAACTAACCTATGATCATTGTCATAAGAGATGACTGACCTCTAAGAGGTTCAGCATATGAATGTCTAGGTTAAAAAACAAATTATTTGACAATTGTTTGAATTTCACAGTGTGCTGAATATAGTGCTGGACAGAACATAGAAAAAACTAGTTTATTCTAACTAGTCAGGTAGCAAGATTGATTGTGTTTCCACAGTGTGCAAAGAAATATATTTTGTATTCAGCAAAGTACCAGAATTGGCAGAGACTTTGCTTCCTGAAGAGACAAGTCTTTTTTTTTTCTTTTTTGCTAGACTAATGATTTCAGTGGTATAGGAAGTTCCTAGTACAGACATTCCATCTACTAGTGCACCAACAACTATACTGCAACTTAAAGATTTGGTTGCCTAGAGCGCTGAGAGGTTGAGCTATTTGCTCAGTCACTCAGCCAGAATGTGTGAACTAGAAGCCAAATCATTCTGATCCCTACAAACACCCTCTATTCACTACATCATGATGCCTTTCAGACAAGTAATAATATAACAAATAAAAAAAAAAGATAAAAACATATCAAATTC
Organism: Antechinus flavipes; assembly: GCF_016432865.1. Lineage (NCBI taxonomy): Eukaryota > Metazoa > Chordata > Mammalia > Dasyuromorphia > Dasyuridae > Antechinus > Antechinus flavipes. The sequence goes on from NC_067400.1 coordinate 493,455,541, forward strand.
ACAGAATCAATTTCTACAGCACACAGTAATGCCTTAGGGGGAGGATAGAGTTCAGGACTGTGGTTTTAATAAGTTTAAGGAATTCATGGCGTGGAAAATCTCTCTACCAGTATATGTATGTGTATATAGATATAAAGATATAGATATGGATATAGACATATAGATATATAGATGTGCATATATGTGTGTGTGTCTGTGTGTGTGTGTGAGCACGGACAATTTATCTAAAATAGACATTTTTAGAGAATTGCCTGGGGCACGGAGGGTAGAGAGATTTGTATAAGGTCACACAGACATTATGAGTCATATAGGTAGGACCTAAACCTTTCTGAATGCAAGGTCATGTTTCTATTTACTATGCCATACTATTTCTCCTCTGCATGTATAAAATAAAAACAGTTTTAATATCTCATAGATCTAATATACAGAAACTGCTTAATTATGGTAATTTCATTACCACTATCAAGTCAATGGTACATCATTCCTATCACAAAGACAATATGTAGTTATAGTAGAGTCTTCTACTGGATAAAATGAAATAATATAAGTAAACAACTTTGTAAAACAAAAAGCACAATACAAGCATCAGCTATTATTTCTGACTGAAAAGAAAATCATGAATCCGTCTGTATTTTTACACATTTGTAATTTTACTCAGTCATTGCAACTTTTAAGGTATAAATCTCTCAGTATGCTAACCTGGATAGGGAGCTAGACTACAAATTCTAAAGTCCAGCTCTGTCACATCCTGATTGTGATCAGTACAAGTTCCCTTAATACTTCAGTTCCTATATGCAACTCAAAAAATGAAAATTACAAAGTAGACATTGATCTGGATTGGTAAAGGGAATTTTATTACTCCAATAAAAGTTTAAGTCTGTATCGTGTGATCATAACCATCCTAAGAATACCTTGACAGATAGGAAAATTGGTTCCTTCTATGTTATCCTTTTATCTATTGTCTCTTTGTGATCCGATCATTGATGTCTTATTGGTAAAAAGATCAAAATAAACAAAAATTTAGAACAAAGAATATAGTGAGAAGGTATTTCATAAAACTCTAATAATTCAATAATTCAAATGTAAGCTATTTAAACAAGTTGTCAATTCTGAACACTGAATAAAAATAATTACATTTATGTTTAATTTCATTAAGCCTTATAGTTGGGGGAGAATTTTGGGAAGATGGCAGTAGATCAGAAAGTTCCAAGTTCTCCACATTTCCCCCAAAACAAACAAACAAACAACAACAACAACAACAAAAGAAAAACTGCACCTTGAGGCAAATAAAGACTGGTGAAAAACAAATCAGATTGGGACAGAATAGGCTCCTCCTTGGACAATCCAAGAAAACCCAAAGAAAAAACCCAAGATTGAAGTTTAACTCATGTGAAATATAAATACTTGAGACCATTTGTGCAGAAACAGCAAGCAGGGAGCCTTAGGGCTCTCTGGGTTTGGAAATAACCTCAGCCCCAACCACAGGACTTCTCAGATACCTCCCAGATAGAGGAGGGTGTTAGGGATCTGAATTAAGGAAGATTGAGGGAATCTCTGATAATAAAGAACACACATCTGTGCTACTGAGATGTGGCTCTGGGAAGGAAAAAATCAGCATACCTTCTGAGTGCAGAAGCAGTGGGGCAGATTAACAGCTGGCAATAAACATTTACAGGAAGGTGAAGTTCTTGATTTGGGCTTCCAGGCCAGAAAGGAGAAGTGAAATGAAGCACCATCTTCTTTACCCCAGGACTAAAGGTGCTTACATTAATAATTTCTCATTAAAAGAGAGAGAGAGAGAGAGAGAGAGAGAGAGAGAGAGAGAGAGAGAGAGAGAGAGAGAGAGAGAGAGAGAGAGAGAGCAGGCAAAGGAGAAAGAATCCAATCATAGAAATTTACTATGGGAATAGGGGAAACTGGGTTCATTGTCAGAGAAGGACATTGAAGTAAAAAAAAAAAAAAAATCTCCTGTCCCGAAAGACTCAAGTTAAATGGCTCCCTGTCCAGAAAGAATGTGTAAAATAACTCAAAAAAGACTTCAAAAATCAAATGAGAATGAGGAAAAACTAAAAGAAATATAAGAACCACTCAAGAAAAACAAGAAGTTTATGAAAAGAATATCAAACAAATAGACAAGGAGATCAGAGTCTTAAAGAAGAAAATGATTCTTTTCAAATTAGAATTGGACAAGAGGAAACCAGTGAAGCTGTAAGAGACCAAGAAATAATGAAACAAACTACAAAGAATGAAAATAAATATGTGAAACAAGAAAAACAATACATCTGGAAAGCAGATCAAAAAAACATAAGAATAATAGGACTACCTGAAAGCTGGAAACTTGACACAATAATACAAGGGAAAAAAATCAAAGAAAATTGTTTGAAGTGATAGAAAAAGAGGGGGAAAGTTGAAATAGAAAACATCAACCAGTCAACACTTCAAAGAGATTCTTTAAGGAAAACATATAGGAATATTATTACTAAATTTCAAAACTCCTAGATCAAAGATAAAATTTTATAAAAAACAAACAAAAACCAGTTCAAATATGCTGGAGCTATAATTAGAAATATGCAGGGTTTATTGGGAGCTACAATGAAAGACTGCAGGTCCTGGAGTATCATATATTGTCAATCAAAATAGCTAGGCCTGTGTCCCAAAAATGTTATATCTAGCAAAATTAAGTATAATATTGAATGGGAAAAAAATGGAATTCAATGAACTCTCTGATTTTTAGGATTCCATCTTAAACAAACCTAAATTCTACAGAAAATTTAATATATAAAAGTTGACATGAAAGCCTACTTTCAATGGGCTCAGTAAAGATAACTACTATGTTTCATATGTGGAAACGTAAACCACATGTGTAAGATTGACATTTATGATTAGATAATCCAAAAGAGAGATTAGGCCAGAACTGAATATGGTCTGACTCTACTAAACAAAACTGTCTAGGAAAAGGTAAAAAATAGTAATTATGCAAATGAGATGTGGAAGAAGAACCAACAGAGAGGAATAGATGGGGTAGGAAGGCTGGTAGTTCTGAATACACACACACACACACACACACACACATATATATATACATATGATCTAGCCTTCTTGATAGCTATCTATCCATATAATAGCCTTCTTGATACATACACCAAGAAGGCTATAACACCTTTCAAAATCTATAACAGCGGTGGGACAAGGTGAGTAGATTAATGAGAAAGAGATAAAGGAGGGAAAGGATGGCATAAGATAAAGTAAGGTACAGAAAGGAATTTAGATGATTAGAAATGGAATAGTGTGAAAAATTTGTATGTAATTTGTATGTTTGTCTATGTATATAGACATAAATAAAACCATGCTTTAACTGTAGCTTGCTTAGAGGAAGTAGGAGGGATGAAAGGGGAAAAAAAGGATAAAGTAAAAAGTACACAATAGAGAACAAAAGAAAACCTATAAGGGAGCAAACGAAAGATGGACACATGAATATAATGTCTTTTATTATTATATATGCTTTCTTGAAATGAAAATGAATACATTTTGAATCCTCGCTAATATTCTTCTAGACACAAAATAATGGTTTTTTTTTCCCCTGTCTTTCTTTTTCTATTTTGTTTTCTTTTTCTTATTTTGTACTTGTTTTAAATAAATAAAATTTTAAAATCCTTATATTTGGTTACTCAATTCCTCAAATGAATATATATGATCTAAATGGTTTTGATATTCCTTCAATGTTGTAGCTCAGAGCCTATCCATTTATGCTTTGTGAATCTTGTCCATCCTCCCATAAGTTCACCAAAGGGAGTTCACCCAACATGCTAGAGTCTTCTTCATTTTGTCTCATGAGGATATATTTAATCAATGTAAAACAGTATACACAACAAAGAGATGTTTTAAAATAGTAGAAATTTTCTCAACTGACAGACACTAGATCCCCTTACAAAGTAAAGAGACCTAGCAACCTAAAATAAAATCAGCTTAGTATATAGTCTCATTTGTAAAACATTATGGAAGATTAGGAGTATAAGGGAAATAAGAAAGATTGTTTTTTTTAACATTCCATGTTCCAACCATAAAGTTTCTCAAGATATCTTTTTCCATCTAGTTATAATCACAATAAAAATTTCTCAGAAACTCATTATTATACATGCTAATTAGATTCCATAATTAGTGATAGTTTTCTAAAATTATTCTGAATATATCTGCGTATGTTAGATGATTTATTTCACATATCTATATACATATGTGCATGCATAAATGTATGTACATCTATGTGTATATGTGTGTTGTGAATGTGTGTGTGTGTGTGTGTATGTGTTTGTGTGCAAAACTATGTTCCCAAAATGGACGAACCACCTCAGGAAGTAGCAAACTTCCCTCAGAGGTAACAGCTTCACCCTCACCAGAAGTCTTCATTCTAAGATTTTGTTATATGTTATATGTTATCATTTGTTATATGTTTTGTAGTCTGGACTCTTTGGAATATGGATTGGACTAAATGAATGCTAAGGACTCTTCCAAATTTATTTTTTTGTCTTATTCCACCATACTTCAGATATACTCAGGCTGGTCTGTCCTAAGAAGCCATACATTATTCATATCACTACTTCTACAGAGACATGTATTCTGAGTTTCCTTCAGTTTATTAATGAATTTAGGAAATAGAAGCCAGCCAATCATAAATCAAGTTCTTTCTGCTTAAGCAATTCCACAAAATAATACATGATTGATTCCTGAATGTATGATACAAACAATAAGTGTTTAAGAATCTCAAAAAAGAAAAGAAAAGAAACATTATGGAAAAGATTGAAGAATACTACCACATTTTTCTTCAGACAAGAAAATAAAAATTAATTGAAAATTAATTGCAGAAAGACTAGCATAGGGATCAATTAAGCTAGATCACACTGAGAGCATTTATAGGTGAAATTGGTAGGAAAACATTAAATAGAGAATAAATGGAACATACATTCCAGCATTTTCTGCAATGGTCTATTCTCAGTGGTAACGGAGGAATCATAATACAGTCTGCTTACCTCAGAAATCTGATGTGAAAAAAGTGCTTGCTAAGTCTTAAAGTGATACACAGCCAGGAGTTATTGTGATTTCACTACTTTTACCAATACAATCAATTAATGGTAAATTACAATGATTACTGAGGTAAGGTATAGATCTCAACTATGGATGTCAGCAAAAACTTAGTTGCAGATATGCCACATAAGAATGTGGAAATGTCATTGAAAAAAGATGAAGTCCTAAAAGGAGTTTGGATCTGAACAAATATATATAGAAGGAATGTATGTAGGACATTAATATAATTTTAGAAGGACTCAAGATATATTGAAGATATATGAAAGAGCAAAGATTTTAAACAAATGGAAAAGATTACTAGCAATATCATTACCAAAGAAGATACCTGAGAAGATATCTCAATCCATATGACCAACCCATATAACAATCCATATATTTACTTTGTCATATTTAAAGAATTTTGGAGCATAATCGGGGCAACTAGGTGGCACAGTGGTTAGAGCACCAGCCCTGAAGTCAAGAGCACCTGAGTTCAAATCTGGCCTCAGACACTTAACACTTCCTAGCTGTGTGACCCTGGGCAAATCACTTAACCCCAATTGCTTCAGTAAAAAAAGAAAAAGAAAAAAGAAAGAAAGAAAGAAAAAGAATTTGGGAGCATAAACAATTCCCTTTTAGTGATTCCAAACTGCCACCAAGATTTTCATGTTGGTATTAAATCTCTATGAATCATATAGTATCAAATGTTTAAAGATTAAAAATTCCAGGTGACAAAGAACAAGAAAAAGATGCATTGTGGTTATAACTAGATGGAAACATTATAAAAATGATTAGCATTCATGAAGTTTCATAAAAGACATCATCAGACATATGTGGTCAGAAAATGAGGTGGACTAGTCTTCTTGTGAGAGAAATAAAACATGAACTGGCTAACATGCACTAACATCAAAGATACATTAAAAAAATTTTATGAAGATTTGCAGTAAAGTAGATTCATAAAAGAATGAAGAGGAGAATCTTACAGAGTGAAAAAAGACTTAGAGACAGCATTGAGATGTGCACTGATAGAAGCTGTATTGTGTCTATTAAAATGTACACATTTTTAATCTACCACTCTTCAGCATTAGGTAAAAGAAAGTAATAAGAGAGCTATTGCTAAATTTCAAATGAAAAATTCCTTCACATATGAAATATCTGTGAATAAATTGGAAACTTTCATTTAAGCTGTTTTTTTCATACTTTTTCCATCTTAAATTCATGAAGTTAATTTCTTTTATCTTAGGTGTATTATTTTATATTTATTTATATGAAATTTTATCTCATTAGATTCGGTTCAACATTCTAGCTCATCAAGAACTTTTTATATCCTGACTCTGTCATCCAACATATTAGCTTTTTCCTAGTTTTGGATCATATGCAAATTCGGTAAGTATGACATCTATATCTTTATCCAACTCAATAATAAAAACATTAAACAGCACAGGGCAAAGCTCAGATTCAAGGTGACATTGAACTTTTATGACTACTCTCTAAGACCAGTCATTCAACCAGTTACAAATCAACCTAATCATACTACCATCCATTCAACTTCTCTTAGTATTCTCCAAAAATATTATATGAAATACTTTTTCAAAGTTTTTGCTAAAAACAGACAAACATTCTTACAGTTTTGGAATCTATTTCATAAAGGAAACTAAAAATAAATTAAAAAGAAGGAAGATTAATCTGGCATAACTTTTTCTTGAGAAATCCATGCCGAATCTTTGTGACTGCTATTTCATTTTTTGGTGTTCACTAATCATCCCTTTAGTAGCAGCTATAATTTGTGCCAGGAATCAAGATTATGGTCACTGGAGTAAAACATATAGAGTCCACTCTCTTCTTTTTTTTCATTTTGGCCTGCTGACTTGAAATTTTTAAAGATAGTTATTAAAGCTGCTATCTTACCATCTTGGATTTCAACTCCTAATTTGGTATTTCTGCTCTATACAATATAATTCAAAGTTTATTCTCTAGCAGAAAAAACAGAAGCAAAATAAGAAAATAACAGCTTTACCTTTTCTCTGTGGGACACTATTATTGTGCAAATGATCCCTCAAAAATAAATCTCTCTCTCCTTTGATCTTTCTCTTTTCCCCATTATAATTCTTTTTATTTTCATCTTCAGCATTCTTCTCCATCCTCAGCTCATTCTGAGCTTTCTCATTCCTGATACTTTTCCTATAGGATCATACTCAGTTGCCTACTCTTGCCTCCATCTTCTCCATATTCCTTTTTCAGTATTAGGTTGACTGGTGTTTTCTCTCTGCATTCACCCTAGTTTCTTTAGACAGTTCTCCTTTTTTCTTCATTGTTGATTGGTTCTCTTGTTGTTTGTCCTCTGTTCTCTAAGATGACCATGATATTAGGGAGATGATGCCATGATATGCAAGTGAAATGGATTTAAGTGAGGGAGGGCTGTGCAAGGGCACTTGTTTTACTTTGTCCTGCAGAGCCATCAGGTCCGTAAGATCAGGATGAGTGAAGATGGTTCTGGATGCAATGGGAGATCTTGGCTTAGGTCTTCAACAGGTCTCAGTTTGATTGAGACTACATCTGCTCAGTGATTATTAAGACTAGGCAGTAATGGAGGCAAAGAATCTCCTCTTTCACCTAGTCCAAAAAAAAATCTAAATAAATAAATCTGGAAGGGGAAGACCCTCAGGGTTTCTGGCCAAAACAGAAATGATTGCTATTTACATTCAATTTGAGTCAATCAGGACCCAAACAGTGACCCAATAGGGCTTGGACTGGGATCTATTGGAGGCCAATCTATGAGAATGAGTGGTTTTGGTTTTAAGACATCCTTAGGTAAAAAAAAACCTAGCTAGTAAACACCAAGATATCTTGGGAGGGTTCAGGTATCTAAAATAGGAGGAAAACAAGCTTTTAAGAGCATCTATAAATAAAAGTATGATACCCTATCTAATCCACTTAAATCCTAATTGGTTTTCTAATGTATTTGGAAATTCCTTCTTAAGGGCTTCCCGTTTCTCCTGAGCTAGGTTTCCATTTAAAGTTTTAAGGGGTCTTATATAAGCATCTGAAATCTGCTTACCTACAATCAAGTGATCATGTGAAACTATGGCTCACTTCCCTCTCCATCTCTATCATAAATTCTAAAATTGAGTGATTCTCTCTCCACCATTACTTCTTTTCCTTTTCAAATAACCATCCAATTCCACATCATTGGTAAGAATCAGGTCCAAAATACCAATCTTTCTTATTGTTTCCTTCATCTTTTGAAAGATGAAGTTGTTATTAATGTAAAACAGAAGTCATTAACTGCCTTGGTTTTTGTTAGAAAGAAAGCTCCAGCAGAGCTCTGGATAATTAAAGTCTCCCATAACTAATAAATTTTGTTTCCATTGCAGTCTTATGAGCTGTATCCCAAAGTCTTCATCTATTTCCTTTTTTCTGTTCAGGTGGTTTGTAATATACTCCAGTGACAATATTCATTTTTTTTATGCCTTCATTGATCTTGACAATGGTTTAAAAGTAGGGGAAGGATTTGAAGTGATTAAAAAGTAGTGTCTCCATATACATAAAGAACCAAAATAGGTAATTTACTTGGAAGCCAAAGAGCTCAAATAAAGAATTCTCCCTAACAGTTAGGATTTCCACCTAATAGAAATGTCTTTTTAAAGTGTTTAGAAAACTGCAGGGCCAAATATATACCAACAATAAAAGTGTTTAGAAAATTGCAGGGCCAAATATATACCAACAATACCCTCTCTACAACCTCCTAAGAGATATTAAAAGGTATCTATGGTTAACCCTGACTCATCCCATGCTAACCTTGTCCTTAAGAAAGAAAATCTAAGGTCTCCACTAATAGGCCTTCATGGGAAGACAGGGTTAATTGTCCTTCAAGACTCTTTTTTTGGCAGGGCTAAATAAATAAAGTATATAGTTCACCAACTTGAATATTATGACTCAGAAATAACATCTGAGGTTTTTTATCCAACACTTTTTTTATTTTTTTATCCAACATATCATTCACAATTGACTAAGGAGATAGAGTGGACAGAAACTTACAAACATTGGATAATATCTCACTTCTCTCCTCTTTCCCCACCTACATTTTACATTCACACATACAAATTCTGCACACATTTTATCCCTCAGCTATTTCATTGTACAGTGGGGACAACTTAAGGGGACTTAGAGGTGAAAAATGAATTTTATTCTCTCATAAAAAGTTAAAGTCAGCTCTTCCCTGCTAAGGTGATATGGCTACAGGCTGTAAATATTCTTTTTATTAATCTGTTTAAATGTTCTGGAGAGGAAATCTTTCCACAATAATCTTTCCTTTGTTCATTGGGGTTTACGATTGCTTCTCTAGCAGCCAGTTATTAAATAAATAAAGAATCTCATCTCCTACCAGAGGAAATATAAGTGATAAAAGGACAAAGGGTTATGGAAAATAAAGGACATTCCTCACCTCAAGAAATAGTAAAGAATAAAAGGTTCAAATTCCTTTAAAAATCCAACTAATAGCTATAGTGTTTTATCACTATCCAACTTCCTGGTTACCAACCCAGCCTTCTGGATCATACCTTGCCTACATCTTAATTCCTTTCACCTGATCTGAAGCAGCAAGGCACAAGGGAAAGAGCCCTGACTCTAGAAACAGAGGGCACAAGTTCAAATCCTCCCTGTGACATCATCATCATCATCATCATCATCATCATCATCATCATCATCATCGCACGTATAAATCAGCTTCAGGATTTCCAAAGGGATTTGATCCTTACAACAACCCTGTAAGATAAAAGCTATTATTAGCCTCCTACTTTATATAAGGGGATATTGAGGCTGGAAGAAGCCAAGTGGTTTGCCCAGGATCACATAACTAAGCAAGTATGGGAACTTTAGATTCAATTCTTCCTTACTCTAACAATGTTCTGTCAACTGCACCCACCTGTCTGCCTATACCTTTGCGACCTATTGGTGTATTAAGTTAGACACTTTGGGCTTTAGTTTTCACATTTGTAAAATAGTTATGCTAGATGACCTTTGCTATCAAATGACTGTGTGAATCATAGGTGATTAACTATAATATGTGATCCTTGAGATTAAACTTTTGCTATTACTAGTCACAGGACAGAAAAGCAAAATAGTGACAAGCCAAAGGGAAGGATTGATTCAAGAAAACAGCTTCTAATATAGTCTGGTCTCAACACAAATTCAGTGCAACTTCCTATATCTCAATCACCTACAGTATTGTACAGTGATAATTGACCAACAGGCCAACCAATAAATATTTGAAGAACACCAAGTTTAAAAAGTGCTCTTTTAGGCCATGTGAGCACTAATCTCTAATATCTGGCATAAAGTACATACTTAATAAATGCTTTTGACTTGATGTGTCGATAAAATGAAATTCATGGGCCTCTACTCTCAATGAGCTTATAATTTAATAAGAGGGAAACATATATTTAAGAAAAGATAATTATGAATATAGTAAAGATCAGCATAGTGAGTGCCAAGTGATAAATGAATGACTGACAACATAGAAAGTCAAGGAAGGAGTTCACAGACAGGATTTGAACTGAACCTTGAAGAGTGAGCAAAAAATATAGGTAAGAGAGGAGAAAAAAGAACATCTCACATGAGAGAAGTATATGTATGTGTGAGTAAGATCACAGTTTCATATTTAAGGTACCACTATCATTCCAAGTATTCAGGTTCACAATCTCAGTGTTATCCTTAATTTCTCACCTGATACTATAGCAAAAAAGTTCTATTTGTAACTGACAGCAATGCCCCATATCCTACACAAGAAGGAATGTCACGCTAATAACTAGTGTGAGACATAAGTTCCTTGAGAGCTGAGGCTGATTTTCATTTTATCTCTGCATTTTATACATCAAATACTGGGGTTTGCACATAGTAGGTGCCTAAAAAATATTTGGATTGAGTTGGATTGTACACAGAAAATGAACAGCAACCCACTGATAAAATCTATCCATTTCTGCCACCTTCACTGAAGATACCACTCATGGCTGCCAAATTAAATGTGTTCATCTTTATTAAGGACCTCATTCATCTTTATTACGGAGAAAATGAAGAGATAAACCATGGCAGAATTTGTTTGCTTCATATTCATAAATTTGTAGCAAAAGAAAGGTATTAATGTTTCATTTTTAGTGTAAGGCAGGGAGCCAAAATTTAGAATTTTTTTTTTTTTTTTTTAGTTTTTCAAAGTTAATGCCTATATCGTTTCTCTTCTTTCCACTCCACTTTGGGAGAAAGAGAGATAGAGACAAAGAGAAGAAGATAGAGGGAGATAGAGAAAGAGGTAAAGCTAGAGAAAGAAAGAGAAACAGAAGAGAAGAGAAAAAGATTTGTAACAAATATATATAGTCAAATAAAAATCTTGTTTCATTCTGCATTTTGAGTCCATTTTTCTTATAGGTAGTGGACAGCACGCTTTTATCATCAGGTCTCTAATATCATCATTGGGCATTGATTTGATTAGAATTCTTAAGCCCATTGAAGTTGTTTGTTTTTTACAATGTTGTTAATGTATAAGTTGTTCTACTCATTTCACCTAAACTATTTCATGCAAGTCTTCCCACGTTTCTTTGAAAATGTCCCTTTCACAATTTCTTAAGATACAATAACATTGCATTACATTCATACACCATAATTTGTTCAACCATTCCCCAATTTCACCTTTTAAAAGGATGTACTGGTGCATTACAAGCCATTTAAATGCTAACAGGTCTCATTTCCCTGAAGTGATTAGTAAAGGAAACTATAATTACCTGTAGATTCATCAAATAAATCAGTACACAGATCCCAGTGGACTTAATGATCACTAACGCAGATAATTGTTGTGGACACCGAAAATAGACTTGTCAACAGCACCAGCCCACTCAAAGCAACATTTTGAGACCATCCTGGTGACACAGTGAAGAGTTCTGGACCAAGAATCAAAAAGAACTGACTTCATATCTGGCCTCAGATACTTCCTAGCTCTGTGATTCTGGACAAGAATGAGGATGTTTAATAGCACCTACCTTGAAGAGTTGTTGTGAAGATCAAATAAGATAATATTTGTAAAAATACTTAACACAAGACCTGGCCTATAATAGTTGCTATATAAATTTTTCCCTTTTCTTCCCCATTCTTATTGATAATTTATTAACCTACAGTTGTTTTTTTTAAGGTTTTGCTGTTGTTTAGTCATTTCAATCATGTTTCATATTTAAGGTACTACTATTCTTTGTTACCCTGTTTGGAGTTTTTTTTTTTTTTTTTTTTTTTTTTGGTTGTTTGTTTGTTTTGTTTTGTTTGCAAAGATATTGGAGTGGTTTGCCATTTCCTTCTTCTGGTCATTTTACATATAAGGAAACTAAGGCAAACAGAGCAAAGTGACTTATCTAAGACCATATAGTGTCTCAGGCTGGATGTGAGTCTCCTTTACTTCCTTACTTCAGGCTTGACACTCCATTCACTCTGCCATCTTAAAAGGTGTAAATCTTTTAAAGGTTTACAAAGTTCTTTTCTCATAGCAATCTAAGAGGGTAGGTAGTATAAGTATAATTCTCTCCATTTTACATTTAAAGGAACTAAGTCTCAGAAAGGACAAGAAATTTTTCCAAAGTGGCAGAGTTGAATCCAAGAGTCATAGCCATATTCTATGACTCTATCCATTGGTACTGGAAATAGTAGTAGAATGAGAATCAGTAATATAAGAGTTCAAATTCCACCTTTGACATTTAGTACCTGTATAAGCATGGGCAAATGATTAACTCTCTCTGAAACTCAGTTTTTTTATCTGTGAAACAGAAATATAATGTCTGTAATACTTATGTCATAATGTCATTATCAGGAAAAAACATGAATAAAGTTTGTAAAGTGCTTTGTGAACCTTAAAACATCATACAAACAATTATGGTGATGATGATGATCTTTAGATCAAGAAAATACCTTACATTAATGATCTGACTGATCATTCTAATTGAACCCTTCCATTTTATATATAAGAACATCAAACCTCAGAGAAATTAGATGCTTTGTCTCAGTATTAAATAAAGGATTTTACATTTAAAGTCAAGGAGTTTTGACTTCACATGCAGGTCTCTAGACATATCGCATTATCTACCTTCTCTCATCAGAAAAGTAATCATCCCTTTTTCTGTTTCTCTCTTACTTCCTGGGGTACCATGTAAAAAACTATTTCCTATTGGCCTCAGTAATATAGGAAATTTTTTTTTAACCCTAGAAAAATTAATTCTCTTGCCCTATAGAGTCTAGAAATGTTTGCTTTGCAATCATTTAGTGTAACTTCAAAATGCAAAACAATGTAAATTTAATTATAAGCTTGTTATTGCAAGATTCTCATTTAATAACTGAAATTTTAAATCAATAAAATGTGTAATATAATTATAATAGATATAGAGTGATAAACATCTCCAAATATGGAAGGAACATAATGAGCTTGAATGGACCTAAGGCACTCATTTAAATATTCAAGGAATTAACTACAAATGCCCACCTCTAATGAATGGTCATAATGAAACCTTCCTTAGAGCTGTAAATGCTTTGTTCTCCCTGATTGCTACAAGCTCATGAAACAGCACATAGCAGTTTCCTAGTTATTCAGCTTAATTGCAACCTTCCCTCTCAGAAGGGCAAAATAAGTACTGACAATAAACACCTTCTCAAGGAAGATGAGAGAAAATTATTTGTCCAGTCTTGTGGTTGGTGACCATAATAGCTGCTAGTTTCCCTGTGCCAAAGATCTAAAAGGGCATCAGTGAGAGCAGGGACTGTTTCGATTTTTTTTTTCCCCAGAACTTTGTCCATACCTCACATATAATGTTACTTAAGAAATACTCATTGATTGATTAATTGATACAATGAAAGAAGATTGCATTTTGAGTCAGAGAGACTGCGTTCAAATCCCCATTTTGTCACTTATTCTTCATGTGTGAATTTGGGCAGAAAAAAAAAAATTTAAGTCCTCTTTAGGACTTAGTTTCCTCATTTGTAGAATGAAAGTATTAGATTAGATGAGCTCTTATGTTACTTTCAACTCTAAATATATGTTACAAGGTAAATTTCTTTCCTAAAGACTATTCTTTAAACCCAGATCACTCTGGCTCTTATTGATTGGTCAACAAAAAATACCAGGTCAAGTCTCCTTGGTCTTTGTTTTGCTCTGGTGGCTAGATTGAATGTGAAATTCAGAATGAATACAAATTGCAATTGCTTCTGTTTGTCCAGAAATCTTGAAGGCCTTCTCCTTCCAGCTTGATTTTTTTTTTTTTTAATTAGTTAGAAGAGGCCATTCTCTACTTCACTTCTTACCTAGTCTTAGTCACTAAATGGATGATTGGGTGATTGCCTCAATCAAACTGAGACCTATTAAAGTATCTTAGTTTAAAAAGGCCAAGGCTTCCCACTGCATCCAGGGCCATCTCCAGTAATCTGGAGCCATAGCTGGCCACTGGACTCAGATGGTTCCTGAGCAGAACTTTGTACAGCCCTCCCTCCCTCCCTCAAATGCAATCAAATACAATCAATTCTCTCACATGTCATGAAATCACCTTTCTGATATCATGGTTGTCTTTGAGAACAAAGGACAAACAACAATCTCTGTGAGTAGAAGTAGGCAACAGAACTAATTTCTCTTCCTTCCTTCCTACTTTCCTTCCCTTCCTTCCCTCCTTCCCTCCTTCCTTCTTTCCTTCCTTCCCTCCTTCCTTCCTTCCTTTTCTTCCTTCATTCCTTCTTTCCTTCCTTCCCTCCTTCTTTTCTTTCTTCCCTCCCTCCCTCCTTCCTTCCTTCTCTCCCTCCTTCTTTCCTACCTTCCTTCCCTCTCTCCCTCCCTCCCTCAATAGAAACAAGAGAACAAAGGGAAAGTATGGGTGGAGAGGGTAAGGAAGGTATCCTTGGGGGTGTAAAGGAGTGGGTAAGTAATAGGAGAGCAAAATAAAAGTAAAGCAGAGGAATCTGGAGGGATAGAGAATGAGAAATACATGAACACAAATAAAGATAAGGAATAGAATTTAATATATTAAAAAAAGCAGGGGTGGTAAACATAATCTCAGACAAGTTAAAACAAAAATAGATTTAATCAAAAGAGAAAAATAAGGAAACCATACTATATGTCAATTGTATTAATCAATATTATTTTAGACCATTTAAAATAACTAGACAGTGTAAGGTTGGAATATTGCTATGGTGAAGGAAATGATGAGTTGATGGAATTAAAAAAAAAATGATGGACTGATGAAGGAAGATGTTATCTACCTTCAAAGAAACAAAAAACAAACAGATATAGTACAGTCTTAACTAGATGTATATGGGTAAAAATGTGTATCATTAAAGATATTTATGTATATGTGTATATATGTCATGGCATCACATATATATGTATTTATATGTGTGTGTATTATATATATATATAAACTTAATTGTAGCCCTTCTGGGAGGGAAGGAGGAACAACAAAATAAAAAGTAAATAAAAAGAACAAAAGAAAACATTCAATAAAATAAAGAAAAGATAGCTCTGAACACAATGTATAATATTATATTGACTTTATTGAAACGGAAATAAATGTATTGCTTTATGTTTTAAATCCTTTTATGTTCTGCTATATATGTAGGAATTTTTCCCTATTTTGTATTTAATTTTAAAATAAATAATTGAAGAAAAGAGAAATAATTTATAAATTCAATAAACCTGCAGGATATAAAATAAATCTACCTAAATCATAGGCATTCTTGCATTTCTATACAATGCCAACAAAACCCAATAGGAATAATTAGAAAGAGAAATTCTATAAAAATAATATAAAATATTTAGGAGTATATCTATTAAAAGATTACTCAAGAATTATACAAATCCAACTATAAAATATTCTTTGCAGGAACAAAGACAGATCTAAATAATTGGAGACATTAATTGCTTGAATAAGTCAAGTTAATACAATAAAAATTACAATATTACTTAAAATAAGTATCTAATCCAATGCCCTTATCATTCAAAGTACCAAAGGATTATTCTATAGAAATAAAAAATTAACAAAATTCTAGGGAGGAGACAGTTTATAACTAAATGGATTAAGAATCAAAGAAGAAAAATGGTAGTTTTATTTGTATAAAATTTAAAAATATTTGCACAAACAAATCTAATGCCATTAAAATTAAGAAGGAGCCATGTTACAGGAAAAAGCTTTGCAGGAGTTTTATTATTTTCTGATAAAGGTCTCAAGTTCAATAAGAAATAGATTCAATTTTATAAGACTATACTTATGTTATTAGGCTATATTATATTGGGTTACATTATATTGTTATATTACATGAACAGATATGAACAGACAGTTCAAAAAAAGAAATCCAAACTATTCCAAATAATAAATTTATAAAATAAGCAACTCTGAGGTTCCACTTCACATCCATCTGAGTAATAAAAATGTCAAAAGAAAAATGACAAATTTTGGAGGGGCTGCAGGAAAAGAGACACATTTGTGTACCATTGATGAAGTTCCAAATTGGTTTAATCAATCTGGAAAGCAATTTGGAACTGTACTCCAAACTGAACTGTACATACCCTTTGACACAGCCTTACTAGGCATATACCCCAAAGAAATAAGAAAAAGACCCATGTGTGCAAAAATATTTATGTTTCATTCTGTGTTTTAAGTTCATCATCTCTCTGGCAGGAGATGAGTGCTGCATTTTGTCCTCATCTCTGGTCTTAAGATTAATCATTGCTTAATTAGAGTTCCAAAGTCTTTAAAAGTTTTTCTTGATAATGCTGTTATATAAATAATATTCCTTGTTGTTCTTACTTCACTCTTAAATTAGATTTTATCATACTTGATTCATTTTTCTAGCTTAATAAGATCTATGTGGATTTTATTTTCCACTGCATTAGCTATCACTCCCAGTTTCTTATGTTTTAAAAATCTGATAAACATGTCATCTACAATTTTAACTAAGCTACTGAGAAAAATGCTGAACAAGATGGGGCCAAGGACAAAACCCTGGAGTATTAAACTTAGAGACATCTCTATAAACAGCCATTGACTAATTAATCAATTTTGATTAGCAAAGTCCCATCTTTCAAGTGATTCTGAATCTACCTAACTAGACTACTTAGTCCAAATATGTCTTATTTCTCTCACCTAAAAGAGAAAGCATGGTAAATATTTTGCAATACTATAACTATAGTATGTCTCTTGTTTATCAGTATATTATGCTTATTAAAAAAAGAAATATAGTTAGTCTGTAATATTCTTGACAAATCTATACTAGTTCTTAGTGGTCACATTTTATTTTTCAAAAAAACACTTACAAGTCATTCCTTTAATAGTATTTCTTTGAATTTTTCCAATAATCAAACTTAAGTTTATCATCCTAAAATATGTGGATTCTCTTTATTTTTCAAAAATCAGGGAGTGTCTTTTTACTCTCCAGTTCTTTATAATTTATTAAGTACTTAGTATATGTCAGGTGCAGTGCATTAGGGATAGATACCAAGACAAAAACTAAATAATTCTTACTGTTGAGGAACTTACATTGTACTGGAATGGGAAAATTAATTCTTAGTTACCTGATTTTGCTTCCATCTTCTATACATTTCTGGTAATTAAGTTCCCTGATATAGTCATGTAAGTCTATTTAAATAGTTGCTTTATCTTCCTAATTGGAATCATTGGAATCTGTCTTCAGAATTTCATTGTTGGCTAAGATGACAGGAAAAGATGATGATAACTGTTGGAGGGGATGTGGAAACATTAGGACACTAATACATTGTTGGTGGAGTTGTGAACTGCTCCAACCATTTTGGAATGCAATTTGGAACTATATCCAAAGGGCTATCAAACTGTGCATACTCTTTGTTCTAGCAGTATCCCTAGTAGGTCTATATGTCAAAGGCATCATAAAAATGGGAAAAGAATTCACTTGTGCGAAAATATTTGTGGCAGCCCTTTTTTGTGGGGACAAGGAAATGAAAACTGAGTGGATGCCCATCAATTGGGGAATAGCTGATTAAGTTATGGTATATGAATGTAATGGAATATTATTGTTTTATAACAATCAGCAGGATGATTTCAGAAAGGCCTGGAGATACTTACATGAATTGATGCTAAATGAAGTGAGTGGAACCAAGAGAACATTATACTTAGTAACAATAAGATTATGTGATCATCAAAGTTGATGATCATTGGTGCTTCATTAGCTTCCTCTTGCCTCTGGTTCATGGCAATTAAGAGGTTACCATTCTCTTGCTAATGCTAGATTCTGTTAGAGAAAGTACATTGAGAGATTACCAAGAGTAGAGGAGCACATAGTCTGTTGTAATGGAAACATCTATACCCAGAAAGAGGACCATGGGGACTGAATGTGCATCATAATATAGTATTTTCACCTTTGCTGAGAAGAATTGCATATGTTTAACCTACCATTGAATTACTTGCTGTCTAAGAGTGGGGAAAAAAGAGGGAGAAAAATTTGGAACGTAAGGTTTTGCAAGCATGAATATTGAAAACTATCTTTGCATGTATTTTGAAAATAAAAAGCTGTTATTAAAAATAAAAAAGGAAAAAAAATTTCATTCCTGTGAACTTCCCATATTTCCTTTCTTTCATCATCACCTATTCATTCTTCATAGTCTACTCACTCTTCAAACCTTTGTAGTCTGGCTTCTGACCCCTTATCACTAAAACCAAAAGACTTTTTCTAGTGTTTCTTTTTTAACCTCTCAGTGTTTTTGATATTGATCCTTCACCCTCATACTCTTTATCCTTCTCCAGTTCCATGACTATGCACAATTGTGGATCTCCTACTGGCTCTGACTACATATTCCATGTCTCCTTTGCTGACTTCACATCTTTCTCCAGTTCTCAAAACATGAGTAGCCATGGAATTCTATCTTTTGTTATATTCTCCCAACAGACTCTTCCTTGATGGCATACTCCAATTTTTTTTTCTTGTAACATTTTTTTATTTTGTTAAATAGTTCCCAATTATATGTAAAAAATAACATCCATTATAAAAAACTCATCCCTCCCCCAATCCTTGAGGAGGCAAAAAATATGGTGTTGATGATATATGTGAAGTTATGTAAATGCATTTTAATGCTTGTTATGTTGTAAGAGAAAACATATACACAAATAAAATAAAATAAATTATGCTTCCATTTGCATCAGTTCTCTCATTCTCTCTCCAAAGATGGATAGCATTCTTATATGGGACTTCTGGAATTGTTTTGAATCATTGTCTTAATCAGAGACTTCCACAATTGATCAGTATTACAATGATATCCTGGTCTGTTCACTTCACTTTGCATCAGTTCATATCAGTTTTTTCTTAGAGCATCCTTCTCATCATTTCTTATAGTATAATAATATTTTAATACAATCATATACCACAACTTGTTTAGACATTCTCCAATTGATGGCTATTCCATCAATTTCAACTTCTATACGACAAAAAAAGCTATTATAAATATTTTTATATAAATGAATCCTTTCCCTTTTTCTTTTTTCTCTTTGGAATACAGAACTGGCAGTGGTATTGCGGGTTAAAGGAAATGTATAGTTTTATAGACCTTTGGGCACAGTTTCAAATTGTTCTCAAGAATAATAGAACTAGTTCATACTCCACCAAAAGTTCTCTATATATTTGAGAAATGAGCTCTTTATCAGAGAAACTTGCTGTAAAAAAAATCTTCCCAGTTTCCTATTTTCCTCCCAACTTTGGCTACATTGGTTTTGTTTCTGAAATAACTTTTTAATTTCATGTAATCAAAATTATCCATTTTTACCTAAGATCCTCTCTATCTCTTATTTGGTCATAAATTCTTCCTTTATTAAAGGATCTGACAGGTATATTTTTTCATGCTCCCTTAATCTATTTATAATCTCTCCCTTTACGTTTAGATCATTTATTCATTTTGACCTTATCTTGGGACATAGAAAAATGTTGTTTATGCCCAGTTTCTTCCATTCTTTCCAATTTTCCTGTCAATTTTTGTCAATTATATAAACTCTTCCTTGCATGTTTCTTTTACCTGACATAATGTTCACTATTCTTTTTCCTTCATGTTCCTTCCTCCCTGGGTATCCTTCTTTTTCAACCATTAATTTTTTTATCTCTTCCCAACATAATCCACTCATTTCTGCAGTATATAGAATATATTCAACTGCTTCAATACATGATAAATTTCTTAAAATGTAGCTTTTGTACAGTGGAGGGGAAAATGGTATTCCTGGGGACAACACATCAAAGAAGGAAAATATACGTGTGTATACATCTACACACATGCAATTGATATTAGAAATTTGTTTTACATGACAGGGAAATGGGAGGGTAAAGTGACAATCGGAAAAAATATCAAAATAATCAATGGACAAAAATTTGAAGGAAGGAAGCCAGCAGTATCATACTTCAAACCATTTTACAAATCAGTACTCATGAAAAAAAAAATCTGGTACTAACTAAGAAATAGAGTGGGGAATAAGTGGGATGATTTAGGTACACAATACACAATAATAAATTATTATGGCAATCTAATGTTTGATAGACTCCAAAATTCAAACTTTTGGGATAAGAACTCACCCTTTGACAAATATTGCTCTAGGCTGCTCACCTTTTTTATTTTATTCTTTTGCCTCCCTTTTATTCCCCTCTACCATTTCCAAGCAGGCTATAGTTAAGAAAGGATATATTTATGTATACACATATAGATAGATTCATACACATATGCACATCCCTACACATATCTTTTCTATCCCTTTGCTTTAATTCTGCTTCTAATTTAACCTGTCCTCACCCATGGACCCTTCCTTTGTCTTCTTCACACACCTTTTGCTTCCCTGCCTTGGTGCTATACCTCATGGTATATATGTAGTGTTGCCTATTTAACCCATTCCTGATATGAGTAGTTTTCAGAACTACAAGCCCTCCACCCTCCTCTAATATCTCTGTGTCTACTCTTCCTCTGCACCTAATTTGTATAATGTGATTACTATTTTTATCTTAACTCTGTTCTTTTTGTTTGAGCTGCCCTATTGTTGATGCCAGTCTGAAACATATAGTATTCATTTTCCAGATTAAAAAAAAAAAAGCAATTTGTCCATGTTGAGTACCTTGAAACTGATCTTTGATATTTATTCTTATTATGTTAAATTTTCTATTAAGTTTGGTTTGTTCGATAAAAAATCCTGAAAATCTGCAAATTTGTTGAATGTCCATTTTTTTCTCATTCAATATTATAGATAATTTTGCTGGATATGATATTTTTTGACCACAGGCCTAATTCTTTTGATTGTTGGTAGATATGATTCCAGGACCCGTAGTCTTTTATTGTGGCTGCTGATAAATTCTGTACAATTCTAATTGTAGCTCCAATTGTAGAATTGTTTATTTCTTATTTATTACAAAATTTTCTCTTTGATCTGGTTTCAAAATTGGCAATAATGTTCCCATGTGTTTTCCACAAAGAACCTCATTGAGGTGGTGATCAGAAGATTTTTTTTTTTCTATTTTTATTTTTCCCTTATATTTTATCACTCCAGGACAATTTTAAAAAATTATTTCTGGCATTATTGCGTCAAGGTCTTTTTTTAGTCACAATGTTCAGGCAGTCCAATTACTCTTATATTTTCTCTTCTTGATCTGTTTTCCAGATCTGTCATTTTTCTTTTAAGATATTTCATCTTCTGTTCTATTTTTTTCATTCTTTATATTCTGCTTTGTTATTTCTTGGTCTCTCATAACTTCACTGGCTTCACTTTGCCTAATTCAAATTTTCAGAGTTATTTTCATCTTTCAGACTATCTCCTTTTCTAGTCTGTTAACTTTTTTTTTCCATAATCTTCTTGTTTTTCTTGGATGGATTTTATTTTTTTCTTTACTTTTTTTCTCAATATCTTTCATTTGATTTTAAATTTCTCTTTTGAGTTCTATACATTCTCTCTGGGCAGGGTGTCATTTCACATTACTCTTTGGATAGAAGCTTTTGTTACTTCAGTGTCCTCCTCTGAAGATGAACCCCAGTCTTCCCTGTTCTTATAGTATGTTTCTATGGTGGGTCCTTTCTTCTTTGCCGATTCATTTTTTTTTTCTTTTAATAAGAGGTATTAGTATAAGTACCTCTAATCTTGGGATGGGGAGGAAGGTGCCTCTGGCTTTACCTCAACTCTCCCCTGTGACCAGGAGCCCCAAACCAAAAGCTCTATCCTCTAGCAAATGCCTGCAACCAGCAGTGTCCCTACCCTGTTGCTTCTGCATTCATGGGTGTATTGGTTCCTTCTCACCCAAGGTAATGTCTCTGCAACCCAGATGGGTCTACCATTCCTAAACAGTCAAAATTCCTTCAGTCTTCCCAGACTCAGACCCTGATCCAAATCCAATCAGTTTTCCCTGACAAGTTCCCTCTGAAATTTCCCTGCATTTTCTCTACAATTGCAGTCATTCTGACTTCATTTCTCTCCTCTCCTATCCCATTCACCACATTGTTCAACAAGTAATGACTCCAATGGAATACCATTATATTTCTACTAAAGAACTTTCAGTAACTCCCCTTTGTGTACAGAATAGAAGATAAACTCCTATATTTGGCATTCAAGACATCATAATCTGACTTCTATCTTCCCAGCCCTATCTCATACTTCTCTCATACTTATATTCTGTTTCAGCTCAAACTAAACTATTTTCCTTCCATTTTTATCCTATCTTCTTCCATTTCTGACTTGCATCAGAATGAACCCCTCTCCTCTCATTTCTTATCTATAGAAACTCTGTCTTCCTTCAAGAATCTAATCAGGTGAACCTTCTTTATGAAGCCTTCCTGAACTTCTCCAGATGAAAAATGAGCCCTCTCTCCTCATATTTCCCACTGCACTTATTCTAGACTTTTTTGGATTTATCATATTCTTCCTTCTATCATAGATTTTTGTTTACCTATTATTTTTCCTCTATCAAAGTACAAGCCCACTGAAGCTAGGTCTGTCATACCTGTCTTTGTAGCCTATGTACAGATAGCAGGAATTTAGTAAAGATTTTTTTAATTGACCTAGATTGAAATTATTACCGAAATATGAAAATTTTACCAGGGAACACAAAATTCTTACTACTAAATGCCTTTACTTCTCCTCCAGGGGTCCTCAAACTACAGCCCGCGGGCCAGATGCGGCAGCTGAGGAAGTTTATCCCCTTCACCCAGGGCTATGAAGTTTCTTTATTTAAACGCCCACAAAACAAAGTTTTTGTTTTTACTATAGTCCGGCCCTCCAACAGTTTGAGGGATGGTGAACTGGCCCCCTATTTAAAAAGTTTGAGGACCCCTGTAAATCTATATGCATATGTATATTTATGTATATATACATATATTATATACACATCTACATTTATATATATATATATATATATATATATATATATATAATAAGTCTATGTCACCTCTTCTTTCTATTCCTACTCCCTGAAGGCAACTTGGGGCATGATGGATAGAACACAGAACCTATACTAAATATACTAAATACTAAAAAAGATTTGAGTTTGTATCCTTCCTCAAATACTAGGCAACTCATTTAACCTTTCTCAGACGCACATTGCTCAGCTGTAAAATGTGGATGATAACATCTATCTCACAGGATTGTTGTGAAAATCTAAAGAGATAATATGTGTAAAGTGATTTTAAAATCTTAAAATACTACATATATGTTAGGTGTTATTATTATCCTCCTTGTCCCAGTCACTATTCCTCTTTCTTTTAACTTCTAAGATTCCTGAAGCTACTAAACTCTGGCTACACAGAAAAATTAGCCTAATCTATTGAAAGATTTGGATTTAAAACTTTTAATCTACATGATGATGGCAGAGTCTTTGGAAATCTTGGGTAGCCCTGCAGAGAAGTCCTGAATACTAAATTTTAGATGAGACTCAAAGCTTCTACAGAATCTCAAGGACCAAGGACAGTTCTGGTACTTCGCCAGATTTTAAAAATTAATTCCAGTTCTCCCTACTTTTATTGTCACAATTAAAACAATCTCCAGCAATTCTTAACCAATGAAACAAAACAAGGAAAAGTCAGAAGCCTCCTGGGTCTGATGGGCCTTTCTGTTCAATACTTCTGAGGTAGAAATCATGGGAACTCTACCTTAATAGTTGCTAAATATCTTTCCAAGTTACAGTAAGAGGCCACAGCAAGTCTTTAAAAAGTAAATTGCATGAATTAAAGCATAAATGGAAAAGAGGGGAAGCCCCACTCCCCTAAAATATTTTTTCAGACACAATTAAGAGCTTGAAAAGTATTCCAATCCATGTAAGTGTATTCTACTCCAATTCTAAATAATAACACAGCATTAAAAAAAAAAAAAACATTACTCATTCAATGCGGGAAGACTTATTATATTGATGAAAAACAATATTTCACAAAGCATAGACATTTAACCAACATTAGATATACTATTTATTCCCAGAGCCAGGTGAGGTGATTCATCTTGCAGTTGCCAAGGGAACATCTTTTATTTATTTCAAGTATTATCCTCAGAACAGAAATGCTAGTATAGAAGAGATAACTGCAGGGTGGGAAAAATAAGGTAGGGATGTGTGTGTGTGCATATGGGCTTGTATATCTTTGAGTAGAGATTAAGGGAAAGTGATACTTTGTCAACTCAAGGGCCAAAGACAGATACAGAAAATCAAGTTTTATTTATATCAAGCCCCTGCAGTACAATTATCATCAAATTGAATGTATTTCCCCATCCCTGCATGTTGAAATCTCATCCATCCCTCAAGGCCCAGCTCAAATGCTACCTCCTTCATAAAGCTATCTCTTACCCCACTACTCTAAGCTAATTAGAAGCAATACTTTTCTCCCCAAAATTTTCATGTGGGTATCGTTGCGTCATCATCAGTTCTCTATTTAAATATGCACTCTTCATTTTACAAGAAGATTATAAGCTTCTTGGGGGTAGAGACTATGTCATTAATTTTTATAACATGTGGATGGAGGCTAGGGATGGGGTGGGAAGAGTGGGATAGAAGAGATGGAAGTGTTGAGGTTGGGAATGGGGTCCCAAAAGTTTGAGGTCACAGACTGGATCTCTCAAAAGCATTTGCAGGCTTGAACCCATTCCAAGTCAAGGGCAAAATTTATTGTAATTATAATGCAATTGTAAGCTGGCTGAATTTCAAATTATGCCCCTTTTCTATCACTGACATATTAATTCTGTGGCCCAGAGGAGTGGTCTCCCGAATTTGGTTACCACTGATCAACAGATTCTATCTGACTGTCAGCAATAAATTGAGGAATGGTCTGTTCACTGTTGTCTCAGGAGTTTGATCTGTGGGACTATCCTGAGGCCATCTATTTGACAGATTGTCAGAACAATAGCATTTCTAGGTGAGTGGGCGGGGCAAAGCCAGAGGACTTTGGAATCAGATTGCCAGAACAGAAGCCCCCCCAAATCGACCTTGATATTTCCCTAGAAGCTTCATTCCTTCAGAAGGAAATAATTATTTACATAGTTCCCATAGCCATCCAGGTTCACAACCTCAGTGTCATCTTCAGCTCCTCACTAACACGTACTCCACATTGTCAAATGTCATTTCAACTTTAACAACATCTCTCAGGTATGTTCCCTTCTCTCCATCCTCAACAACACTGCTCAATGAGTTCCAGGAGATCTTTATAAACTCCAAGATCCAACACAAACTCCTAATTAACAATTACTATTGATTGCAGTTGCCCATAATTAGCAATTAAAACTTTTAGTTGTCTGGCCTCTTCTAACATTTTCATTTCTTTTATTATTCATTCTCCTCTCTGCATTCTATGTATACCTGAAATGATCTGCCTCCTCCAATACATCTCTTAGTTTCCATGACTTCTTTCAAGTTCAGCTCAAATTGCACTTTCCACTGCACCAACTTCTCAGCTAATAATGGCTTCTTCTCTAACATTAGCTTTCTTCTATTTTCTTTCTCTCTCCCTCCCTCTCTCTGTTTCTCTTCCTCTCCATGTATGTCTGTCTATCTGTCTCTCAATCTATCATTATCTTTACATGTCTCCACCGTTAGAGTAAAAGTTACTTGAAAGGAAGGACTTATTTTGTCCATTTAGTACATGTGTCCTGGAACACAGTTATTGCTGTTTGTCCTTGATTCTCATAGAGGACCAAGACCTCAGGTAAGTGATGCCATGACATGCGAGTAAATTGGATTTAAGTGAGAGAAGTCTATGTAAGTCTATGTAAGTCACCTGCCTCACTTTCGGATCTTGAGCCACCTGGGTCCAGTGGCTAGATACAGAATGAGGATGACTGGTGTTGGCTCTGGATGCAATGGGATACCTTAGCCTTTTCAAGCGAAGATCTTTAGCAGGTCTCAGTTTTGACTGAGGCAACCAGCCATCCAGTGCTTTAAGGCTAGGTTAAAAAAAAGTGAGACAGAGAATGGTTTTTTCCCCTAGTCAAGAAAAAGAAAATAGATAAACAAACGAATGTGGGAGGAAAGACCCTTGGATTTCTGACCAAAACATAAATGGTTGCTATTTATATTCAATCTGAGTCAAACAGGACCCAAACAATGACCAGTTGGGGCTTGGTCTAAGACCTAATGTTGGCCAATTAATGAGAGTGGACTAATCTTGGGGGGTTTACTAGTTAGATTTCTTTCTGGCACACAGTAGACACTTTACAAATAAGGGACGATTCATTAAAAGGTTGTTGAAAAACTGAAAAGTGCTATAAGAGGGGCAATGGCTCAGGAGTCAAGAGGACCAGAAGTCAAATCTAACCTCTTATAGCACTTTTGAAGTTTACACAATAGGTCCCAGGCCAGGCCCCAGTTAGTGTCCTCCCCTCCCTTTCTCTTCTTTCTCCTCTTCCTCCCCCACCCCCCCATTAATGGAGGATACCAATAGTGTAAGAGGAAAGTAGAATGAGATGGGAAGAGGGAAAAGAAGATGAATTTCACTTGCATCACTATTTTATCCATGTTTTGTTCTAGTTAAGGCTATTTTTACATTAAAAATAATCAAATTTACCTGGGCTTTGTGTCCCCATAAGATTGTGTTTGTTGTCTTTGGCCAGAAGCAAATCTGGGAGAAATGAGAATGTCATGAAAGATAACAGGCTCTTACAATAGTGATAGAGTACCTTTTCTTCATCTTCCTTTTCCCTTTGAATCCTACAAGATAGATCTCCTGTGCCCTCAAAAGCAATTTTTTTTCTTAAGAATTTGTATAGCACTTAATGGTTTGTAAAAACTTTTACAAATATTATCTCATTCTCAGAACAACACTGATGTTGGTGATATTATTATTTCCATTTTACCAAGAGGGAAACTGAGGTAGGCAGCGAAGCCCATTATGATTTCTCTCTCTGTCTCTGTTTCTCTCTTTCTCTTTCCCTGTCTCTCTGATTGTGCCTTCTCTCATGGCATATTCCTTTAATGGTTCTTCTAAATTCCTTTCCTTGGTACTCCTATTGTACTTCCAACTCTATTTCATATTTGCCACTCTTGTTGCCTATTTTATGGCTCATCTTGTATGTAATCTCTTCTTCTAAATGAACCTACCTTTTAGAAAAGAGAATGGCCATTGTGAATTTATCACTTTTTATTTTGAACTAGGAATTGCTATCCTAATCTCATCAAAAATAACTTGAAGTTCTTGTTAGAGAAAGTGGTCTTTTTTTAACAAAAGGAATCTTTCAATTCAATTTCTTAGCTCACTCCAGGAAGTCTACCCCACCCAAGAAAGAAAATTATCTTTTTAAAAAGTAGGCATTCATATACAAGTTGTCTGCCCAATGTTTCATTATATATCTGTGAGAGGGAGGGCAGGAAGAAGTAGAAATCTCTCAACCACACTGATTTTTATGTGGTCCTTTGCTTATTTTCAGCTATAGATTTAAAAGGAACAGAGTTAGTTTACCAAGACTGGTAAACAGGATTTTTCTTTTTCTTTGTTTGAGGTAAATGGAATAATTTTCCTTATTGGAACCCCTTCATTTAACAAATCTGATGATTTCACAAGAATTGACATTCTTCAAACTTTGGATCATCAAATATCCTGAATACTTCACAAAGTCTAGAATATGAGGGTTTTTAGGGACTTGAGCAACTTACCTTTCTCTTCTCCCACCACAGTATATAACAAAGAAGCACAGATAAACAAACAAACAAACAAAAAAATCAGTATGTCAGCCATTTCTGGCACTATATATCTCATTCAGTACCTTTCTGTCAATAGGAAGTAGACCTGTTTCACTGTCAGACATCATTCATGACTGATCATTTTACTGATCAGAGTTCTTTATATCTTCCAAATTTGTTTTCATTGACATTATTGTAGTTACTGTGCAAGCTAAACTATTAGAATCAAGAGTTTTTAGATTTGTATGGGATTTCAATGGTAATCTAGCCCAACCTCCATCTAAAAAGGATCCCTACTATAACATAGCCAAAAGGCACTCTGAGTAAAGAACTCTACTGGGGAGGAAGTCATCAATCCCAGGCATAGTCCAGTTCACTTTTTTTGAAAAATTCTAGTTATTTTTTTTCTTGACTTCAAACCTTAAATTTCATTTTTGTAACTTTGACCCATTGTGCCTGCCTTCTAAGACCAAGCAAAAAAAAAGAAGACTCTCCCTTTCATAGTCTTCAGATACCCTGATTAGTTATTATCTTTTGTTCTCAAAGAGGACCAATGAGAACTCTACACTGGAGAGCTCAGAAGGCTAAACACAAATAGTCCATATGAACATTTGAAATGGAAATTTCTCTAAATTTGCACATCTTAATTCCTACTACAATTCTTCTTTGCTCATAGAGAACAGTGCCTTCCTTGATGTAGGCACACTATACTGGACCATTGTCTTCTCTGTCTCATGGTCAATTCCAAAGTTCTTCAGAGATCTTGAGTCAGTCCTTGTATCATTCTTTTGATCACTGATGAGATCCTGAGTAACTAGATGGGATTGGCAGAGAAAGCCCAAAGTACTAATAAGGTTACTCCCTGAAGCAAGCAAGAAAAAGCACTAATGGGAAACAACTCAATCTTACAGAACCACTCCTGTGGAGGTCTTGAGTAATTTCATCTTACTGTATCCAATCAGATGTCAAAGTCCTGAGGTAAGATTTCCTTTATAAATCTGTCCATGGCTTACACCATCTTTTCTGAATTCTTTTTGGGTTAATCTACTGCAGCATTTTGCCTCTTAGTATCTTTACTCTCATCCCCTCCCCCATGCCTCATGGTATCTTTCTCCTTACCTCATCACTTTCCCTCATGCCTCATGCTGTTTTTCTCCTTATTATAGCTAACTAACTACTTTAGAATGCTAAAATAATCTATGGATTTAGTCTGCCAGATAATGCCATACTCCTGTCTCATGGAGTATTCCCTTTCTCCTGGTGAGTTGTAAGTTCCACTGGGGAACTTTTATTGTCTCTTCCATTGTTAATTGTTAAAACTCCTTTCCTTGCTAACTTTATACCCTCCCAAATCTATTTCATATTTATCATTCCTGATGTCTATTTTACTTTTTTTCATTTTGTCTGTCTTCTTCTCCTAAAGAAATGAACCTTTTGTTTTCCCATCATGGGTGCTACTAGATGTTCCAGCTTTCACAGGCTTATATAACAATGAAGTCTGCAAAATGGCTCTGTTAACATTCACTTTGCTAAGCAGCCTAATACCTCTCTCTCCACCTCCTTCCTTTGGAGCCTCCAAAATACTGAACAAGTTCTGCTAATGTGTATGTATACTGCTAAAGTAAGTTAACTTATTCACAGTATTTGAAATTTCTCCCATTTGTTGCAACCACTGGTTCCACGTATGGATGATGTGGGACTGGCTGGTGGAGAAGCTGTGTATTCTTGGTGTCAATTGTTAAGCCAAAATTAGCACAAGCAGCTGAGAATGAATCCATATTTTGTTGAACCTCAGCTTCAGAAGCTACCCTGAGTGCATAATCATCTAGCAAAAAATCATGTACTAATTCTCCTTCCACTTTAGTCTTGGCTGGTAGCCTTTTAAAGCTAAATAGTTTGGCATCAGTAATGCCATTTTTGCCTTCATTGAGAGCTTCCAACAATATTGCTGAAAACATGCTAAAAAGCATAGGGGTGCCTGCTTACCTTGTTTCACCCCAGTGGTGACAGGGAAAATAGGAAAACATCATCCATCATTCAGAAACTATGCAAACAAACTGTCATGAAATTGAAATACAATACTGATGAGCTTGTTGAGACAACCAAAATTTGATATAATTTTCCTCAGTGAAACCACACTGACTCTCAGAATCCCCATCTTCCAGGTGAAGGATCTGACTATTAAGAAGGACTCTAGCAAGAATCTTAACACCTCTATAATCACTTCCCAGCCCTTCCTTATCTCTAATTCCTTCAACTACTTCTCATAAGATATGGACTGACAGCTTTTGCTATATTGTTTGTTTCCTCTAGATATTATAATTTATCAGTTTCCTTCTTAATTGTGATACACAAAACAGAATATAGTTTTTCACATAAGTTCTGATGAGGGCAGAATATGATGAGAGTATCATTTCTGTATTTCTGAAAGCTATACTTCCTTTTAATGGGCTCCTTTTTGATTGCCACATCACAATACTGACACTTATTGATTGACAATCCACTAAAACTGTTAGATTTATTTACAGATATATGGAAGAAATAATGGTTAGGGCATTGGCCTTATACACAGGAAGACCCAAGTACAAATCCTGCCCTTACTAGCTTTATAACTCTGGGCAAATTATTTAACTTCTCTCAGCTTCAAGTTCTTCATCTGTAAAATAGGGATAATAATAGCACCTGCCTCTAAGGATTATTGTAAAGGTTATATGAAATAACATATATAAAACTCATTGCAAAGTTTAAAGTGCATTATAAATGCTAGTAATTATTTCAGAAAATCTCCTGTCTACCATGCATGCCTTCCATCTAATCCTTGTGAATTTGTGGAGTTGTTTTAATTCATGTAAGATTTTGCATTTATTTCTAGTGAATTTTCATTTTACTGGATTTAGCCCAATGCAGTTAATCTGTCAAAATCTTTTTGCTTCACTCTGTCATGTAGTATTACCTGTTCTTCTTAGCTCTGTGTCATGTTCAGTGAAACTATCATCTATGGCTCTATCCAACTTTTGGTTAAAATGTTAAATGGCACAAGTCTAAGTATAGCTCCTTCGGGCACTCTGCTGGAGATCATACTGAACCATTAATGATTACAATGTGAGTTTAATTATTAAATCAGTTTCAAATCTAACAAATTGTGTTATCCTTTAGTTCATAACTATATCTTTTCCAAAGGGATGGCATGATATATTTTATCAAATGCGTTGCTAAAATCTACAACATTTTTCTAGTCTACTTATTCTGGTAATATTGTGGAGAAAGGGGATAAGGTTAGTCTGACATGCTTATTCTTGGGGAAGTCATTTTAGTTCTTTATAATCACCACTTACTTTTCTAATGTTTATTAGTCATCTCTTTAAGAATACATATTAGAATTTTCATAGGAACTAATATCAAGCTCATTGGCAAATATTTTGATGCGTCTATTCTCTTCCCTTACTTTTCTCCCTTAAAAATGAACCAACTCTGAGAGAGATGCTAAGGAATCAGACAAGCTGAACATCTTACCATCTTTACCACAACTGGCAGCTAGTGCAGTGAAAAGAGGGGTGGATCTAGAGGCAGAAAGATCTGAATTCAAATACAGTCTCAGACACATCTCAGCTGTGGGATGCTGGATATTTCACCTCTATCTATCTAAGTTTTCTCATCTGTAAGATGAGAATAATAATAAAACTTTTTCTCAGGTTTACTGTGAGAACAATTGAGAAAATATTTATAAAGAACTTTGCAAATCTCAAAATCATATATAACTATTATTATTGTGTTATTTTTATTTCCTCTCTGACTCTAATGGAGACAGTCTAGGACCCTGAACCCAAAAGCATGGAGAATAGCAATATACCAAAATTCCGAGGTTAGTGTCAAAATGGCAGAATGAAGCCAAGAAGCTGCTCAAGCTCTCCCAGTTTCCTTCAAAAAACACATGAAACCAAGCCTCTGAACAGGAGTTCAGAGGAATGAAACCACTTTCCAGTTAAAGATAGATTGGAAAAACTTCAAGAAAGATCATTCTTAAGTGGGGTGAAAAGGGTATTCAGCCTAGCTCAGACAGACTCTGGAAAAGCTGGAGAGAACATCATAATTACAGGAAATAAGCAACTGAGAACTTTGGTTTTGGTTCAGTAGAGAAGCAGAACAGTGGGGCAGCCTCCAGTTCCAGTTCAAAAGGCAAACTCTGGGAAACCAGACTGTTTTCTGAAAAGAGCAGGCAAAGTTCCCTCCTGCAAACACAAGGGGCTTTTGTACTCAAAGCCAAGCTCAGAGCTGCACAGGAAGCTTAGGACAATGCCCCCTTTATCCCAGGAGCAAAGCTTGACAACAAAAGTAAAAAAAAAAAAAAGAGGAAATACCAAAAGAAAAGGAAAGAAAATGAGCAAGAAACAGAAAAGAACCTTGCCCATAGAAAGCTACTACGATGACAGGGAAGACCAATACACCAACTCAGATCAGAGCAAAATGTCCACAGAGGAAATCTCAAAAAATGCTATAAATTGGTCTCAAGCCCAAGTGGCTTCTTGGAAGTGTTCATAAAAGATTTTAAAAGGCAAATCAGAGAGGTAGAAAAAATGAGAAAATAAATGAGAAATATGCATAAGACATTCAATATCTTGTAAAATGAAGGGAAAAAATGACTGAAAAAAACAATTCCTTAAAAAGTAGAATTTTCCAAATGGAAAAAGAGACACAAAAACTAACTGAAGAAAATCACACATTAAAAATTAGAACAAGGCAGATGGAAGTTAATGACTCTGTAAAACAGCAAGAATCAGTCAAACACATTAAAAAGAATGAAAAAATGGAAGAAAATGTGAAATGCCTCATTGACAAAAGCTGACCTAGAAAATAGGTCCAGAAAAGACAATTTAAAAAATTATTGGCCTACCTAAAAGCCGTGACCAAAAAAGACACAAGATAGCTTTCTTCAAGAGATCATTAAGGAAAACAGTCCTGATATTCTAGAAACAGAGATGGAAATACTCATTGAAAGAATCTATCAAACATATTCAGGAAGAGATCCCACAAGGAAAACCCCAAGGAACATTGTTGCAAAACTCCAGAACTACAATTTCAAGAAAAAAAATTACTGCAAGCCAAACAAAAACAATTCAGGAACAACAGTAAGGATTACTCAGGATCTGGCAGCTTTTACAATAAAGGCTCAGAGGTCTGTAATACCATATTTCAGGAAGGTTATAAGCAAGAATTAATTAAGCAGCAACACGCGGCATCATTGTTCGGAGGAGGTGATGGATATTCAATTAAGTAAGAAATTTTCAATTATTTCTATTAAAAAAACCAGAACTAAGCAGATCATTTAATCTACAAACACAGGACCCAAGAGTAGTAAATAAGTAGTAGAAAAGTAAATAGGGGGAAATATACATTATTTAAAGGTTAAACTGTTTACATCATTAGATGGGGAAATGATATCTATAACTCTTAAGAATTATATCTGTCACTGAGACAGACAAAGGGGGAACATCACATAGACTAAGGGTTTGGTTGTGAATGGACTTGATGATAACAAAGAAAAAGGATATAAAAAGGTCAGTACTGAAAAAAAGAGGAAAGAGGATTATATCTCTTTTGAGATATAATGAGACAAGTAGATCCCATGAAAAGGCACAAAAGATCTATAACAATGCAGAGAAATAAGGGAGGGAGATGAGGATTGTCTGAAGCCTGATCTCATCAGTTTGGGTTCTAAAAGAGAATAACTTAATTATTCAGTTGTATATAGAAATTTATCTAATTCTATAAAGAAGTAGGAAGAAAATGAGGAAAGAAAAAGATGGGGCAGGATGGAAGAAGGGCAGAAACACTAGGGAAAAAGATAAGAAAAGGGGAGAAGGGATGACAGAAGATAAGAAGATAATGGGGTGGGTTAAAAATACTACTAAGAGAAGGAGGAGGGTAATATAAGAAAGATAGTGGGTGGAGTACATTAAAAAAATACTAAGAACAGGATAAAAAAAGAAAATAAAAGTGTATATAAGGGAGAAAATAGGATGGAAGGAAATATAGAACTGGTAATCATTACAGTGAATGTGAATGGGATGAACTCTCCCATAAAATGGAAGCAAATAGCAGACTAGATTAAAAAAAAAAAACAAAATCCTATAATATGTTGCTACAAGAAACATGATATTCTACAACAGAATGACAATGAGGAGACAACATACCAAAAATTTATGGGATTAGCCAAAGCAGTTCTTAGGGGAAATTTTATCTAGATGTTTACTTGCATAAAATAACAAAAGAGAAGATCAATGAATTAGGCATGGAACTAAAAAAATTTAAAAATTAATCCCCCCCCCCCAACTAAATACCAAATTAGAAATTCTGAAACTCAAAGGAGAGATTAATAAAATTGAAACTAAAAAAAAAAAACAAAAAACTATTGAACTAATAAATAAAACTAAGATTTAATTTCATGAGAAAACTAACAAAATAGATAAATCTTTGGTTAATTTGATTAGAAAAATGGGCAGAAGTTTAAAATTCACACCTGTTTCGCTCACAGAACTGCTTAGTGTGCTAATAAAATACTTTTTACCTTAAAAAAAAAGAAAGGAAAATGGGCAGATGAGCACTAGGACTGGCAGGACCCTTGAGACTCAGTCTTGATTGTAGCCAAGTGCCATTATCTGAAGATGAATTTCTTGTAGAGAATGTCCCAGACATCCTCACTAACTAACTGCTACTCTCAGAGTAGACATGTCAGCTTAGCTGAAAGCATAAAAACCTTGAAGCAATCTGAGAGACAGGAAGTAATATGTGCCAAAAATGTCAAACCACATTGACATATCTATTATGTTCAGATATTGATGGGAACAATTTAGGACCTTGAACCCAAGAGCCTTGGAAAGAACAATGTTTCCACTCCATTTCCCTCAATCACAGATTGTCATCCCATGGAGATGGAGCCTGGCATCCGCTCTTACATTAAGACCCAGAAAAATAAGTTTTTATCCCACCCCCCAAAGTCCTTGGCACTATCAAATGGTTCAACATCAGAAATTGACATTATTTTATTTGTGCAAATGACATTAAAGATGAGGCATTACCATCTACTTTGACATTGTATTCTAAGGGACAGGACCATGGAACAGTTGCAAATATCCATATATTGTCTCTCCCAGTATAATGTCAGCTCTTTGAGAATGGGATATATCTCATTACTTAGCATTTGCATGTAAATGTTTAACAAATGTTTTATTTATTATTTAGTAGATCATTTTTAAGTACCTACCATGTACAAGGTACTGAGAATACAAACACAGATAATAAAGAAAACATGCTCATAAGGATGATATTTCAATGGGGAAGACATCATATATATATATATATTTAGACATGTGTGTATATGTTTATATATGTATGCAAATATGTAAATGGATAGATGAATGGAATAAATATAAAGTTAATAAATAAAAAGTAGTTTGAAAGAGAGGGTACTAGCATCTATGGAAATCAGGAAAGATGTCATTTAGAAGATAGTATGTGAGCATTCCTTAAAATGAAAAGAGGGACTTTATGAAGTAAAAGATAAGAAGGGTGAATTCATTCCAGGTGTTTGGGACATCCAGAACATAGATGCTTTTCTTTATGCATTTCATACTATCGTCTAGAAATCAAAATCTCATTCTCAGATTCTTGTTCGTTTGTTTGTTTTCAATATCTGGTCCCTTCTCAAATCAGCCATTCTCTTCCACATTTTCTAATTTCAAAATGCAACAGTGATGACAAACTACCTAAATGGCAAGACAGGAGTATCAAACAGAAATAGAAATGGATCCATGCTGGTGACATATTTATTTTAAAAATGACAAAATTAACATCAACTATTATATATATTTTTAATTTTATTATATTTTTATTTATTTATATTTTTTATTTTGTTAAACACTTCCTAATTACATTTTAATTTGGTTTGAGTTCATAAAGAATCCTTTCCTAACCAGTTTAAATGTTATTGAGTGCCTTTCCTCTGTGCATTTCCCATTTTATTCGTGTATGGTTTATTCATACATAGCTGTTTGTATGTCATATCCCCAACTAAACAGTGAGCGTCTTGAGAACAAAGAATGTCTTTCTTTGTATCCCCAGAGCTTAGTGTAATACTTGCACATAGAAGGTACTGAACAAATCTTTGTTGACTGACTAGCTATGTACCCCAGGTTTTTGCCCAAGATTTCATAATCTCTAACATTTCTTTCTTTCTAGTGATATTATTTGTCCCCATGTGGATCACCCAGAATAAATATTGTTTGTTGTGTCATAAGTCTCAATGGTCTGTGTCATATCTGTCATATCCCAGATGCATGTTCCAGAGTAATAGCCACCATTTCAAAAAATCATTTCATGTTGACAAATAACATCCCAAGCAATCCTCAGTTGGGAATCACCTGCCATCATTAGTCTGCTTTCCATCATCTCATCATTTCTGGACAATTTTTTCCCTTGTAGCACTTTTGATGCATATTATAATTGCTTGGTACCAAAAAAAAACTGCTTCCTCCTTAAAGGAATTTAAATTCCCTGCTTATAGGAAAAACCTAATCTCTGGTTCTTCCTTCATTTCACTCCTGTAGTCTACTTCCTTGTCAATAAGAAGAAAGTGTTTTGCTTTTAATCTTCTGAATTCATCATTGGTCATTGAGTTAATCATAGTTCTTTCAAAATTGTTTTATATTTTTTGACATCGCTGTGTTAATTACACACAATTTTTAGAGTTCAATTAGACATTTCTAGTTATCTCATCTAATCCACACCCAAAATTCACAGTATGACATACTTTTTAAAAATTAAAAGGTTACCATTAAATATCAACTTAATCAAATCTGCTTATTTGTTCTTCCCTGCTTTTTATAATTTTGCATCATTCAAATTTCTGTCACATGGGTAGTGTTCTCTAGTGTCTTTAGATTCTTTTCTCATCTTTGTGTTCTCTTTGTAGCATTTATTCCATTCTTTCAATCAATACTCATTCTTTATGATAACCCATAGGAGCGAGTCATTTATTCTACCTTATACTTTCTTCCATTGAAAGGAAGCCACCTGCTTTTATATATACATATATATATATACATATATATACATATGTATATATATGTATATATATATATATGTAGTTGGACCAGATGCCAACACAACCACTGTGCACACTGCTGTTTTCTTTAATATTTACCAGACACAAATCCTTTAACATTCTTGTTTGCAATTTTTCCATGCTACTCTAATAGCTAACAAAATGTTAACAGTGTTTTTAACTGGGCTATCGGCTTCCACCAAGAGCAAAAAAAAAAAAAAAAAGATGGAATGAATATTAAACAAGAAGACTATGCGTTTATGATGCTTTATTATATCTAATATTATATTGATTTTTAAATTTAATATTGTTTCATATCAGAAACTAAAGTATAAATAGTTTGTGTTTGTGTGTGTGTGTGTGTGTGTGTTTTGTTTAGACTGCTGGTGTCATTGTTTCAAAATGCTTGGTGTGGAAATTCCCTTCAATAGTTCAACTTTTCTGTAAATATTCTCATAAAGAGTTGTCTGGAAGCATTAAGAGAAGTGACCTGCCAAAGATGCCAAAGAACTTAAATTCAGATCTCCCTGACTTCAAGATGAGTCTTCTATCCATTATACCATGCTACTTCTCCTCCATATTAAACTTTTTGGAAGCATTTACTTTTGGTATATAATAGTTTGTTTCACCACAAGAACAAGAAAGATTGTCTTTGGGGAAGTATTTTTTTTTTTTTTTGGTAGAAATAAAAACAACCAAATCCTAGGAGGGGCAAGGAAATGACTTTATTTAGAAAAGAAGAAATTCTATTTCTTTCTTTCTCCATTTTCACCCTTCCTATCCTATCCTATCCTCTATACTATACTGTTGAACAGCTCCTAGAAAAATGAAGTAGAAATTTGGACTTGTTAACAGTAGAATCAGAGAACATTCAACAATTCTCTCTCTTGGCTCCGGGAAGAGTTCTTTTTTTATATGAACTTTAAATCCACATGGCACATTTCTGTCTGCCAGTCACAAAAAGCTTAATGTTATGCCATAGCATCCTTATGTTTTTTGAGGAGTGCGTACAGCCTGAATAGACACTTTTATTGTATTAAAGATTTTGTTCTGGTTGAGGGAAAAGAGAAAGATGGAGAGGTGGGAAGGTAGGGAAATGAGAAATCATAGATACTGAATCAAATAATGGAACACCTACAAATCTTTGGTGCAAATATGAATGACAATATGTTGGGTTCAATCCAATGTAATTCAGTATTTATTTATAAAATGATCAGTGGTAACCATAACTATCAAACTGGATAGAAAGTGATAATATGATAATATTGTCTACTTTAGGGGAAAAAAAAGATGATTTGACTTGATTGATTAGATTACTGCTATAAGCATGTCCTTTAAGGAGGAGTTTGAATAACAGGAGTGAGGGAGAGAGCCTGAGGAGGGGATGGGGAGGAAAGAGGAGTTTCATTTTAAAACTTCCAAGAACTTTCTATAATTTAAAATAGAATTAAGTAGCATTTGCTCATTCATTCCTTGACTTCATTAACATGCTTTTCAGATCCTCTTCAAATCACCATTTACATAAGTTGTCATATACTGAGTATTTTATATTTGTTCATCAGTCAAGTCATTAAAATATAGCTTTTATGAAAAAGTAAAAGAACCTATCAACATATGCTAAATCATCCTAGAGATTCTGAATTTTCCAAAGGAAAAAAATCTTTTTTTCAAAGTATCTTATCCAACAATTTAAAAAAATCTTCCAAGGGAAAAACATAACTAGTATCATATGTTGGTAGTCTTTTCGGGTCTACTATTATAAGCACAACACAGACATCAATTTATCATTTATCTTCAAAGGATATTCAGGAATTTCTTGTCTACATTTTTCCTATGTTGCAAATAAAAGTTAACAGAATTTTGGTACTTTGGGCTAGAAAGAATCATCTTAACAACCCAATTAGATTGACTGCCCTTTGATCTTCAAATGGACCATTCAGTTAGCTATAAAGATATAATCTTAAAATGTGAAATGGGCCTCCCAAAAAAGAATTCAGCTTGTAAAGATACACAATTAATTCCTCAGAATAGGTTGATATTTACTAAGTAGACTACCTGTATAGTATAATCTTAGCTAGGAAAGGGTCCCTTGCTCTTCTCTCCATTTTATTTGTCTGAGTAGCATAGATGCCCCACATAATGGGCTTCCAGATTCATGGCATTCCTTGAACCAGTTTTCTTTTTTTCCAAACCACTCACAAGTCTTCACTAAATTTCCTTTGGCCAGACCAACTGGAGGACCGTCCAAAGTAAAAGGTGTTTATTTATCTGAAATAAAAGTCAAGTTAGACAATGAAGGGCTGTGAAATGAAAGCATTCCCAGCAGCCATTCCCACAATAAATGCCTCTTCCCTACATCTGTTTGGTAGGGGGAGTAAGGGAAAAGAGGAATATTCTTCTCAGCTGCCATCTCTCCAGCCACAGCAGAAACAGTTTGCAATGTCACTGACAGTAGGGTGACTGTAGCAAGATCTTAGGACATACATAGGCAGTTAATTCACAAAGGGGGCTTCCAATCATGATTTCTGCAACCCTATTTCACTTCCAGTTGGGCAGAGGTAGATCACTGCCACCTCTAGCTTAATGCCCTAAGTTGCTTTCTTCTAGGCTAGCTATGAGTCTTTGGGGATGTTCTGATCTTGCCAGCTACTTGAAATAGAGTTCAACTTGTGCTGGCTTTATAGAGCACTGCATAATCCTGGAGAGTTGGATTCTTGGCTTTTAGGTTAGGGGAAAGTTGGCATCTCTCCCTGTGGCTGCCAGGTCTGTCTTTTCACTCTACTCTTAGCACATTCTCCTTTCTTCTTTTTCTTCTGATTATCCCTGATATCTTTCCAAACCATTAGAATCAGACATCCCCTGCTGATCTTCTTGAACACTGACCTCTCACTTGTGGGATAAGGAAGACTTTCTCCCAGTGAAAACACATCCCTCTCCCAAACCCTTGTAAGGGATATTATTCTGAGAAAAGATGGAATCTGTGGTTTACCTTGACACAGTCCCTTATGTTGTTATTTAATGACCCCATTTTGGGGGTTTCTTGGCAAACATACTGGAGTAATTTGCTACTTCCTTTTCCAGCTCATTTTACACATGAGGAAATGGAAGCAAAGCAGAGTTAAGTACTTTGTTCAGGATTACACAGTTATTTACTGTCCTGAAACCAGATTTGAACTTAACAAAATGAATCTTTCTGACTCCAGGCCAACATTTTATCCACTACATCACCTAGCTGCCTTCTACCTTTAGACTTCGGACCTAAATAGCAAATATATTTTCAGGAGATAACAAATCAATTTATGTATATTCACACTAAAATGTAAGTGACTATTATCAGTTCCTTTTCTGATAGCAGGTTTGATACAGCATGGTATGCGGTTGACACAGAGCATTCAAGCTCAAATCAGTTCTTCAGCTTATGCAACTGTGTACTTATTTCATTGAGTGTCTGACATCAGGGCATGAAGTTTGGATCAGGATTTAGCAAACTATAACTTACTGGCCAAATTCAGCCTGCTACCTGCTTTTATGCGGTCTACAACCTAAGAATTAGTTTTTACATTTTAAAACACATATTTTAAAATGAAAATACCATTCTTAGTCTGTGGGCCATACAAAAACAGACATCTACTTAGATCTAACTTGTGTGCAACTTCTAGAGAAAGCAATTACTAAAATTCTATCTGAATCAAGATCCTTTGACTTTATGACAGAACAAACTATATTTAGTGCCAGAAAAAAGGAATGAATCACAAAGGCAACACAAAGATAAGAAATGAGATTAGGTCAGACCCTGTCAACAGTATATAGTTTTAGACAATTGCCCAAGATAATTGCCAGTTCAAATCCTGACTCATCAGACTATGTGTATATATATATATTGTAGGAAACAGTAAGAATGTCCTAGGCAACTTGCTAAAACTATACATTGAAGAGAAGGTATAGATTTGCACTGAGAGAGGAAATCCTACTCTGAGACTTTCCTATATTGGATTCAGTATACTAAAAGCAAAAACAAACACAAAACCTACACTGAATTCTGAATTCTAGAAAACAGCTGAGTTGTTTGGTCTACATAAGCCTCCCTATTCCTCCAAAAAAGAAAAGTTTGATTTTTTTCATTTTCCAACTAACAATTTTAGGACTATAAAGGAAAAAAAAAATCTCTTTTCTTTACATTTATTGTTCAAATTTTTTCACTAATATTTGACTTCATGACCCTATTTGAGGTTTTCTTGGAAAGGAGTGATTTGCCATTTCTTCCTCATTTTACAGAAGAGAAAACCATGGCAAACAGGGTTAAGTGACTTGGCCCAGGTCACACAGCTAATAAATGTCTGAGGCCAGATTTGAGCTCAAGAACATGAGTCTTCCTGACTTTGGGCTTGTCACTATTCACTACTCCCTTAGCAGTCATAGCTGGTTTTCTATAAGTAAAAATTAATCAATATATTACCTATAATGGTAATATTTCAATCCCTATTTTCAAAGCTCCAACCTTCAAATGGTATCATAGCATTCATCAATAGAGCCCTTTATAACTTTTACATGGATAAAGGAAGTTTATTTGTGCTCCCCTTGGCAATGGCAACCTGGTATTATGCAAAGCAATCCATCAGTTAGTTGCTTTATTTCACAAAGGCAAGAGAGAGCTATGCTGGGTTGATTTGTTGGAGCCTTCCCATGCTTGCAGTTGGTAAATTCTTGTTAGCAATTTTAGGAACGTTCTGCTTCTGTGAAGGGTTGTGAGAGGCAAAACCACATCTACATACACAAATTCTTTTTTTATGGGATCTTTCTTTAGTGGGAAGACTACAAATAAATAAAATAAATCCCAAAAATTGTTGTTTAAAAACAACTCTTTTATTTCCCCTCAGAAAGGAAAGAATTTACTAGAAAGGGAGAATTTACCAGGATTGATTATCATAGAGAAATCTGATTTGTATCATGCCAATTTACAATGGATTGTATGAGGCTAATACATTATTCATTTTAGGAAAACATTGCCAATAACAGTCCCTTCATTGTGTGGTACTCTTAGTGAATAGAAAATTATTCTAGTTTTATTCATGGCAAAATTGCCTAGAATGATAGTTTTAAA
Source organism: Antechinus flavipes (assembly GCF_016432865.1). Taxonomy (NCBI): domain Eukaryota; kingdom Metazoa; phylum Chordata; class Mammalia; order Dasyuromorphia; family Dasyuridae; genus Antechinus; species Antechinus flavipes. The sequence goes on from NC_067400.1 coordinate 493,497,936, forward strand.
GGGATTTTGCTTTTGTATAGTCCTTTTCCTCTAAGAAATCCAAAAGCCAGGTCTGTTAAGGCTCTGAGTTTGTTTTATGACTTAGTTGGTTTCTTCTGCCCAATAAAATGTAAGCTAAAAGGCAAGGATTGCTGCATTTTTGTTATATACAAAGGCACAATACCTAGTGTAAGTAAGCAGGTGACAGGCACCCCTCTACTGGCCACTTCTTCCCATAATCTTTTCCTTCAGCAACCTGAAATGGGGCTGGCATCTTCTCCCTCTAAGGCTCTAAGTTCCAGGGGCCCTCAAATGGGACCACGGACCAGATACAGCAGCTGAGGACATTTATCCCCCTCATCCAGAGCTATGAAGTTTCTTTATTTAAAGGCTCACAAAACAAAGTTTTTTGTTTTTACTATAGTCTGGCCCGCCAACAGTCTGAGGGACAGTGAACTGGCCCCCTATTTAAAAAGTTTGAGGACCCCTGCAAGCAATTTAAAGAGACCTTGAAAAGAACAGAAGAGCTCTCCCCTCTCCTGCTCTCATTTACTTTGAAAAATGTCCCACAGGCAGATGGGGATATTGATCACCACCAATAGAGAGAGAGTGCCAGACCAATGGATTTTTAGCACTGAGATTATATAATATTATTTCATACTTACTTATCAGTCTATCCAGGCAACTAGTAGTATAATGGATAGAGAGTTCAAGTCAAGAGGACTTGTGTCCAAATTTAATCTTAGATACTTACTAGCTATATGATTCTGGGCAAGTCACTTAACTCTGCTCAATTTCTTCATCTATAAAATGAACTAGAGGAGGAAAGGCAAACCACTCTAGGGTTTTTGCCAAGAAAAAAACAAATGGTGTCACAAAAATTGGATATGACCAAAAAATGACAACAACAATCTGTATATCCATTGTGTCTCTCCAGAATGTCAGTTATTTGAGGGCTGGGCTGTATTGATTTCATTTTCATGTACCCAGAGCCTAAATGAACAAGTCATCTTTGATGAGTCCTTGATCATCAATATCATTAATGTAAGGTCTAAAATGAGGAGACCTATGTTTGCTCATAGATAAGATATAGAGTAAATGATAAGTCAAAGGAGAATTTCCTACAGATGATGAGGTTTTTGAGATGTGCCTGTCAAAAAATAACACTGTGCTAATTGTTTTGAGCTTTAGAACATTGCAAAGTATCCCTCATAGGATCCATAAATGGTTCCAGGAGTTTGATCTAATCACTCATACAAGAAAAATCAAATGGATGAAGAATGCCAACTGTTATGATATGCAGTTGAATAGCTAAGGAATAAATAATTTGTTCAGCAGCTTATATCTTGTGTGTGTGTGTGTGTGTGTGTGTGTGTGTGTGTATACACACATATATATGTGCGTGTGTGTGTCTAGATACATTTATATATACACAAATATATAATAAAATATGATAGGATAGGATAAACCTTTATTAACCACAAGTTATGTGATAGACCTTGTGCTTATTGCATCCCTTGCAATTGCCAGTCCTTACTGCATTTCTATCTTGCTCCATTCCAAAATTACTTTGCATGTATTTTTAATTGTTGCAAGGCCATGTGGCTCATTTCTGGGTCTACAAATAAGAAAAAAAATACAGTTCCTGCCTTTAAGGAACTTATAATCTAATGGTAAAGGACAGTGCACAAAAGGAAGCTGAAAATGTAGGGGGTTGCCAAAGTATACCTATATGATGAAGATAGACTCAAAGCCAAGTAGAACAGTTGATGGCAAATAAATATACAAATACCTAAACATATGGAGGGGGGAAGAAAGAGAGGGAGAAGAAGAGAAAGGAGAGGAAAAGGGAGAGAGAGAGAAGGAAAGGGAGAAGGAGAGTGTGTTGAACATATGAACAAACACACATACACAACCCATAAACAGTTGGGTGTAGAAATGGATCAAATTCAACAGGTAAATAAGTAGAATTTAAGAATGAAGACAATAGTAATTCCAAAAAAAAAAAAAAAAAGAGAACATTGAACCATTTTTAAAAAGGTTGAACAAAATTTAATTGATACACAGCAAGCAACGCATTTTAGAAAGTAATATGTAGAATAACTTATGGTATATAGTTGTTTTTTTAAACAAGTGGTATGAAACAGTTTCACAATTTTATATACAGTCTTCTTTTGTATTCTGCTATGGGTACAGAAACGTTCTTTTTTGATATTTAAGTTTTAAAGAAAAAAAATAAATTAAAAAAAGCAAGGAAGGTCCGCAGCAAATTGGACATAGTCCCTTTGGTGAATTTATGGGGATACACTTGCAAGAATGGTATAGATGGATTATTATATACATTATTAGAGGAAATACCTACCTTAGTAAGATCACAAATACATTGGATTGTTTGAGTATTCCAATTAGTTGGTATATACAAAGCATCTGCTAAATATTTAGGAGCTGGGTGGTACAGTGAATGGTTTCAGGCCTAGAATCAGGAATACTCTTCCTGAGTTCAAATATGATCACTAGTTATGTGATCTTAGGCAAGCCACTTAATCCTGTTTGTCTCCATTTACTCATCTATAAAATGAGCTGGACAAAGAAATAGCAAATCATTCCAGTATCTCTACCAAGAAAACTCCAAACAAGGTCACAAAGAGTTGGACAAGACTAAAAAGTAACTGAGCAACAGCAAATGTATGTTGAATTTAACTATCCTTAGGTCCATGAAGTTCCGTGGATTAAAATGTAACTGAGAAACATTTAACAGAATAAATAAAAATACAAAGATATAGCCTGTATTAATATGCACTTTTTAAATCAAAATGTGGCCCATAGGATCCTTATGTATGCTTTAAGTGGCTCCTGCTTCTGTTTGAATTTGACACTATTGCTTTGTCTAACTCTTTCATTGTATAGATAGGGAGCATGAAATCTAGAAAGCTATAATTTGAAAGGTTCCCAAACTAAGCTTCCTGCATTTGACAGAATAGTTCCTGGAGCAAGTGGGATCTGGTCATAAGAAGCAGCAAGAAAAATGGCCAGGATATGAAGGTGCAAACCTGTATGCTCCACTTTCATGGTATTGTGGATTATGGGGCTGTATAGCTTTCAGGAGAAGGAAGGGTTGAATTAAATTGAATTTGCCAAACAAGAGCAGGTGAAAATGAGTGATAAACAAAAGGAATGTTCAGTTAGCTCTAAAGAACTTCTTGATTAGAATGATGAAAATAATGGCAATAAATGGATAACTGCAAGTAAAGAACAAGCTACCAGAAATGATAGATTCACTATTTCCTTTCCCCACTAAGTACTTTAACTTTCCACTTGTCTCTGATTTTTAGAGCTATTTCAAATATATATATTTTTTAAACCAACTTTATTTTGGAGATACTCATTATTCCTCATGGACTTTTGAAACCTTCTTCTAACAAATGTAGTAATTAGGAAAAAAATCTTAATTTTGCTTTAGATTTACCATGTTTATCCAGTCCTCATAGATAATTTAACTTTGTGTTTCTTTTAGTTTACAAAGCTTGTGAAGTATAAATATTATTATGTTTCCCCTGTCTTTATTTGTTATGTTTGTTGTATCTCTTCTCCCCTACCCAGCAGAATATTTTCTGTCTTCGAGGTCTGCATCCCTGATGCCTGGAGTTGATTTATTTCAATTGGATTCAACAAACATTTATTAAGTAAAATACTGTGCTAGAAAAATAGGATACAAAGAAAATGCACTTTTAAAAGTCCCTGTCCTCAGTAAGCTCACATTCTAATGGAAGGCTATAACATGCACACAGATAAATAAATACAAAATCTATTCAAAGTAAATACAAGCTAAATCATTGTGGGGAGACCTTACTTGAGGTTGGGGGGTAGGAAAAGAGAAAAACTTTACATACAAAGTGATTACTTGGGTAAAGCCTTAAATCAACTAAAAATTCCAAGAGGCAGAAATAAGGAATAAGTGAAACCTATGCTTCAGTAATATAAATTTGTGCAATGGTTTGGAAGCAAGAAAACCAGTTAGAAACTATTGTAATAGTCTCAGAAAGAGGTTATGAGGGCCTATCTTAAGGAGGTGGTTGACAAGAAATAAGAGATGTTGAAGAGGCAAAATCTGTAAGACCTGATGATTGATTGGATATGGGAGAAGGGGTTCATTGGTAAAGGGAAATGGAGAGAATGGCTCCAAAATTGTAAATCTAGGTGACTGAGACAGAAATATTAAATTGGAAAGAGAGATGGAAAGTTGAGGTGGAGAAAATGAGCCCTGTTTTGTACATGCTGTATTTGAAATGCACATAATACAAACAAGAGATAATTAGCAGGCAGATGGTAATATAGAACTGGAAGGAGAGGGGGGTGGGGAGAGAGGGAGGGAGGGAGAGAGAGGGGGGAGAAGGAGGGAAGAAGGGGAAAGCGGGGGTGGGGGGGGAGAGGAGAGAGATTCCTACATTATTAAACTGTGTATTAGACATTTCTAGCTAGACATTTCATCAACATCTCAAACTTAAAACGTCCCAAACAAAACTCACTGTATTATCCTCCAAATTCATCCCTCTTTTGAAATTTCCTATTTCTGTCAAGGATACCACTTCCTTCCAGTCATACAAGTTTGAAACTTTGAAATATGCCTTTATTCTCTCTTCTTTCTTATCCATGCATCTGATCACTTTCCCGGTGTTATTGATTCTCATGCCCTTTTCTCCACTAACATGGTCACCATCAAGATCAAGTCTATTTTACCACTTGTACATGCCACTGTAATAACCCCCTAATTGATCTCTATAATTGGTCTTTTCTACATAGCTTCCAAACTGATTCTAAAAGCATAGAATGATCTTGTCATTCCTCTATTCTTAAAAAAAAAAAATCAATAGCTATTACCTCTAAAAACAAATATAAACTCCTTCTTTTGTCTTTTAAAGCCCTTTTCAATCTAGCCCCAGCCTACCTTTTCAGATTTATTATACGTTATTACCTTTTACACATTCTTCAGCTGACTCAGATTCTTTCTTGCTGTTCGTTATACCTGTCTTTCCATCTCTTATTTCTGTATCTTTTCATAGGTGGGTCCACATCCCTGGAATTCACTCCCTACTAAATTCCACCACTTATAATCCTTTCAATTGTTCAGTCATTTTCCAGTCAGATATGACTTCATGACAGATCCCATTTTGGGTTTTCTTGACAAAGATTCTGGGAATGGTTTGCCATTTCCTTCTCCAGCTCAGTTTATAGGTGAAAAAACTGAGGCAAATAGGGTACAGTTACTTGCCCAAGGTCACATAGCTTGTGGGTCTCTAACTCACTATCCACTGTACCACCTGGCTGTCTCCAAAGCTCAGGGCAAGCTCCATTTTTTTTCTTTACCTTAGCTGACGTATGTGTGTGTGTGTGTGTGTGTGTGTGTGTGTGTGTGTGTGTATGTGTGTGTGTGTGTATACATACATATCGACGTATAGATGTATAGATTCCGTTCTAGCTTTTTACCTATACTCTGTTTGTATCACTCTGCTTTAAATGTAGCACTACCTTCTGTATAAAGCCTTGCTTCATTCCCTACCTCCACCTCCAAAATTAACATATTTATTCTGTAACTATTTTGTGCTTACTTATATATGTACATGGTGCTGCTCTTTCCCCCAATAGAATGTAAGCTTCTTGAGGGCAGGGACTATTTTGTTGCTATCTTTGTATTCCCAACATGTATCATAGAGCCTGGCATATAGTAGGTATTTAATATATGCTTGATGACTGACTGATGTGACAAAAAAAGCTACATAGTGCTGTACTGATGAATAGATTTAGGAATATCTATTGACCTATCCCCTTAACAATAGCCTAAATTCTATTATCATTCAAGTTCCAAAATTACCTTTTCTATAAACTGTAATTAACTCTGGTATAAAGAATTAATTGCCTAGAATGTATAAATAGTCTTTATTTACCAAATAGGATCAATAAGTCATCTGTAGTAGTAAAATGGAACCTGGATGTCAATCAAGAGTCCTGTCTATACAGCATTTCTTCTCCTGACCATACACCAGCATTTCTATTAAAATCATTAAATCACAATTGCATCCAGCTGACAATAATAAGCTTTCAATCTCCATCTGTAAATCATTCAAGGCCACTTATTTTTATTTTTACTTTTATCTGTATCTGTGTTAGCATCTAGGAATATACAGTTCTCCAGGTTGTTGCTGATCTTAGCTGTAGATTTAAAGAAAGAATGTATACTCCCAAGCAGATTAGTTCTGTGGTTGGAAAAAGAGGCATCATTTTCTGGTTACATAAAGTCCATTGACACAGTACTTTTCCTTTTGAATATCAAAACCTGAAATGCTTATATATCTAATGCATGTTACATTTTGCTACCCTTCAGTCTAAAAATACTGAGTGTAGTTACTCAAGAGAAATGCTGGGTAATTAACAAACATGGCTTAGAAAAACAAGGCCTGAAACCCTAATTGTCTCCATTTATGACAAAGTGACAGGCATCACACTTAAATTGAGGGGAAATGATTGAAGTATTATAGCTTGAAATCAGCAAAATTTCCTGGGTTTTTGCTCATTCAGGCACAGAGGCAAAATTTGCAAGCATTTGCAAGCAGCAACCTATGAATATATATTTATAGATGGAATATAATCTATAGTCATTGATTTTACATTCATATTTACTAATTCACATAACTAATTAGACAAGTACAAAATAGTGATACCCTCAAAGAGCTTAAATTTTGTTAAGGAGGAGAAAGAGGAAGCAGCATATAAATTTTTATGTGATAATCCATTTACCCTCCACTTTACCACCAGTTTGCCAAAATAACTTCCTCTTTTTTGTACTCCTAAATCTTCAGGCATGACCATGGAAATTCCCAAATTATTTGTGCACCAGATCTTTGAAAGGGAATTATGGAAGGAAGAGTGTAACTAGAACTCTTGCTTTGGACTTTGGACACTACTAGGGAAAGAGTAGGGGGAAAAAAAGAGTCTTCTCTTCTTTCTCACCATTCTGAAAGGAATCACAGCAGCTACAGCCTCATGATTTAGGATTGATTCAAATGATCTCTTCAGAAGAAGTCTCCAGCTATCTTGATCAGTTACAAGAGTGTCTGGTCACATCGAAGCATTTGAATAAGTGACAACAGTAGCCTGGCCACCATCCTCTCTTCATGGAAGTTCAGCAAAATCAGTTCAATGCAAGTGGCCTTTTCATACAAGTCTTATCTTCTATGTCCTACGGAAAACAGAAAATCCAAATCTCAAGGACAGTGGAAGTATGACAAACAAGCAATTTCAACCCCATTCCTTATTTCTTATCTTGTGCTTTCCCTTTTACAAAAATAACTTCTTCTAAAGATTTTTAAAAACACTCTAAAATACAAAGATCAGGGCAGAGAACATGAAATTTCAAAAACAAATTTTGAATTTTGGAAACAAATCATTTACTGTTTATTACAAATGTTGAAGTTTTTCAGAGAAAGACAATGGTTATTATGACCTTCCTCAGGAACAGTTCAAACTTGCTTCTCAGCAATTGAAGACATTTTTTCAAATCCACATCAATACATTCATGAAAGCTCAGGATCTAATCAGAATAGAGAAAATTATTATTTCTGAGTCCTCTTATAATCACTGATGACCTCAATCAGATCTTGAGCTCAATGGAAGATATGGCTGCTGCTAGATAATACAACTCTACAATGTGAGTCAAAAGTTTTTAAATTATCCTAGCAAGCTAGGTTAACTATAATGGCATCCATTCAAAGCTGAAATGATACATTAAATTGTCCTCTTCAGTCTTACACTCAGAGAAATTATAACTACTTTGATAATTTTCATGTTTCTTCACATCTTTGTGTTGATACAAGCCTCTCTGATTATAAGCCAGTACACCTTCCTAATCATTCATTATTACATTTAAATTTAATTGAAAAAGTAATATTCCCACAATTTATAAATAGCCTTTTGATACTGCTTCACTACAGCAAAGCAATTTCCTGCCTTTCATTAATAACCAGGCTGATATCTTTTTTTTTTTAAACTGAACAATAGATCTATTAAAATCATTATTCACCATCTGGGTCTCCTTGAAAGTCGATTTGAGGCCAAATTCTTTTTTTCTAAAGAAGAAAAGAAAATGGACCAGGAGCCAGGCTCCCCTTAGGCTCATAATGCATAAAAAGCTTCTGGAATAATGCAAGCACTTGATTAGCCTCTAACAGCCAAAATATAAGATACTGTGTTAAATAATTAGCAATTATAGAGAGCCAAGCATCATGAAGAAAGCAAAGAGAATAGAGATGTTATGGCCTTTTGGATGAAGGAAGGAAGGAAGAAAAAAGGAAAAGGGGAAGGAAGAAAGAAAAGAATGAAGGAACAAAGGAAAGAATGAAGGAAGAGAGGAAGGAAGGGAGGAAGGAAGGAAGGAAGGAAGGAAGGAAGGAAGGAAGGAAGGAAGGAAGGAAGGAAGGAAGGAAGGAAGGAAGGAAGGAAGGGAGGAAGAAAGGAAGGAAGGAAGAAAGGAAGGAAGGGAGGAAGGAAGGAAGAAAGGAAGGAAGGGAGGAAGGAAGAAAGACAGAAAAAAGGAAAGAAGGACAGAAAGAAGGAAGGAAGGAAAGGTGAAAAATAGAAAGAAAGAGAGAGAGAAGGAAAGAGGAAAGAAAGGCAGAACTCTTGGAAGCAAGGAAGAAAGAGAGAGGGGGTAAATGGGGAAGGGAGAGGGAAGAAGGAAGGAAGGGAGGAAGGAAGGAAGGAAAGAAGGAAGGAAGGGAGAAAGGAAGAAAGGAAAGAAGGAAGGAAGGAAGGAAGAAAGGAAGGATGAAAGAAAGGAAAGAAAGAAAAAATAAAGAAAGGAAAGGATAAGAAAACAAACCTTAAAATGAGAATGAATATTTAACTTACAATTTACTATTCAAATTACATGGAAAGCTAGGGAAATGAGCATTTAGTAAGCACCTACTAGGTGCTAGGCACTGTGCTACACATTTTACAAATATTTATAATTTTTTAATTCCACATCAGAATATAAAACAGCTTAGGGAATTGCTGATTAGGCATATTACATTTCAACTAAACTCTGCTCTAACCCACTTCTGGGGGAAGAAATCAGACTTGTGGTAAGAGGACAAGCTATTTCTCACAGGAAGTTTAGAGGAACAATACACTACTTGCCAAAGATAACGGTAAAGCAAGCTGGAACCAATTGAAAGTTCTCTTTCCTTTTAACTAACCCTTGCACCTATCTCCATTGTAACAGGGTACAGAAGGACTGAGAGACCCCTCAAAGTTTTCTGCATTATACCAAAATTCTTTCATCATTGGACAACCTCGTGATTGGAATCAGCCAGGAAATTTGTCTTGTCCAACTCACCTTAGTCCTGAATCACTATGTGTGCAGTCCCTGGAATTTTCCAGAAGAGCTTTGGACCCATGCTTCTTGGAATTGCTTCTATAGATCAATTTAACCTTCTCTAAACTTAATAGTTTGTTTATTTTTCTATTTCTAAATACTTACTTTTT